>NW_027507728.1:0-612500 GCF_037356315.1 Lithobates pipiens | reverse complement strand
GGCTGCCGTGTAAACAGGAAATACTCCTGTGTGCGCGGCGCTCGTACAGCCTCCTATCTCCAATGCAGCCAGACTGTATATCTTTTGTGGCCCCGGCGCTGGGAGATCGTCGGGGGGGGGGGGGGGGGGGCCACAAAAGAGATATATATATATATATATATATAGATATATATATATATATATATATATATATATATATATATATATATATATATATATATATATATATAGGTTTAGATTACCAGGCGGGCCGTTCAAAACGTGATTGGCCCGCGGGCCGGACTTTGGACATGCCTGGTGTAAGGCAAGTGCCAGTCTGACTGGGCACACATTTTATGGATTGTTTAGGTTTGTTCTTATATAACACTATTTTGGTAAAGCTAAAAGGAGGTTCCCAACATACTGTAGTGTTCATCCTGAATAAAAAGTGTATGGCTAACGTTAGACAATTGTCACCATAATCAGGGTCCCCACTGGAAGATTACTCTTCAATTTAGTTTTTGGTGACAACAACTGGCGTCCTGATCACACTCGTCACTATATCACATTAAGCAAATAAATCTTCCCAGTCTTCCCATCTTGACAGTTCTCTCATGCAGATGCTTTTATGGCTTACACATAACCTGACTTTGAGCCCACTTACGCAACGGAGTATGAAACGATAGGATTCGGTGAAATACTCAAGCTTTCCAATGTCTCTCTTCCTACTTCTGTTACCCATCACCAATAATTCTTGTTTCCTTCTGGCCTAGATCAGCCTCAGGCATTCTCTTGGTGGACCTCTCATTGCCGCACACAACACTTTCTGACCACGCTGACTTTTCAGACATGGACCACCCTCCAAGAAACCCATGACACCCTACAAATCAGAGCTCTTTTGCCATCTCCACATCCAGAATTAGATATCCTCTCTCCAACATACCTCAATCTATCCCTTCCAGAAAACGACATTTGAACATATCTGTCAGCACTCTCCAGGATCCCCAGGACTTATTTCCACTCTCTATGCATCCCTGAATAGACGATCATCTTTTGCTACTTTTTCTTCTGTGATCCAGTGGGAAAAACACTTCCGTGGTAGACCCAGCGGGCTGGAGTAAAGCCTGGTCTTCAGTCACTAAATGCGCGTTTAACACTGCCACCCTGAAGACAGCGTATAAAGCGCTCCTATGGTGGTATTGGGTTCCTGCCCATATCGCCCATGCCAATGCAACTTCCAGTGACCGCTGTTTTCAGGGATATGGTCATCGTGGGAAATGCTCTACACAACTGGTGGACATGTCCATGACTGGTAGGCTTCTGGTCTCGAGTGTTTTCGGCCTACTGCATATGCTGTTCCACCTGAATATCCAAAAGGATGCTAAATTTGCCTTACTGCATTACCCTATCTCGGACTTATTTGCTTGCCAAAAATTTTTTTTTTTATATCAGCCAAGAGGACGATTGCCCAGGCCTGGAAGAAAACCTCAGTCCCCTTTCAGGGAGTGAGAGACCGTATGACTGCTATGATGCTCAATGAACCAATGTCCAGTATTCTTAACGAGTCCCACGGCAAGTTCCTGTAGATTTGGAAACCATGGTTGGCGTATGCGTCCCCCCCCTACTCTCTTCCTGTCTAGTGAGGGTTGGCTTTGATTGGCACTCTCGATGACCCCAAGCCCCTGCCCTCTCTCCCCCTGCCCACCTGTCTCGACCTCTCTCCTTTCTGGTCTCCTTTTTCTTTGCTCTTCCTTTCTTGATGGGATTCTGTGCCCTCTTCCAATTCTTGTGTGTCCAGAATAAACGACACTGTTGTCTGGAAACTTCATACGCCCGGGTCAGCACCGCCAGCTAAGGGATCTTCCCGGAATTTTTTCTGTTTTGTATTCATGGTTATTACAACTGACTGTGGAGGTTGTTCCTCCTTTTTCATTCACACTGTGTAAGCCAATCTATACTAATCTTGCCAGTTCTAGCCCCTGCGTGGTGGATTAGGTGCTTTTTCTTTGTTACTCGGTTTTAAATTACAAAAAAATGATTGAACCAGAAAAATCTGACAGAGTTCCCAGTCCTTCCCTATTCTAATCGATTATGAAATTAATCGATTACTATTTTCATAATCGATTAATCGGGCAGTAACATAATGGGGTTAAAAATAAACTTAAATGAGCCCTTTATAGTACAAAAATAGAATCACTACTGTAAGTATTACTTTCACTGTTCTACAGTAAAAAAATAAATAAAAAAAAAAAAAAAAAAAAAAAAAAAATAATGAACCCCTTCCAGTAGTGATCATTTGCTTTTTTGTACTATAAAGAGCTAATTTTAGTCTTATTAACACCATTATGTTACTAAACGTCTTAGCCCTTGTACACACAGTCAGACATTCCGACAACAAAATCCGTTGGATTTTGTCCGAAACTTGTGTTGCATACAAAAGTTGTCGGAAAATCCGATCGTACGTAACATGATGGCGTTATTTCTTTACGACTGGACTACATTCAGGCTAGTAGCCAATAACTTTGGTCTAGGAATTTGATCTGAGCATGCGTGGCACTTTGTCCGATTGTGTGTAGAGAATTCCGATCGGACTTCATGTTGTCGGAAAGTTTTCTAGCCCAGCTCTAAAACTTTGTCCATCGAATATTCCGAAGGAAACAGACCGATGGAGCCCACACACCAATCGGACATTTTCCGTCGGAATGTCCGACCGTGTGTACAAGGGCTTAGGCCTGGTTCACATCTATATGTTTATTGGTGCTTTTTACAGAAACGCACTACAGTTCATTTACATGGTTTCCTATGGGACACGTTCATATCTGTGCTTTTTTCAGCCGCTGCGTATTTGGAAATGGTCAGGGACTTTTAAAACGCAAAACGGTGCTTTTTTGGTTCAATATACTTCAATGGAGAAGCCGCAGAAAACAATGTAATGCGTTTTTGCAGATATTTGTGCTTTTTAATCTGCCCAAAAAAAAATGTAAAATCACGTGCGCAAAAATCAAAAACGCACAGCAAAAAGCACTGCAGAAACAGATCAAAAGCAAAAACTGCATAGGTGTGTACCGAGCCTTATGCTGGCCTCACGGATCAATTTTCAGGTGAGAATATTCAGATGAAAAATCTTTGTACATTCGCTGAATGAAAGAATTTTGTTTGAAATTTTCACTTATTTTCTGAACAAAAAACACATACATTGTCTGAAAATTCCTTTGACCAAGAGGTTTTCTATTTCCAAATTTTCCCATCACTGTGGTTGAAAATGAACATCAATTTGACCAACTTTTTTTTTTTTTTTTAAAGGTTATTAAAGCGGGAGTCCACCGTTTTTTTTTTTTTTTTTTTTTTTTAAAGCCAGCAGCTACAAATACTGCAGCTGCTGACTTTTAAAAATAATGACACTTACCCGCCCAGCGTGCCCGCGATGTCGGCACCCGAAGCCGATCTCTCGATTGTCTCTCGGGTGCTGCCGCCGCCATCTTGGGTATGGGAATCAGGAAGTGGAGCCTTGCGGCTTCATTTCCCGGTTCCCTACTGCGCATGCGCGAGTCGCGCTGTGCAATAAGGATGCTCCCCGCTGTCTCTGGGATCCGTGTGTTTCCCAGCAGACAGCGGGGGGGGGGGACCTTCGGAAAGGGGCGTCGATTCTGCGGAAAGGGGCGTAGATTCCGCAGATATCTATGCCGGAAGTGGGTGCAGATACCTGTACTGTACAGGTACCTGCACCCCCCTCCCCCCTGAAAGGTGCCAATTGTGGCGCCGGAGGGGGGGGGGGAGGCTTCCAATGAGCGGAAGCTCCACTTTAGGGTGGAGCTCTGCTTTAACCGATTAATCGAAACAATAATCGGCCAACTAATCGATTATGAAAATAATCGTTAGTTGCAGCCCTACTTTAGATATACTTTAAGGTTATATAATGTTACCACCATGCCAAAAAAATAAAAAAATAAAAAATCTAGGATATTAATAAAGGGTGACTCCAGTGAAGACAGAGGCGATTCAGTTCGCATTGTGCGCTATATAAGTATTTCATTCATTCATTGTGCGCTATACAAGTATTTCATTCATTCATTCAATATAAGCTCCTTTGGTGCAGAGATGTAAATGACTGTGTTCTCTGTACAGCACCGTGGGATATGACAGCCCTGCATAAACATAGAATAAAAACAATAAAAAATTATTTGTGTCACTGTAACGGGACATTAAGAGTGGAAGCTCCTGTGGTGTAGAGTATGAGTTGAATGTTTCTTTCTACATTGTTAAAGCGGAGGTCCACCCTAAAATGGACCTTCCGCTCGTCGGATTCCTCCCCCTCATCCGGCGCCACAATTGGCACCTTTCAGGGGGGAGGGGGGTGCAGTTACCTGGATAATCCAGGTAACTGCACCCACTTCGGGGCTAGCTCTCTGCGGAAAGGGGAGTACATTACGCCCCTTTCCGCAAGTGCCCGCCCCCTTCCGCAAGTGCCCCGCTGCCTGCTGGGAAACACACAGATCCCAGAGGCAGCGGGGACCGTCCTCATTGCGCAGTGCGGCTCGCGCATGCGCAGTAGGGAACCGGGAAATGAAGCCGAAAGGCTCCATTTCCTGATTCCCATACCCAAGATGGCGGCAGCAGCACTCGAGTGTCGATCTAGAGATCGGCTTCGGGTGCCGACATCGCGGGCGCGCTGGACAGGTAAGTGTCACTATTTTAAAAGTCAGCAGCTGCAGTATTTGTAGCTGCTGACTTTATAAAAAAAAAAAAAAAAAAAACCCGGAGTCCCGGCGGACTCCCGCTTTAATTTTTTTTTTTTTGCAACGTGTTGGTGCTATATAAATGCATGAAAAAAACGAAAAAAACAAATAAAAAAAAAGCCAATACACTCTGTTTAACAGCCAAGCAACACCTGCTATGTACAGAATTAGATCAATACAGCATTACATCCGATCTATACATTAGTTGTATAGTACAACACACATTGTCCCTTTTGTACAATATAGCCGATCTATTGTCTCTACAGGGAAAACTAGGATTCATTGGGAGTACGGCGGGTAGTCTCAATTCTCTCCCTAGGTGTCTATATAATTATCCAGCTTCAGTCTGATCAATTATTCACAGTGACAAACGGTCTTGATTGGAGGTAAGGGCGATCGCAGGGTCTTTACAGAGGCTGTGAGAGGGGCAGCAAAGCCAGTGCAATCATACGGTGCAATTAGCACTAATGTAACATAATTAAATAAAGCTGCCACTGGCTCAGCTGTCCAATATGCTTATGGAAAGTTCATCGAACACAGAGGAGGAGCCGTCTGAGCACAGCCAACGCTCTCGACTAAAACCTCACCAGTAACCAATATTGCTATGGATGCCCGACGCACTTCATTCTTATTGTCCAATGACAATGCCACTTCCCAAAGAGAAGGCTTGCATTTTTAAGAATGTTTCCAAAGTGATTTTTTATTTTTTTTAAACAAAACATGTTTTACATAAAAATTTTAAAAATTGGTAACTGTGCTAGTGGCTACTTCTTCTAATACACCAATAGTGAAAATCTGCTAAAACAAAATATGCAATAACTCATACAAAATCGTATAAATAAAACCAACGTGTAGCGCTAAACGAAAAGTGCCCAAGATGAAAAATATATGCATTTGTACAAAACGTGCTCCCATACACATAAAAGGCTTGTTGTCATAGAAGGGCTCAACAGCTCATATTCCCAAAACTTCTTATGGGCTCCAATCTGGTCCAGCAGATACAGTATACCACAAAGTAATAGAAAGGGGAAAAAAAAAAAAAAGGCCAAATAATCAATAGTCCAAAATTCCGCCACTTAATATAAAAAAAAATAACTAAAAAATAAAAATCGCAATAACCGATTATTGATTGGTTTGCTCAAAAGTTATAGCGTTTACAAAATAGGGGATAGTTTTATGGCATTTTTATTAATAATTTTTTTTTTTACTAGTAATGGCGGCGATCAGCGATTTTTATTGTGACTGCGACATTATGGCGGACACATCGGACATTTTTAACACATTTTTGGGACCATTGTCATTTATACAGCAATCAGTGCTATACAAATGCAGTGATTCCTGTGTAAATGACACTGGCAGTGAAGGGGTTAACCAGGGGGTGGCAGTGTATGGGTTAAGTATTCCTAGGGGTGTGTTACTAACTGTGGGGGGGGCTGGGCTTTGTGTTAGTGAACACTGATCTCTGCTCCAATCACATGGGAGCAGAGATCAGCGTCACTTGTTGCTAGGCAGAACGGGGAGATGCTGTTTACAACGGCATCTCCCCGTTCAGCCGCCCCGTGAGACGATCGCGGGTATCTCCACGGCGATCGAGTCTGCGGGACCCGCGACTGGACTCACAGGGGTCCCGACCGGCGCGCACGCGATGGCCGGGCGGCATGTAAAAATGGACGTCCCTGTACGCCAATATGCCTGCCCGTGCCATTCTCCCGACGTATATCGTCGTGCGCTGGTTGGGAACTGGTTAAATACAGCGCTCCAAACCCGCCCCCAAACATACTGCTCGCAGGACTTTTCGGAACTTCCCGCAAGCGCACTGCCCGAGTGCGAAAAGTCACACTGGAATGAATGCGAGGCGGTTTTCAAACACTTAGCAGAGGCCATTTCCAGTGCTAACGCGCCTGAAAACTGCCCCAGTGTGAAAGATGTCTCTTGAAAAAACATTTAAACAATTAACAATAAACTATTTCACGCGAGACTTCTCAAATCTACCCTCTCTTTTAAAATGTTAAACTTTGTTCTGCACAGTGCTTATGTTTTGGTTACCTATTTCTCCCATCAGTTCACCCCCCACAGTTATTACCTCTTGTTCCACCAGCCCCTCCCAATTAGATTGTAAGCTCCCAAGAGCAGGGCCCTCTTGTATTGAATTATATTGTCTCCCTTTATATCAGGGATATGCAATTAGCAGACCTCCAGCTGTTGCGGAACTACAAGTCCCATGAGGCATAGCAAGACTGACAGCCACAAGCATGACACCCAGAGGTAGAGGCATGATGGGACTTGTAGTTTTGCAACAGCTGGAGGTCCGCTAATTGCATATCCCTGCTTTATATTGTAAAGTGCTGTGCAAACTGTTGGAGATCTAAATCCTGTACAATATAATAATAATAATCTTTGTTTCTTAGAATGGTTATCGAATGTCCCAGCATGTACGCTTTTTATACAGCGCCCTGGAAGAAGATGGCAACAACAAAATCAGCAACCATCTCCGAAGATGTGAATTGAATTGGTAGATTTTTCCATTAAGATAGTCTGCATTACTAATCAACGATCTTTCCATCACAACTGACCCTGTGTCTTTGCATTTCAATGCCTGCACACATAAAGCATGTTTCTGCTTTGGCTGGTGTCCAAATTGGCATCTGTGGGAACTGGACTGGAATTACACATTGAAAGAGCCTGACCTTCAATTTATTCACAATAAATCGCTGAGATAAACAACGCAGAGGAATCAGTAGCTGATAATCCATACATCTCTATAACATCGCAAGGGAGCGCATGGGAAACAACACCGACAGGGCAGCTTAATGAGCAGATATAAAAACTCCCACCAACATCAGAATAGACTGAAGGACGCACGCCCCGCTGCATTCTGGGAAGGTGGTAAATAGATGTCAACACGCACAGGAGGAGACGAGATCTGACCGTATTGGTGTGAAGAATTCACGTCATGTCGCTGCGTTGTACAAAATGAGGCACGATTGATATTTTATACATTCACCTGAATGTTCTGGACCCACTGAGGTCTATGGAAGCATATCAAATGGCATATAAAAAAAACAAAAAAAACAAACAAACAAACAAACAAACAAACACACACTAAACTTGCGTCCGAAACATAAAACACAAGGAAAAATGCCTGAAGCGGAGAGATGCGAACCCAGCCTTGGGGTTAATTATTCCAAAAAGGGGATGTTGACGCTGCAACATTTCTGTTGATAATATCTCATGGCATAGCATTGCAGGCGCAGCATGTGTACAGTTCTGAGTGGCTGCATGTCAGTATTCAGGTGGGAGGATAGAGGGTGGTAAAACTGTGGCTCAGTCACCTGGGTTTTATGGCCACCTGGCTGCCCTCAGGCTTAATGAACACGGGATGTTTTTACAACCTCTCCTGAACGATTTAACTTAGGCCTCATGCACACGAGACGCTGTTAAACGCGTGTTCAGAGGCAGTTGGACACTTTTTTCAACTGCCCCTGAACTCATTCAATGTTATCCTATGTGTCCATGTACACAGTCTCGTTTTTTGGCGTTTTTATGCAGTTGCGTTTAACCTAGTTTTTTCAGAAGCAAAAAAAAAATGGGTTCAGACGCAAAAGTTTTCCACGTTTCAGATGCAAAAACGCGGCAAAACGCCGTGTTTTAGTTTATAAGCGTTTTTAAAAGGTGACCTATTTTTTTTACATTAAAAATGTCAAAAATGATGGCAAATGATGAAAAACCATAAAAAATAAAAAATTAATATTTTAAACAATTGCAATTGGACAATCCACAACTTGTGGCAGGTGGGCAATCCACAACTTGTGGCAGGTGATGTGGCAAGTCACGTGGCAGGTGGGCAATCCACAACTTGTGGCAGGTGATGTGGCAAGTCACGTGGCAAGTGGACAATCCACAACTTGTGGCAGGTGGACAATCCACAACTTGTGGCAGGTGATGTGGCAAGTCACGTGGCAAGTGGACAATCCACAACTTGTGGCAGGTGATGTGGCAAGTGGACAATCCACAACTTGTGGCACGTGATGTGGCAAGTCACGTGGCAAGTGGACAATCCACAACTTGTGGCAGGTGGATAATCCACAACTTGTGGCAGGTGACGTGGCAAGTGGACAATCCACAACTTGTGGCAGGTGGATAATCCACAACTTGTGGCAGGTGATGTGGCAAGTCACGTGGCAAGTGGACAATCCACAACTTGTGGCACGTGATGTGGCAAGTGGACAATCCACAACTTGTGGCACGTGATGTGGCAAGTCACGTGGCAAGTGGACAATCCACAACTTGTGGCAGGTGGATAATCCACAACTTGTGGCAGGTGACGTGGCAAGTGATGTGGCAAGTGGACAATCCACAACTTGTGGCAGGTGACGTGGCAAGTGATGTGGCAAGTGGACAATCCACAACTTGTGGCAAGTGACACGCTAAATACAAGTACACTGCTGCTCTCACAGCTGCTGCTACTCACTCTGGTCTCACAAAATGGCTGCAATAGTTAATAATACAGTTTTTTTGAGCTTGGGGAGGGTCTATGATGTTAGCTTAACTAAACGCTTCTAGACGCAAACGCGGTAAAACGCCGCTAAATTGCGGTAAAAATCGCAGCAAAATGGGCGTTTCTAAACGCCGGTTTCAGCTTTTAAAAACATGTGTCCAGCAGAGTTTGCACCAGCGTCTCGTGTGCATGAAGCACATAATTATGCCGTGTTTACATGCCGCGTTTAGACGAGTTTGAATTTTTTTTTTTCTCTCAAAATAATGAAAAAAGCCTGTAAACAAAAACACGGCTAAACTTTACCACGTTTGAAGGCAAAAAATAAATAAAAAATTAGTTCAGAAGCCGACGTTTCAGACACCAAACACTGCCAAAGAAAAGCCTATAAAAAACACAACTGCCTAAAAACAACATTAAACGATCCTGTGTACATTGGATGAGTTCAGGAGCAGTTGAAAAACGCATCCAACTGCCTCTGAACGTCCGTTTACTAGCAGCCGTGTACATGAGGCCTTATTGTTCAATACAGAAAGCGCATGATTGCAATTAAAGATGCGCCGATACGGAGTATTTTCACGAGTACTCCAGATACTGAAACTGATATTTTGCATCCATACAAAATCAATCCAGTGGTCTCCCCCCCCCCCCAGCTGACATCACTTCCGCCTTACACCCAAAGGAATCCCAGAACTTCTCCTCCAGCCCTGGTAGCGCCTCCTGCGGCTGTGGTTTGCCATCATCAGCAGGGCGGGGACACTGCAGATATGGATTTGACTAGATAGTTACTTTGTGAGTTGTTAGAATATTTTATCAAAACTGAATATTTTTGCATTACATGGTGCTTCGCTTTCTTTACTGGGTTTAAACAAACAGGAGCGGTGGGGAAAAAACTGCATGCGAATCGGACAGGAATCGCACCGAATTCCTGTTGAAACACATGCAATTCTTTGCAGTGCGATTTGCGCCTATTCATTTTGTATGGACGCAAATCGCACCAAAAGTATCGGTACTGGTACTCGAAAATAAAAAGCCGATATCCGCGCATCCCTAATTGCAATTATTGCCCCCAAAGCTCAGATAGGTAGGTCAGATAATACTAATACTTCTGCCGCTGCCAAGAGAACGCAGTGAATATTGCGAGCAGCTATAGCCACAGGCAATAAATGGCATACTAAAAAATCCGACATGATAGCTGCATCCAAGTCGGTCGATGGATTGACTTGGGTACAAACAGCCTGCCCACACATGGTTCGAATCTTGGCCAGTCCCCGCTGAACTGTCCGAGATTTGAACGCTCTATAGCTGGTTGTAATGTCTTCTGCAATTGAAACCGCGCCTCCAGGTCTGATTACAATTCTATTGTATAAGGGTGACAACTCCTAAAAATACGTTTTACCCAAGACCTCTTTCACACTGCCGGCGCCCGGGCATCAGTGGTAAAGCGGCGCCATTTTTAGCACTGCTTTACCTTAGTTTTCGCTGCGCTATTTGGCCGCTAGCAGAGCGGTTCTAATCCCCGCTAGCGGCCAAAGGTTAAAAACTAGCCGCGAAAGGGTTAAAACCATGCCAAAGTGCTGCTAAAGCAGCGTTATGCCAGCGGTATAACCGCGCTGCACCATTAATTTCAATGGGCAGGAGCGGTGAACACACCGCTCCTTCACCGCTCCAAAGCTGCTGCCAGCAGGACTTTTTTTTCAGCGTCCCGCCAGCGCACCGCTCCAGTGTAAAATTCCTCGGGGCTTTCACACTGGAGACACGGCAGCGGCTGTTTCAGGGCGCTTTGCAGGCGCTATTTTTTAGCACTGTAGCGCCTGCAAAGCGCCCCAGTGTGAAAGGGGTCTTACTTTAGCAACACTACCACTTTCTCTATAAAACTGACAAATACACAGTATATATAGAAATGCCAGGAACTTCGTGTTTTGAAAAAGTATTCACACCCCTGGAAATTTTCCACATTTTGTCTTGTTACAAAAACTTTAATGTATTTTAAAAGGGATTATTTTTTACAAATAAATGTGAAAAGTGTGGCGTGCATTTGTATTCAACCCCCCAATGCTTTCCTTGCCCGGCAGGTCAGTTTAGGTAGGCTGTCTGTCTTGGTAGGTTTGCAGTTGTGCCATACTCTATTTTTGGATGATGGATTGAACAGTGCTCTGTGAGATGTTCAAAGCTTGGGATATTATTCTCTCTTTTTTAATAAACCTAACCCTGCTTTAAACTCCTCCACAACTCCATTCCTGACCTGTCTGGTGTTTTTCTTGCCCTTTATGATGCCGTTTGTTCACTAAGGTTCTCTAACAAACCTCTGAGGGGTTCACAGAACAGCTGTATTTATAGTGAGATTAAATTATACACAGGTGGACTCCATTTACTAATTAGGTGACTTCAGAAGGCAATTTGTTCCACTAGAATTTAATTAGGGGTATCAGAGTAAAAGGGGGCTTAAAGTGGATGTAAACCCTTACAAACCACTTTGACCTACAGGTAAGCCTAGATTAAGGTTTACCTGTAGGTCCAAGAAATATCTCCTAAACCTATACGGTTTAGGAGATATTTACTGAAAGACAGGCACCGCTGTCTATGGCGCATGCGCCGTAGACAGCGGCGCGCAGGTGCACTAGTTAGTGACGGCTCCCGTGCGCATGCGCGGGAGTGACGTCATCGCGTGATACCCGGAAGAAGATGGATGCTTCGGACTACAGGGGACAGCGGTGACATCGCTGGCTCCTGTGTCAGGTAAGTGACACATAATGGTTACTATGCGATGCATAGTAGTCCATTGTGCTTTACCTTTGCAGGGAGACAAAGGAAGTAAACCCATCAGGGTTTACTTCCTCTTTAAAACAAATGCACCCCACGCTTTTCACATATTTGTAAAAAATAAAAATAAAATTTAAAACCATTTATCATTTTCCTGCCACTCCACAATTATGTTCCAGTTTTAAGTTTTTGGTTGTAACATGGCAAAATGTGGAAAAAAAAAAGTCAAGGGGTATGGATACTTTAAAGAGGAAGTAAACCCTGATGAGTTTACTTCCTCTTTCATTCCCTGCAAAGGTAAAGCATAATGGACTACTATGCATCGCATCGCATAGTAGTCCATTATGTGTCACTTACCTGATACAGGAGCCAGCGATGTCACCGCTGTCCCCTGTAGTCCGCCGCGTCCATCTTCTCGGTGGGTCTCGCTGCTCCGCCGCTGTCATTCGGCGAAGCCGCAATGACGTCACTCCCGCGCATGCACACGGGAGCCGACACGCGCGGCATCTTCGTCGTTGACGATGCCGCGCTCAGTGCGCCTGCACGCCACTGTCTACGGCGCATGCGCCGTAGACAGTGGTGCCTGTTTCGGCAAATATCTCCTAAACCGTGTAGGTTTAGGAGATATTTCTTGGACCTACAGGTAAGCCTTAATCTAGGCTTACCAGTAGGTCAAAGTGTGTTTTAAGGGTTTACAACCCCTTTAAGGCACTGTATCTTCAATGACACAAACTAAGAGCAATGACAAAAGAAGGTAGAGGTGGTACTAAAGAAATACGCCACATAACAGGTTCAACAGGAAGGTCTTACGAAAATATGTGAATGTGCTAAAAATGTGCAGATGCTCGACAAGCAGTGCCTAAAGCAAGGTCTTCCGAGAAATGACTGCCAGTAACCACAGGGAAACATATTTGAGTACATTCTAAAGAACTACACTATCTGTATACCTGGGTTAAGAAAACTGTAGAATTTTACACATTTTATTCTCTTAGCTCCATTGTCTGTAGTGCCAGCTAAGAAAAAAAATGACTGATACAGCAACACAAACACACATACAGTCTTGTGGAGCAGCAGAGCAGCTTATCCATGAAAGCTGTATATTGCACCTAGAGATCAATTACTGTATTTATTGGCATAGAACACTCACCTTTTCACCATGAAAATCGGGTGCAAATAGCATGTGCGTACTATACGCCAATACTTCAATTTTAGCTACCTCGAAGGGGACAGGGAGGGGGGCGGGATGAGCGCTGTCAGATTACATACCGTGATCCTGTTTACTTGGCGCCCTCTGTAATAAGAAGTCCCGTCTCCTGGGCCGCCATTGGACCATTGTTCTGTCTATCATAGGAGATTCTCACTGTATGTAATCTGTCGGTGCTCATCCCGCCGCCCTCCCTGTCCCCTCTAGGCTGCAGATGGGCATCGATCATGCCGCAGCGATGGCAATGGCGAGGCAGCCGCAGCGATGGCCATGGCGAGGCAGCCGCAGCGATGGCCATGGCGAGGCAGCCGCAGCGATGGCCATGGCGAGGCAGCCGCAGCCATGGCCATGGCGAGGCAGCCGCAGCCATGGCCATGGCGAGGCAGCCGCAGCCATGGCCATGGCGAGGCAGCCGCAGCCATGGCCATGGCGAGGCAGCCGCAGCCATGGCCATGGCGAGGCAGCCGCAGCGATGGAAATGGCGAGGCAGCCGCAGCGATGGCAATGGCGAGGCAGCCGCAGCGATGGCAATGGCGAGGCAGCCGCAGCGATGGCAATGGCGAGGCAGCCGCAGCGATGGCAATGGCGAGGCAGCCGCAGCGATGGCAATGGCGAGGCAGCCGCAGCGATGGCAATGGTGAGGCTGCATCTAGGCACTGACCCTTATTTTGCTTCAAAGTTCCTTCTTTAAAAATGTACGTTTTTTTCCTGAAACTTCCCTCTTAAAATGAATGTGCATGGTTTTACGCCCGTGCGCGCTATACGCCGATAAATACGGTAATTTTCTTCTAAATTAAATGGGATGTAGATATACAGTGCCTTGAAAAAGTATTCATGCCCCTTGAAATTTACCACATTTTGCCATGTTACAACCAAAAGCGTGAAACGTATTTTAATTGGAATTTTATGTGATAGACCAGTGATGGTGAACCTTGGCACTCCAGATGTTTTGAAACTACATTTCCCATGATGCTCATCTACACTTCAGAGTGCAGGAGCATCATGGGAAATGTAGTTCCAAAACATCTGGGGTGCCAAGGTTCACCATCACTGCGATAGACCAACACAGAATGTGGCACAGAATTAAATAGTTTCCAATTAATAATAGGTTCAACAGAAAGAGCTTACGAAAATATGTGACCGTGCAAAAAATGTGCGGATGCCCGACAAGCAGTGCCTAAAGCAAGTTCATCCGAGAAATGACTGCACAAATATTTGTCCCTGTGGTTACTGGCATTCTTAATCTAGGCTTACCTGTAGGTCAAAGTGGTTTTTGTAAGAGTTTACAACCACTTTAACCAAAATGACTGGCTAAAAACCATTGAATCTAAGGAAACATGCCTTAAAGCGGGAGTCCGCCGGGACTCCGCGTTTTTTTTTTTTGTTTTTTTTTAAAGTCAGCAGCTACAAATACTGCAGCTGCTGACTTTTAAAATAGTGACACTTACCTGTCCAGCGCGCCCGCGATGTCGGCACCCGAAGCCGATCTCTAGATCGACACTCGAGTGCTGCCGCCGCCATCTTGGGTATGGGAATCAGGAAATGGAGCCTTTCGGCTTCATTTCCCGGTTCCCTACTGCGCATGCGCGAGCCGCGCTGCGCAATGAGGACGGTCCCCGCTGCCTCTGGGATCTGTGCGTTTCCCAGCAGGCAGCGGGGCACTTGCGGAAAGGGGCGTAATGTACGCCCCTTTCCGCAGAGAGCTAGCCCGGAAGTGGGTGCAGTTACCTGGATTATCCAGGTAACTGCACCACCCTCCCCCCTGAAAGGTGCCAATTGTGGCACCGGAGGGGGGGGAGGAATCCGATGAGCGGAAGGTCCATTTTAGGGTGGACCTCCGCTTTATGCATCAATGACCATCACTTCCATCACATATTCTATAACACTGGAAAAAATTAGGCCCCGTTCACACTGAGCCGTGGGGGGCTTCGGCGGTAAAGCGGCGCCATTTTAACCCCATGCTAGTGGCCGAAAAGGGGTTAAAGACACCCGCAAAATGCCACCGGAGCGGCGTTTTGCCAGCGGTATCGCAGCGCTGCCCCATCGATTTCAATGGAGAGCAGCGGTGGAAGAGCGGTGAGTTCACCGCTCCAAAGAAGCTGCTGACAGGACTTTTTGTGACGCCCTGCCAGCGCACCGCTCAGTGCGAAACCCTCGGGCTTTCACACTGGAGTGAGAGGAGACGTTTTTATCAGGCGCTATTCTGCTATTTTTAGTGTTGTAGCACCTGAAAAACGCAGGCAGCGTGAAAAGGGTCTTCATCAAAATATTTTTTTTTTCTTCACGGACACAATTAACCAACAGCTCTGTGTGCTGGAATGAGAGAGGAAGAGAACAGCCGTAGTTGACAAATTCTGAAAGTCTGTGGATTCTCTGCAAAATCAACCGTTTTAATGTATGGGGAGTTCCTTTCCTAAAAGCGCTGCAGAGTTCTGGTAAAAACAGTAGGGATAAAAGGCAGGAATTGACGAGAACAATGACACAGCAAATGAGGAAAAAGGGAGAAGAACCGCCTCCGTGTCACACATTTGGAAGATCCTCAGTCAGATATGTGTGGATTTTCCGGACAGCCGTACACACAGCCTGGCAGCCGTCCATAATGAATGGCTCAGCACCTCACCTTACTGTGCTGTATTCATCATGTAATCCGCCTTCTGACAACGCCAGAGACAGACACCGAGACACTGAGACACCGAGACACTGAGGGCAGCCACTGAGACACTGAGGGCAGCCACTGAGACACTGAGGGCAGCCACCGAATCTGTTCTCATTTGCACTTTATAGGACCTGTTTGATTCAGATAGTGTTTTTTTTTTTTTTTTTATGACCGTGTGAGATCACTATTATTCATTTTTAATTTTGCGTATTGTGAACACTTAGGTTTTGCTGCTGGTGTTACACATCATTACATATTTCTGTCTTAAGACCCAATTTTTATCTACTCAGAGTAGCACGAAGGACATTTTCACTCAGTGGCACTAATATGCAACACTGACAACACATGGACTGTCAGTTTTTATTTTTATATT
Organism: Lithobates pipiens; assembly: GCF_037356315.1. NCBI lineage: Eukaryota > Metazoa > Chordata > Amphibia > Anura > Ranidae > Lithobates > Lithobates pipiens. The sequence goes on along the minus strand of NW_027507728.1, from coordinate 596,294 downwards.
ATTTTTTACAATTTATAATACATTTTTTTGTCATTTTTACAATGCTTTTTTCTTTTGGGGTGGACGATGTCAGTGTGGTTTTTTTATTTTTACAATTTAACCTTTTCAATATTTATTACAATTCTTTTTTATTATTATTTATTTTAGCCCTGTTGGGGGGTGGCTTTGCTGAGATATCAGGGGTCAGGTTAACAAGACCCCTGACATCTCCCTTTTGAGACAGGGAAAAGGACTGGAGGACACAGCTTCCCTAGTCCCTTTCTCTGAAGATGAATGGACAGAAGACTCCTCTTCGTTCATAAACAAAAGCATCGTAAACAAAGTTTAGCACTAAAAATAGCGCCTGAAAAGCACCAGTAAACTGCCTCTTCTGCAGCCCAGAGTGAAAACCCAAGTGCTTTCACACTGGAGCGGTGCGCTTGCAGGAAGTCCTGCAAGCAACATCTTTGGGGGCGGTGCAGGAGCAGTGTGTACACTGCTCCTGCCATTGAAATCAATGGGCAGCCCTTTTAAGCTTTTATTCAGCCACTAGCAGGGGTTAAAAGCACCGCTATAAGACTGAACAATTGCTGCTACAACTACTGGCGATTTACCGCTAACCCCCCCTCCCGACCCCCCCAATGTGAAAGTAGCCTTCTGAATGTACAGTGTCAGTGATCTCCCTTTTCCCAATGCAAAGAGTCAGTGGAGCCGGTAAATTACATATTTACCGGCTCCTTCCTCCGCTCTCCATCCTGACAGATCGAGGACGGAGGGGGATCGGAGGAGGGTATGGGGGACAGTCAGGAACGAACGGTGCGGGCAAATACTCAGCATCAACACCGAAACTAGTATCTGTATCAGTGCAACCCTATAAAAAACCTTCTGACTTTAGAACCCCTTGAAGGAAGCTATACTCGTGCAAACTGGCACAAGTCTGCCTACTCGAACCAGCTTGTTACTCAATTGTAAAAAAAAGTTACCCATTTAAATACTTTGGGATTATTACTACACCTTCCATTACAGTATGCTGAACAGCGAGACACATTCTTACGTTACATAGTTTCATAGTTAGTAAGGTTGAATAAAGACACCAGTCCATCCAGTTCAACCTGAGTGTGTGTCTACAATTGTCCCTATCCCTGTACATTGCACACTCACATTGGTCCCTACCCTCAATGAGCCCACAATCCAAGGTCCCCATTCATATACTAGCGGCCAGTTTTGGACAGAGGTCAATTAACCTACCTGCATGTCTTTGGAGTGTGGGAGGAAGCCAGAGTACCCGGAGGAAACCCACACAGGCACAGGGTGAACACGCAAACTCCAGGCAGGTAATGTTGTGGTTGGGATTTAAACCAGCGACCCTTCTTACTGCTAGGTGAGAGTGCTACCCACTACACTACTGTGCCGCTACTCACTACACTACTGTTACCCTGAGGCTTCATGTACACGGGACGTTTATCAACCTCTTCTGAATGCTGGAACATCACAGCTAGTAATCTACGTTTAGAAACATGTGTTTAGCAGCATTTACAAGCCGAGTTTGCATTCAGAAGCATTTACTAAATATAAACTCAGTAGACCTTCCTAAGTGCCGGTTCACACAGGAGCGACTTGTCAGGCGACTTAGCCGCCAGACAAGTCGCGCTCCGCTCTGTACTATGGAACCGTTCTAATAGGAGTGACTCAAGTCGCTCCGACTTAGAAAAAGGTTCCTGTACTATTTTTGGGGCGACTTCATGCGACTTGCATTGACTTCTATACAGAAGTAGTTTTGCAAGTCGCTGCTGAAGTCGTGTGCAGGCCGCGTCTGTGAGCCGCGCTGCAAGTCGCGTCGCCCCTGTGTGAACCGGCACTAAATGATTAGAAAGCACCAACAAATATTTCTTAACCATTTCAGCCATTTAGTGAGAGAACAGTGTGAGTAGCAGCTGAGAAAGTGTGCTTGAAGCTAGCTGTTATTTTTTCGGTTGGCTTGTTAGTTTGGATCCAATGAAGAGCACATGTGAGGAACTGGGTGAGGAACTGGGTGAGGAACTGGGTGAGGAACTGGGTGAGGAACTGGGTGAGGAACTGCTTCTGATGTTTTTTGCTGAAGCTCCAAAGATGTAGAAAATTGCGTGAGAGGACCAGAGCTCATCGCTACTGGACTCATCCATTGATGGCTCAACGCATGTCCACAGGATACTTTTCTAATATGTATGTAGAGCTGTGCGATTACCCAGAGAAATATTTATTCATTTTACACGCATGTCAATTGCCACCTTTGGCGATCTCATGGAAAAAGGTTAGACCCCCCGTCTAGTTCGCATGGACACCAACATGAGGAAAAGCGCGCCACCAGAGGAACGCCTGTTGGCGACTCAACTTCAATGCCAAGTAATGCAAGTCGTGTATTGTACAGCATAATTGGCTGATGAGGGGAATATCACATGGTAAATCAAGCTCGCAGGCGGTGATAATTGAGTTTTTGGTGTGTTTTTAGCATTTTCCAGGCTCAAAAGTAATAAATTAAATAAGTTTCTCTTTAAAAACGCTTCTAAACGCAAAACGCACCTAAACACGGGTAGCAGCACTTAGCGCTTGAAATGCCTCTAAACTCAGCTTCTGAGCTAATTTTTTTGAGGTTCCAAAAAAAAGCCTCTAAACTCAACTGCCTAGAAACGACTATAAGAAACCCTTTCACACCACGCCGCCCATAGCGTCGGTGGTAAAACGCCTCTATTTTTAGCGGCGTTTTACCGTCGGATTTGCGGCGCATTTCAGCCGCTAGCGGGGAGTAAAAGCGGGGTTAAAACCACCGGCAATAGTGGCGTTTTGCCGGCGGTAATACAGCGCTGCCCCATTGATTTCAATGGGGAGCAGCGGTGGAGGAGCAGTAAACATACCGCTCCAAAGAAGCTGCTGGCAGGACTTTTCCCTGACGTCCTGCCAGCGCACCGCTCCAGTATGGAAGCCCTCTGGGCTTTCACACTACAGACAATGGTGCAGCTGTTTTAGCGTGGATTGCAGACGCTATTTCTAACAATATAGCACCTGCAAAATGCCCTTGGTGTGAAAGGGGTCTAAACGACCCCTGTGTACATCTACTGATAACATAACAGAGGAGAGTTCAGGGGCAGTTGGGGAAAAAAAAAAAATGCCCAACTGCTCCTAAACGTCCGTTTACCAGCAGCGGTGTACATGAGGCCTAATTTTTCTCCGATTTCCAAGCTTCTGTGTTGGATCTTTCCCAGCGTCCTCATCTGCTGTCAAGAAATTATAGCTCACAGCATTCCCACCCCAAATGTCTGATCTTTGCCAATCAAACAGAACTCACAGTGGGAATATATCCAACACTAGAAAATTTCCAGTCATCGAGGTCCAAAAAAAAAAAAAGTCATAAAAAACTCTCCTGTAAATATGCTTCCTTAAAGGGATAGCCTATGCAAAATGTTTTTTTTTTTTCCCAGTTAGTGGTAAATGCGGGTGAGTTGCATAGCCCACCGACTTATTTTATACTTCTTAGGCTCCATGCACAGTGAAGCGCAAAAAAAAAAAAAGCTTTTTCTAGACGCCAGATTGCTGGCAGAAAATGTTGGCTGAAAAACGTGCTTTTAACAGCGTTTTGTACCAGCGTTTTTAATAAAAATACAGAGGACACTCCAAAAATCCCACAGTGCATTCCAAACTCCCACAATGCATTGAAAAAAATAGAACGCCGAACACAAATAACGCGTGCTTATGGAGCGTTCATACGTGTTTATCGGCGTTTGTCTTTTTTTGGTGGTGAAAAAATTGCACTTTGAACGCAAATTTCTGGCGTTCAGAAAAAAGCCCATAAACTCCACTGCTCATTAAAGCTAAAAAACGTCTATGTGTGCATGGACACATAGGCTAACAGAGTGGAGTTTATGGGCTTTAAAAAAAAAAACGAAAAAACCCCCCCCCCAAAAAAAAAAAAAAACGCCCAAACTCCAATAAACTGCAGTTTATGAGCTCCGGTGTGCATGGAGCCTTATGCAGGCCATACACGGTCAAATTTCGAACAAATTTTCTTTTTAAAACCAGAAAATTCAGGGTTTTTTTGTGATCCGATGGCGCCACCATTGATTTTCGAAATTCGGCTGACCAAGCCTTCAATTTCACCTCATGTTACAGAAAATAATTTTCTTGGCCGGGAATCTTCTTTTTTCTCCGTAAATTTTCTTTACTTATTACATTTCTCGCACGATTCTCCCATCATTGATTAGAAAATCGTTCGTCTTTTCAAAAAATTTCCAACATGTCCGATTCTTCAAATTTCATTTCCGCACGAAAATCGGCTGTTGCTGCCGCCCCACTAATGGTGCGAAATTCATACGAAAATTCTTAGATACGATTTTCGAAAGAAAAAATTCTTTTGAAATTCGAACCGTGTATGGCCGGTGTTCTGCTGTATAGAGTCCGGCCATCAAATATTGTCCAAGCCGACGAAGCTTCGGAAAATCTCCGAAGCTGAACGGCGCCTGCGCCGTGAGTGGAGGTGGTAGCCCCACCATCCAAGCGGACATAGGTTTGTGAATATTAGAGGGCCCCTCGCGGACGAGCTTCGCTCGCCACGCTTCGGGCTTGGCCAAGCTGCGCTCGGCTCTTTTATATTCCAACTCTATGTCCACTTGGATGGTGGGGATAGAACCTGGACTCACGGCGCAGGCGCCGTTCATCCTCGGCAATTTTCGGAATCTGTGTTGCTGTGTACTGCGCATGCGCAGTACGCAGCGGACACTATCGGATGGAGGACGTTATATGACAAGACACCGGCATTAGTGAGAAATCCAACATGGCTTTTCACAGTCACATTCAGTGGGAGGAGCTGAGGACTCTGGGTAGAAATTCTAGGAGATGAGAGATTTCTAAGAAGAATCCAGCGAGTATCACAAGTAAAAGTGATTTCTACAACAATAATGGCTTCATATGGAAGACAATTGCTTTACATAATGACTGTTTTCATGGTCATTAAATTACATGGCAAAATGAATCCAACATTGTGCAGCAATGAACCCCAAGCAGCGCTGTGCATAACGACAAGCAGCGGACGAACGAAGGGGTAATAGATCTCAGGAAAGCACATTGGCTCAGCACGTTTTTCTCTAGAGCAGAAAATAATCCCTCATCTAAACACTGACCTCGGATGTGAAGCTGCTAATCCACAAATTTTCAGCATGTGCTACCGTCACTGCGGGAGACCGGACTGACACATACTAGAGATCTGACACACTTTGTTGTGGCCAGTCTGGTCAAAGGCGATGTTTCACTTATGGCTAGGGTAGGCTCCCTAAATTAGCTATATTGCTGCATACTGCAAAAGTATTGGGACGCCTGCCTTTACACGCACATGACCTTTAATGGCATCCCAGTCTTAACCCGTTGGGGTCAATATTGAGTTGGCCCACCCTTTGCAGGTATAACAGCTTCACCTCTTCTGGGAAGGCCGTCCACAAGGTTCCGGAGTACGTCTATGGGTATGTTTGCCCATTCTTCGCATTTGTGAGATCGTGCACTGATGTGGATGAGAAAGCCTGGCTCGCAGTCTCCGCTGTAATTCACCCCAAAAAAGGTCAGAACTCCGTGCAACCCAGTTAAGTTCCTCCACCCCAAACTTGCTCATCCAGGTCTTTATGGACCTTGCTTTGTGCACTGATCCAAATAATTTGTTGGAGGGGGGATTATTGTGGGGGGTTGTTTTCAGGGGTTGGGCCGATCCCAGCCCCTTACCATGTGATAAACGGTCAATTGGCTGACAGCTGATCACATGATGTAAACAGAAGATCGGTAATAAGTTCTCCCCCCCACCGAGGGGAGAAAAAAAAAAAACCCAGATCACTGGCTTCTGTCAGGAGGAACATCAGTCCCTCACACGGAGAGGCACTGCTGTTATGCAGTGCCATCTACCAGTGCTGCAAATCAATGCCCATTAGTGCCACTCACCAGTGCCGCCCATCCATGCCACCTCTCAGTGCTGCCTCATTAGCGTACATCAATGCAGGAAATTTACCGGTTTCAAAAGTTTATGACATACTTTGAAACAGTTTTTTTTTTTTTCTTCTTCAAAATTTTTCGGGCTTTGTTTTTTTTTAGCAAAAAATAAATAAAAACCCAGCAGTGATTAAATACCACCAAAAGAAAGCTCTATATTGGGTGAATAAAAATGATAAAAATATCATTTAGGTACACAGTGTAGCATGACCGCGCAATTGTCATTCAAAGAGTGACAGAGCTGAAAGCTGAAAATTGGCCTGGCAAGGAAGGGGGTTTAAGTGCCCAGTAAGCAAGTGGTTAAGACCACTAAAAACAATATGTTCATGGGAAAAAATGGTTTTAAAAACAACATTTAAAGCGGGAGTCCGCCGTTTTTTTATTTTTTTTTAAAAAGCCAGCAGCTGCAAATACTGCAGCTGCTGACTTTTAAAATAGTGACACTTACCCCGCCCAGCGCGCCCGCGATGTCGGCACCCGAAGCCGATCTCTCGATCATCTCTCGGGTGCTGCCGCTGCCATCTTGGGTAGGGGAATCAGGAAGTGGAGCCTTGCGGCTTAATTTCCCGGTTCCCTACTGCGCATGCGCGAGTCGCGCTGCGCAATAAGGATGGCCCCCGCTGTCTCTGGGATCCGTGTGTTTCCCAGCAGGCAGCGGGGGTCCTTCGGAACGGGGCGTAGATTCTGCGGAAAGGGGCGTAGATTCTGCAGATATCTATGCCGGAAGTGGGTGCAGATAGAGGTACCTGCACCCCCCTCCCCCCTGAAAGGTGCCAATTGTGGCGCTGGAGGGGGGGGGGGGGTTCCAATGAGCGGAAGCTCCACTTTAGGGTGGAGCTCCGCTTTAAGGATAAATATGTAAGGTTCGGTTCACACAGGGGTAACACGACTTTTGGAGGCGACTTGGACGTGACCAACACTACTTTAAGTCGCCCCAGGCCAGGCGCCTTGCCGTGGCCAATCAGAGATTGAGCTCTCAGGGGGGGAACTCCTTTTGAGAGCTGATAATTCTCTGAGAGTCGCCTCCGTATAGACGGAGATCGGACTTGGAGGCGACCTCCATTGAAATCAATGGGTACCGGTCGCCTACAAGTCGGATTGAAGTAGTACAGGAACCTTTTCTGAAGTCGGAGCGACTCCAGTAGTGTGCATTAAGACGGCTCTCATTCACTTACATTGATTTCTACATGTTGTGCGACCTGAGGCGACTTGAAGTCGGATCTGAGTCGCCCCTGTGTGAACCGGCTCTAACAGTTTGCAGAGATTATTAAAGCAGAAGCAGCAGCACAAGTGAAGCAATGAGGGACGCTATTTCCAGCGCTCAGCTTTCTGTGCAGGAATCCCGAAGGCCGCGTTTCCTGATAACAGAATAATCCGCAGGGTGAAGTCACACTGAAATCTAAATATTTAAAATTCCTATGCAGATAAGGAGATCTTATACATACATATTTACTAACGTTTACAGCAACTTTTTTTCTATTATTAAAAATTGGCAGATCTTTTACAAAACTTGTCATTTTTCTGACACTGTTGGCCCCTCCCACATTGGCGAGCGTTCCCTTCAGTTGATTGGATCTCAGCCCCTCTCATTGGCGATTTGTTTCTCCCCTTTCCTGCGATGCTGAGATTTCCTGCACTAGGTTGTGGAGAATTATTGAGAATATATTGGAATCTGGAGAGCACATTGATTGGGGGGGGGGGGGGGGGGGGCGGCGACACCATTGTTTAGCAAATTAAAAAGCCTCAGCTACAAATGTTTAAATCCCCATATATAAAGCTGTAATGTCGGTTTGATGCCTCTTTAATAAGAATAGCGCGTTAGCCGCGATTTGAAATTTTTTTTTTTTTTTTTTGTTACGCTGCAAGCGACTCGCTCCTATAAGACAGAACATACAGAAAAAGACATTAAAACGAGACGATTCCTGGAAGCAGCGGTGTATTCCTCCTCCGACGCTGCACACGCCTCTTCCTCATGTTATTAATAATGTGGACAGACAGGAAGCAGATTGCTATTAAGTATTACATGGCTATTAATTGCTTTTCTAAGGCTTCATTAAGTGTGATTTTATGACGCAGACACGGCCGCGGGTCGGCTGCGCACATTAAATTTTGACAGGATTACAAATTTATTTATTATTCATTTTCCGTTTTACTGCTCCTTCGACAAGCGGAGCGGATTTGGAACAGCGCTGGAAATCTTTTCTGCTAGAATAACTCCACCATCAGCGTGCGTAGTCTATAAGAGAACCTATAGATGCGACGTTGTGATTGTCGGATGAAAAGACACGCCGAGCCATTTATCCATTCCGATTTTGGATTCTAATTTTTCGGTATAAAAAAGATTTATGGCACTAATAAAATGTACAGAGGAAAAAAAAAAAAAAAAAAACTCACACTCCCGAAGCTTAGTACAAACACAGCCGAGCAAATTATGTTTTGAGGATAATGCCGCGTACACACGATCGAATTGTCCGGCGTACTTGGTTCCGCCGAAACGCATTTCACCGGACAATTCGATCGTGTGTGGGCTTCAGCGGACTGTCTCAGCGTAAAGTCCGGCGGACTTAGAAAGTATTTTTGCAGTCCAATCTTTCCGCCGGACTTGGGTTTCAGCGGACAATACGTTCGTCAGTGTGCTAGTCCGGCGGACTAAGAATGGCGCATGCTCAGAAGCAAGTACGAAAAGAAAGCTATTGGCTACTGGCTATTAAACTTCCTTTTTCTAGTCCCGTCGTACGTGCTGTACGTCATCGCACAAGCGAACGCCGGACTTTGTGTGTCCAAGTCCGTTCGGTAGAAAGTCCGCCGGACTATTCGCCGGATTGTTTGCCGGACTAAGTACGCCGGATAATTCGATCGTGTGTACGCGGCATAATAAACACAAAGAAGTTTTAAAATTATCCTGACCCTCGATCCCCTACCACAACTTGATAAATATATGGAACAAATATACATGTAGCGGTACCCTCGTAAGGGCTGCCGAATTGGTAATAGCAATCCGCCAATCACCTTGCTGCCGATCTCACACGCACCATGTAAAGACATTAAACAGTCAATGATTTGATTTTCTCTTTATTGATGGGAAATGACTTGGATGAAACAAGGTAGGTATGAGATGCCCACATAGGTTTTGTATATTGAAGGGTATCCTCCATGGCCTTGGCCTAGTATATGGATTTTACCTGTAGAATCCTCACTGCAGACTATTGCTTCTTCTGTTACTTAGCATATCTGACTGAAGCTTTACTACTCTCTGCTTCCAGTTGTAACCAATCACCCACCGTAGTTTTTACGGCGGCAGAACGGCTCCCCTGTGCAAATCCCCGTAACTGTACGGCGGCGGCTTTAAAGGGTATCGGGGGCGCGTGCACCTGCCCCGTCATTGGAGGAGCCAATACGCATGCCCAGCTCCCACGATGTAAGCGCGGGAACAGAGCAGAACTGTGTGTGTGTGTGTGTGTGTGTGTGTGTGTGTGTGTGTGTGTGTGTGTGTGTGTGTGTGTGTGTGTGTGTGTGTGTGTGTGTGTGTGTGTGTGTGTGTGTGTGTGTGTGTGTGTGTGTGTGTGTGTGTGTGTGTGTGTGTGTGTGTGTGTGTGTGTGTGTTAACGGGCAGCACAGTGGTGTAGTGGTTAGCACTCTCACCTAGCAGTAAGAAGGGTCCGCTGGTTGGAATCCCAACCACGACACTACCTGCCTGGAGTTTGCATGTTCTACCTGTGCCTGCGTGGGTTTCCTCCGGGTACTCCGGTTTCCTCCCACAGTCCAAAGACATGCAGGTAGGTTAATTGGCTTCTGTCCAAAATTGGCCCTAGTATATGAATGGGGAGCTTGGATTGCACGCTCCTTGAGGGTAGGGACCGATGCGACTGTGCAATGTACAGGGATAGGGACAATTGTAGATAGATACTCAGGTTGAACTGGATGGACTGGTGTCTTTATTCAACCTTACCAACTATGAAATCCACATCCTGTCGGGAGAGGAGACAGATCGCGTGTTTCTAGTATATAGAAACACCGATCTGTCTCCTCCCCCAGTCAGTCCTATCCTCCACAGTTAGAACACACAACGATGGAACACATATAACCCCTTGATTGCCCCACAGCGTTAACCCCTTCCCTGCCAGTGACATTTATACAGTAATCAGTAGCCATTTTTAGTTCTGATCACTGTATAAAATGTCAATGGTTTCAATAAAGTGTCAAAAGTGTTCAATTTGTCGCAGTCACACAAAAAAAAAAAAAAAAAAAAAAAAGTATAATAACAAAAATGACAAAGCAATAAACTATTTTGTAGGCGCTATAACGTTCGCGCAAAACCGATCTATATACACTTATAGAAGAATACACTTAGAAGAATACCTATCATAAACTGAGGAAAGAAACTGTTTGTTTTTTTAAGAATTTTGGACATTTAAGCAAAAAGTCAAAAATATTGTGTTTTTTTTCTAAAATTGTCGCTCTTCTTATGTTTATAGAGAAAAAAAATAAAAACAGCAGGGGTTGATCACCATCAAAATACCACCCAAAAAAAAAAGCTCGATTTGTGGGGGGGGGAAGGAAAATCTATTTTGTTTGAGTACAAACGTCGCACGACCGTGCAATTGTCAGTTAAAGCGATGGCGCAGTGTGGTGTCGCAAAAAAATGGCCCACTCAGGAAGGGGCTAAATTCTTCTGGGGCTGAAGTGGTTAACAACCCCCTCTGCTACCTAACTGACCAGATCAATATCTCAGGAATTACATTTTTTTTTTTTTTTTTTTTTTTTTTTGAGCAGTGTATTTCCTGAGATTTAAGCAGCACTGCCAGACTGTACAGCCAGCCTGGTGGCCTGGCTTTTCTTCACTGTAGCAAAAGCAGAACTCTAATTAAATCCTGCTTTGCTAGTTTGCTGGCACCCTAGCTACCAATGATATAAATCAGTTGCTGGGACTTCAGCACCATAACAACCACAAACAAAAAAAAAAAAAAAAAAAAAAAAAAAAAAGGGGGGGGGGATTCCCAGTTATCCAGCACCCCACACGTGATCACCTTGGATCCTCTGCCCTTTTCATTACATTTAGCTGCCAGGTGGGGAAATGTCCTTCGCAGAGAGTCAGTTGGTAAAAAGGACTGTCCCAGTGGGTGAGCGGATTTTGTTTCGGTGAATATCTTTTTCCATGACTGAAGTGGATCTACACTGCTGGGTGACAACCGACAACAGACTAACATCATGGCAACTATTTTATTTTTCTTCTATTTGCCGCACACTCACTGACCCTCTTTCCTGGCCAGCCAGGCTGCTTCCTTGGATAAGGGTCAAGTACAGGTTTTGTGGGGAACTTCACTTTTTTTTGCATGGGGTCCCCTTTACAATATATACACCAGACCCTAATCTAGGATACGGGTCTGGTGTAAATGTTGAAGAGTACCCCTGGACCACTCTGCTTACAAACAATGAGACGCCCTGGAAATGTAATTCAGTTACAATTTAAAAATGGTATTGTTTTTGGTTTGTTAAAGCGGGAGTCCGCCGGGACTCCGCGTTTTTTTTTTTTTTTTTTTTTTTTAAAAGCCAGCAGCTACAAATACTGCAGCTGCTGACTTTTAAAATAGTGACACTTACCTGTCCAGCGCGCCCGCGATGTCGGCACCCGAAGCCGATCTCTAGATCGACACTCGAGTGCTGCCGCCGCCATCTTGGGTATGGGAATCAGGAAGTGGAGCCTTTCGGCTTCATTTCCCGGTTCCCTACTGCGCATGCGCGAGCCGCGCTGCGCAATGAGGACGGTCCCCGCTGCCTCTGGGATCTGTGTGTTTCCCAGCAGGCAGCGGGGCACTTGCGGGAAGGGGCGGGCACTTGCGGAAAGGGGCGTAAGTTACGCCCCTTTCCGCAGAGAGCTATCCCAGAAGTGGGTGCAGTTACCTGGATTATCCCCTCCCCCCTGAAAGGTGCCAATTGTGGCGCCGGAGGGGGGGAGGATTCCGATGAGCGGAAGGTCCACTTTAAGGTTTAATTTAGTACATGTGTGTAGTTTTAAAGTGTTACTAAACCCAGGACCCTGCATTCACAATATCTGGTCTCTCACAGTATATGGAAATGCAATTATTTTAGTAAATATACAGTAGGTAAACTGCTAAATACCTTTTCTCATCAGCAGTATATAGCAGTCTTGTAAATTCTATCAGTGTCAGACCGAGCACTGGTTACAGCTTGTAGGAAGAGAGTTTTCATTTTCCTCGGACTGTCCTATGAGGCTGCATAACCACTGACCCTCTGTCTGGACAGTGCTGATTGCCACCGCCGCCCCCCCCCCCCCCTCCAAAAAAACAGCTCTTTAGAAATACACACCAAACTGAGCATGTGCAGAGAGTCCCACAAGGCTCTGTACTATGAAGAGATGGATTGGGGACTGTGGAAGAAGCGGAGGATCAAAGAAGACAGGATCAAACAGCCTTTTGCCACAATGCGCAGGATTAATCCCTTAGGATCCACAGTGAGTATAACAAGCATGTTTTACTGCATGGGGGGGGGGGTCAACCTGAGGAGCTCTAGCTGTTGCCTCATGGGACTTGTAGTTTTACAACAGCTGGGGGGTCACCGGTTGAGTACCCAAGCTTTACTGCATATACAGACTGATTTTACTGTTGTGGGTTTTCGTAACATCCACACCATTTATCAGTTTGCAGAAACACACTAATCCATTTAACAGGGTTTCCTATGGTACATGGTCACATCTATGTTTTTCAGCCACTGCATTTTTGGAGCGTCACGGACTTCCCCCCCCCCCCCCATAGCAGATTGCATTTTGTGTGTGTGTAAAAACAAGAATTGCCGGCAAAAAAAACTACGTGGGAGGAACCCCATGCTAAAAGGGTATAAAACAGGTTTATTGAAGAGAAGTGATGAAAAAAATATAAAAAAAACACAGCAAAAACGCATCAAAAACGCATGTTCAACAACACAAAAAGCACTGAAAAACATGCATGAAGACCGCATCTACTGCATAGATGTGAACCTAGCTTAAGGCACCCATTAAGCATGTTATGTAAATTAATGATAGGTTTAATTTAATTTAAATATTTTTAGAAGAGCTGCTCCCTGCTAAACAGCAATGTTTTTCCATTGGTACATGTTCTCCAAGCATCCTACTACCTATGCCTTTTTTTTTTCCCCAAAAGCTTGACAATTGCAGATTTGGTTAACATGCACTGCAATGGAGTTTACAGCTTTGGAATTTTTTTTCAATTGTTCAGTAAAGTGAGCTTAACTTTGATTAATTGGCTTATCATACAGCATCATGTAAATCCGCATCCTCTGAGCCTAGGCTCCCGTGTACCCACCCCGGCTGTGACTTAAACGTAAAGGAGAAGCAGTACAGCGATGTGTTCATCTCTCTATTACTTTGTGCTGCTTCTTCCTCTCCTACCCCGAGCTCTGCTGTGGTCAGTGGGAAGAATGCTCCTCTTATGATGGTTATCAGAATGCCATTATAGACAGCGAGAAAGATCATTGGGGTATTATGTTCTGCCAAGTGGTGTTGGACCTAGAATTATGCAGGTACCATCAGATGGGAGATTAATTAGCCACAGCTCAAGGAACCAAAACCTCTGGAGGAACGAAAGGGTTCCATGGAACCCTGACTGAGAATGACTGTTCTAGAGTACAGATTTAGACAATAAGACCCCTTTCACACTGGGGCGTTTTTCAGGCGCTTTTGCGTTAAAAAAAGCGCCTGTAAAAAAGCCTCATCTGCAGTCCCAATGTGAAAGCCCGAGTGCTTTAAGAGCCCTTTCACAATGTCAGTGCCCAAAAAACACTCGTAAAGCGCTGCTTAAACTAGCAGCGCTTTACCAGTGTTTTTCGTGCGTTATCGGGGCGCTTTTAACCCCTGCTAGTGGCCAAATAAAGGGTTAAAAGCGCCCACAAAATGCTGCTGCCAATAGCGCTTTTCAGGCGCTTCCCATTGATTTCAATGGGAAGGGGCGCTTTAGGAGCATTGTATTCAAAGCGCTGCAAAGAAGCTGCTTGCAGGACTTTTTTTTTGACGCCCTGCCAGCGAAGTGCCTCAGTGTGAAAGCACTCGGGCTTTTACATTGGGATTGCAGTTGCGGCTTCGTTCAAGCGCTTTACAGGCGCTTTTTTTAACGCTAAAGCACCTGAAAAACGCCCCAGTGTGAAAGGGGTCTTAAGCCTGGCCACCTTTCCGAAAAGTAGCAGCAATTCACCTCACTGCTCTCTACTACTGTAAGTTATATTGTACCAGTGTGACATCACCACTCACAAGCTATACGTTACATTTTACAGGAATGACACCAACTACTCTCCAGAAGTAAGCTATATTCTCCAGGAGTGACATCACTGCTCTCCAGATATAGGTTATACTGCACTGCTGTGACAACACTCAATATATTAAAACATTACATTTTACAGGGGTGACATTACCGCTTTCCTGATAGGTTGCGTCGTACAGGAGTGACATCCGCGCTCTCCAGATATACGAGTTATATTTTACAAGTGATATTACCTCTCCAACAATTATCAGCGGCATTGCGAATTTTAATTAACGTACAAGTAGGTACATATTCATGGAGTCACATTACATCGTTCTTAAATCTACTGATCCACCACCAAAAAAAAAAAAAGGAATTATACGCACCTTTCCAGAGACAATGCCCCGCTGGGTGTCGTTATGAAAAGTCTATGGAGAAGTCATCTTCTCTGTTTAAATGAACATGAAATTATCTCCTGGCTTAATTAGAGGTCCTCCACAGAAACCTGTAATTAACTTACATCCCGCTGTGCGGGAGGAGGAGCGAGAGCGCCGGCTTCTCTTACACAGAAAATGTCAGGACCCGAGAAAGGCGACAGGAAAAGAATTCCACACAATGAGAAATTCTGATACACTGTCGCCACAGAGGGGGTTTAGAGAACACGACAATCCTTACATTATGTAGCTAAATGTGTACACGGCATAAGGAGAACCACCGCTGCCAGGACATTTTCTCATGACTAAAAATTCAAGCGAACCGGTCCACAGATAAATCTGTCTAAAACCCCAAATGACAGCCAATCACAAGTCAAGGAATAGCGTCCAAATGTCTTAAAAGCTTTTCAAGCAACAACTTGGATAGGTGTCAGGGGTTCACTCGTTTGGAACAGAACCCCATACAGCCAGAAGTCACTGCTGCTGCAGAGCTGTATAAATTATTATTATTATACAGGTTTTATATAGCGCCAACAGTTTGCACAGCGCTTTACAACATGATGATATATTATTATTATTATTAATAATAATAATAATAATAATAATAAGAGCCGGTTCACACAGCAGGCGATGCGAGGCGACACGACTCGCCTCGCTCTCGCAAGTCGCCCCCGTTCTGTACAATGGAACCGTTCTGAGAGGAGCGACTCGAGTCGCTCCGACTCAGAAAAAAGGTTCCTGTACTACTTTTGGGCGACCTCGGGGCGACTTGCATTGACTTCTATACAGAAGTCATTTGCAAGTCGCCGCTGAGGCCGCGGCAGGTCGCGGCGAGGCAAGTCGGAGTCGCCTCGCCTGCTGTGTGAACCGGCCCTTATGGGTAACTGTGGAGAAGGCAAAGTAAGCTCCCCTGATACAAAGGTTGATGTGAATGGTTTGGTGTTCTATACACTAACAGTGGTCATCAACCTTGTCCTCGGGGCCCACTAAGGCCCCTTTCACACTGGGGTGGTGCGGGCGTCAGCGGTAAAGCGCCGCTATTTTTAGCGGCGCTTTACCGTTGTTCTAGCTGCGGTCTGCGGCCGCTAGCTGGGGTTAAAATCACCCCGTGAAAAAAGGGTTAAAGCCGCCCGCAGAGTGCCGCTACAGCGGCGCTTTGCCGGCGGTATAGCCGCGCTGTCCCATTGATTTCAATTTGTAGGAGCGGTCTAGGAGTGGTGAATACACCGCTCCTTTCACCGCTCCAAAGATGCGGCTAGCAGGACTTTTTTTACCGTCCTGCTAGCGCACCGCTCCAGTGTGAAAGCCCCTCGGGCTTTCACATTGGAATGAAAGGGGCAGTTTTTTTTAAGCGCTGGAGCGCCTGAAAACCACCCCAGTGTGAAAGGGGCCTAACAGGCCAGGTTTGCAAGATAACTGAAATACATCACAGCTGATATCATTTGCTGCTCAGTGATTGCCATATTCTAGTCTGCATCTCCCAAAGGTAATACTTAAAACCTGGCCTGTTAGTGGCCCCTGAGGACAGGGTTGATGACCACTGCTCTACAGCATTACAAGATGTGTCGGAGCGATTACCTATATATAGCAACTACTTTTCCCATTAATAATAATGAAGTGTGTAGGCGCCTCGTAGACCTACAAGCCCTCATTCAGAGCCAGTCATGGAGACTAGCAGGCTATTCCATAAGGCAGTAATGAAACACATGTCCAGCAAGGACACAAGGCATCAGCTGCGGCCTGCACTGCATCACGTCTCTTCAGCTTCCTATAAACTAGGACTCCGCTGAGAATAATATTGTATTATTAAATATGTTACGACTGTCAGAATTATTACAGGCCTGGAGGAGATTACACTGTAGAGGGGATAACGAGGAGAAAATCACCAGGCATAGCAATCATAACATATTATAAAACATTATTATCCATATCAAGAAAAGTGATGATAATTTAGGCAAGGTTACAGAAATTAATGATAGATTATATATATATATACACACACACACACACACACACACACACACTATATTATATATACACACACAAACAATATAATATATTATATTATATTATATTATATATATATATTTTTTTTTTTCATATATTCAAGATTGGTATATTAGGGTGACCCAAGATTAGGCGCTCTGGTTTTGATTGATGATGTTAAAAGATTATGCGCAGGCTCCTGAGAGTCCACACATTTAAAATTACAGACCCACTAAAAGTGCATCTAAATTCAGGAGCAGAGTTGTCACCACAGGACAAGTAGTCTGTAAGGACTACAGTACTCCTACCCCTCCATAACATAGAAGGTGAGGTGTTCCATAGTTCAAAGAAAGAACTGGGATACTTAAAAACTAAGCTTGAAATAATGCCGCGTACACACGACCGAATTGTCTGGCGGACTTAATCCGGCAAACAATCCACCGGACTTTCTAACGAACGGACTTGGCCACACACGGACACTCCAAAAGTCCGGCGATTTCTAACGCGATGACGTACAGCACATATGATGGGACTAGAAAAAGGAAGCTCAATAGCCAGTAGCCAATAACTTCCTTCTCGTACTTGCTTCTGAGCATGCGTCATTCTTATGCCGCGTACACACGAGCGGACTGTATGGCGTACTTAGTCCGTCATACAATCCGACGGACAGTCCGTCATACTTTCGACTGAACGGACTTGACCACACACGGATGCACAAACAGTCCGTCGAAAGCTGTACAGCACGTACAACGGGACTAGAAATAGGAAGTCCAATACACAGCAAAGCACCCTTCCGCCGTGTAAATCCTTTCTGAGCATGCGCCATTCTTAGGCCGTCGAACTAGCCTACTGACGAGCGGATTGTCCGCTGAAACCAAAGTACGACGGACAGAATTTCGAAAAATCCGAAATACTTAGTACTCCGGACTGCACGCTGAAAAAGTCAGCTGAAGCCCACACACGAGCGGACTGTCCGCTGAAATGTGTTTAGACGGACTAAGTACCCCATACAGTCCGCCCGTGTGTACGCGGCATTAGTCAGTCGGACTAGCACACTGACGAACGGATTGTCTGCTGAAAGCGGAGTCCGGCGGACAAATTTTGAGTCAAAACTACTTTCTAAGTCCGCCGGACTTTACGAAGAAAAAGTCCGCTGAAGCCCACACACGATCGAATTGTCCGGCGTAATGCCACAATTCGGTCGTGTGTACGTGGCATACGACTGCAGAGTTTGCAGGACTGCACTGGATTTCTGTCAGGATAAACAGGTAAATGTTGAGGCCAAAAGGGAGCAAATAAGGGAAGTGCAATATTCAAGATTACATACATTTTAATGTCTGTCTGTCTGTCTGTCTTTCTCAATGACTTCCATAAAATACACATCCAGAAAATTAATAAAAGCCACCTTCAAAATGTCTAAACTAGCGACTGAAAGATTCAAGGCATTTTCTAAAAAATTGAAATCGTCAGATTAAAGTTGGAAAATGCATTATGGGCCATGAAGGTTTTCCAAAAATGGCAGCAGTCAAAATTCAGGAGGATCTCTGGCTGCCACGACCTTGACACATAAAGATTTAAATATACAAAATGAGCGTTAATCCCAGAAAGAATCACATTACAAATCCACTGTGGCAGATTTTCTTCTCTAAGAGATTAAAAAAGATTAA
Organism: Lithobates pipiens; assembly: GCF_037356315.1. Taxonomy (NCBI): domain Eukaryota; kingdom Metazoa; phylum Chordata; class Amphibia; order Anura; family Ranidae; genus Lithobates; species Lithobates pipiens. The sequence goes on along the minus strand of NW_027507728.1, from coordinate 577,979 downwards.
CCATGGAAATAAAAAATCAACATTTAACCCTTCGCCCAGCAGGTGAAAGAAGAAGTACGGCGCCCAGTGTGTCTCTTCTAGAGACAGAAAGGGGTTAACCCTCATATTGAGGCCTCCTATATGCCCTATGGGCTGCGCTTCATCCGATTTGGTGCCTAATTCCATATTCTATGTAAAAACATAAATGACTTTTTCTAAGTCGATATTCAGTTTGAGCTCATTACAGTTTGGCTCCAGATGGTCCACTTACTGGATAAGTGACGGAGAATTACCCTTCAGAGAGCCGATCGTACTAATTCTCATAAATTTGGCAGCTTTTCTCCTATTTGTCCTTATTAAAATGAGAATATTCCCCTTGTTAGGCCTTGTTATCTCACCTCTCCTACTTGAGATATTTGCAACATCACAGAAAATACATGAAGCCTGCCACTGTGCGGAAAAGGTGACCTAATGTAGAAAGAGGTTTGGCAACATAAAACAGAATCCAGAATACAAAGTGTCTTGTATTCTAGAGATACTGGGATTACTGAACGACAAAAGATAAAATTCTTAGCCCTTGTACACACGGTCGGACATTCCGACAACAAAATCCATCAGATTTTGTCCGAAACTTGTGTTGCATACACGCGGTCGGACAAAGTTGTCGGAAAATCCGATCGTTCTGAACGTGATGACGTTATTTCGTTAGGACGGGACTACGTTCAGGCTAGTAGCCAATAGCTTCGGTCTAGGACTTTGATCTGAGCATGCGTGGCACTTTGTCCGATCGGAATTCTCTACAAACGATCAGACAAAGTCCGATCGGATCATGTTGTCGGGAAAATTTTATAGCCCAGCTCTAAAACGTTGTCGGTCGGATATTCCGACGGAAACAGTCCGATGGAGCCCACACACGGTCGGATTATCCGACAACACGGTCCGATTGCACATTTTCCGGCGGAATGTCCGACCGTGTGTACAAGGGCTTAGAGTTGCCTTGATACTCAAAGTCACCAATGTCATGTGATCATTCAGAGCCAATGTAGGGAAAGCTGTCAGTGTGCTGTCATCTTGTGATCACACACAGCCAATGTAGTAAGAGAAGCAGTGGGATGCCATGTGACCATTCAAAGCCAATGTAGTAAGAGAGGCAGTGGGACGCCATGTGACCATTCAAAGCCAATGTAGTAAGAGAGGCAGTGGGATGCCATGTGACCATTCAAAGCCAATGTAGTAAGAGAGGCAGTGGGACGCCATGTGACCATTCAAAGCCAATGTAGTAAGAGAAGCAGTGGGACGCCATGTGACCATTCAAAGCCAATGTAGTAAGCGAGGCAGTGGGATGCCATGTGACCATTCAAAGCCAATGTAGTAAGAGAAGCAGTGGGACGCCATGTGATGTGACCATTCAAAGCCAATGTAGTAAGAGAAGCAGTGGGATGCCATGTGACCATTCAAAGCCAATGTAGTAAGAGAAGCAGTGGGATGCCATGTGACCATTCAAAGCCAATGTAGTAAGAGAGGCAGTGGGACGCCATGTGACCATTCAAAGCCAATGTAGTAAGAGAGGCAGTGGGACGCCATGTGATGTGACCATTCAAAGCCAATGTAGTAAGAGAAGCAGTGGGATGCCATGTGACCATTCAAAGCCAATGTAGTAAGAGAGGCAGTGGGATGCCATGTGACCATTCAAAGCCAATGTAGTAAGAGAAGCAGTGGGATGCCATGTGACCATTCAAAGCCAATGTAGTAAGAGAGGCAGTGGGACGCCATGTGACCATTCAAAGCCAATGTAGTAAGAGAAGCAGTGGGACGCCATGTGACCATTCAAAGCCAATGTAGTAAGAGAAGCAGTGGGACGCCATGTGATGTGACCATTCAAAGCCAATGTAGTAAGAGAAGCAGTGGGATGCCATGTGACCATTCAAAGCCAATGTAGTAAGAGAGGCAGTGGGATGCCATGTGACCATTCAAAGCCAATGTAGTAAGAGAGGCAGTGGGACGCCATGTGGCCATTCAAAGCCAATGTAGTAAGAGAGGCAGTGGGATGCCATGTGACCATTCAAAGCCAATGTAGTAAGAAAGGCAGTGGGATGCCATGTGACCATTCAAAGCCAATGTAGTAAGAGAGGCAGTGGGATGCCATGTGACCATACAAAGCCAATGTAGTAAGAGAGGCAGTGGGATGCCATGTGGCCATTCAAAGCCAATGTAGTAAGAGAGGCAGTGGGATGCCATGTGACCATACAAAGCCAATGTAGTAAGAGAGGCAGTGGGATGCCATGTGGCCATTCAAAGCCAATGTAGTAAGAGAGGCAGTGGGATGCCATGTGACCATACAAAGCCAATGTAGTAAGAGAGGCAGTGGGATGCCATGTGGCCATTCAAAGCCAATGTAGTAAGAGAGGCAGTGGGATGCCATGTGACCATACAAAGCCAATGTAGTAAGAGGCAGTGGGATGCCATGTGGCCATTCAAAGCCAATGTAGTAAGAGAGGCAGTGGGATGCCATGTGACCATACAAAGCCAATGTAGTAAGAGAGGCAGTGGGATGCCATGTGGCCATTCAAAGCCAATGTAGTAAGAGAGGCAGTGGGATGCCATGTGACCATTCAAAGCCAATGTAGTGAAAGCTAGAAGTGTTATAAATTGGACAGTGCATGAAAGATTTATTTACAGCTTGTCGTTTTTTTTTCAAGACGTTGTTTGACCCGGTGGCATTGTCCACATTAATGCTAGCACACCGACAATGAATAGAAAATTGCAGCAAATTACTACACCAGTTATTATACACCGATAAGCCATTGAGACTGCTAGGCACAACCAGCGATCATATGTATACTACGTGGTACATTACACTTGACCATAAATTTGTTGGGCATCCCGTTTCAATACTATGGAAAGCAATATGGAGCGGTTTCCCCTTTTGCTCGATTTTGCAGCGTGTCTGTAGAAATTTTTGCCAATTTAGCACAAAAAATAAAAATAAAATCTGTGAAAAGGGTGGAGGAGTGGCCATTTAATCATGCTCAGACGTAAATGCAGGCCCTTTTATCTCCATTCCCACATATTTTTGGGCATGCCCAGAAAGTGTAAATTCCTCAGCAATGCTGAGAGGCAGAGGCAACTTGGCAAGTGATCTGCAGCCAGATGAGCAGCCCGGTCAAAACTAGCATACGGTAGACAGACAGGAGCGGAAGACTATGTTCACACTGGCCGGTGCGAATTGTAGCGTCTGAAATCAGAGATTCCTGCTAGAATCTCCAAGTGTATGGGTGCTGTTCACTATAGTGGCAGGTCATTGGCAGCCCCTGCTAGTCGCACTCTGCATAGCCAGCCATTGATTATCTGTGGTAATAGACTCTTAAAGAGGGTGGGTTAATGGGTTTGGGTTTACTTCCTCTTTGTTACCCTTTAAAGGTAAAGAATAATGGGCTACTATGCATCGCATAGTAGCCCATTATGTGTCACTTACCTGACACAGGAGCCAGCGAAGTCACCTCTGTCCCCTGTAGTCCGTAGCATCCATCTTCTTCCGGGTTCTCTGGCCACTCACAGTGCCAGAGCAGCGATGACATCACTCCGGCGCATGCGAGTCGCCACTATCGGCATATCGCCGTTAGCAGCGGCATGTTGCTAATGCCAATAGTGCACCTGTGTGCCGCTGTCTACGGTGCATGCGCCATAGACATCTGTCACTATCTTTTAGTAAATATCTCCTAAACCGTGTAGGTTTAGGAGATATTTCTTGGACCTACAGGTAAGCCTTAATCTAGGCTTACCTGTAGGTCAAAGTGGTTTGTAAGGGTTTACAACCACTTTAAAGTCTAAATCTTTTTCTGACACTTGTTAGTCCGGAGCGTCCATCTTCTTCCGGGTATCGCTGCTCCGGCCACTCACATGCGTACGGCAGCTGCCACTAACAGCATATCGTGTGAATTAGCACTCACTCCCCATCTGATCTTTTGGCCAATTACTTATTCGGTTTGTCAGATAATGATGTTGGCAAAGAGAGACCTGGCTTGCAATCAACATTTCAATTCATACCAAAAGCGATCGGTAGGGTTGAGGTCAGGGCACTGTGCAAGCACTCAAGTTCCTCCACATACACAACTAATCAAACCATGTCTTTATGGATCTGGCTTTGTGAACAGGTGAACAGTTAGACTGCTTTCACACTGGGACGGGTGTTGATGGTAAAACGCTAGTTTAGCGGCACTTTACCGTTATTTTAGCTGTGCTATTGGGCCAATGGTGGGGTGCTTTTAACCCCCACTAGCTGCCAAATAAAGAGTTAAATGTGCCCGTGTAACGCCACTGCTGAGGCGCTTTGGCAGCGGTGCCTATTCATGTCAATGGGCAGGAGTGGTGTATACATTAAGATGTACTTTTTTTTATTTATTTATTTATTTTTTTTCATGACATGTCCTGCCGGTGCATAGTCCCAGTGTGAAAGCACTCGGGCCCTCACACTGGGACTGCAGGGGAGGTGTTTTTTCAGGCACTATTTTTTAGCTCAAAAGTGCATGAAAAATGCCCCAGTGTGAAAGAGGTCTTAAGCTGTAGTGCAGGGATATGCAATTAGCGGACCTCCAGCTGTTGCAGAACTACAAGTCCCATGAGGCATAGCAAGACTCTGACAGCCACAAGCATGACACCCAGAGGCAGAGCATGATGGGACTTGTAGTTTGGCAACAGCTGGAGGTCCGCTAATTGCATATCCCTGCTGTAGTGAAAGGCCTTCCCCAAGCTGTTGCTAAAAGGTTGGAAGTATACAAGGGTCTAAAACAGAGATATGCAATTAGCGGACCTCCAGCTGTTGCAAAACTACAAGTCCCATCATGCTCTACCTCTGGGTGTCATGCTTGTGGATGTCAGAGTCTTGCTATGCCTCATGGGACTTGTAGTTCTGCAACAGCTGGAGGTCCGCCAATTGCATATCCCTGATCTAAAATGTCATTGTAACAAAATTTAAAAATCCACATACAAGCCCAGCAGCTCAATGCGTCCCATCTATATTGTAATTATTCTAACAATTGAGCCTTTTCTGCATTCCTGGACTTCTCCAGCTATCGTGAAACTACAAATGTCTGCATACCCACTTAAATTACAATCAATCTTACAACACTGATCAGAGCAGACATGGGCTGCCAAATTGTCCATTTAATACAACACCAACAAATATGGCAAGAAAATTGGCACAGGGCCAGCCATGAGGACAGCTCCTCCAGAAAGGGAAAGAAACAAGATATTATAACAAAACAGATTATCATTCAGTCTGGCACAATTCCCAGCCCGTTCCTATAACAACTACACAGAGAGTTGCCTGACGCAATTGCTCTGACCCCTCTGACTGGCCTGGGTTGTGTCACCAGCTGCGTCATCCATCATTTTGGAACTTGACAGCTGAGCAAGAGGAATCTTCTTTAGGAAGTCAGCGGTAGCAGAGGACCCCTGACCACATCGCTAACGCCAACATGAACCAGTAGACAGGAGGAGAGGTGGTCAACCACCTCTATTTTGCAACAAACGGTAACCCAGAAGCAATGGCCATCACAGTCTTCTGTTATTTATAGAAAACAAGCCTAATGCGTGAAACCCATCTCAGCCATGCTATCCTCCAAGTCACAGAAATGCGCATTGATGTGATTGAAGTGGACAAATGTGGGTTACAGTGCTCCAATTGGGCTTAGAAAAACAGGATCTTTAAATAGGAAAAAAATAGGATTTTTAAAACAGTTTACCTGTAAAATCCTTTTCTTTGATGTACATCAGGGGACACAGAGCCATAGTAATAACTATGTGGGTTAAATCAGACCATCAGGTGCTGGACACTGGCACGCCACTTAAGGCGTGTACTTCCCCCTTATAACCCCTCCCATTACTGGGAGTCCTCAGTTTTGAGAAGGAGGAGAAGGAGGAGAAGGAGAAGGAGGAGAAGGAGAAGGAGGAGGAGGAGAAGGAGAAGGAGAAGGAGGAGAAGGAGAAGGAGGAGAAGGAGAAGGAGGAGGAGGAGGAGAAGGAGAAGGAGAAGGAGGAGAAGGAGAAGGAGGAGAAGGAGAAGGAGGAGAAGGAGAAGGAGGAGAAGGAGGAGAAGGAGAAGGAGAAGGAGAAGAAGGCCATTTTAAAAATCCTATTTTCTTTTCTTACATCAGGGGACACAGAGCCATAGTAATAACTATGTGGGATGTCCCATAGCAATGTCAACTGAAGGGGGGGGGGGGACACAGAATCAAGGAAACAGGAGGCCAGAGGACTCATCCTGCAGCCTGCGATGTATGCTGTGCCCAAAGGCAATATCCTCATGACCTTTAATATCGATTTGATAAAATCGGATAAACGTCTGCACCGAAGACCAAGTTGCGGTCTTACAGATCTGAGCAATAGAGGCCTGATGATGCACCACCCAAGAGGCACTAATCGCCCTGGATGAGTGTGCTCTTCATAAGAGAAGGAAGAATTGTCTTCTTTAAGCTGAAGCTTGATCAATCACTTGACAAACCCATTAGGAAAATAGTGGATCTTGATGCTGCCTGTCCATATCTTGGATCCTCTGGCAGTACAAACAAAACCTGTGTTTTGCGAACCTGAGAGGTCGCCTTTAAATAGATTCTGATCGCTCTTACTACATCAAGAGACTATAGTGCTTTCTCTTCCCCAGATTAAGGCTTCTGGGGAAAAAGAAGGAAGAGTAATATCTTGCTTTAAATGAAAACCACTTTTGGTAAGAATTCAGGATGAGGACATCAAACCACCTCATCCTTATGCATGATGAAATATGGCTCTTACGAGACAGAGCCGTTAGTTCCAAAACTCTTCTAGCAGAAGAAATGGCAAGCAAAAAATATTATCTTTCTTGTCAAAGAACCAAGAGAATTTCTCGTAAGGTTCAAACGGCTGATTCAGCAAAGCCGATGAGACATATCTTAAATCCTAAGGATTTAGAGGTGCCTTGATAGGGGGAATAAACCGTGTTACCCCCTGAATAAGCTACGCACCAAGAGTGGGAAGAAAGAGGCCATAGGAAAAAAAAAAAAAAAGACAGCGACACGGCCTGGATCTGGCTCTTGATAAAAAAAAAGTCAAGGCCAGCTTAATTTCAGATTCCATATGCAGGAATCCAGAGATCTACAGCTGAGATCAAACTCCGTTTTTAGACCCGAGACTGAATGATTTATTAAAAGTAGATCCTTTTAATAGGCTAGGACCGTTATGCCTTGAGCCCTTAACCTGGCTAAAGGCGGTGCCAGAATCTTTCAGAACACTCGTAGTGCTGTGGCTAAGCCGGATGGCAGTGCCACGATTGAAAAAAATCATTTCATATTTCAAACCGCAGACATTTCTGGTAAGCAGGAAACTTTGGCACATGTAGATGTGCAACTCCCCTCCTTTCAGTGATTCAGATCTCCGAGATCTAGAATGGGTCTTACCTCTGGCTCCGAGACCTTAAAAGGTTTGCGTCAAAAAAAAAAAAAAAAAAAAAAAAAAAACACCCTGTTCCACTAAGGCAGTGATGGCAAACCTTGGCACCCCAGATGTTTTGGAACTACATTTCCCATGATGCTCATGCCTTCTGCAGTGTAGTTGAGCATCATGGGAAATGTAGTTTCAAAACATCTGGGGTGCCAAGGTTCGCCATCACTGCACTAAGGGAATCTCTGATATCACCGACTGGGATAACAGCTGTTTTTTTTTTTGGAACCTTAGGAGCATTCTTTGAGGAGACGGACACTCTTGCATAAAGACTACAGCATCAGAAGCCCCATGGACCCCACAGGCAGCACCCAAACGGGACCTGAATCCCGGACCCTCAGATCTAAAGCTGACTGGGCCATCCGGGCTCTTGAAACTTTAGATGTAACTGAAAGAAAAGTCGCAGAAATCCCTCTGCTCTTAACATTGTTCCTGCCAAAATCGCAGGACCTTTCCCCTCACCCGAACGAGTGGGGGTGCTCCTTCATGAGAAGGCCTTAGCATTCTGCTTTATGGGCTTTCTGCCCCCAAGATCCTGGTGCGGCCCCTGGGAACTAAGGCATAGGAGAGGCTGCACAATTAAAGGAGAACTGTCTGAACCTCCTTTTACTGGTAAAGAGAGCTTTACCCCTTTTGGATGTACTTATCCATTCTAAATAGTCATACCCCAGAAAAAGGGACACAGACTGGCTAAGGCCGCGTACACACGCGGGGACTGTTCGCTCAACTTTGTCCGCTGAACAGTGTTTCGGCGGACAGTCCGCTCGTGTGTGGGCTTCAGCGGACAGTTTCAAAAAACTTGAAACTTGGTTTGAGCGGACAGTCCGCTCGTGTGTAGGCTTGTTCGTCAAACTAAGTTCCGCGCATGCTCAGAAAGAATTTATACGCCGAAGGTTGCATTGCAGTGTATAGGACGTCGTTTTCTAGTCCCGTCGTACGTGCCGTTCACGTCATCGCGCACGGTTTCAGCGGACTGTTCGTTCGTCGTGTGTGGCCAAGTCCGTCCATGCTAATTTTGAGCGGACTGTCCGCTGAAACTGTTTGACGAACAAAGTTGAGCGAACAGTCCCCGCGTGTGTACGCGGCCTAAGGGTTTTCACCTGGTGCTTCGGCTGATTAATATTACAGCCACGACCATCTTAACCCAAGAGCATCCAGTCAAGTTTAGCCAAACTAGCCGTTTATATTTTGGCAGCAAGAAATTGTAATATAAAATTTTTACTCATAAGCACATATAGTATGTTCAAATGGAAGCGAATATCTATAGCATAATTACTTTTCTAGTTTTACTCAGACAGCCATGAGAATACGAAGGAACACCAATAAAAGCAGTTCAAAAAGGCAGCCAACAGTGTACCAGGAAATAAAAATTCATGAACCAGGTTCAAAAGGGCAACAATGATTACATTTACGGTCTTCTACTTCCTTATAACACACAGTCTATTACAGGGGTAGGCAACGAAGCCTCTTTTGCAGACACTCGACTCCCTCCCCATCAGCAGAGCAGCGCAGGGAAGCGTCATGCAGGCCATACACGGTCAAATTTCGAAAGAATTTTCTTTTCAAAAATCAGAAAATTTGTTTTTTGTGATGCGATGATGCCACCACTGATTTTTGAAATTCGGCCGACCAAGCCTTCAATTTCACCTCATGTTGCTACAGAAAAGAATTTTCTTGGCTGGGAATCTTCTTTTCTCTCCGTAAATTTTCCTTTCATCTCCGTACATTTTCTTTTATGATTACATTTCTCACACGATTCTCCCATCATTGATTAGAAAATCGTTCGTTTTTCAAAAAAATTTCCAACATGTCCGATTCCTCAAATTTTATTTCCGCACGAAAATCGGCTGTTGCTGCAGCCCCACTAATGGTGCGAAATTCATACGAAAATTCTTAGATAAGATTTTCGAAAAAGAAAATTCTTTCAAAATTCGAACCGTGTATGGCCGGCATCAGTGAGACTCTAATGGATTCCAATTCAGAATTCCCCACACCGCACCTGCACTGAGGGGGAGGCACTGCGCCCCTACACATTGTAAAAGATGGGAAACATTGTTTGGTTCTCTAACTTTGTCGTCAGCTTTTGTGATGGGGAAGAGTTTGGGTGCAGTTCTGGGGGGGGGGGATCCCCATTTCCAGGAGGAGGAAGACTACTCTCATTGGCCACTGCTAAAGCCAATCACAGTCCTGCTAGCATCGCCCACCATCTGGAGGACTCGCTTGGCACTGCCAATCTCAGAAAGAAGAGATTTATCTGTGATTGAGAAAACCCCAATCAGGTGACAGTTTGTGGAATTAATGTTGAGCTTCTGGGAACTTTGTTGAAATTATTCCTGAACATTTGTGTCACTTACTACTGAACCCCTCGGCACTCCGTGTCCCTTTAAGCCACAGCCAGTATTCAGTACAACGCAAATCACACCCAACTTTTCCTGTGGCGCAGAGTGCCGCACTTTTTCTTAGCTGCGGGGGCCCAACTTATGATCCTGCACACAGGCCCACTGCTTTCAGAAAATACCCCCGATCTGAGCTCATCATTGCACATCCATTCCAGATGCTTGTATGTGACATCACATACAGTGGGGACGGAAAGTATTTAGACCCCCTTAAATTTTTCACTCTGTTATCTTGCAGCCATTTCCTAAAATCATGCAAATTAATTTTTTTATTCATTAATATACACACAGCACCCCATATTGACAGAAAAACACAGAATTGTTGACTTTTCGTAGATTTATTGAAAAAGAAAAACTGAAATATCACATGGTCCTAAGTATTCAGACCCTTTGCTGTGACACTCATACATTTAACTCAGGTGCTGCCCATTTCTTCTGATCATCCTTGAGATGGTTCTACACCTTCATTTGAGTCCAGCTGTGTTTGATTATAGTGATTGGACTTGATTAGGAAATCCTCACACCTGTCTATACAAGACAAGACCTTATGCCCCATACACACGATGAGATTATCGGACGAATGATCGTCCGTTTTTTATTGCATGCTAATCTCAGATCGAATCTGATGAGTTTACTAAAGTCACGAAAATTCCCGCACGACAGAAAAAAAATTCGGAAGTGATGTCATGTGTTGTAATGCATTTGTATTGCATTTTCGAACGATAGCTGTACTGATTACACGAAAATCGTACGATCTGGCATCGTACGAAAAAAATTTCCGCGCACGTCCGATAGAATAATATCGGATGAACTGTTCGAATCGGCTCTCGAAAGCTCTGTACTAACGACTCGATTATCGTACGATCGCATCGAAAGCGGTATTTTCCGTACGATTTTCGGATCGTGTGTACGGGGCATAAGGCCTCTTTCACACAGGGCGGATCAGTGATGATCCGCCACGTGGATATCCGCTTGCTCAGCGGGGATCCTTCTGTCAATATGGGGTCCTGTGTACATTAATGAGGGAAAAAATTTACTTAGAATGATTTTAGCAAATGGCTGCAATATAAAAAAAATAAAAATAAAAATTAAGGGGGTCTGACTACTTTCCGTCCCCACTGTACATCACCTGGGCTGGATGCGAAAGTTGGATCAGTAGGATGAGTGTGCCAGGACAGGTAGATGTGTCTCTTCTCTGCATATCACACATATAGATGAGAAGAGGGTACAGCGGTGGGGCAGATGAGCAAGAGGGTACAGCGGTGGGATAGAAAAGCAGGGGGGTAGAGCAGTGGGGCAGATGTGAAAGGTGGTGTATTGGTGGGACAGATGAGCAGTGGGGAACAGAGGTGGGGCAGAAGAAAAGGGAGTACAGATGTGCAGGAGGTACATTGGTGGGGCAGATGAGAAAGCAGGTTACAGTGGTGGGGCAGAAAAGTATGGGGATATGGCGGTGGGGCAGAGGTGCAGGGTGGTACCGTGGTGGGGCAGATGAGCAGGGGGGGGGTACCGTGGTGAAAAAAATTTGCAGGAGGGACAGCGATCTAAGGTGTGAAGGTGCATGAATTGGGGCTGATCTGAGGTGTGGAGTTGCTGAAATTGGGATTGATTTGAGGCATGAGAGTGCAGGATGTTAATTTCTCACTACCAAAAGTAGTTTACAGCATTTGTTTTCCTGATTAAGAGTGTGAAGTTGACATTTTTTTGCTATAAAATTGGCACGCTCAATTTCTTTGAAAACATTTTCACACACTGTACTCAAAAGGTTGCCTACCCCCTGGTCTATCAAGTGTAATTGCTAGTTTTGCACGCTTTCCACGTAAAGGAGAGAAGATGAAAGGTAACAGAATGCTGCCACGTTACAGTCTGAAGGTCAGACATATTCATCAGTGGAGGAGCGACCACTAAACAATAACAAAGTCCAAACTGGTCTCAAACATATATAGGAAGGTAATTTGTTCATAGCTTATTGTCCATCTGCCCTCCACCTACTCATCAGTGTGCTTCCACTGTGGAGTCACTCATCAGACAGTGATTATAAACTAGATACCAGGGTGCCTTAACGTGGCCTGTAGCTTATGCACATATTTGCAAAATGTGTGCAGAATAAACCTGTTTTTAACGCATACTGTCAAAGTGGTTGTAAACCCTTACAAACCACTTTGACCTACAGGTAAGCCTGTAGGTCCAAGAAATATCTCCTAAACCTACACAGAGACAGCGGACAGCGGAGCGCAGGCGCACTGAGCAGGCCGCAGATCACGGTGGAGTGACGCTGGAGTGACGTCATCGCGGCTCCGGCGAATCACAGCGCCGGAGCAGCGAGACCCAGAAGTCACTCCAGGATACATGGCAGCGGTGAAGATGAAGAAGGAGGACCGCTTCGGGGGCTTCGTTCTCAGGTAGGTTATTCATAATGAGCTAGTATGCTATGCATACTAGCTCATTATGCCTTTGCCTTGCAGATTGCATTTTAAAAAAAATAAAAAATAAAAAGTGCCTTTACTTCCTCTTTAAACAGGTTGATTTGGTTGTCAGTGGGCTGGTCGGTAACTAGGCTTGAAATTTTTCCTTGGATTTATCCTTGGCCTTGTTTATATCTATTTGCCCTCCAAAGCTGCTTACTGTAATGGCCAGTTATAGGTTGGGGGTAGTGGACCCCTTTTTTTTGCTTTTCCATTAGTCCCTTAAAACTTAAAGCAGAGTTCCATCCATATTTTCATCTTTATATATAAAATGGTTTCCTTTCTGCTCACATAACATTTGGGGAAATTTTTTTTTACCTACTGTATCTGTCTTGTTGCCATGGGGTCCCTCGTAATCTGCCATTTCCGGGCCGCGGCGATGCATGTCAAATTCTGCGGGGGCCTGTGCTCCTAGGAGAGGTGTGTCGTTTCCCAGGAGTTTGCGGGCATCGCCAAAGGATTTCATTGTGTCATTTCCAAACAGGATATGACGCGATGAAAGGCGGATCTAAGTACCAGCAGCAACTTATCCCAGAAGAGAGACCTAGTGGCCTTCACATGCCCACAATGAAGATGGAAGCGCTCAGGAAGACAAAATATAAGAGGTAAGTAAACGCTAAAAAAGATGTACTCGAAATGGGATTCAATTACAGACATGATTTAATGTATATTATGTAGACGAGCAGAGGGGATGCTGCAAAAAATAAAAACAAAATTATGTGGGCGGAATTCCGCTTTAAGACAAATTCTGGAAAGCAGTTCCCCTAAAGCTTGGTTCAAACTTCTGCCATCTGAAAGTCGTGCGACTTTGTCAGGTGACTCGAGTACTACTTTGATGCAATTTTCAGGAATGCCTGGGTAATAATCCTGTAATGTCAGATCCAAATCACATCAATATAGATGAGGATCCGACATGAAGGCAACTTCTATTAAAGTCTACGGGCACAAGTCAGATAGTCACCTTGAAGTAGTACAGGAACCTTTTCTAAAGTCTGAGTGACTTCGGTAGTGCTAATTAAAGCAGCTCTCATTGACTAACATGAGATATCGCATCATGCGACTTGGTGTCTCACAAGTCGGATCCCAAGTCATGGCAGTGTGAACCGAGCCTTAAAGAGGAAGTAAACCCGATGGGTTTACTTCCTCTTTGATCCCCTACCTACATAGTTAAAGCATAATGGACTACTATGCATCGCATAGTAGTCCATTATGTGTCACTTACCTGACACAGGAGCCAGCGATGTCACCGCTGTCCCCTGTAGTCCGGAGCCTCCATCTTCTCGTGGGTCTCACTGCTACTCCTGCGCATGGGAGGCAGCACTCGCGGCATATTGCCGTTAACAGCGGCGCGCTCAGTGAGCCCGCACGCTGCTGTCTATGGCGCGTGCGCTGTTGACAGCGGTGCCTGTCTTTTGGCAAATATCTCCTAAACCATGTAGGTTTAGGAGATATTTCTTGGACCTACAGGAAAGCCTTAGGTCAAAGTGGTTTGTAAGAGAGAAGAGAAAGAGAAAGAAAGAGAGAAGAGAAAGAGAAAGAAAGAGAGAAGAGAAAGAGAAAGAAAGAGAGAAGAGAAAGAGAAAGAAAGAGAGAAGAGAAAGAGAAAGAAAGAGAGAAGAGAAGAGAAAGAGAAAGAAAGAAGAGAAGAGAAAGAGAAAGAAAGAAGAGAAGAGAAAGAGAAAGAAAGAGAGAAGAGAAAGAGAAAGAAAGAGAGAAGAGAAGAGAAAGAGAAAGAAAGAAGAGAAGAGAAAGAGAAAGAAAGAAGAGAAGAGAAAGAGAAAGAAAGAGAGAAGAGAAAGAGAAAGAGAAAGAAAGAGAGAAGAGAAAGAGAAAGAAAGAGAGAAGAGAAAGAGAAAGAAAGAGAGAAGAGAAAGAGAAAGAAAGAGAGAAGAGAAAGAGAAAGAAAGAGAGAAGAGAAAGACAGAAGAGAAAGAGAAAGAAAGAGAGAAGAGAAAGAGAAAGAAAGAGAGAAGAGAAAGAGAAAGAAAGAGAGAAGAGAAAGAGAAAGAAAGAGAGAAGAGAAAGAGAAAGAAAGAGAGAAGAGAAAGAGAAAGAAAGAGAGAAGAGAAAGAGAAAGAAAGAGAGAAGAGAAAGAGAAAGAAAGAGAGAAGAGAAAGAGAAAGAAAGAGAGAAGAGAAAGAGAAAGAAAGAGAGAAGAGAAAGAGAAAGAAAGAGAGAAGAGAAAGACAGAAGAGAAAGAGAAAGAAAGAGAGAAGAGAAAGAGAAAGAAAGAGAGAAGAGAAAGAGAAAGAAAGAGAGAAGAGAAAGAGAAAGAAAGAGAGAAGAGAAAGAGAAAGAAAGAGAGAAGAGAGAAGAGAAAGAAAGAGAGAAGAGAGAAGAGAAAGAAAGAGAGAAGAGAAAGAAAGAGAGAAGAGAGAAGAGAAAGAAAGAGAGAAGAGAGAAGAAAGAGAAAGAAAGAGAAAGAAAGAGAAAGAAAGAGAAAGAAAGAGAAAGAAAGAGAAAGAAAGAGAAAGAAAGAGAAAGAAAGAGAAAGAAAGAGAAAGAAAGAGAAAGAAAGAGAAAGAAAGAGAAAGAAAGAGAAAGAAAGAGAAAGAAAGAGAAAGAAAGAGAAAGAGAGAAAGAGAGAAAGAGAAAAAGAAAGAAAGAAGTTAGTTTCCAGATTGACAGGACAGTTCCTTAATTTTACTTTGATAGAAAGAAACAAAAAATCTGTACACCTGTCAATTGTTTCCCGCACTGTGATCACCTGTGACAGGATACAAATTGCACCCATCCACCTCCCTAGGAATGACTAAACGGCTGCTGCAACCATGCGCACTCTCTCCCGGCGCCTGTCAGCGGCAACAGAAAGTCTCTGCCATGGCGTCGTGGAGAGGAGTGTCAAATCTTGCTGAATGGGGGACTGTGGGAAGCAGAGAGTGTCAACAGGGAGCCACACAGCGAACATCTTCCTCTGTCAGAGAGAGCGGCTCTGTTCTGTGCTGCAGAGAATAAAACAGAGAACAGCGGGAATTTGCACACAGTGCTTTGATATCGAAACAGTCTCGCTTTATTTTGCTCCCTCTATAAATCGCAGAGTTAAAAAGCGCTGAATATTTCTTGCCAGGAACAGACAGATCTTCCCCTTCCCTAATGAAGGATGCCATTGTAAGCAAAATCTCTGTTCCGGTTCAGCTCCGGCAAGAGATTTCACGGGCTGTGGTTTAGAGGCAGACAAGCTGGATGCACCTGCGCCGAGACACGACGCTTACTGTCCGTATGTTCAATTTGGAGATATTTATTGATCACTCTGATAACTACAGTTTTCTGAAGAAATGTGACGCCCTGCAAACATACAAGAAAGTAAAATGATCCTGTCATAATAGAAATAAATATAGGAGCTACAAAAAGGTCAACTTGTTTCTTAAAGCGGCTGTATAGTCATTTTTGGAACTTTTACCTACAGGAAAGCCTACAATAAGGCTTACCTGTAGGCAAAAAAAAAAAAAAAAAAAATCTCCTAAACCTATACGATTTAGGAGATAGTCCCCTCGCAATGCGGCGCTGACTGCAGCAGTGCATGCGCACAGGGGATTCTCGGCTCAAAGTCCGGCAAACCCCGGACCCTGCCGGGAAGAAATCTCCCGCGCGCGTGCGTGACGATATCCCGGAAGAAACGCAGAGGGAACATGTCAGCTCCCTCAGCGTGGATTGGGACAGATGTCGGGGCCTCGTTCTAAGGTGCATACTAGCTCATTATGCCTTTTCCTTTGCAGGTCAGCGCCGGAGCCGCGATACCCGGAAGAAACATGTCAGCTCCCTCGGCGTGGATCGGGACAGATGTCGGGGCCTTGTTCTAAGGTAAGTATTTCATAATGCCTTTTTCCTTTGCAGGAGTGAAAAAAAAAAAAAAAACAAACACACACACCATCAGCTGGTATACAACCGCTTTAATGGTGCAAGATATCCTCAATTTTTGCTTCAGACCCATATCACACTAGGGATATTGTTGGAAAATTGCTGCAAGATCAAATAAACTACTCACCTACCTCTACAGTTATAATCTCTCACTGGGCTGACCATGAATTATGCCGGCCATACACAGTTCAAATTTCGAAAGAATTTTCTTTCGAAAATCGTATCTAAGAATTTTACGTATGAATTTCGCACCATTAGTGGGGCGGCAGCAACAGCCGATTTTCGTGCGGAAATAAAATTTGAGGAATCTGACATGTTGGAAATTTTTCATATGGCAACACGTGGACAGGTATTAGATACACAATGGATGATGCTCACCATGTGGCAATGCACAGCCAATATATAAAACTTGTGTTTATCCAACACAACTAGCCACATCATCTGCTTCCAGAAAGTACCTAAAATCTACCTCATTTACTGTGTTTTCACTGAAAAGAGACTGCGCATGCATGTCCACCATACAAGGTTCTATAATGTGTATTTTCCTAGGATTCAGGCTCAAAGTACACAATGCAAAAGACCGCCCCCCCCGATCCCTCCCTTACACTTCAAAGTATTCAGATCACTGTTTTCGGCTATTCTGAATGCTGTATTTTTTTTTTTAAACCGGCGCCATTGGCAGTCAAGTAAACCGGAAGTGACGTCATGACGTCGCTTCCGTGTTTACAATTAGGCGGGGAGGCATCAGATGTTCGATTGGGGCTCCCGATTGAACAGGAGCCCCCCGGTAAGAGCGGTGGGAGGGGGGGAAACATCCCCTCCCACTCCCACTCCTCCGGCATAACAGCTGAGCGGCTTTTAGCCGCATCGGTTGTTATGGCTGGAAAGCAGATAGCCGGCTCTGCAAAACAGTACCGGGATGATGCCTGCAGGTGCGGGCATCATCCCGGTATAACCCCTGAAAGCAGAGTACGCACATCTGCATACGCTCGGCGGGAAGGGGATAGGCTTACCTGTAGGTACAAGTGGTGTAACAGAGTTTACCACCACTTTAATGTTCAATTGGT
The DNA here is from genome assembly GCF_037356315.1 of Lithobates pipiens. Taxonomy (NCBI): domain Eukaryota; kingdom Metazoa; phylum Chordata; class Amphibia; order Anura; family Ranidae; genus Lithobates; species Lithobates pipiens. The sequence continues at coordinate 560,741 of NW_027507728.1, read as the reverse complement.
AATAAAAAGGTTTTCTCTGGGGGGTTTAATATGGCTTTAAGATCTTCTGCCATGACTTTTTGGTCAAAGGTCGTCCATTTACTAAAATCTTAGTGTCAAAGATATTCACAAAAAAAATAAAATAAACCACCACCACACAACGCATGGCAGGCTCTATTACAAAAGAAGATCAAAGCTTGGATTAGCAACCACTAAACATACCATATTCCAATAGCTGGCCAGGTGATGATCGCTAGAAACTAGAACTCATCAATTTCCCAGAAGTCTATACACAGAGTAGACAACAGGGGCAGACTGATTATTGGGCCACTCGGGCACTGCCCAAGGGCCCCATGCCACTAGGGGGCCCCATCAGGGTTGCCAGCCTCAGTAAAACCAGGGAAAGTATGTAAAAATCTCTGTTTTTTTTACATCTGTCTCTGAAATGTCCCTTACCAACATCCTTTTGGTCTAAAAATCCTGAGATTATAGCTGCTCCACCTCTCCAGTACCTTCTCAGCCAATAGAAACATGTCTGTGTATACTGTGTGATTGTATACTCTGTGTGTGTGTTTGTGTATACTGTGTGACCCCATAATCTCCGATTGCCTGGGGGCCCCATAATCTCCTATTGCCCGGGGGCCCCATAAGTTGTCGGTCTGCCCCTGGTAGACAATACTGTATCATGGTTAACGTTAAGAAGCATTTTGAATAAACATACACAATACATTTCTGTGTGTAAGGGAGCCATGGTTAGAACTTTTCCATTCAGGAACAGATGCCAACAGCCTTTTAGTTGGTAGAGTTGGGGAGGGAGCAGGATACGCCGTTTACCCAATCAGCTTAAAAGCAACATTAAGGGTACTTTCACACTGAGGCACTTTACAAGTGCTATAGCGCTAAAAATTGTGCCTGCAAAGTGCCCGTTCTCCTCGGTGCGCTGGCAGGGAGCTCAAAAAAGTCCTGCAAGCAGCATCTTTGAGGTGCTGTAGGAGCGCTCCTAAAGTGCCCCTGTACGTTGAAATCAATGGACAGCGCCATTGCAGCAGCGCTTTGCACCATTTTTTCGGCTGTTAGCGGGGGGGTTAAAAGCGTCCGACGGGCAGCCGAAAAGCACTGCAAAAATGTCGCCGCCCACCCCAGTGTGAAAGTGCCCTAAAGCTTCAGATTTTTTTTTTTAATTTTTTTTTTTTTAATAAAAACAAAGACACGTTACACTTACCTGCTCTGTGCAATGGTTTTGCACAGAGCAGCTCTGAACCTCCTCTTCTGGGATCTCTTGCCAGGGCTCCTGGCTCTTCCTCTTCGGCAAATGCCCCTATAGAAAACCGCTTTCTATGTGGGCACTTAGCCCTTGTACACACGGTCAGAGAATCTGTCGGAATGCGTCTTATCGGACCGTGTCATCAGATAATCCGACTGTGTGTGGTATGCATCGGACTGATTCCGTCCGAATCTCCTTCCGACCCAATTTTCCAACATGTTGGAAATATTTCCCGACCAACTGGTTCGATCGGACATACTCCGATCACGTGTAGAGAATTTTGATTGGACAAAGTGCCACGCATGCTCAGATCAAATTCCTACATCAAAGCTATTAATTACGTCATCACGTTCTGAATGATCGGATTTTACGACAACTTAGTCCGACCGTGTGTATGCAACAGTTTCGGACAAAATCCGACGGATTTGGTTGTCGAAATCTCCGACCGTGTGTACAGGGGCTTATGCAGGCTTTCTCCTGATCTGCCCTGTCTATAGACACAGACCAGGTGGCTTGGCCCTGCACCCCACATCACAGCAATTGACTGCAGTGGGAGCCATTCAAATTTAAATCTGCCCAGTGAGGAGGGAGGCAGCAAAAAGAGCAAGAGAATCTTAAACTGGCATCTGACTGAATGCAGGCGCTGTTTGGCTGCCAATTTTCCAACTGACTCCTTCAAGTTTTGAATTGAGGGATATAGGGCGGGTTCCTTGTATGGCCAACTTTAGTTTCCAATACTCTATTATGATCTAGTGAATAGGCGCACTTGACAAAGCCAGACACTTGTATAATCGTTTTTATTGGCATATTCCTGTGTTGAGGATAGTTATAGTTTTTCTCTTTCTTTTATTGGCAAATATAATTTACATGCAATCTAATCTTGCAGCTTTATAAACTGGCCGTTTCCGTGTCATCAATGAGGATTCTCAGTGTGCGGAGATCATGTTCACACACGTTCTCCACCAATTAGCTCCGTTTCATTGTTTCATAAACTGTTTATGGAGTGTGATCAGTGTCGATCCTCAGGATCACTGCTGTTCATTGCTTCATAAACGGACACCAAACGCAAACACGTACGCAAATTAAATTTATATTATTTTTTTACTTAAATAGAGCTTTCTTTTGGTGGTAGTTGATCAACACTGGGTTTATTTTATTTATTTTTTTCTATATACCGTATTTATCGGCGTATAACACGCACATTCATTTTAAAAGGAAAGTTTCAGGGGAAAAAAAAAAAAAAAAACTTAAAGCGGAGGTCCACCCTAAAGTGGAGCTTCCGCTCATTGGAACCCTCCCCCCCCTACGGTGCCACAATTGGCACCTTTCAGGGGGGAGGGGGGTGCAGGTACCTGTACAGTACAGGTATCTGCACCCACTTCCGGCATAGATATCTGCAGAAGCTACACCCGTTTCCGCAGAATCTACGCCCCTTTCCGAAGGTCCCCCGCTGCCTGCTGGGAAACACACGGATCCCAGAGACAGCGGGGACCATCCTTATTGTGCAGCGCGACTCGCACATGCGCAGTAGGGAACCGGGAAATGAAGCCGCAAGGCTCCACTTCCTGATTCCCATACCCAAGATGGCGGCGGCAGCACCCGAGAGACCGGCTCCGGGTGCCGACATCACGGATGCGCTGGGCGGGTAAGTGTCATTATTTTAAAAGTCAGCAGCTGCAGTATTTGTAGCTGCTGGCTTTAAAGAAAAAAAATAAGGAGCTTTGCAGAAAAAAATAAGGGTCAGTGCCCATCTGCAGCCTCATAAGTGCCATCAATGCAGCCTCATCAGTCCACATAAAAGCAGCCTCAGCATTGCCATCAGTGCAGCCTTATCGATGCCCATCTGCAGCCTAGATGGGACAGGGTAGGAGGGGGGGGGGGGGGGGGTGGGACGAGCGCCGACAGATTACATTCAGCGAGAATCTCCTATGATAGACAGAACAGTGGTCCAATGGCGGCCCAGGAGACGGAACCTCCTATTACAGAGGCCTCCAAATAAATAGGAGATTGGCAGCTAAAATTGAAGTATTGGGGTAAAAAAAAAAAAAAAAAAAAAAAACACCCACCAATAATTTTCTACTTTCGGTTATAAAACATATCCAATAAAATCAACATAGGGCAAAATGCCTTCCCTCCATGTTGAGGGCATGTGGCCGGGTATGGATTAGAAGTTGGGGTGCTCGCTTATCCTCCCACTCCCTTTCCTGGCCTGCAAGCTCAAAGTCTGGTATAGATTTTGGAGGGATCTCTTTTTATTTATTTTTTTATTTTATTTTTTTGGTGCCGGGCACCCTTAAACCAGTTCCAGCACTGGCTACAGTCAAATGACGGGCAGGCAGGATGTCCTCCCAGAATGTCCACCTTACAGCAGTGATGGCGAACCTATGACACGTGTGCCACAGCTGGCCCTCCGTGGGCACGCAGCGCGCCGTCAGGATAGGGGAGGGAATCCCCCAGCCGGACAGTCACTAGCTCTGGTGGCGCAGGTGCGGAGGAGTCGGCTTCATTCCTATCATCAGTGTGATCAATCAGGCAGCCTGGCAGCAGATGTGAGCAAAACCCTCCCTGCATGTACCGCAAGTTCAGCCCGGTGGGAAGGACACAGTATCTGCATCTGTAAGCAGCACCGCGATACCGAGGAAGAGAAGAATAGGGGAAAGGGGGGGGCAGAGGACACTGCTGTGTATGTGGGGGTGCTTTGGGAAGGGCCATAGCAATGTCCCCAACTGGCCTTCACATCACCCCCCCCCTCCCCCCAGTATTCTGAGCACAACGCATCTCTGATCCCTTCATTTTGAGAGTAACGCATTCATAACCCCCGCATTCTAAGAGTAACGCACTCCTTTGAAAAAGCCCAAAAGGTTTTTTGCTCCCTTGAAGGCTCATTCAGAGGGATGATCAGTCCCATCCTCAGAGTCGCTAGTAGGTAAGGCAGGTGGGCAAGTCCACGTTGGCACTTTGAAATAAATAAGTTTGTTTCGTGTCACCGTTTTTTTGGCACTTGGGCTCAAAAAGGTTCGTCATCACTGCCATAGACTGTCTACAAAAAAAAAAAAAAAAGAAAGAGGTAATTTATTGACTGCAACCTGCCTAAATAATACAGATTTGGGGATTTTTCACCAAAAAAAAAATAAAAAATTTAGCAGAATACAGTTTGGCCCAAAATAATGAAGAAAGTATTTGAAAAATTCTATAACATGAACAAATGAAAAACCTTATTTTTTTTCCTTTTTTCTCCCCGTTTATCAAAAAATAAAAAAAGCCAGTGGTGAATAAATGGCACCAAAAAAAGCTACATTTGTCTGAAAATATGATAAAAAAAAATTCATATGGGTACAGTGTTGCATGACTGCACAATTTTCATTCAAATTACAACAGCGCAGAAAGCTGAAAATTGACCTGGGCAGGAGGGTGGGGGGTATTGAAGTGGTTAAAATTGACTTCTTTGGTAGGGACCCCTACTGAGGAAGTCCACGCCCAGGGACGAAACGTGCATAGGGAAGGGAACAGAACCCATTGATTGAATATCATCTCATGGCCATCCTGGAAGTGTTTCACTGATATATCTGTACCAGCTAGTACTGCTTAAAGAGGGATTCCACCTACAAAAAAAAAAAATATTAAAAGCCAGCAGCTATAAATACTACAGCTGCTGACTTTTAATAAATGGACAGTCACCTGTCCCGGGTTCCAGCGATGCCGGCAGCCGAGGCCGATCGATCGCTCGGCTCTCGGCTGCTGCCGCCACCATTCTAGGTGAGGGAATCAGGAAGTGAAGCGAATCGGCTTCACTTCCCGGTTCCCTACTGCGCATGTGCGAGCCGCGCCGCGCAATAGGAAATCTCCGCGCTGTCACTGGGACCCGTGTGTGTCCCAGCAGACAGCGCGGCAGGGCAGGAAATGGCGTAGACTCCCACGGGAGTCTATGCCCGGAAGTGGGTGTAAATGCCTGTCTTTGACAGGTATCTCCACCCCCCTGAAAGGTGCCAATTGTGACACCGGAGGGGGGGGGGGAAGAGTTCCGATCAGCGGAAGTTCCACTTTAGGGTGGAACCCCGCTTTAAAGTGGTTGTATACCCCCGATTGTGAGTTTTACCTATACGTAAGCTTTATTCTGGGCTACCCTATTAGGTAGTGGAAATATATCCAAAACGTGTGCCATTTAGGAGATATTTACCTTGTAGTGTGCCGATGTCATCAGCGCATGCACTGTGAAGAAACGGACCTCCATGCGGTTTGTTCCCGAGTGTGTGCCGTGACCGGAGTCCACAGCCCCGGAAAGGAAGAGGGGCGAAGTTAGATGCTTCCTGCAGCGGGGACAGTGTGGGCTTCATTTGCAGGCAAGTGCCACATAATGGGCTAGTTAGTATGCGATGCATACTAGCCCATTATGCTTTTACTTTGCAGGGTTTGCTGCAAACAAAGGAGTAAGTAAAACCCATCAGGGTTTACTTGCTCTAATTGCTACAATTTTTTCTTGGTTTTGGGATTACATTTCATGCAGAGAGCCCTAGATCTTTTTTGTTTTAAATATTGGAGACACAGGGAGATAGATCGCTGCAGAGACCCAACATTATCCACGGAGAGGAGCAGCCGATTATGAACCACTGCTGAACACAGGAGTCATAATGTGAGATGAGCATTTACATCTCACAGGTGGAGGATCGAAACATGCATTTTATGGATTTGTTTCATTCACATCACGGTGAATCAACACTTGGATGGGATTATTTTTTGCTTGGATTTATAATTGGCTCATTGGAGCAAATTTCTGGACTATTTGCACTTTATCATACTAAAATTAGTTTACAGACACATTGCACTTATATAGATCAGTTTTCACTGTATGTATTTTTTGCACTTTAGGGAATTTTTTATATGTTGGATTAAACCTATTTATTTTAATAAGTATTTACATAAGTTGCATTATACAGGCGGTCACCAGGTTACAAACAAGATAGGGTCTGTAGGTTAGTTCGCAGGTAAAATTTGTATGCAAGTCAGAACAGGTACATTTTTTTAAAGTGGTGTTGCCACCAAAAAATAAAAAAGTGTTTAAAATTCTTAAAAAATAAATAAAAATAATAATAATTGGAAAAAAAAAAAAAAAAAATGGTTTACTCACCTCTAAAAACCTGTTGCTAGGGGGTCCCTTGTAGTCTGCCTTCTTCCTTGCCCGGGCTGGTGACATCACTTCCCCTCACGCCGCACAGTCATCTGGGACCGGTCACGTGCGCCGCTCGCGCATGTGCATTGGGTGCCCGGCTGTGAAGCCACAGCCGGGTGCCCACAGTACAAATGACGGCGCCGCGAGTGGGGAATGAGGGGGGAGGGGGCTTTGTTCCCCTGCATCGCTGGACCCTGAGACAGGTAAGTGTTGCGATTATTAAGACCCCATTCACACCTGAGCGTTTTGTAGCCCTACGCCTGAAGCTACAAAACACTGGAGGGGAAAAAATACATTATTCTCAATGGAGATGGTTCACATCTCCACTCCAAGTCGCCTGAAGCCGAACGCCTGAAGCTCAAACAAGTTCCGGACCCTTTTTTGGGCTGATTTGGGCGTTTTCATTCCCATAGAAACTAATGGAAACCCGTCGGAATTTCCAACACACAAATGTTTGAGAGCAGAGTCTAAAATTTTCCCGACAACAAAATCCGATCGTTTAAATGCCGATCGTGCGTAGACAATTCCGACGGACAAGGTGCCACGCATGCTCAGAATGAATTACAAGACAAAAGCTATTGGCTACTGGCCTCTTTATAGAACCGTCGTATGTGTTTTATGTCACCTTGTCCTGAATGATCGGATTTTCCCGACAACTTTGTGCGACCCTGTGTATGCAAGACAGGTTATCCGATGGATTTTGTCGTCGGAATGTCCGACCGTGTGTACAGGGCATTACAGGAGTGAATTTCCCTTCCTAGGGGTAGATTTCCTCTCACTTCCTGTTGTCTCCCTCCGTTTGTAAGTCGGATGTTGGTAACTCTAGGACTGCCTGTATAGGGTAATATGGTGAGTTTACAGTAGTACTGCTCTAATTTTTGGTTTTATGTGGATTAAATGTAGTTAAAGCGGAGGTCCACCCTAAAGTGGACCTTCCGCTCATCGGAACCCTCCCCCCCTCCGGCGCCACAATTGGCACCTTTCAGGGGGGAGGGGGGTGCAGATACCTGTACAGTACAGGTATCTGCACCCACTTCCGGGATAGCTCTCTGCGGAAAGGGGCGTTCATTACGCCCCTTTCCGAAGGTCCCCCGCTGCCTGCTGGGAAACACACAGATCCCAGAGGCAGCGGGTCCATTCTTATTGCGCAGCGCAACTCGCGCATGCGCAGTAGGGAACCGGGAAATGAAGCCGAAAGGCTCCACTTCCTGATTCCCATACCTAAGATGGTGGTGGCAGCACCCGAGAGACGATCGAGAGATCGGCTTCGGGTGCCGACATCGCGGGCGCGCTGGACAGGTAAGTGTCACTATTTTAAAAGTCCGCAGCTGCAGTATTTGTAGCTGCTGGCTTTAAAACTGGAGATATTAGATATATTAACAGTCTGTTCGTGATAATAGGGGGATGCGCTAATTGTATACCATTTAAAATTCATACCAGACCCCCACCCTATTGTTTTTTTTCCCCATGCCGCATCTTTTGTTTACTTTCGCTGTAAGTGGGGGATCCCCTGTTGATATCAGGGATGATTCATAGCCGGAGTGTGCCAGCTCATAACATCCAGCTCAAATTGCATCAAGTCATCATGTAGATGCGATTTTAACGCATTACCATTAAAGTCTTTGGACCACAAAATTGCATCTGCATAGCACCAAAGCAGCACAGGACCCTTCGCCAAATTTGCATTACAGCTGCTTTGCATTGATGTGAACGGGCACCACTGGAAATGTTATTTTCATGGTCATGTTGTTCAAGGAAAAAATAAAATATAAATATGGCTTCTCTAACAATAATAATAATAATAATAATAATAATAATAATAATAATAATAATAGGTAGCGATCAGGCATCATAGCCTATTGTCTAATTTTTAAGACCCCTTTCACACTGGGGCGTTTTTTCAGGCGTTTTTCAGGCACTTTAAAAAGCACCTGTAAAGCGCTTGAACGAAGCCTCATCTGCAGTCCCAATGTGAAAGCCCAAGTGCTTTAAGAGCCCTTTCACAATGTCAGCACCCGAAAAACGCTCGTAAAGCGCCGCTTAAACTAGCGGCGCTTTACCAGCATTTTTCAAGCGTTATTGGGGCGCTTTTAACCCCTGCTAGTGGCCAAATAAAGGGTTAAAAGCGCCCACAAGACGCTGCTGCCAGTAGCGCTTTTCAGGCGCTTCCCATTGATTTCAGTGGGAAGGGGCGCTTTAGGAGCGGTGTATTCACCGCTGCAAAGAAGCTGCTTGCAGGACTTTTTTTGACGCCCTGCCAGCGCAGCGCCTCGGGGTGAAAGCACTCGGTCTTTTACATTGGGATTGCAGTTGCGGCTTCTTTCAAGCGCTTTACAGGCGCTTTTTTTTTTTTTTTAAACGCTAAAGCACCTGAAAACCGCCCCAGTGTGAAAGGGATCTAAAAGGCAATTCATGCCAAAACGATGCAAATTGTTGGTAGTGTTCATAGTGTCAAAGCATTGGTTTTTTGTAAACTGAATCACTGGCTGATTTTAAATGGGTCCTTTGGTCGTAGGACCTAAAGCCCATAGCTCTCGACTCTGTTCCTACCCACCGAGGGTTGTTTTATAAATTTTACTCAAATATGAAAGTAGTAAAAAAATTAAAAACGGAAGTTGTGGTTGGATCCCCGTGTATTGGCCGAGGCAGATGTGCAGACCCTGAAACTCACTGTTGAGATCATCGGGAGTGATGTTATGAATTACATTACTGGATGGTTTAACCTTCCAAGTCCAAAAATCACAGTGGACAACCTCCTAAAGTCACCCAATTGCACCCCCCCCCCCGTGGAATACAAACTGCACTGGTGGCGGAAAGGCCCAGTGAGGAGAGGGAGGGGTGAAAACTCTGCCACCCAGAGAATTATGTGTCAGTATTAATGAAATTTGTGGCACCTGTGAACTCTGCTCTTCTATGTGTGCCGGTGTTCACATGGCACTGAAGGGCAGTGGAAGGCTGCGCTTGTCTGGTGTAATTAATGTTTTCTGCCAATCATTGCGGAAAGAGGAGAGCAGAACGGGACTGTGCATTACAAGAAGGGAGCGCCTGATAACTGCAGGAGATGATCACAGGAAGAAACGCTGGCACAATACACACACATACGGGCATCTATACCCCAACACAAAAACACACGCTGAACAATTATTTCTGAGCATTTATTATCACTCAAGAATCTTTTTTCAAATGTGAACTGTAGGGGGGATATGAATAAAGGAAGCCTTTATTAAAGCAGAACTCCACTAATTATTATTATTACATCTGAACTGAATGCACAAAATGTAATTTCAGAAAATCAACAACTTTCTGTGACTCAGGGTACCATTTAAATGAAAAGCTATGCTCATGCTCACATCTGGTGGACGTGCCCAAGCATCCGACCGTTCTGGTCCAACGTTATTCAAATTATTCAGCGGATCTCAGGCATCAACCTTCCCAATGATCCCTGGCCTATCCTTTTCCACGCTACCCCAGATCCCATTGGCATGTATAAACGATCAATCATCCCTCACTTGTTGAATACGGCCAAGGCACGAATACCCACCCTATGGGGCCAATCCAAGAACCAGTCAATGGAAAGCTGGATGCATAAGATATCAGAACAGTGGTGTAGTGGTTAGCACTCTCATCTAGCAGTAAGAAGGGTCGCTGGTTCAAATCCCAACCACGACACTACCTGCCTGGAGTTTGCATGTTCTCCCTGTGCCTGTGTGGGTTTCCTCCGGGTACTCCGGTTTCCTCCCACAATCCAAAGACATGCAGGTAGGTTAATTGGCTTCTGTCCAAAACTGGCCCTAGAATATGAGTGGGGACCTTGGATTGTGGGCTCCTTGGGGGTAGGGACCAATGTAAGTGTGCAATGTACAGGCATGGGGACAATTGTAGACACCTCACTCAGGTTGAACTGGATGGACTGGTGTCTTTATTCAACCTAACTATCAAACTATGAAGAAGTACATTTCATGGAGGACATCACCCACAACAATAAGAATACCTCGCAGAGACATACTTTATCTTGAAACCCTTGGAGAGAATTCACAGCCACTTCATTCTACAAACATCTTATAACACAAACTCATTGTGATGCGACCATCTTCCCAAACCGGTCTTGACATCTCTATCTACACAGGAGCCTTTCTTTTTGAAGCCTAGACTTACTTCTCCCCTGATTTAATCATAAAAAGGTCCAGTTACACTAATGCGGCGTACACACGACCGGACTTTGAGGGAGTAGGTCCGACGGTCTTTCCGAATGAACGGACTTGGCCACACACTAAAGTCCGATAGATTCGAACGTGATGACGTACGACCGGACTAGAATAAGGAAGTTCATAGCCAGTAGCCAATAGCTGCCCTAGCGTCGGTTTTGTCCGTCGGACTAGCATACACACGAACGGATTTCTCGGTCTGGTGGAGTTCCGGAGGAAAAATTTAAAACATGTTCTATTTGGAGCCCACACATGATCGAATTGTCCGACGGACTCGTTCCGTCTGACCTTTGCTGTCAAAAAGTCCGGTCGTGTGTACGCGGCATTACTCTCCATGTGTCGCCACGCAAGCCACCATCCCTCTTCCTTCCCCCTTTAATCCTCTTCCCCGGTCTTCTCTCTCCCTACTGTTCTCCCATCTCTTCCCGTTTCACACTCTGAATTTCTTCCTTTTTCCTAGACAAACAACTCACCGTCCTTACTTCGAATTTGTGCTTAGACCCATACTTGCTCATATGTCATAGATACTGGTGCAGACACTTTACCATGTATAGAGCTCATGTTTAGGGCCGGTTCACACAGCGAGGCGCGGCGAGGCGTCTCCGACTTACCTCGCCGCGACCTGCGGGGAGCTCAGCGGCGACTTGCAGAGGACTTCTGTATAGAAGTCAATGCAAGTCGCCCCCGAAGTCGCCCCGAAGTAGTACAGGAACCTTTTTTCTGAGTCGGAGCGACTCGAGTCGCTCCTCTCAGAACGGTTCCATTGTACAGAACGGGGGCGACTTGCGGGAGCGAGGCGAGGCGAGCCGTGTCGCCTCGCCTCACTGTGTGAACCGGCCCTTAATGTTACCTGACCACCAGAGGTTATGAGTAGCCCTGGTAACCTACTACAATGCACATGTAATACCCACATACTTTATCTTAACTGTTTGTTGTTTATCTTGGACGCTTTAATAAACATTTATTAAACAAAAAAAAAATAATAATAATGAAAAGCTATGGGGTCAGTTCTGGGCCTTGTACAAAATACTCAGTAACTCCTATAAAAGTGCCAGACGCAGTCACTGCATCAATGTTCAAGTATTCCAAACAGTCTCAGATGCCAGCTATAGGAATACAATAGCCGGTAGTGGGAGATTTGTCCACACACGCTGTAATGTGACTGGGGAAATCTATGAATTTCTCTTGTTCAGAACTTGCATAAAAGTCTACACTTCCCTCCATTCTAATCTGACAGCTTTCAGGCCGGGTGACCGGCCACCTATGTCCCGAGTGTTACATTGCCGGCCTCAACAGGGGCCTGGGTCATATGTTCCCCCCATAGCTGTTTACCAGAGTCTACCAGCAGGTCCGGCAGTTAGGGAGCACTGCAAAAGGTAAACACAGGTTGGTCACTCTGCCCACAATAAAGTGAACCTGTCATGTTCCCTACTATAGGCAATGTACAGGTTCACTTTAAAAGCATAAAGAAGCCATTAAATGAAGTTGCCTTGTTAGCCCTTGTACACACGGTCGTCCATTCCGACGGAAAATGTCCGATCAGGCCGTGTTGTCGGATAATACGACTGTGTGTGGGCTCCATCGGACTTTTTCCGTCAGAATATCCGACCGACAAAGTTTTAGAATTTAAATTTTCCGACAACATGATCCGATCGGACTTTGTCCGATCGTGTGTAGAGAATTCCGATCGGACAAAGTGCCACACATGCTCAGATCAAATTCCTAGACCAAAGCTATTGGCTACTAACCTGAATGTAGTCCTGTCGTAATGAAATAACGTCATCACGTTCTGAACTTTTCCGACAACTTTGTCCGACCGTGTGTATGCAACACCAGTTTCGGACAAAATCCGACGGATTTGGTTGTCGGAATGTCCGACCGTGTGTACAAGGGCTCAGACATATACTGGGACACAAATGGGGCGTTATGTAGCCATGTTCCATAAAGATAGTGCTTGGCTGGGTTCTTGGAGAATCATTAATAAATATTTTGTTTAGAGCATTCTATGGTGTTCAATGACCCTCCTGTAGATGGGACAGATAACCTGCACAGTTTCTACTTGAAGACTTAAAACTTCCTGCAGGAAATGGTTATCAAATGCTTCACTAAGAAAAATTTGCATACAGATGTGACTCACTGAAACCAACGTGTATGGCACCAGGGAGCTCAAAGTACGCGTCGCAAAAGAAACACATTAAGTGGGCTGTCGTCGTTTTCCCTCTCACTGGGTGCCACGTGGATCCACTGGCTTTAATACGTTCTGGAGTCAGTGGTCGGGAATAAACATGGAGATGAATAATTGAAACTTTTTCTGCATGCTTATTCCGGCTCTGTGGCTATGGCTAAATTAGCGCAGTTCTGCACGGGCAAAGCAGGAAAAAAAGGTTGCACCTCTCAAAACGTGGCCATCTGGAAATCACATGGCGCTTTGGCACCATGCAATTCCACATGCAGGAAAGCTCACTGCGTTTTTTAGTGCATGGAGATGGCATTAAGAGTTCGCAAAGCAAGGTTCACATCAGTGCAGTGTGAGAATGCGTGTAAATCACATGCATTCCCGCACCCGCATGTAGCCGCACACAAAATGTAGAGCTTTAAAGAAACTGCCATGGGGTCCCATGAACTTCTAATGACACGCCCACACACTGAAAAACGTAGCACACTTTTCCCACATGTAGAACTGCAGGGTGCCTAAGCACTAAGCAATTACGTGCAAAACGAGTTTTAAAAAATTTGCTGGAACCTTTTTTTTTTTGCAGGAAAAAACACAGGCACAACAGCCTATTCAAATGAATAGTCAATGTGCCTGCACAAACGCAGCACGTATATCAGCGCTAATGTAAACCTAGCCTTAAATGGCAAACCCCCCCCCCCATGTGTTTTTTTTTTTTTTTCTTTTTTTTTTTTAAAGCACCACGTTTTGTGTGTGGCTGCAGGAATGCATGCGATTTCCATGGATTTCAACATCTGCACTATTGTGAACCTAGCCTTATCAAAGAAAGACAGCAATTTAATCTTCTTCCCCCTTTGTCTACAAGACGGGAAAAAAAAAACAACAAAAAAATAAAACTCTGAAACAGGTTCTTTCCTTTGCAAATGCTATCCAAAAGAACACACATACACACATATATACCAATCAGCCATAACTTTATGACCACCCACTTAATTTTGAGTAGGTGCCCATTTGCCATCTAAACAGCCCTGACCCATGGAGGCAGAGACACCACTAGACCTTTGAAGGTATGCTGTGATATCTGGCACCAATCCATCAGTAACAGATCTTCAAGCCCTGTATGTAGTCAGATAGGCCCTCCACGGCCCTCATTTTTGCCATGTGCCATTATCCTATTGAAAGAGGCAACTGACATCAGGGAATACTGTTTTCATAAGACCCCTTTCATACTGTCAGCGTTTTTCAGGCGATACCACGCTAAAAACAGCGTCTGTAAAAAAAAAAAAAAAAAAAAAAAAAAAAAAAGAGGCTCCTTTCACACTGAAGCGGTGCGCTGGCAGGGCGACACAAAAAGTCCTGCCAGCAGCTTTTTTGGAGCGGTGAAGGGGCAGTGAACTCACCGCTCCACCACTGCTCCCCATTGAAAACAATGGGACAGCGATGCAATACCGCCGGCAAAACGGGGCTCCGGTGGAATTTTGCGGGCAGATTTTACCCCTTTTCAGCCACTAGCACCTCTAAAACTAGGGTAAAGCCTCTTTACCACCGACGCCCCACACCCCGCCCCCCCCCCCCGTGGCTCGGTGTGAAAGCCCTCTAAAAGGAGTTTACTTGGTCAGCAACAATGTTTAGGTAGTTGGTACGTGTCAAAGTAGCATCCACATGACATTGCACAAATTGTTGGTCATAACGTTATTACCAATCAGTAGGGGGTGCAACGGATCGTCACAGATCCGTGATCCGAACGGGTCACCCCGCTCGGATCGGCACATGCCGCGATCCATGGTCTCGGCCTTAGGAAAGGCCGCAGCTTCGGCCTAGCTCAGAAGCGGCGGGCATCTTTCTACACCCAGGCCGTTTTATAATGTGTTCGCTCCGACAGAGCGATCACTTGTAAACAAACCGGCGTCATGTCATGGAAAAAAAAAAAAAAAAAAAAGGCATGAAATTGGTATTAAACCCAAATTCAAAAAAATCTAATCAAAAATGTATTATATTGAAGCTTACCAATCATTAGATGCGGCAGCGTCTGTTTTTATCGCCCCCCCCCCCCGTTTTCACCTGGTGATCTGGCCAGCAACACACCTCCTGTATTAGTGAGAGACAACTCTGGAGGAATGAGCACAGGAGACACCTGAGGCATTTGCCACCCTTTGGGGAGGGGGGGCAAGTATGGGGTTTTAACAGGTACCCACTCCCACTTCTGGGTCACTTCGCCATGGCGAACTGAGGCAGAGGTTCGCCCCCCACGCCTCCTTTCCCTGCAGCCGGCCCATTCACAGAGCGCAGCGTGCTTTGCGCATGCATAGTAGGGAACCGGCTGTGAAACCACAAAGCTACACTGATGGTTACCTTAGTGGAGATGGCAGCAGCAGCACTCGATTGAAAAATCAGCTCGGGTACCGACATCGCTGGATCCCTGGGCAGGTAAGTACCCCAATGATAAAAGTCAGCCACTACAGTATTTGTAGCTGCTGACTTACTTTTTTTTTCTGAAGGAGCCGGGAGCTCCTATTTAAGTGAGGTCAAACCTCCCTCTCCTGAACGTTTTTTTAAGAATCACGATCAGGAAGGAACGCTTTTACTGCGGTCTGCAGGAAAGCGCAAAACAAATTGCGATTTGCATTTTTTTCACAGCCGCAGTCAGGGTAAACTAGTATACATGTAGTCTTAGGTAGTTTGTCTCATCCTTGTAAACTGATACATTCTACCAGAGAGCTTGGGCTTTTATGGAACAGACAAAAATAGAAGAAAACTAATGCAGTCATCACATCTAAAGAATTGGTAAGCTGCAATATAATAAACGTTTGCTTGTGTTTAATACTGCTTTAAAAGTAAGAAAAAAAAAAAAAAAAAAAAACTTAAAGTTATAACTAAAGGCAAAGCTTTTCTTTTTTTTTTTTTTTTTTTTAGTTTTGGATAGGGGGAAGAGGGATTAGAAATTGTCAGGTTTTTATTGCCATCTGTGATCCCATTAAAGTCTTGTTTTTTTTTTCTTTAAAAATAACAAACAAGTTATACTTACCTGCTCTGTGTAGTGGTTTTGCACAGAGCAACCTGGATCCTCCTCTTTTTGGGTCCCCCTTCCTCCTGTCAAGTGCCCCCACAGCAGGCAGGTTGCTATGGGGGAATTTGAGCCAAGCCACAGCTCCGTGTGTCCAACCAGACACCGAGCCACGTTTCAGCCCCACCCCGTCTCTCTCACTGGCTGACTTTGATTGACAGCATCAGCCAATGGCACTGCTGCTGTGTCTCTGCCAATCAGGAGGAAGAGTCCCAGACAGCCAAGGCACTCGTGGACATCGCTGGATCAAGAGGGGGCTCAGGTAAGCATTAGAGTGGGGCCACTGCACACTGAAGGTTTTTTTTTTTTTTTTTCTTAATATACAGAATACATCAAGGTAAAAAACGATCTGCCTTTACAACCACTTCCCCCCTCCATTTGTCCTGTTTATCATCACTGAAAGTGAAATTAAAACTGGCTACTCCTCTTCTCGAGTGCCCCGTTGGAGAGCCGCTCTCCCTCGGGGGGAAATCGTGCAGGTGCACTCCTGTGTCCTGCTGCTACGTCTATTGCCACAGACAGCAGGACTCGGCCCCGCCCCCTGTCTCTGGCGTCATTGGATTTGATTGACAGCAGAGGGGGCCCAATGGCTGCGCTGCTATCAATCTATCCAATCATCTATCCAATCATGACCCGAGACACACCGGCTGGAGCTTGTGTGCTTGTGCCCGTTTCAGGAATAGAATGCATTAAGGTGAAAAACCCTGAGGGTTTACAACCTCTTTAAAAAAAGGTGGAGTTCCAGTAGATTTTGTGTTTATTAAAAGTCAGCAGCTACAAAGAGTGTACTTTTAATGTGCACACACTCACCTGTCCCACGATCCAGCGGTTCTCTCCCTCGCAGCTCCTCTGCAATACAAGTATGGGCACCCAGTTTTGACAGCTTGCAGCTGTACAGCCAGAAGCGCACTGTGCCTCCATGGCCGGGCAATCTTCTTGGACCTGTAACATGTTCCAGAAGATTGCAGGGAGGGAGGAGAACTAGGTGACTCGAGCGGAAGTGGGAGCTGGGCACTCGTCAAAACAAAAAGGGGGTATATAACCTGCCCTTACTCGAAAATATATATAATATATATATATATATATATATATATATATATCACACACACACATACAGAAACATATACATACATACATACACACACAACCACTTTAAGCTTTTGCAACTACTTAAGAAATATAAAATACACTTTTTGATACAACCAGTATCAGGGCCTGGGTCACTTCATAGCAAATTTTTGCTTTACATTATAAAAGTCTTTTTTTTTTTTTTTTTTTTTTTCATCATGTATAATTGTTTTACCTTAGGACTTGGATCATTAGGGGCAAAGCAACTTAAAGCGGAGGTCCACCCTAAAATGGACCTCCGCTCATCGGAATCCCCCCCCCCTCCGGCGCCACAATCGGCACCTTTCAGGGGGGAGGGGGGTGAAGTTACCTGGATAATCCAGGTAACTGCACCCACTTCCGGGCTAGCTCTCTGCGGAAAGGGGCGTACGTTACGCCCCTTTCCGCAAGCGCCCGCCCTCTTCAGCAAGTGCCCCGCTGCCTGCTGGGAAACACACAGCTCCCAGAGGCAGCGGGGACCGTCTGGATTGCGCCGCTCGGCTCGCGCATGCGCAGTAGGGAACCGGGAAATGAAGCCGAAAGGCTCCATTTCCTGATTCCCATACCCAAGATGGCGGCGGCAGGACCCGATAGACGAGCGAGCGATCGGCTTCGGGTGCCGACATCGCGGGCGCGCTGGACAGGTAAGTGTCACTATTTAAAAGTCAGCAGCTGCAGTATTTGTAGCTGCTGGCTTTTAAAAAAAAAAAAACGCGGAGTCCCGGTGGACTCCCGCTTTAAATGGCTCTGTGAGACCAGTGAGTGGTTCTCATTGCCCGGTGGCACTGCACACAAAAAGTACACAAAAAAAGTTTAAGGAAAAAGGCTGTCCATAGGGAAGAGGCATTAATTCTCAAATGCAGCGACTTTGGGAAATGTTTAGTTCTAGAGCTCTAACCCACTGATGCTCTATACCAGCCTTTCTCAACCTTTTCACCACAGAGGAACCCTTGAAATAGTTCTCCAGTCTCGGGGGAACCCCGGCTAGAAATTAGAAACCCACAACTCATGATACATTAGTGTGATGGTCAGTGGGAAGAATGGTCCTTACACTTGTGGTCAGTGGGAAGAATGGTCCTTACACTTGTGGTCATTGGGAAGAATTACCTCCTTACAGATAGCTAAAAATATCAATGGTGTCAGTGGGAACTTATCTGAGAGTCAGAAATTGCCCAATGCTGAAGGAACCCCTAGCAATCTAATGCCGCGTACACACGACCGAACTTTTTGACAGCAAAGGTCCGACGGACATTTCGATCTTGTGTGGGCTCCATCGGACCTTTGCTTGCCAAAAATCCGGCGGACTTTAGAAATAGAACACGTTTTAATTTTTTCCGCTGAACCGAGAAATCCGCTCGTGTGTATGCTAGTCCGACGGACAAAAACCCGACGCTAGGGCAGCTATTGGCTACGAACTTCCTTATTCTAGTCCAGTCGTCATCACGTTCAAATCCGTCGGACTTTGGTGTGATTGTGTGTGGCCAAGTCCGTTCATTCGGAAAGTCAGTCGGAACGCCGTCAAAAGGCCGTCGGAACGACCGTCGGACCTAGTCCCTCAAAGTCCGGTCGTGTGTACGCGGCATTAGGAGGAACCCTGGGTTGAGAATCACTGCTCTATACTCTGCTTCTTCTGCCAAGTGTACTGACCCCCCTCCACTCCTATTGGAAGCCTCCTCAAGAACCACAAGCAGGAGACCAAATATATCACCGCAGCGCTGTGGGCGTGGCTACCTGTTCCATGTCTGCGGTAACTAATGTCAATGTCTGCTTGATGCCAAAACTACAGGATCAAGCTAAGCCGAGACAATCAAAAGAAAAATCAAAGCACCCTGACAGAGGCAGTAATGTGAGCGATCAGAATTCCAGCAATCAGCTTCATATCTATCATCAGCTATCAACCAACTGCTGTAGGTAGTCATCTTCGCCCTTTGCCTGTCCAATAAAAAGCAAACCGAATAGTAAAAAAGGAGCAAAGTGCACCTTATCGTTTCTGCCACATAAAGTGCACCTGTCACCATGAAGAATGATGTAGGCGGCCATTGAGGACCTCTTTTTTTTTTTTCGGTAATGCTAGTTGGCTAGCTGTCTCTGGCTTCTATATTTTTGAAAATCACTGACCCAGACTAAGGCTCCATGCACACCGAAGCTCAAAAAAGATTTTTTCTGGACACCAGATTGCTGGCAGAAAACGCCGGTTGAAAAAAACCGTGCTTTTAACAGCGTTTTGTACTAGCGTTTATGAGCGTTTTCAATAAAACTACACAGAGGACAATCCAAAAATCCCACAGTGCATTCCAAACTCCCACAATGCATTGAAAAAAATAGACCGCTGAACACCAATTAATGCGTGTTTATGAGCATTTATAAGCGTTTGACGTTTTTTGGCGGTGAAAAACGGCACTTTGAACGCAAATTTCTGGCGTTCAGAAAAAAAGCCCATAAACACCACTGCTCATTAAAGCTAAAAAAAACGTCCATGTGTGCATGGACACATAGGCTAACATAGAGTGGAGTTTATGGGATTTTTTTTTTTTAAAAACGCCCAAACTCCAATAAACTGCAGTTTATGAGCTCCAGTGTGCATGGAGCCTCAGCATGCAGAGAGAGAGTCAAGTCTGGTAATCTGCAAAACACAGAAAGTAGTCACGCCATGCGATTCGTACAACAGCCACACACCTGGCATTTTCAGAAGAACAAGTCGGCAATGGCTCCATCCAGATTTCTTTCAGCACAAGTTTTGTTTAAATAGAGCCACAAACCATTTTGTATAAAATTACTGAAAAGCAGCAGATCAAATAAAAAAAATACATAAATAAAATAAAACGTGATGTGACACTGGCTAACCTGTTCCAGCAAGGAGTTAAACCGACAAGGCCGAGCCCGGCATGGAGCCCCCGGGCCCACGGGCAGCAGCTGCCCAACAAAAAAAGGATGCAAAAACGCAACGCTTGAGCCACAGGACCAACCTAGCAGCCAATCTTAATTCTGTGCACAGCGCCGTCATTCCCTGGGCGCCCCTCACTGGCAAACCAGCCAACCAGGGATGATTAAACCTCAAAACCCGCCTGGCCTCCACAACGACAGGTCAGCACGCAATAAACTGCTAATTAAACAATAAAATAGTCCTAATGAAAGATAGACAGCCAAAGATGTCACGAGCGACCGAGAAATTCCATATGCTACAAACGACATTCTATGTTACCGAAGGGGAGTCTCTCAGGAGCAATACGGCGCTGTGGCAGCATCTGCTGCGCACAGCGATGGGCAGCGCTGCCACCCCGGCATTAACCCCTAAAGCGCTGTGTAACACTCACCCGAAACAATGGTATAAAATCGAAACAACGTGCTGCGGGGCATACAGCACGCTACAACAGTAAAAAAGCTGGCACGAACCAAAAACAAAAACCAGACATGGGTGCCAACCTAAAAACGGAGAATCACTACAGGTGAGCAATTACCAACCGACAATCACACAGCGGCTTGTTTAGACAGAAACATGGAAGGTGTAAATTCTGCATGGTGAACACAAACCAGTTTGTAAGATGGCACGAGCATGCACCCTGCGGGCAGAGGTGCCATGTGGCAGAACGGGACACAAAGCTTAATCTGCATATACTCTACAAAGAAAAATAAGAGCTGTTTCTGCATTAGGTAGGGGGGGGTGGGGGGGGGGTAAAGCACCCCACCCCCCCTTTATGCATTATTTACCATCCAAAAAGATGCCCCGTTACCTGTGACATCTGAGGGCGGAAATTGATGTCCTTGAGGTCGATAGATCCGGGGGATAAGTTGTGAAGAAGCTGGCACAGCAGGACCCCATCGCGGAGGGCTTGGGCCAAATCGAAAACCACCGCCGAGGGCAGAACTACCCTGTGGTTGGGGGGCAGAACTTTGCAGTCTATCAGCCAGCGGCCACATTGTCTCCATTCCTCCATGGCGAAGGGGGTTGGGGGTAAGAGGGGGGCAAATTCCAGGGCCAAAAAGCTGCTCCTCCGGGGTCAGGCTGCAGTTGGGGTCATAGCAGGAAGAGGGCGCAATGTGCCCAGTGTATTGGTGTTAGGTGCCCCCCAGTGTGTGTGTGTGTGTGTGTGTGCCCACTGTGTGCACTAGAAGGTGGGGGGCACCCAGTGTGTGTCAGTGCTGGGAGCCCAGTGTGTGCCAGTGCTGAATGTACAGTGCTGGGTGCCCAGTGTGTGCAGTAGAAGGTAGAGGGTGCACAGTGTGTGCCAGTGCTGGGTGCCAAGTGTGTGCCAGTGCTGGGTGCCCAGTGTGTGTGTCAGTGTTGGGTGCCCAGTGTGTGTGTCAGTGCTGGGTGCCCAGTGTGTGTGTCAGTGCTGGGTGCCCAGTGTGTGTAGAGGGGGGGGGGGGGAGGTGCACACTGTGTGCTGGCTGATAGATTAACCTTTGCACTGTACAATGCTGGCAGCACTTCCTTGAGGCACAGACTGGGGGCAGCCAGGGGGCTCTTCTCTGGGTTATGTGCACAGCTCAGCTCCTTCCATCTTCCTCCTCATGCATTGTCCATCCAGGGGCCAAAGACACACAACAAAGGGCCCCGGCTCTCCTCTTCTGCCTCTCCCGGAGCTCCTCTCTCCTCCAGTGCGCGCCCCCGCCCGCTTACACTAAGGCAGCGCGCTCCCGAGGGTTGATCCCGAGAGTGGGCGGGGCTGATCCCGGGAATGGAGGCGTGGCCTGGGCAGGGACAGGCGTTCAGCTGCAATGCTGCTACATTGATATATATATATCGTTACGTTCAGAGGAAATGGGGACAATTGTATGACAATCAGATCGTACGTGTAGGAGGCCAGCGAGTGGCGAGTGGCGCTCTCTGCAGGCATTCTACTATTATTAATAATATCATTTATACGATACAGGGATCAATGATCACAGCCCTGTGCTGGCTCCTTTTATTTTCTCATCCCTGTAGAACAGATCTGTGATGGAGATTACTATTATCATGTGTCACTTGTATGTGGAATCAGAGGAGTTGGAACCCCCTTGCTGGCTTCCCAGGCTGCATTCAGATCTGTGATGGAGATTACTATTATTAGATTACTATTATCAGATTACTATTATCAGCCTGCATTCACACTTTCGCATTTTGTAAACGTGCACAAGTTTGCACGCATTTGCAAAAACCGCCTGTCAACGTTTGCGTTACTATTCGTTGTTAGCAGCGCCCCAAACACAGGCAGAAAAAAAAAAAAAAAACACTCAAAGCTCAGACATGTGCATGACAAAAAAAAAATTGTTTCGATTTGTTAAAGGGGTTGTAAAGGTAAATGTTTTTTCACCTTAATGCATTCAATGCATTAAGGTGAAAAAACATATCACAGTGCCCAGCCCCCCCCCCCCCCCCCGTTTTACTTACCTCACCCCTCGAAAATCCCGCGCCCGCCCCCACCGTTCTTCTTCACCACTCAGCCATTGGCTCGCGCTGCTGTCAATCACATCCACTGACGCTGAGCACCGGGGGCAGGGCCGTGTGATACAGCAAGCGGCTATAGCCACCGGTGTCCTATCATCATATATGGTCCCCCATCGGATAGTATCCGCTGTGTACAGCACATGCGCAGTACACAGCACACACAGATTCCGAAAATAGCCGAGGACGAACGGCGCCTGCGCCGTGAGTCCAGGTTCTAGCCCCACCATCCAAGTGGACATAGAGTAGGAATATAAAAGAGCCGAGCGCAGTGAGGCCGAGCCTGAAGCGTGGCAAGCGAAGCTATCCCGTGAGGGGCCCTCTCATTTTCCCAACCCTATGTCCGCTTGGATGGTGGGGCTGCCACCTCCACTTACGGCGCAGGCGCCGTTCATCTTCGGAGATTTTCAGAAGCTTCTTCTGCCCTGTACTGCGCATGCGCAGTACGCGGCGGACACTATATGATGGCAGGACACTATCTACCAGAACACCGGCTGTATCACGGGAACGCTCCCGCAGGTACTTCTCACCATGTGAGGGAGCTCGCATGAACGTGAGAAGTACCTGCAGGAGGAAGCAGAGACAGCCGCGGAGGGACCCCAGAAGAGCAGGTTCGGGGGCCACTCTGTGCAAAACGAGCTGCACAATGGAGGTAAGTATAACATGTTTGTTATTTAAAAAAATAATAATAATTAACTTTACAATCCCTTTAATCTAGTTCTTTTGTTTCGTTAAATTCAGTTGATTCATTCAATTTATATTCGGGAATTCGTATTCTGAATTTTTAGAATTTACAGATTTTTCTTAATTTAAAATGTTCAAATCTATAAATTTTGAATCGGTCAAATCTTAAACATTCGATTTTTTATTTATTTTTTTCAACTTCAATGTGGCAAAGTTAACAAACAAAAGAAATTACTCTTTAACCACTTGCTTACTGGCAGGGGTCAAGTCCTGGGGAAAAAAAGTGTGGGAACTCCCACCCAAGATCCACTCCCCCCACCAAAAAAATAAATAAATGATACGCTCATATGCATAACGCTTCAAAAGTAGTATTTTTCATGCAATTTTCGTATTGTGTGTATGAAACTTAACTGTTAGTACATAAAAAAAACAAAACAATCATCTATAAACATAAATACGGTAATTCTCTGAATAATCAGCATTCATTCAGTTGTGCTTCTATCCAAATGTGAACATCATGTTCCGATCTTTATTGGGGAATGTTATTTTGTATATAGAGTGTTTATGTGGTGAGTTTACACTTTTCATTGAACAGAGTTTGGATAACACAGGGTTAAATGGAAAGGTCATAAATGAATTGCACATTATCTGGACAGAATGCTTGGGGAGATAGTGATGTGTTCCTGCTTAGGAGATGTATGTTAGCTTGGGGGGGCTACAAACTCTGCAGGGGCTCCAACACACACTCGCTGCTATTCCAACCCTTCACATATTTTCACATAAACTTCCCTCCTGGCATTAAACTTTGCCAGGTATTGTGCTCAGCTTACCACCCCAAACTGATGTTCCTCCCTCAGCTCACCTCTCTCCCTGCATGTCCTGTGAGCAGAATAGCTGATCTACCCGTCAGCTAGACCTAGACCTGATCTACCCGTCAGCTAGCTATGATTGACAGGTAGATCGAAGCGGAAGCTGTCATGGGGGCCCCCTACTGGCAATGCCTGGATGGTCAGGTGTGCGGCACTTACTATTGCGAGCTGTGTCGGCGGCTGCTGGTGTAGCACCTGCCACACAGTTTGCATAGGTCAAAGTCTTGCAGGACGCGGCTGCTAATGGGAACTGAGTTCCTGTTGTGGAAAAAGTACAGGAACTCTGTTCCTATGCGTTCCCGCAGGACTTGAGCCCTGCTTACTGGGCACTTAAACCTAATGCTAATGCACTTTGAATGACAATTGCGCGGTCATACAACACTGTACCCAAATGAAATTTTTATAATTTTTTTCCCCCAAATAGAGCTTTCTTTTGGTGGTATTTGATTACCTTTGCGATTTATTTATTTATTTATTTATTTTATGTAAAAAGACAGAATTAAAAAAAAAATAATAATTTTTTATTTTGTTATAAAATTTTAAAAACGGGTAATTTTTGTCCGTCATTGATGTACGCTGATGAGGCAGCACTGATGGGCACCGATAGGTGGCAGTGATGGGCACTGATCGGATACACTGATAGGCAGCACTTCTAGGTGGCACTGATTGGCACCACTGGTGGGAATTGATAGGGGGCACTTGTGGGCACTGTTAGATGGCATAAATGAGGCATAAATGCCTCTTCCTTTTCGGGACCGATGTCCCTTTAAGATGAGCCGGTGATCGGCTTTTTTTTTTTCTCCTCCGCTGTCAGCCAGAGGAGGGGAAAAAAAATGATTATCGAGCTTTTGTTTTGATTATGTGATCAGCTGTCATTGGCTGACAGCTGATCAAATGGTAAGGGGCCGAGACCGGCCCCTTACTCGGATGGGTGATCACCCGAGTTTCATTGACTCTGTGATCACAGGGCGCGTGCACAGGGGAGGGCGTCATATGATGGCCTCCCGGGAATTCAGGTAATTCGGCCATAGCGCGGATGTCAACTGGTTAAATCACCTTTGGCTTAACTAAAACAGCATTATTTTCGAAAAGCTACTGTAATAACACACACAGGGGTTTATTTACTAAAGGCAAATCCACTTTGCGCTATGAGTGCACTTTGGAAGTGAAGTCGCTGTAGATCTGAGGGGGACATGCAAGGGAAATAAAAAAACAGCATTTTTGCTTGTACATGCTCAGTAACCATCTTCTCTGTACAGCAACATGTACATCTTCTAAATCAGATTTATGTCAAAATCATCTGTGTGTCTCCCTTTACCCTCCCTATAAATTCAGACTTATTAAGTCAAGCTGGCCATACACTGTACAAATGTACTTCCAAAATTTGCTCAATAGGTGGCCCTGTTATCCACTTATCGAGCAACATTGGGGGCTGGCTGTCAAAGTATAATAATAATCTTGTCCTTTATTCACATGTAACAGGCCTGGGGTGCCTTTTATGTTATGTGTATATAGGACAAGGTTATCACTATACCATCAGTATACGGCCAGCTTAAAGTGGAGGGCCACCTTGAAAACAAAAAAATATTAAAAATTACAAAAAAATATAAAAAAAATAAAATGAAAAAAAATTTTTTTTTTTACTTACCAGAAATGCCTGTTGCTAGGCACTTTCTCCTAATCTTCCTCTTCCTCCTCCGCGGAGATCTTCTGTCTTCTCTCTTCGTCGCGGCGTCTTCTGGGTAATGGGTCGTGCTGTGTTCTGGGAACTGTGTGTTCCAGAACACAGCGCGTCCCATTCAGAAAGCGCTGCGGGACTCGCGCATGCGCAGTAGGAAACGGGCAGTGAAGCCATAAAGCTCCACTGCCTGTTTCCCTTAGAGGGAATGGCGGCGCCGAGACCCGAGGGACGGGTCGGCCTCGGGCGGCCGACATCGCGGGCGCCCTGGACAGGTGAGTGTGTTTATTAAGTCAGCAGCTGCAGTGTTTGCAGCTGCTGACTTTTTTTTTTTTTTTTTAAACGGACCTCCTCTTTAAACCACTTGCCTACTGGGCACTTTCAGCCCCTTCCTGCCCAGGCCAATGTTCAGCTTTTAGCGCCGTCACTCTTTGAATGGCAATTGCACGGTCATGCAACACTGTACCAAAATGACATTTTTAGATTTTTTTTTTCACACAAATAGAAAAGCTTTCTTTTAGTGGTAAAAAAAAAAAACGCATGAAAAAATAAAACACATTTGTGTGAATAGAGCCTTATACAGGAGGTGTATTACTGGCAAAATCATTAAAGCGGGAGTCCGCGTTTTTTTTTTTTTTTAAAGCCAGCAGCTACAAATACTGCAGCTGCTGACTTTTAAAATAAGGACACTTACCCGCCCAGCGCACCCGCGATGTTGGCACCCTGAAGCCGATCTCTCGATTGTCTCTCGGGTGCTGCCGCCGCCATCTTGGGTATGGGAATCAGGAAGTGGAGCCTTTCGGCTTCATTTCCCGGTTCCCTACTGCACATGCGCGAGTCGCGCTGCGCAATAAGGATGGTCCACGCTGCCTCTGGGATCTGTGTGTTTCCCCAGCAGGCAGCAGGGCACTTGCGGAAAGGGGCGTAATCTACGCCCCTTTCCACAGATAGCTATGCCGGAAGTGGGTGCAGATACCTGTACTGTACAGGTACCTGCACCCCCCTCCCCCCTGAAAGGTGCCAATTGTGGCGCCGGAGGGGGGGAGGATTCCAATGAGCGGAAGGTCCACTTTAGGGTGGACCTCCGCTTTAAAGTGTTACTAAATCCAGTAATATGGAAATAGTCCCCCCCCCCACAGTGCCCACAGCTTATAAATATTCTTTTTACAATAAAATACTGCCACTATATACCTTTTCCTGGTGCCTCCATGGCAGCATACCTGTGACAAGCTCCGCCTTGGCTCCTCCCTCAGGACTAGTGAATATTATAAAAGAAAAGGTTAGTACAGCCCCCGCATTCTCCTTTTTTTCCTCATACCTCATGGCAGTGAATCCTGGTCGGCGTCCTTACCTTCTGCATTCGGCAGCGTCCGTCCGGGTTCAAGCCTCTCCCGGACGCAGTTCCTTCTCTTGGGCAGCTAAATGCGCTTATAAGGTTGGAAGTCCCTTCTGTAGGATCTTTTGGGACAAGCAGTTTGTCTCTTAAGTAAGAGCTTTACCTGCAGTATGGGCATTCAGGCTCCAGTCTATGGCAGCAGAGGTAGCAGCTTTGCTCTGTCCCTGAGGTTTGTTTTTTCCCTCCAGTCTCATCTGTCCTTCCTGTTTGTCACTCCCAGACTCACTAGGGGCCGCGCGCGGCGAGTCTGTGTCATTTTATAATAGTCTAGCGTTCCCGCCGTCGTCTGCGCATGCGCCAGCGGGTTGTATGTTTCGACGGTCAGTTTTGACGTTCGGTGCGTGTGCGGTAGCGTCGGAAGCTTCGGCGGCCATCTGTTTTGAGGGCAAATGGTTCTTTTTGCCCTCAGAGTGTCAGAGGAGGAGCTTTAGCACGACATCACTTCCCCTCCTCCTATTTATTTCCCCAGCAGCACAAGTGAAATGCCTGTGGTCAACAAGAGAATTACACTTTAGAGTTCCAGGCTATTCCCACCCCTGTTAAGGTAAGGCATGTTTTAAATGCATTTGTTTTTGTACATGTGATCATCCGAATATATTGGTATAGCTCTGATGGAATGTCTCTTTTTCACTTAAAAAGAATTAATTTATTAATATATTAAATTATTTAAATCGGAGCCTCCAAAAAAAAAAAAATATATATATATAAAAAATGGATTTAAAAAAAAAAAAAAAAACACAAAACACAACACACAGTAACGGGGGGTGGGAATCGTCACTTTTGTAGGCAAATTCCCTTCTTTTCCGTGAATCAGCGCACGACGGGTTGACGCCTTTTCCTCTGACTCTTTCCTAGCCGTTTCCTCTGCTAAGCCGCCTAAACATGAGCCTTTCGCCGCCCGCTCAAGATCCTACTCTACTTCCAAGGTAAGGACCTACGCCCAGGTAAGTTTAAAAAAAAAAAAAAAAAAAAAAAGAGTGCACTAAGGACGATACTTTTGTATTTCAGTCCTGTACGCCAGAAGACGTCTAAGAAGACCTCAAGGCGATATGGAGATGACGATGATGATTCCTGTCACAGCAGAGACAGGTCACCCAGACATGGGCATTACAGAAGCGGCAGGAAAGCTTCAGCTAAGAGGCGCCGTCATTCGCGCTCCCCGAGACCTAGACCTACCAGATGTCAGGCCTGCGGAGGCTCCCCACTTCCGGACAAACTAATTTGTCGAGATTGCCTTAGAGACTATGCAGCAGACAGAGAGTCTGAGAGCCTACAGGTGGCAGATCTCCTTAAAAAGGCAGTTAAAGACTCCCTTACGGAATTGGTCGCTATAAGGCCGACACAACAACCGGCATCTCCTCCTCAGGAGCTGATGGCTGAGGCCTCCATTCCTGGTCCATCCACCAGTGGAAGTGGTCGTCTGTTCCCTCCCTCCTCCTCTAAGCATAAGGACGAAATGGCCATTTCAGAGGATTCCTCAGATGACACAGATGCCTCTGGCTTTGCCTTTGCCATGGTCCAGCCCTATGTGCAGGCCGTTAAACAAGCAATCGGTTGGGAGGATTCCAACGTGGAGGTCAGGAAGTCCAAATCATACTTCCCCTTCCTTAAGCGCCAGATCTCCTTCTTCCCTCTTATGGAGGAAATCAGGGAGGTGATCGAGGAAGAATGGGGGAGGACAGACAAAAGACTTTCCACCAATCGATTGGGAAAATTATACCCTCTCTCCGAGGCAGATTCCAAAATGCTGGACGGCCCGCCGGTGGTAGATGCCGCAGTGGTAAGGCTGGCCAAGAACGTCACTTTACCCCTAGATGATTCAACCTCCTTCAAGGACCCTCTGGATAGAAGGATGGACCTTGACCTTAAGAAGGCCTATCAGATGGCAGGATATGCCTGTAAACCTGCAATAGCTCTGACATCAGTGTCCAACGCACTACGCGTCTGGACAGATAATATAGAGTCGGCAATCCAACAGGATATCCCTAAAGAAGAGATAATAAGGGCATTGGATGAGCTGAAGCTCTCAGCCGACTTCATTGGAGAAGCCGCCATCGATTCCATTCGTTGCTCCGCAAGGGCAATGCTTCACACAGTAATGGCCAAAAGGGCACTGTGGCTAAAACCATGGGCAGCGGACGTTGCCTCGAAGCAAAATTGGTGCAAGATACCTTTTGACGGTAAAGCCTTGTTCGGGGAAAAACTCGACAAAGCCATCTCTCGGGTCACCGGCGGAAAGTCAGGCCTACTTCCTCAAGACAGGCGATCTAGACGTTTCAGATCCTCTGCACCAAGGTTCCAATATTCCAAAAATAGGGACTACCGACAATCAAGACAAGGGAAAGGCTTCAGGCACAACTGGAAGAGCACACAGTCTACGTTTCTCAAGTCCAGGAGGCAGAGGCCGGTACCTACCCCACAGGAGCCATCAAAATCTTTTTGACGCCAGGCCAGCCCAAGTGATCCCTGTGGGGGCCAGGTTGAAACAGTTCTCAAAGATTTGGGAACAAAAATGCAGGGATCCCTGGGTAGTTGCAACAGTCAAACACGGTCATTCCTGGTCCTTCCTAAACCAACCCCCCAAGGACTATTTTTCTCCGACAAGGGTGTCAAGATCTCCTCAAAAGGCGGAAGCTCTGAAGCGATTTCTTCTTTCCCTACAGGAACAACGGGCAGTAGTTCCAGTGCCTCCATCCGAGAGATTTTCAGGTTTCTATTCCACCCTGTTTCTAGTCCCCAAAAGAAACGGAGGGTGGAGACCTGTGATAGACCTAAAGAGGCTAAATCGCTACATTTTTCTGGAAAAGTTCAAGATGGAGTCTCTTCAGACGATCATTCGCGTAGTCCAACCAGGGGATTGGATGTTGTCAATAGACCTGCAAGACGCCTACTTACACATACCTATACTCCCTACGTTCCAGAAATACCTGAGATTTGCGGTGGGGCAAGTACATCTCCAATTTCGGAGCCTTCCGTTTGGCCTCTGCACGTCACCCTGAGTCTTTACAAAAACCCTGATTGCCATCATAGCACCTCTGAGAGAATTGGGGCTCCGGGTGTATCACTATCTGGACGACCTTCTACTCCTGGCGAAGAACCCAACCCAGTTATTAGAACACAGGGATATCCTGTTAACAACACTAGTGGATTTCGGTTGGAAGATAAACTACGAGAAAAGTCTTCTCTCTCCGACCCAAGAGATGGTCTATCTGGGAGCCCTGTTCAATACAATGAAAGGATCAGTGTCTCTCCCACCTCAGAAGGTATCTTCCATTATCCAACAGATGAAGAAGGTGAGCTCGAGATCCCACCTGACAGCCTCAAATTGTTTGAGCCTGATAGGTCGGATGTCATCATGCATCCCTATGGTCCCCTGGGCCCACTGGCATTTGAGACATTTTCAGCTGGAGTTCTTAAGAATGTGGAACAAACGATATCTATCCCAACCCATACACCTGACAACCCGGATGCTCAGGAGTCTACATTGGTGGATGAAGAGACAGTCGCTTCTGAAGTCTCGCCCGCTAGGGCATGTCGACTGGATCATAATTACTACCGATGCCAGCGCAGCTGGTTGGGGAGCACATTCCAACAAGACCTCAGTACAAGGGAGATGGTCCTTCAATGCAGCAGGCGTGGTGTCCAATGTCCTGGAGCTCAGAGCGGCCTATCTTGCACTGCTAGCCCTGGAGTTCGAGATTTCGGGCAAACCAGTTCTCCTCAGGATGGACAACAGGGCCGCGGTATCTTATGTGCACCGTCAAGGAGGAACGCGCAGCAGATCCCTCCTGAACGAGGTGGAGCCCATATTCCTCTGGGCCGAAAGGAATCTGAAGGACCTGAGGGCAGTCTATCTGCCCGGCCATCTCAACTCAAGGGCAGACAGCCTTTCCCGCAGGTTCGCAGACACCAACGAGTGGTCCTTACACCCGGAAATCTTCAACTGGATAATGATCCAGTGGGGGCCCCTCGAGCTAGATCTCTTTGCGACAGCATCCAACACCAAACTTCCAAGGTTTATCTCGAGATTTCCGCACCCCCAGGCGGAGGCAACAGATGCCCTATCAGCCCCGTGGGCATGCGATCGGGCCTACGCTTTTCCCCCACGGCCCCTCATACCGAGGTTCCTGTCAAGACTCGTGAGGGAGACATCGACGGTGATAGCGGTTCTGCCATACTGGCCAAGAAGGCCTTGGTTCCCTACGGCAATGGATCTGAGCACCAGTCCTCCAGTCAAAGTTCCAATAGTACCCCTCCTCCTGTCGCAAGGATGTCACACCCACCCAGATCCCCGCAGGCTGGACCTTCACATCTGGCAACTGAAAGGGAAAGGTTCCAATCCCTAGGGTGCTCCGACAAGGTGATCGCAACCCTGCTCAAGGCAAGAAAACCATCCACAAACAACATATATGATAAAGTATGGAACAACTTCAAGACCTTCATGCTTGATAGAAACTGTGATCCAGGTTCCCCTTCGTCATCTCAAATTCTTGAGTTCCTGCAGGCAGGCCTGGACCTGGGTCTTGCATTGAGTACTTTGAAGGTACAGGTGTCAGCGATCTCAGCAGCAACCAGTAGAAGATGGGCGGAGGACCCATTGTTAATCCAATTTTTTAAGGCCGTCAGGAAGATCAGACCACCGTCTAAACAATCTTTTCCCACTTGGGACCTTACGGTCATCCTGGAGTCCTTAGCCAATCCACCCTTTGCCCCTTCGGACTCAATATCACTCTGGAACCTAACTTTAAAATTAGCCTTTCTGATAGCCATAACCTCCGGCAGGCGGGTGTCAGAGCTCCAAGCTTTGGGAGCAGATCAGGATCATATTATTTTTTACCCAGATAGAGTGGAACTTAGAACAATACGAGGGTTCATTCCCAAGGTCGCTTCATCCTTGAGCATGTCAGAACCCTGGGCACTCCCAACATTTTCTGAACAGGACTCTGTCACTCTTCATGAATTAGACATCGCCTCCACTCTGAAATGCTATCTCCAAGCCACAGCTCCATTCCGGGCTTCCATCAGACTGTTCATAATTCCCTGGGGAAAACGTAAAGGAAAGGAGGCATCAGCCAGAACGATCGCTTCATGGATCGTCAAACTCATCCACAAGGTGTACAGGACAAAGGGACTAGAGACCCCTTCAGCGGTCAGGGCGCACTCCACAAGAGCGGTCTCTGCCTCTTGGGCGGCAAGAGCGAATGTGTCGATCGAAACTATTTGTCGGGCAGCAACCTGGTCATCCCAACACACATTCCTGAAACATTACAGGGTGGACCCAGGAGCTCTCTCCTCAGTGGAGTTTGGCAGACAGGCAATCACTTCGGCCTTAGCCTCTTCTAAATAATAAATTCTTTAATAAACCTCTAAGCATTATCCCACCCGTCTCAGCTAGTTATTTGTCACAGGTATGCTGCCATGGAGGCACCAGGAAAACAGAAAATTGTTCCATACTTACCGTAATTTTCTTTTCCTGGTGCCTATCCATGGCAGCATACAATCCCACCCTCGGTATTCTATATTAACGAGAATGCGGGGGCTGTACTAACCTTTTCTTTTATAATATTCACTAGTCCTGAGGGAGGAGCCAAGGCGGAGCTTGTCACAGGTATGCTGCCATGGATAGGCACCAGGAAAAGAAAATTACGGTAAGTATGGAACAATTTTCTGTTTTTTGGCTGATCTGTATACCACGGTCAGTGATAAACTGCACAGTTTCTCCAGTGCTGAGAGTTCAGGTAGGAGGAGATTTCCACTGCAGCCTGTATACACTCCCACAAGTGTGATGCCAATATCCTGTGACCTGGCTAGCTAGTAAATGTTCTCTCCAGCATAAAAGACACAACTGAGCATGTGCAGGTTGGCTACCCTGCCTGTGATAGCTGGCCTTTCCAAGATAGACAATGCAAGAAGGGAAGGATCTGTGAATACAGCCTTTTTACACAATGCAGAGGACTAACCCCTAAGTTCCACAGTGAGTATAACAAGCATGCTATGCTGCATACACAGACAAACTTTACTTTTGTGGGTTTAGTAACACTTAGTAACCGCTTCCCGACTGCCTCATGCACATATACTGCGGCAGAAGGGCATTTACAGGCAGAATCACGTACCTGTACATTGCCCTTTAAGAGGCGGGTTGCGGGCACGCGTGGGAGCTTCGTGAGCGCAATTGCTGGTCCCGTGGACTCTAAGTCCGTGGGAATATCCGCAATCGTCTCACAGAGCGGAAGAACGGGGAAATGCTAATGTAAACAAGCATTTCCCCCTTCTGCCTAGTGACACTGTCACCGATCACAGCTCCCAGAAATCGGGAGAGCGGTGATCAATGTTGTGTCGCACACACAGTTAGAATCACTCCCTTGGACACACTTAACCCCTACAGCGCCACCTAGTGGTTAACCCCTTCACTGCCAGTCACATTTACACAGTAATCAATGCATTTTTTAATTGCACTGATCACTGTATAAATGTGAATGGTCCCAAAATTGCGGCAAAAGTGTCCGACCTGTCCGCCATAATGTCGCAGTCATGATAAAAATCGCTGATCACTGCCATTACTAATAAAAAAAAAATATTAATAAAAATGCCATAAAACTATCCCCTATTTTGTAAGCGCTATAACTTTTGCGCAAACCAATCAATAAACGCTTATTGTGATTTTTTCAGCTGATCATGTGATGTCAACATAGCTGGTAATCGGCTATTTTTTCTCCTCGCACTGACAGCGCAAGGAGAGAATAAAAAGGCGATCACCGGTCGACAGTGAGAGGGACATCAGTCCCGATCACTGCGATGTGCCCCAGCTCCTCAGTGCCCACCTGTGCCCCCTACAAGTGCCACCTACCAGTGCCCACCAGCAACACCTGTCAGTGCCCACCAGCGCCACCTGTCAGTGCCCACAGTGCCATCTGTCAGTGCCCACAGTGCCATCTGTCAGTGCCCACAGTGCCACCTATCAGTGCCTAAAATCAGTGCCTGAACAGTGCTGTACATCAGTGCCACCTATCGGTGCCCATCAGTGTCACCTACCAGTGCCCATAAGTGCCCATCAGTGCCACCTATCAGTGCCATCTATCAGTGGTACCTATCAGTGCCCATCCATGCCACCCATCAGGGCCCATCAGTGCCATCTTATCAGTGGCCATCAGTGCCACCTTATCTGTCCCTATCAGTACCACCTTAACTGTGCCTATTAGTGCCCATCAGTGCAGCCTATCAGTGCCCACCAGTTCCTCCTCATTAGCGCATATCAATTAAGCAGAAAAATTACCTGTTTGCAAAATTTTATAACAAACATGATTTTTTTTTTCATCTTTTTTTGTTTGTTTAGCAAAAAATAAAAACCCCCAGCTGTGATTAAATACCACCAAAAGAAAGCTCTGTTTGTGGGAAAAGCCGAAAGCTGAAAATTGGTCTGCGCGGGGGGGGGGGGGGGTTAAGTGCTTAGTAAGCAAGTGGGTGAGCTTTCAGATGTTGTGCCCGTATTTCTGTCTGTTGTGATCACATTCTGCTGTCTGTCAATGTTCATTTGCATTTGATGTCAGTAACGATATCCCTAATTTTTGCAAACTATCCTACATGGTAGAGACATTGAACATATTACACGCCTCTGGCTGTTGAACTCAACAGACCAGAAAGTGGGGGCAAGTGTAATTTATTTCATAAAAAACAAAATCTGAAAACGAAAGCATCAAGATTCGGAAAAGCCAAGTGTCAAAAGAGGGCGCTTGACGTTTCGCTTAACGTTGGAGGAGATCCCCCGGACAAGCAGACCTAGCGAAGGGTTTGCTGCACACGTGGAGGAACGGCGACTCCGCATCTGACAAGCTTTGACACTGTGACATCTGTTACTATCCCGAGCAAATCAGGGCGCTATTAATGCTAAAACCAGAGTTCACTTCATTTAAATGAAAGCCAAACTCCAGGCAAACACAAAAGGCGCAAATGAATAATGAATGCAGCTCTGTATTCATTATTAACCACTTTCAGCCCCGGACCATTTTGCTGGCTTAAGACCAGAGCACTTTTTGCGATTCTGCACTGCGTCGCTTTAACTGACAATTGCGCGGTCGTGCGACGTGGCTCCCAAACAAAATTGACGTCCTTTTTTTTCCCACAAATAGAGCTTTCTTTTGGTGGTATTTGATCACCCCTGCGGTTTTTATTTTTTGCGCTATAAACAAAAAAAAGAGCGTACATTTTTAAAAAAACGCATTATTTTTAACTTTTTGCTATAATATATATCCCCAAAAAATATATAAAAAAACATTTTTTTTCCTCAGTTTAGACCGATACGTATTCTTCTACATATTTTTGGTAAAAAAAATTGCAATAAGCGATTATTGATTGGTTGGCGCAAAAGTTATAGCGTTTACAAAATAGGGGATCGTTTTATGGCATTTTTATTGATATTTGTTTTTTTTTACTAATAATGGTGGCGATGAGCGATTTTTATTGTGACTGCGACATTATGGCGGACACATCGGACATTTTTGACACATTTTTGGAACCATTGTCATTTATACAGCAATCACTGCTATACAAATGCACTGATTCCTGTGTAAATGACACTGGCAGTGACGGGGTTAACCAGGAGGTGGCAGTGTAGGGGTTAAGTGTGTCCTAGGGGCGTGTTTCTAACTGTGGGGGCGTGGCTTTGTTTTACAGATCACTGTTAGGCCTCTTTCACACTGATGTCCCGTTCAGGCCCGCCTGTCAGTTTTTCAGGCGGACCTGAACGGGTGCTCCATAGAGGTCTATGGAGCGTCGGATGTCAGCGGTGACATGTCCGCTGACATCCGACCCGCTCCGATCCGAAAAAGTGTAACGGAGGAAAAAGCTATTTTTCCATCCGTCTGCGGATCGGATGACGACGGGCACTGCGGTCCGTCGTCATCCGATCTCCCATAGGGGAGAGCGGCGCTGTGACAGGTCCGTCCCTGCGCAGTGTGCAGAGACGGAGCTGTCATCTCCCTGCTCAGCGGGGATCGGCGGAGTGATCCCTGCTGAGCAAACGGATATCCACGGGGCGGATCAGAACTGATCCGCCCCGTGTGAAAGGACCCTAAGGCAGAAAGGGGAGATGCTGTTTACATCTGTAGCTACAGCTGTTTACTTCTTCCTCCCCGTGAGATGATCACGGTGATCAAGTCCGCAGGACCCACGGTCGGACTCATGGGGGTCCCGACCGGCACGCACTGGACGTACCTGTACGCCCATTTGCCTGTCCGTGCCATTCTGCTGACGTACATCGTCGTGCGCTTGTCGGGAAACCTTTAATTGGAGTTATTTTAATACAGATGGTGTATGTACCGGAATTTGACTGGCTATCTGACTTTTAGCCCGGGTTCACAGGTGGGTGCGTTGCGAATTGAATCTGCGGTTTCACTGCGCAGATAAAAATCAATTGTTCAGCGGTCCCTCTGCGTTTTGGCTGAGGATCAGCTGCGAATTCAGAAGTAACCCCTGAAGTGTCTAATTAGAGCTGCACATTTTGATCTGGATAATCGCTTGTTATCCATTTCTGAGGCTGCTAATAAAAAGATTGATTTTTGTGGACACTTCCTGGTTGTCCAGGAGTCTGTAGTGTGTTTTTGTTTGTTAGCAAAATGTGTGCTGCTCTGCCCATGATAATGCCAACCGGTGTTGGTGCAACAGTAGCAATCTTGCTGGAAGTAGAGAAGAGGAGAAGGAGGAGGAGAAGAAGATACTGGGTTCATCCCATAATTGTAAATCGGGAGGAGAGAGGCCAGTTCATGATCCTGTATGAAAACCTCTATGTGCATGACGAGAAATTTTTTAATTACACGTGCATTTCAATAACTAGGTGAGTCATTTACCTGCCAAACCATTCATTTTTTTGCATGCATATTTCCAGGGCCGTCTTTAATATTGATTGGACCCTGGGCAAAAAACTTTTCTTGCCCCCCCCCCCCCCCCCCCCATGCAGTTTTGCTCTCCACCTGCTCTGACATACAATAAATAGCAGCCAGACTCAAAATCAGTTAACTGAATCAGATCAGGCAGCTATTGCAATTGGTTGCCATAGGTTACAGTATCATTACCGCTCACTGACTGGTTGCTAGAGGTTACAGCACATATTATGGCTCACTGATTAATTTCTAGAGGTTACAGCACGATTTCTGCTTGTTGATTGGTTGCTAGAGATTACTGTGCATATGACCTCAGGGGGGCATGATATACATATCAACACCCCTGGCTACCCCTATTTACATATGAATGCCGGTAATTTACATGTAAACACAGAGTCGGAAGGTGAGTCATCTGTACACAATAGGGCAGAGCTGGGCAGCATTAGTAGCAGCACTTCACACTGAGATATTGGGACACAGCACAGGACTAAAACCTCAAGGGATGAGGGAATTTAAACTGGGATAGTTGGCAAGTATGAGGCAGCTGCTTTGGGCCCCACAACAATGACAGGGCCCAGGGCAGCTGCCCCTTTTGCCCTGCCTTAAAAACGGCCCTGCATATTTCCATAGTAGGGGATGTTTGAAAAAGACACAAGTCCATCAAGTGTAACCTTTGTGTGTGATTATGTCAGTCTTATATTTTGATAAATAAGCGTTGTTTCTCCCCCCCCCCCTCCAAAACACATTGTCCCCAAGTTGATGGGGACAAGGTGCTTTGTGTGTGTGTGTGTGGGGGGGGGGGATCCGCCGCCGCTTTGTTGTGCAGTTTGTGACCAGACAATTGTTATTGTTCAATTAAAATGCCAGTGGCTAGATCTATGTCCAAATTATGTCACAACTGCAAATGGCGTAGGATCTTATTTTTGATGTCACTTATTTTACCTACATTTTGATGTAGATGAAGGATGCAGCCCTTTTTTGAAATAATAATGCTCTCTACCACTTACCTTACTATTTTGAAGACTGTATGGCAAAATGTGTTTCATACATGTATCTAATCTAAGCTTTTTTTATTTTTGATGAATTGCTTGGATTAATCTCTACTCGCTTGGAGCGTCAGAACACGTGCTAAAGAACTAGTATCCAGCCTGCTGAAAGATTACTGATCACATTAACCGGTTCCCGACCAGCGCACGCCGATGTACGCCGGCAGAATGGCACGGGCAGGCATATTGGCGTACAGGTACATCCAATCTTTAATGCCGCCCTGCCATCGCTGGTCGGGGTCCCCATGAGTCCGGTCGCGGGTCCTGCGGACTCGATTGCCGCGGGCATACCCATGATCGTCTCACGGGGCGGCTGAACGGAGAGATGCCATTGTAAGCAGCATCTCCCCGTTCTGCCTAGCAACAAGTGACGCTGATCTCTGCTCCATGCGATTGGAGCAGAGATCAGTGTTCACTAAATGAAAGCCCAGCCCCCAACAGTCAGTAACACACCCCTAGGAACACTTAACCCCTACACTGCCACCCACTGGTTAACCCCTTCACTGCCAGTGTCATTTACACAGGAATCACTGCATTTGTATAGCAGTGATTGCTGTATAAATGACAATGGTCCCAAAAATGTGTCAAAAATGTCCGATGTGTCCACCATGATGTCGCAGTCACAATAAAAATCGCTGATTGCCGCCATTACTAGTAAAAAAAAAAATGCCATAACACTATCCCCTATTTTGTAAACGCTATAACTTTTGCGCAAACCAATCAATAATCACTTATTGCAATTCTTTTACCAAAAATATGTAGAAGAATTTCGTATCGGCCTAAATTGAGGGAAAAAAAGTTTTTTTATATTTTTGGGGGATATTTTTTTTAAAATTGTCGCTCTATTTTTGTTTATAACGCAAAAAATAAAAACCGCAGGGGTGATCAAATACCACCAAAAGAAAGCTCTATTTGTGGGGGGAAAAAAGTCAATTTTGTTTGGGAGCCACGTCGCACGACCGCGCAATTGTCAGTTAAAGCGACGCAGTGCCGAATGGCAAAAAGTGGTCTGGTCTTTGGCCAGCAAAATGGTCCAGGGCTGAAGTGGTTAAGGTACTTTTCTTCACTGATGTCCTTTGTCATGTGAATTTTGGAGCATGTAATCTAATGTTTTTACAACTCTTCAAACATGTGTAATTCTAAATATAACCCGACAAAAGTTGGCCTAATAAGGATTTATTCAATTATCCAAGATATATTAAAAATATATATATATATATATAAAAAAATAAAAAATATTTGCCATGTAGCCATCATAAATTAACATAGAAAAATGGAAAAAACAAAAAAATAAAAGTCTTTCAAGTAGGGCTCTTTAACTTAGTTTACCAAAAAGGTGTCCTCTTGGACCTCAGCCTTGGACAGGCATTTATAATTATAGATTGTGATAGTTTTTTTGGAAAGGGGGCTCATTGGAGTAGTGACTGGCAGAAGCTGGGTCATCACTGGCAGTGCTGGGAGCCGGCCTGGCCTCACCATGTTGACTTGGCACATACATACCAGGATTTGGGGGGGGGGGGGGCTGATTGAAGTAATTGGGGATGGGATAGGGAATGTTACTGTGTGCAACTTCATATCTGGAGATTGCCTTTTCAAAACTTGAAGGATAGGATGGGGGATTATAGGGGTAAGGTTGGTGTTGTTGTTCAGGGTACTGGACGTATTTGGGATAGTTAACGGGAGGTCTTGGTGGTGGCACATATGGCACTTTAAATGAAGCTTCCCCACATGGCTGTGAGAAGGAGTGCAGCACTTGTTCAATAGTTTTTCGCATTTCAAAGTAGCGCTCTGGTGGTACCTTTTTAATTAGAGGGACAAAACTGAGTGCCAGTATAGTATCGGGACATAACAAAGAATCCACCTTTTTTGACAAGGTTTTCAACATTTCAAGTAGGCGCTCACTTATGTCAGGTTGGGATTGAGGTGCTCGCCTCCGTGGCACTTTGACTGGCAGAACAATGTCTGCAGGAGCAGAGGAGGGCCCAGGGATAGCCTCTGCCACTGCAGATTGTTCATCTGGATTTGTTTCCCAAAGATAGGACGAGCTTTGGATTTGTGATAAATCCTCTGTGCCTTCTGGAAATTCAATCTGGCCTTGGGCCTCCGGTTGAGCCTCTGGTTGGTCCTCCATTACATCTTGTTCCTCCCAAATAGCTTCTGTCCTATTTTTCAAAAATAAAGAGGGGAACTCAACTAGGCATAATCAAAGTTAAGATGTTGGCAGATACATAGATGATGTAGATGAAAACTTACTCTCTCATCTCCACAATGGGTTGCAGAAAATCGAAGTCCCTGGCAATCATATAGGGTACCCTTGGCACTGCCCCTGTGCCACTCCTTGCTTCTTCGACGTGACACATATATTTTCGAGAAGCATCACGCATGCTATGCCACTGTCATGGTTATGCAGTAATCTTCCTGTTTGCTTACCTCCCCTCATGTGTTCAGACTAAGAGGCCAGCCACTTTCACCTGGTGGTTTTTAGAACCTCTCCTCTAAGCATGGCTCCACCCCAGGTCCTATCAGGGAACCCTATATTAACACTGCAAGCCAGTGGTGCTGATCAACCATTGTGTATCCATTGTGTGTTTGGCTTCCTGTTTCCTGCTTGCCGTGTGCTCTATGTTTGTCTTTGTTACCGACCTTGGCGTGTTCTCAACGATTCCTGTCTGCTTGTGACCTTAACCTTTTGGCATGTCCCCAACCATCCCAGTCTGCCTGTGACCCTGAACCTTTGGCGTGTACTCTGTTGTTCCTGTCTGCTAGTTGTCCTGACCTCTGCCTTATCCCCTTACTATCCTTATTGTTCCAGCCTGCTGCTTCCTTCTCCTCTAGTAAGTGTGAGCTGTGAGACCCTAGGGGCCGCGACCTGGAGCCAGACTGTAGCCAAGTCCATCCTCACCACTGGAGGCTCTGGTGAACACCTGCTGGCTCTTAGACTCCGCGCCCTGGGGAATTTATGCTCTAGCTCCTACTGGAATCTGTGTTAGTGATCCAGTAGACCTGTGTCCTAAACCTCCCTGCGTACAAACCGCAGCAGTCAGTCCTAAGGTCCACTACCTAGCGGTGCACTTCTGACTCCTACGGAGTGCATCTGTCACCTGGTCTCAGGTGACCTGACAACCACCTTGTCTGTAAGTATTGCACTGAAAAACATAAAAATTAATAATTTTATTTATGTTTGCTTTTAGGTACCTAGCAACAGGAAATTCTTTTGGAAGTTTGCACTATGAATTTAAGGTTAGGAAGTCAACTATTAGTGGCATTGTTAATAAAACCTGCCTAGTCATATGGGAAGAACTGAAGGATTTGGTTATGAAGAAGCCAACAAAAAAAAAACAAATGGTTGAAGATAGTGGAGCTATTCTGGGAGCGTTGCAATTTCCCCAACTGTCTGGGAGCCACAGATGGGAAGCACATCCACATCCTCAAGCCTCCAGCTAATGGGAGCCAATATTTTAATTATACGATTTTTTTTTCGTTGGTATTAATGGCAGTGGCAGACGCCAATTATAAATGTATTTATATTGATGTGGGTTCTTATGGTAGCAGCTCGGATTCTAGTGTATTTTCACATTCCTCATTTGGCCGCATGCTGCGTGAGAATACACTAGACTTGCCCAATCATTCTCCCCCGCCCGGAACAACAGAGCCTTCCCTCCCACATGTATTCGTAGGAGATGAAGCATTTGCACTTTCAGAGCACATGCTCAGGCCTTTTTCAAGTCGCTCTCTGACAACAGTAAAAAGAGTGTTCAATTATAGGCTCAACAGGGCACGACGAGTAGTAGAATATTCATTTGGTATACTATGCAATAAGTGGAGATTCTTGCATACTTCAATAAACCTCGGTATTGACCATGCTATCAGTGCTGTTAAAGCAGCCTGTGCACTGCACAACTATGTGCGTGAACGAGATGGCTATCTATTTGAGGATTCCCTGAGCCATAACATGGAGGCGGCACAGTGGAATGTTACTAGAGGCACCACTACTGGTACACATATTCATGGTGAATTCCAAAAATTCTTTATGTCACCAGCTGGGGAGGTGCCTTGGCAGATGAATTCGATATAATCCTAAAAAAGTGTGTATTTGTTTGCATTATATTATCAGTGCCTTTATAAATGAAAAGTGTGCTGTAACAAATGTTTTTTTAGGTCATTTTGATTTTTTTTTAAATAAAAAAATGTTGGTCACATTTGTGTTATAAATTATTTTGCAAACCTAATGCCGCGTACACACGGTCGAACTGTTTGACGTACTTAGTCCGTTGAAACACATTTCAGCGGACAATCCGCTCGTGTGTGGGCTTCTGTGGACTTTTTCAGCGTGCAGTCCGGAGTACTAAGAATTTCGGATTTTCCAAAAATCTGTCCGTCGTACTTTGGTTTCAGCGGACAATACAGTCGTCAGTATGCTAGTTCGACAGACTAAGAATGGCGCATGCCCAGAAAGGATTTACACGGCGGAAGGGTGCTTTGCTGTGTATTGAACTTCCTATTTCTAGTCCCGTCGTACGTGCTGTACACGTCATCGCGCAAGCTTTCGACGGACTGTTTGTGCATCCGTGTGTGGTCAAGTCCGTTCATTCGAAAGTATGACGGACTGTCCGTCGGATTGTATGACGGACTAAGTAGGCCATACAATCCGCCCGTGTGTACACGGCTTAAGATTAAGCACGTTTTTAAGAACGTTGTCCTTATATTTAGGATGAAAATACCCAAGACACAATGTGTATAAATGAGTAATATAGAGATCCACGTGAACCGTAACATATGGATCAAACAAAGTTGAAGCAAGTTATTGCGAAACATGTCAGGTACATAGCCTGCAGGCGAGATTTTCCACGCATTAAAATGACAGTCTTGTTGTTGCTGTTTTCCTTCTTGTATCCCCTCTTCATTGTGGGCTTTGTACATGCATGTATTTTTTTTTTTTTTTTTAATAAACGCATTTTTTTACGGGATTTAATCTACTCTATGAGGAGGCCTTCTGTTTTTTCCCCTTTTATTTTTGATACACCTATTGTGGTGTGATTATTGCCTACGTTGGAGAACATGCCGATGTCACGTACCTTAAGGCAGAGCCCGGAATGCAGGGAGCGGCCTCTCGTAGACCTCTGACTCAGGAGGCCCTGGTAGTGATGACAGGGGCTCGGGAGCACAGAGGAGCACAAGTGCCTGACTGGATGGCTAATGTAGGAAGCAGCAGACCGTTGATGGTGGAGGTGTCCTGTAGTCCAGCAGCAGAATGCAGGTGATGGTAAGGTACAGCAGACAGCGGGAGGATTCCTGTAGTCCGACAGCAGAGTGCAAGTGACCACAGGATACAACGGACAACGGGAGGAGTTCTGTAGTCCAACAGCGGGTGCAGGTGCAAACAGGATATAGCGGGTAGTGGAAGAAGTCCTGTAGTCCGCAGCAAGAGGTAAGAGGCAACAGGGCACAGAGGAGACAACAGCCGGGTACGGTGGTGGACTGGGAGGTGTCCTGTAGTCCAGCAGCGGTAAACAGGAAACTGGCAGGTAACGGAGTAGTACAACGGTCCAGGTCAGGCACAGGCGAGCAGATCAGGTACAGAAACGAAATCCAGAAGAGTAGTCGGGTACAAAGCCAAAAGTCGGGGGCAGGCAGCAAACAGCGAAGTCAGGAACAGGCCGGGTTCAATACGGATCAGGATACGGATCAGGTGAATTCAGATACAGGATACCAGAGTACACGGGAACGCTGTTGATCGGGCAGCAAGGCAGTAAAGCAAGGATCCACTTTAAATAGCGCTATTGGCGCCAATTGCGTCAACCGGCCACGCGCGCTCCCGCGCACCGCCGACCACGATAACGCTCTTCTTGCCGCACAGAAGATCTTCTGCATCTTACGCCGCTCGGATGCCGGTGAAAAGGATCTTCCTGACAGCCGATGATATCCTACATTGGACACCCCGTCTACAGAGAGTACGGAGGACGGTTCGGCGGAGTGGAGGTTCACACCACCCCTATGAGAGGATTGCTGTTTGTTGCAGCTTGATGCCTGACTGATTCACCACACTAAGGTGTGTGGGTCCACACCATCGGGTAAGATTACCCATTACCTTATTTCCATCCATCCAGTACGCTGTAGTATCTGTATGAGGAATTTCTGAGGGGTGTCGGTTTCTTCAGTGTTCCATTCTGTACACATTGGAAGTTGAGCACTACTGTCGGTTTGGACTACTCCCTACTGAGAAGGAATCATCTGTTGCTTAAAGTGGATGTAAACCCTTACAACCAACTTTGACCTACAGGTAAGCCTAGATTAAGGCTTACCTGTAGGTCCAAGAAATATCTCCTAAACCTACACGGTTTAGGAGATATTTGTCCGAAAGACAGCCACCGCTGTCTACGGTGCATGCGTCACTGCGCGGGAGTGACGTCATCGCGGCTTCGCCGAATGACAGCGGCGGAGCAGCGAGACCCACCGAGAAGATGCTCCGGACTACAGGGGACAGCGGTGACTTCGCTGGCTCCTGTATCAGGTAAGTGACACATAATGGACTACTATGCGATGCATAGTAGTCCATTATGCTTTACCTTTGCAGGGAATGAAAGAGGAACTAAACTCATCAGGCCTCTTTAAAGCGGGATTCCACCCTAAAGTGGAACCTCCGCTGATCAGAACCCTCCCCCCCTCCGGTGTCACAATTGGCACCTTTCAGGGGGGAGGGGGGTGGAGATACCTGTCAAAGACAGGTATTTACACCCACTTCCGGGCATAGACTCCCGTGGGAGTCTACGCCATTTCCTGTCCTGCCGCGCTGTCTGCTGGGACACACA
Organism: Lithobates pipiens; assembly: GCF_037356315.1. Classification (NCBI taxonomy): domain Eukaryota; kingdom Metazoa; phylum Chordata; class Amphibia; order Anura; family Ranidae; genus Lithobates; species Lithobates pipiens. The sequence continues at coordinate 516,000 of NW_027507728.1, read as the reverse complement.
CACGGGTCTCAGGGACAGCGCAGAGATTTCCTATTGCGCGGCGCAATTCGCGCATGCGCAGTAGGGAACCGGGAAGTGAAGCCGATTCGCTTCACTTCCTGATTCCCTCACCTAGAATGGTGGCGGCAGCAGCCGAGGCCCGAGCGATCGATTGGCCTCGGCTGCCGGCATCGCTGGAACCCGGGACAGGCGAGTGTCCATTTATTAAAAGTCAGCAGCTGTAGTATTTATAGCTGCTGGCTTTAAATTTTTTTTTTTTTGGTGGAATCCCTCTTTAAAGAATATGTAAACCCAACATTTCATAGTCGTAATATGTGCCCGCTGTACCATGTACTTGTATGGAAAAGTTCTCTTTGTATTAAATCCCTGGTGTTCCTGGTGAGACTGTGAGCTCAGTGGGTTGAGAACCTACAATAAGTGAATGTAGAGAAAGTTAAGGAGTTTGTTAAAACTTGCGTTAGGAACTGTTCTAAGACTGTTGCCATAGCAGACAGCATTCCTACACATGCAGATGTGGGGTCTTGCTGGATACGTTTCCCTGCATGGCTGTCTACCTGTAGAAGTCTTGGAGTCTGCCAATTAACATTGCAACTGCCTAAAGGTGTCCTGGTCCTAACCCTCTCTCCCAAAGTTCAAAGAGAAATAAAATCTCTTTGCATTCAAGAAGTGTCTGGCGCCCATGAATCTACCTCGCATTACACCCACTATGCCTTACAACTCACTCTATACAGAAGGATGGCATCCGTTTTTTTTTGCTCTGGAGGTTCTCATTAGACTAAAGGAGGCCTGGGTTCTTGCTAGAGAATGGAGCAGTCAGAGGCCTGAGCAGAGGGGGATCCGGCTTGGATTTGGGGAAGGTGGTGGGTGGAGAGGACAGGAAGAGAGAAATAGCAGATAACTTTAGGAATACAGGAACAGCTTTGCGTGGGAGATTTGGAAGTTCACATTACGAGTCAGACTTCAGGCTGAGCTGCAGAGTGCAGAAAAATCCAAATTATTGGGAAAAGTTGAACAGAGCAGAACAGACGAAGAAGAAACAAGGGAGAGGTCAGAGGGTGTGACAGAAAAGCCATCTCTGACTCAGATTGCTGAAATACTTTAAAACATTCAATAACTCAAGACATATATGGTTCCGTTTAGTCTGAACTGTAAGGTTACTGCAAAATGGCTAAAAACGTATTCCACGTGTGATTTCCTGTAAAGCTTCCTCAAATGATTTCCTATGAACCACTGCACACTGACAGCATCTGCATTGGCAGCTGTAAGCCCTTGTACACACGGTCGGACATTCCGAGGGAAAATGTCCGATCGGACCGCGCTGTCGGATAATCCGACTGTGTGTGGGCTTCATCTGACTTTTTCCGTCGGAATGTCCGGCCAACAAAGTTTGAGAGCTGGATATAAAAATTTCCGACATGATCCGATCGGACTTTGTCCGTTCGTTTCTAGAGAATTCCGATCGGACAAAGTGCCACGCATGCTCAGATCAAATTCCTAGACCAAAGCTATTGGCTACTAGCCTGAACGTAGTCCCGTCATAACGAAATTACGTCATCACGTTCCGAACGATCAGATTTTCCGACAACTTTGTCCGACCGTGTGTATGCAACACCAGTTTCGGACAAAATCAGTCGGAAAAAATCCGACGCATTCTGTTGTTGGAATGTCCGACCGTGTGTACAAGGGCTTATGGGAGAAAACAGGGAGTAGCATACCTCTTAACTCTCTGAGATGGGAAGGAGGGACACCAATTAGCAAATGTATGTAGACATAGGGCATCCCCCCGTCCTATCATAATTTTTTTGGGGGGGGGGTGTTTTATTACCACTAATATTCCTTGGCTTTTGAAATTTACAAATGCAGCAATTTAGAAATTGGATGAAAGGTTTAGCACTGGAAAACACTTTTTGAAAGATAAAAAGTGCATTTTATATACAACGATATAGATCATATCAAAATGAGGGGGAAAGAGGGACAGAGGGACTTTGTTCCAAATCAGGGACAGTTGGGAGCTATGGAGTAGTGGTGAGTGCTATCATTTATTGTAGGTAGTCTGTGTGTTGTGGACTGCAGGTGACCCCGCCCCCTTGTAACGTCACCGACCAGGGACATGCTGGGTCGCTGACTTCCAGGGGCGGGGTCACACGTTGACATTATTGGGTGGCCGCCACCCCTTACATATTACTGATTGTTGACCAGCTGCCGCAGTTTTAATGTGGCAGAATAGCACGGCTGGGCGAAACAACGTTGCCTTACGTTGCTTCGCATTTTTGGACACTAGGGGCGCCTGCAGCGTGTGCACGGAGCCGATGCGAGTGCCCAGTGACCGCCGGGCTCCTGTAAACGCACGTGACAGAGCGAGAACCGGAATCTGTGTGTGCAAACACATAGATCGCCGTTCTCTCAGGGGAGTAGAGACAGATCGTATGTTCATACTATGTATGAACACAGATCTCTCTCTCTCTCTCTCTCTCTCCTCCTAGACAGTCCAATTTTTTCCCCCCTTCAGTTAGAACACACCTAGGGAACACAGTTAACCCCTTGTACGCCCCCTAGTGTTAACCCCTTCCCTGCCAGTGACATTTATACAGTAATCAGTGCATTTTTATAGCACTGATCGCTGTATAATTGTCACTGGTCTCAAAAGTGTCCGATGTGTCCGCCGCAATATCGCAGAGCCGAAAAAAAAACGCAGATCGCCACCATTACTAGTAAAAAAAATAATAATAATAAAAATGCTATAAATCTATCCCCTATTCTATAGACGCTAGAACTTTTGCGCAAACCAATCAATATACGCTTATTGCGATTATTATTTTTTTTTACCAAAAATATGTAGAAGAATACATATCGGCCTAAAGTGAGGAAAAAATTTGTTTTTGTTTTTTTATCAAAAATATGGGATATTTATTAAAGCAAAAAGTAAAAGATGTTGTGTTTTTTGTTCAAAAGTGTCGCTCTTCTTTTGTTTATAGAGCAAAAAAAAAACGCAGAGGCGATCAAATACCACCAAAATCAAGCTGTATTTGTGGGAAAAAAAGGACATTAATTTTGTTTGGGTACAGCGTCGCAAGACCACGCAATTGTCAGTTAAAGCAACGCAGCGCCGTATCCCATCATATGGCCTGGTCATTAAAGGGGTTGTAAAGGTAAATGTTTTTTCACCTTAATGCATTTTATGCATTAAGGTGAAAAAACATCTGACAGTGCCCGCGCCCCCAGCCCCCCTGTTTTACTTACCTCACCCCTCGAAAGTCCCGCGCTCGCCCCCGACTTCCTCTTCACCACTCAGCCTGGCAGCTAATTGGCTGGAGTAGATGGATTGAAGGCAGCGCAGCCATTGGCTCACGCTGCTGTCAATCACATCCAATGACGCGGAGCGCCGGGGGACAGGGCCGTGTGATACGGGAGCGCGCCCACAGGTGCTTCTCACCATGTGAGGGAGCTCGCATGAACGTGAGAAGTACCTGCGGGAAGAAGCAGAGACAGCCGCCGAGGGACCCCAGAAGAGCAGTTTCGGGGCCACTCTGTGCAAAACGAGCTGCACAGTGGAGGTAAGTATAACATGTTTGTTATTTAAAAAAAAAAAAAATAATACCTTTACAATCCTTTTAAGCAGCCAAATCTTCCGGGGCTGAAGTGGTTAAGAACTGTCAGATGGTGGAGCTGTCAGACAACAGGAGCCTTCGTCGGGTACGGAACAATTTTTTATTTTTTTTTCAGGTCAGCGGTAACGATGGGCATCATGATGAACGATATATATACACTGGGGGACATTTTTTTTTTTTAAAAAGGATGTTTAACCACTAGAGATTCGCACTATAGACAAATGACGGCTACAGCACGGACCTCCTTTGCCGGGACTACGTCTATTGACGTCGTCCCGTGCACGAGCGGCCTCCCGTGCAGAGCGGCGCTCTCTGTGATCAGCAAGTCTATGAGACTCGCCTGATCACAGATCGAAGCAAGGGGTCGATCCCGACCCCTTACCACGTGATCAGCTGTCAGCCAATGACAGCTGATCATGTGATACAACTGAGCCGACAGCCGCCGCCAGCGCGGGGAGAAAAAAAAAGAGCTGATCACCGGTGGCCGTGATCGGGACTGATGTAAGGCCAGCTTACCAGTGCCTACCTGCCCCCTGCCAGTGCCACCTCAGTAATTAAAAAGTGCCCCCATCAGTGCCACCCATCAGTGCCCACAGTGCCACCCATCAGTGCCCACAATCTGCCTCAACAACGGTGCTGCACCCTAGTGCCACATATCCGTGCCCATCAGTGTCATCTACCAGTGCCCATCAGTGCCCATCAGTGCCACCCATCAGTGCCACCTATCAGTGCCCATCAGTCCCATCTATCAGTGGTACCTATCAGTGCCCCTTAGTGCCACCCATCCGTGCCATCTTATCTGTGCCCATCTTTGCCCAACAGTGCCGCCTTATCTGTGCCCATCGGTGCCACCTTATCTGTGCCTATTAGTGCCGCCTTAACTATGCCTATCAGTGCCCACCAGTGCAGCCTATCAGTGCCCACCAGTGCCGCCTCATCAGCGCACTTCAATGAAGGAGAAAAATGACCTGTTTGCAAAATTTTATAACAAACTATTAAACATGATTTTTTTAATTTTATTTTTTTTTGCATCTTTTTTTGTTTGTTTAGCAAAAAATAAAACTCCGAGCTGTAATTAAATACCACCAAAAGAAAGCTCTATTTGTGGGAAAAAAATGATAAAAATGTCATTTGGGTACAGTGTTGTATGCCCGCGCAATTGTCATTCAAAGTGCATCAGCGCTGAAAGCTGAAAATTGGTCTGGGCAGGAGGGGGGGGGGGGGGGGGGTTTAAGTGCCCAGTAAGCAAGTGGTTAAAAAAGTTTTTATTGACTTTTTACACTTTTTTGGTGAATGATACTCGAATGAGTGTGCGAGTGCCCGGTGTGGGTGGGTGTGTGTGTGTGTGTGTGTGTGTGTGTCGGGGCTCTTGTTAAAGGGGGTTTCCAGATTCCTAGAATTCCTATTCCTGGTCCAGGGTTGCGGGAAAGAGGCCCTTGTCCTTATCACCATGGGGACAAGGTACTTTGGGAGACCCCCCCCACCCCAAAGCACCCCACCATGTTTAGGGCATGTGGCCTGGTATTGTTCAGAAGGGGAGGTGCTTACTCGTTACCCCCCCCCTTCCTTTGCTGACCTGCATGCTCGGATAAGGATTTGGTATGGATTTTGGTGGGGACCCCACGCCCTTTTTTATTAATTTATGACGTGGGGTTCCCCTTAAAATCCATACTAGATCTGAAGGGCCTGGTATAGACTGAGGTGGGGGGGGGGACTCCCATGCAGTTGCACTGAAGTCGCATTTAAATTGAATCAAATCGCACCACTTTGAAGTCGCTCCTGGTGTGAAGAGGGGCTTAGTCGTATTTTAGTTGACTAAAATCTCCAGTACATTTTATTTGACTAAAAATCGAATAGGTTTAGTTAAATTGTAATGCATTATTCAAACATTTCTCGAGAATTGCCAAACTCATTATAAACTCCTGGAGTAAAAATCTAAAATCATGTTTATTATTATTTATGGTATTAAAGGGGTTGTAAAGGTTTGTTTTTTATTTTCTAAATAGGTTCCTATAAGCTAGTGCATTGTTGGTTCACTTACCGTATATACTCGAGTATAAGCCGAGATTTTCAGCCTCTTTTTTGAGGCTGAAAGTGCCCCCCTCGGCTTATACTCGAGTCATCGCTGTCTGCCTGCTCGATCAGCGTGTCGAGCAGACAGACAGCGGCCATTCTATTCAAAAGCCGCGCCTCCGGCGCCGCCTTCGCCTGTGATAGGCGGAACACTGAATTTCCCAGCAGCCTGTGTTCCGCCTATCACGGACATCGTATCATCCTCGTACTACGGACGAGGATGATACGACGTCTGTGATAGGCGGAACACAGGCTGCTGGGAAATTCAGTGTTCCGCCTATCACAGGCGAAGGCGGCGGCGCAGCTTTTGAACTTTACAATGGCCGCCGACGAAGAGGGCACGGGACGGCACGGCACGGGACGGGACGGGACGGGGGCAAGGCAAGGCAAGGCAAGGCAAGGCACGACACGGGACGGATGCAAGGCGGCAAGGCACGGGACGGAGGCAAGGAGGCAAGGCACGGGACGGAGGCTCGGGACAAAGGTAGGCTGGACACACACACACACACACACACACACACACACACACACACACACACACACACACACACACATGGATGGAGACACACACAGGGATGGATGGATGGATGGATGGAGACACACACACACAGGGATGGATGGAGACACACACACACAGGGATGGATGGATGGATGGATGGAGACACACACACACAGGGATGGATGGATGGATGGACACACACACACACAGGGATGGATGGACGGACACACAGGGATGGATGGACGGACACACAGGGATGGACGGACACACAGGGATGGACGGACACACAGGGATGGACGGACACACACACAGGGATGGACAGGCATGTCTCACCCTCGGCTTATACACGAGTCAATAAGTTTGCCAGTTTTTTTGGGGGTAAATTGGGGGCCTCGGCTTATATTCGGGTCGGCCTATACTCGAGTATATACGGTATCTTTTCCTTCGATTTCCCTTCTAAATGTTTTTTTTCTTTGTTTTCTTTGTCTGAATTTCTCACTTCCTGTTCCTCCTCAGTAAGCTGTTCTGGCTCACTAACCACCGCTCAGATGATGGTGAGAAGTTTACTGAGGAGAAACAGGAAGTGAGATATTCAGACAAAGAAAAAAAACATTTAGAAGGGAAATCGAAGGAAAAGGTAAGTGAACCAACAATGCACTAGCTTAGAAGAACCTATGTAGAAAATAAAAAACAAACCTTTACAACCCCTTTAAGGTTTGAACATGCACTATAGACACAGAATTAGCCATTGTGACATACAGCTTAACATCTTTAGCCCCAAAAGATTTTACCCCCTTCCTGACCAGAGCACATTTTGCTATGCGGCACTGCGTTGCTTTAACTGACAATTGCGCGGTCATGCGACATTGCACCCAAAAAAAAATTGACGTCCTTTTTACCCACAAATAGAGCCTTCTTTTGGTGGTATTTGATCACCTCTGCGGTTTTTATTTTTTGCGCTATAAACAAAAAAAGAGTGTCAATTTCGAAAAAAAAACACATTATTATTTACTTTTTGCTATAATAAATATCCCTCAAAAATATATAAAAAAAAACATTTTTTTTCCTCTGTTTAGGCCGATATGTATTCTTCTACATATTTTTGGTAACAAAAATCGCAATAAGCGATTATTAATCGGTTTGTGTAAAAGTTATAGCGTTTACAAAATAGGGGATATTCTATTTTTATTTTTTCAGTGATGGCAGCGATTTGTGATTTTTATCGGGACTGGGACATTATGGCGGACACATCGGACACTTTTGACACTATTTTGGGACCATTATCATTTATAAAGTGATCAGTGCTATAAAAATTCACTGATTACTGTGTAAATGACACTGGCAGTGAAGGGGTTAACCACTAGGGGGCGATGAAGGGGTTAAGTGTGTCCTAAGGAGTGATTCTAATGGTGGGGGGATGGGCTTCAAGTCATATGACAGTGACCACTGCTCCCGATCACAGGGATCAGTGATCTGTCATGACACAAGCCAGAACGGGGAAATACCTTGTTTACATAGGCACTTTCCCGTTTCTCAGGCTCTGTGACACGATCGCTGGGAGACCGGCGGACATCGAGTCCCGCGGGCACGGTCACGCTGTACGTCTGCTATCCCCAGCTCTTAAAGGGGATGTACAGGTAAGCCATTGTGCCGATGTATATCGCTGTGCAGCGGTCGGCAAGTGATAAAATATTTAAAAAATACAAAAGAAAAACTGTAAACTATTTTGGCTATAATGCCATTGCACATATTACCTGAATATATTAACCACTTAAGGACCAGGCCTCTTTTTCAGACTTGGTGTTTACATGTTTAAAACAGTTTTTTTTGCTAGAAAATTACTTAGAACCCCCAAACATTTTATATTGTTTTTTTCTAACACCCTAGAGAATAAAATGGCGGTCATTGAAATACTTTTTTTCACACCGTATTTGCGCAGCGGTCTTACAAGCGCACTTTTTTGGGAAAAAAATCACTTTTTTGAATAAAAAAATAAGACAACAGTAAAATTAGCCCAATTTTTTTTTTATATTGTGAAAGATAATGGTACGCCGAGTAAATTGATACCCAACATGTCACGCTTCAAAATTGCGCCCGCTCGTGGAATGGCGTCAAACTTTTAGCCTCAAAAATCTCCATAAGCGACATTTAAAAAATTCTACAGGTTGCATTTTTTGCGTTACAGAGGAGCTTTAGGGCTAGAATTATTGCTCACGCTCTACCGATTGCGGCGATACCTCACATGCGTGGTTTGACCACCGTTTTCGTATGTGCTAGCTTCTGTGCGCAAGCTCGTCGTGACGGGGTGTTTTTAAAAAAAAAAATATTTTTTTTTCTTATTTATTTTAATTGATTTTATTTATTTTTACACTGTTTTAAAAAAAAAAAAAAAAAATGGATCACTTTTATTCCTATTACAAGGAATGTAAACATCCCTTGTAATAGAAAAAAGCATGATAGGTCCTCTTAAATATGAGATCTGGGGTCAAAAAGTCCTCAGATCTCATATTTGGGCTAAAATACAAAAAAAATAAAAAATCTGACATTTAAAAAAAATATACCTTTAAGAGGTATGGGCGGAAGTGACGTTTTGACGTCGCTTCTGCCCTCCTATGGTATATAGACGAGTGGGGGCCATCTTAGCCTCACTTGTCTCTATGCCCAGCAGACGGAAGGACCCGATCGCCTCCGCCGCTACTGACGGCTCCGGTAAGCGGCGGAAGGTGCGGGAGGGCGGCGAAAGGGGGGGTGGCACCTCTCCCGCCGCCGATAGCGGTGATCTCGCGGCGAATCCGCCGCGGAGACCACCGTTATCGTACAGCCGACCGCCGCCTGAAGAGATGGATATCTCGGTTGTGGCAGCAGCTGCTGCCGTTACCGAGATATCCCTCTTCAAAAAATAGGACGTACATCGTCGTGCGGCGGTCGGCAAGTGGTTAACAATATTAAAGCGGAGGTCCGCCCTAAAGTGGAGCTTCCGCTCATTGGAACCCTCCCCCCCTCCGGCGCCATAATTGGCACCTTTCAGGGGGGAGGGGGGTGCAGGTACCTGTACAGTACAGGTATCTGCACCCACTTCCGGCATAGCTATCTGCGGAAAGGGGCGTAGATTCTGCAGATATCTACGCCCCTTTCCGAAAGTCCCCCGCTGCCTGCTGGGAAACACACGGATCCCAGAGACAGCGGGGACCGTCTTTATTGTGCAGCGCGACTCGCGCATGCACAGTAGGGAACCGGGAAATGAAGCCGAAAGGCTCCACTTCCTGATTCCCATACCCAAGATGGCGGCGGCAGCACCCCGAGAGACGATCGAGAGATCGGCTTCGGGTGCCGACATCGCGGGCGCGCTGGGGCGGGTAAGTGTCATTATTTTAAAAGTCAGCAGCTGCTGTATTTGTAGCTGCTGGCTTTTTAAAAAAAAAAAAAAAACGGCGGAACTCCCGGCGGACTCCCGTTTTAAGAAAAAAAATAAGAAAAACCTTTTTCTTCATTTTTTTTTTCTTTCAGAAGCTTGGTGGATGCTCCCTTCTTATTTTTATGTGGTAGTGCGATGTTCATTTTGACATCAAATTTCGATTTAGTTTTAGTCATAGCGTTTTGATTAAAATGCCATTTTAGTTTTAGTCGTATTTTAGTCATCTGAATTGTTTTCATTTTAGTCGACTAAAATAGTGTTCGTTTAGCCAACGAAAATATTTCTAAAAGGTCTGATTGTAACATGTTTCAGAGTTTAGGCATGAGGCAAGACATCTTGTGCACCATGTATGAACTTCTTCCTGTGGGCAGGAACAGCAGTCCATACACTTTCTCCACTACGTAATTCCAAGTGGGCCTGCCATGACACAGCTGCGATAACGGGGATGAGGCTTTATGGGACCAGGATTTATGGACATGAATGTAATGTTCATTTGTCATGGAGAGTCTTATGCCTTGTTCACACGGTGAGACATTCCGACAACAAAATACGTCAGATTTTTTTCCGATGGATTTTGTCCTAAACCGGTGTTGCATACACACGGTCGGACAAAGCTGTCGGGAAAATCCGACCGTTCGGAACGTGATGACGTTCATTCGTTGCGATGGGACTATGTTGAGGCTAGTAGCCAATAGCTTTGGTCTCGTGATTTGATCTGCGCATGCGTGGCACATTGTCCGATCGGAATTCTCTACAAACGATTGGAAAAAGTCTGATCTGATTTTTTTTGTCGGAAAATTTGAGATCCTGCTCTCAAATTTTTTCCGGCTAAAGCCGCGTACACACGGGCGGACTGTCTGTCCAACTTAGTCCACTGAAACACATTTCAGCGGACAATCCGCTCGTGTGTGGGCTTCAGCGGACTTTTTCAGCGGACAGTCTGGCGGACTAAGTCTTTCGTAATTTCCGTAATTTTGTCCGTCCAACTTTGGTTTCAGCGGACAGTCCGCTCGTGAGTAGGTTAGTTGGACGGACTAAGTATGGCGCATGCTCAGAAAGGATTTACACGGCCGAAGGTTGCATTGCAGTGTATTGGACGTCGTATTTCTAGTCCCGTCGTACGTGCTGTACACGTCATCGCGCAAGTTTTCAGCGGACTGTCTGTTCATCGTGTGTGGTCAAGTCCGTTCATTCAAAAGTAGGACGGACTGTCCGTCGGATTGTCTGACGGACTTAGTTGGCCAGACAGTCCGCCCGTGTGTACGCGGCTTGAATTTCCGACAGAAAAAGATAGAGCCCACACATGATCGGATTTTCTGACAATGTAATCCGATCGGACCTTTTCCGTCTGAATTTCCGACCGTGTGTACAAGGCATTACTCTGCTCTTCTGAGATGTGCCATGTCCATATAGGTCAATCATGGACAGTGTCCGGGTTCAGCATAGCAAACAATTCCCAACAGAGATAAGAATCTATTATCATAGAGCCACTCAGACTCCAGATAATGAATTATCAGTGCTGTTAATTTGCAAACTAATGAAATTGTAATGGAAACATTGTATGCAGTTTAACCACTTGGGATCCGCGCTATTGGCAAATGACGGCATTAGCGCGGATCTACTTTTTCGGGACTACGTCTATTGACGTCGTCCCGTGTACGAGCGGCCTGCGCGCCCCCTGAGGGGCGCGCGCGGCGCGCTCTGTGATCGGCGAGTCCATGAGACTCACCTGATCACCGATCCGTGCAAGGGGTCGATCCCGACCCCTTATCACGTGATCAGCTGTCAGCCAATGACAGCTGATCATGTGATAGAACGGAGCTGACAGCGCGAGGAGAAAAAAAAAAAGCCGATCCCCGGCGGCCGTGATCGGGACATCAGTCCCGATCACGGCCAGCAATACAAGCGACCACCTGCCCCCTGCCAGTGCCCACCTGCCCACCGCAGTGCCATCCTGAATAAAAGTAAGTGCCCCCCATCAGTGCCACCCAGCAGTGCCCATAGTGCCCACAGTGCCACCCACAGTGCCATCCAGCAGTGCCACCAACAGTGCCACCCACAGTGCCCACAATCTGCCTCAAAGGTGCTGCACCCCAGTGCCGCCCATCAGTGCCCAGCAGTGCCGCCCATCAGTGCCCAGCAGTGCCACCTATCAGAGCCACCTATCAGTGCCACCTATCAGTGCCCATCAGTCCCATCTATCAGTGGTACCTATCAGTGCCCACCCGTGCCACCCATCCGTGCCACTTATCCGTGCCACCCATCCGTGCCATCTTATCTGTGCCCATCTTTGCCCATCAGTGCCGCCTTATCTGTGCCCATCGGTGCCACCTTATCTGTGCCTATTAGTGCCGCCTTAACTATGCCTATCAGTGCCCACCAGTGCAGCCTATCAGTGCCCACCAATGCAGCCTATCAGTGCCCACCAATGCAGCCCATCAATGCCCACCAATGCAGCCTATCAGTGCCGCCTAATCAGCGCACTTCAATGAAGGAGAAAAATGACCCGTTTGCAAAATTTTATAACAAACTATTAAACATGATTTTTTTTTTTTTTTTTTTGCATCTTTTTTTGTTTGTTTAGCAAAAAATAAAACTCCCAGCTGTAACTAAATACCACCAAAAGAAAGCTCTATTTGTGGGAAAAAAATGATAAAAATGTCATTTGGGTACAGTGTTGTATGACCGCGCAATTGTCATTCAAAGTGCATCAGCGCTGAAAGCTGAAAATTGGTCTGGGACTGAGGGGGGTTTAAGTGCCCAGTAAGCAAGTGGTTAATGACAATACCGGAAGACACTGAGGGAGCAGTGTGATGGACATTAGAAGATTTGCAGACTGAGCATTGAACGGAGATGTTATAGAGCTGTCCATGTTTCAGAAAATTACAAATAAAATTTCAATACAATGAAATAATTTTTTTATTACGTATTGGACTAGTATTATTTTATTTACCTCATTTATCTATTCAGCATCTTATAAAATTTCGAAACCTAGTAGAATTAAACTCCACCGAAACATTTTTGGTTTTGGGTAGACTGGAGAAGGGTTTGAACCTCTGTCTCAGTTCTAACTACTATACTTTGAGTAGAAAGAAATGGGGCATGTCATGGTCTGCGGGAGATTTCACCTGCCACCACATCCCATAAAGGTGAATAGGGCCACTCCCCCAACTGTTAGATAGTTAAAGCGGGATTCCACCCTAAAGTGGAACCTCCGCTGATCGGATTCCTCCCCCCCTCCGGTGTCACAATTGACACCTTTTAGGGGGGAGGGGGGTGGAGATACCTGTCAAAGACAGGTATTTACACCCACTTCCGGGCATAGACTCCCGTGGGAGTCTACGCCATTTCCTGCCCTGCCGCGCTGTCTGCTGGGACACACACGGGTCCCAGTGACAGCGTGGAGATTTCCTATTGCGCGGCTCGCGCATGCGCAGTAGGGAACCAGGAAGTGAAGCCGATTCGCTTCACTTCCTGATTCCCTCACCTAGAATGGTGGCGACAGCAGCCGAGAGCCAAGCGATCGATCGGCCTCGGCTGTCGGCATCGCTGGCACCCCATAAACGACAAACATTTTATACTCTCCTTCTCTGTGTAAGGGTTTTGCAGCGTGGCCCCAAATCCTCCTCTTCTGAGGTCCCTCAGCGGCGCTCCTGGCTCCTCCTCTTCTCGAATGCCCCACAGAGAGCCACTTTCCATTGGGGAATTTGTGCGGCATGCTCCCAAGTCCTGCTGCTGAATCCATTGACACAGACAGCAGGACTCAGCCCCGGCCCCCGATTCCTGTGTCACTGGATTTGACTGACAGCAGCAGGAGCCAATGGTCTCTGCTGATATCAATCTATCCAATAAGGACCGGAGACAGCGGCTGGAGCTGCTGTGCTCGTCCCCGTCACTGGAAAGATCGGGTTCAGGTAAATACAAGGGGGGCTCTGGGAGGCTGCTGCACTACCAAAGGTTTTTCACCTTAGTACATGGAATGCATTAAGGTGAAAAACCTCGAGGGTTTACAACCCTTTAAGCATTGAACAGATACCAATTTTTTGGGCAATTTAAAGACCTCCCCTGCTCTTTCTGTGGGGGTATATTGTCTATAGAGGGAATTTATTAGGGATTCAAAAGAAGTAGCAGTAGCTTCCTCTGTAGCAGAATTATGTAACCAAGGAAACATCCACCGATATAGATATATTGGTTGGAATGATAAATAGCATATCCTTAAAGTGATTGTAAAGCTTCAAGTTTTTTTTTTTTTAACCACTTACAGACCGGACAATTTTGCTGGTCAAAGACCAGACCACTTTTTGCGATTTGGCACTGTGTCGCTTTAACTGACAATTGCGCGGTCATGCGACGTGGCTCCCAAACAAAATTGACGTCCTTTTTTTCCCCACAAATAGAGCTTTCTTTTGGTGGTATTTGATCACCCCTGCGGTTTTTATTTTTTGCGCTATAAACAAAAATAGAGCGACAATTTTGAAAAAAACGCATTATTTTTTACTTTTTGTTATAATAAATATCCCCCAAAAATATATAAAAAAACATTTTTTTCCCTCAGTTTAGGCCGCTACGTATTCTTCTACATATTTTTGGTAAAAAAAATCGCAATAAGCGATTATTGATTGGTTTGCGCAAAAGTTATAGCGTTTACAAAATAGGGATAGTTTTATAGCATTTTTATTAATAATTTTTTATTATTATTTTTTTTACTAGTAATGGCGGCGATCAGCGATTTTTATTGTGACTGCGACATTGTGGGGGACCCATCGGACATTTTTGACACATTTTTGGGACCATTGTCATTTATACAGTAATCACTGCTATATAAATGCAGTGATTCCTGTGTAAATGACACTGGCAGTGAAGGGGTTAACCAGTGGGTGGCAGTGTAGGGGTTAAGTGTTCCTAGGGGTGTGTTACTAACTGTGGGGGGGTTGGGCTTTCATTTAGTGAACACTGATCTCTGCTCCAATCACATGGAGCAGAGATCATCGTCACTAGTTGCTAGGCAGAATGGAGAAATGCTGTTTACTCTGCATTTCCTCCATTCGGCCGCTCCGTGAGACGATCGCGGGGATGCCCGCGGCGATCGAGTCCGCGGGTCCCGCGACCGGACTCATGGGGGTTCGACCAGCGCGGGAGCAGGGCGGTATACCTGTACGCCAATATGCCTGCCCGTGCCATTCTGTCGACGTACATCGTCGTGCGCTGGTCGGGAAGTGGTTAATAACAAACATGTCATACTTACCTTCACTGTGCAATTAGTTTTGCACAGAGTGGCCCCGATCATCCTCTTCTGGGGTCCCCCGGCAGTGCTGTTAGCTCCTCCACCCATCGTATAACCCCCTAGGAGAAGCACTCTCCCGGGGGTTACTTTGCGGGCACGCTCCCGAGTCCAGCATTTGCGTCCATAGACGCAGAATGCCAGACTCGGCCCTGCCCCCCCAGCGCTGCGCCATTGGATTTGATTGGCCAATGGCTGCGCTGCTATCAATCTATCCAATCAAGAGCTGAGAACCCTGGGCAGAGGAAGAGCGTGTCTTTACCGTGGGAAATTCAAGGGCTGGGGTAAGTAAAACGGGGGGCTGGGGGGCCGGTCACTGGCAGATGTTTTTCAATTCCTTCAATTAATCCAATTCCTTTAAATCCAGCCCTGCCTTGGTGTTCAGTGTAAGTGACAATTTCAGATTTTACCATATGTCTGTCAAGGGAATGAGGACATAGCAATCAGCTCTGCCCTATTTCCCATAATCCTCTATTTCTGGGAACATGACACTGTGCAACCACATGACTGCTCCACTGAAGGCAAAAGCCGATAAACCCTCAGGGTGGCCTCCTCCACATTATTTCGGGGAATCACAGCCAATGTATACTTTATATACCGTACGTGTGCAGATGAATATACAGTATCTGACCTCATTGTCACATTCAGAAACTATTACTTGACTGGTTACAGAAAACAGAATGATAAATTATGGTGCTGTAATTCAGAACATTATATACCGCCCGCTGCGCCACCGAATTCCTACATGGACATAAATTTAATTAGCGCAGCCTGAGTGAAAAAAAATCTGCATGTTAATGTTTAATGGCGCGCGCGCGCGGGTGAAGACAGCTGCTTGTTTTCGCCTGGAGAACACGGGATAATAAAATAATAATTGAGGAAGGTCTGTGTCCCCATTTGTAAAATCCCCTCTTCATATAAGAACGTTAATCCGACATAACAAGCTTGTATCAGTCTGATAATTAGATTTTCTGCATATTCTCCCATCGCGTCTGCGCCTTAATCACTGTGATTCAAACATTAGATCAGGTGAAGGAGGAATTTGAGGCTGGCTGCAGGAAAATCAAGGTACAGATCTATGGATAGTTTCACATTTATTGTCTCGGTGCTCTTTTGCTGAGGCCAGTGACAACCCCAAAAAGCCACAGGTCCCCAGCATTCAGGCTGTATTCACACCTGAGCATAGCGTCTTAGCCCTTGTACACACGGTCGGAGAATCCGTCAGAATGTGTCCTATCGGACCGCGTTGTCGGATAATCCGACTGTGTGTGGTATGCATCGGACTGTTTCCGTCGGAAAATCCGTCGGACCAAATTTTCCAACTTGTTGGAAATATTTTCCAACAAACTGGTCCCATAGGACATACTCAATCATGTGTAGAGAATTACGATCGGACAAAGTGCCACGCATGCTCAGATCAAATTCCTACATCAAAGCTATTGGCTACTAGCCTGAACGTAGTCCCATCATAACGAAATTACGTCATCACGTTCTGAAAGATTGGATTTTTCGACAACTTTGTCCGACCGTGTGTATGCAACAGTTTCGGACAAGATCCGACGGATTTGGTTGTCGGAATCTCCGACCGTGTGTACAAGGGCTTTGTGTTTCACATGGGTATCCCAAATGTAATTCTGCCCATTAAAAAAAAAAAAACTCCAGTTTTGGACACAATCCAACGGACAAAATCGGATGGATTTGGTTGGCAGAATGTCCGACCGTGTGTACGGGGGCTTTGAATGTTTATTCACAGGTTTTTGTGCTACTTGTGCATTTGTATGCAGCGCTTTTGGGCTTCGCCGTTTTTTCATTAGCCAATAAAGGAAACTATTATCTGTTGCATCATTTGTTGCTAGGTATTTCAGCTTTTTTTTAGCTCTATTAGCTTTTATTTCTTCTTTTATTATTCATTATAGTAAATGTTTTTTTGGTAGGGTAAGGGGTTTGAGTTCAGTTTAGGTTAAGGTTATTTAATATTTTATTTATTTTTATATGAATAATAATAAATTAATAAATGTAAAATAAATACACAAATAAAAAGACTTATGCTGCGTACACACGATCAGGCATTCCGACAACGAAATCCTGGGATTTTTTTCCAACGGATGTTGGCTCAAGCTGGTCTTGCATACACACGGTTGCCGCACAAATGTTGGCGGAAAGTTCAGATCGTCAGGAACGCATTGACGTACAACACGTACGACGGCACTATAAAGAGGAAGTTCAATAGCCAGTGCGCCACCCTTTGGGCTCCTTTTGCCAATCTCGTTTTAGTAACAGTTTGGTGAGAGACGATTCGCGCTTTTCAGCCTGTTGCTTTTCAGATCGTTACTGCTCTTCAGTTTGTGCTTGTGGATTCGCATCTGGTTTTCAGTGTGTGTAGTCAGTTCGCATGTGGGTTTCAGTGCGTGCTACTTATAGTACGTATTTGATCTTCAGTGCGTTCTTGTCCACTCGTTTCTGAATTTCAGCTCGCTCTTCTCAGGCCTTTCTGATTTTCACTGCGTTCAGTTCGCTCTGACCAGCCGACTGTTTTGAAACCAAGTTGCGGGTATGTACTCATCGTAGAGTTTGTGCTGTGCAGGGGTTTGGTGTTGGGGTTCTTACTTTGACCCAAGCCCACTCCATGAACAGGGTGAGGAGTTCATGGACGAAGAATTGTTTGCTCCAGTGTGACCAATTCTCTCATATGCCTTTGTTACAGGAGATCCATGAGAATAATCCTAATGATTTCAGGAATTATCTCCAGATGACGGACCCCGTATTTCACCATCTGTTGACTTTGCTGTCCCCTTATATTACAAAGCAGAACACTTGCATACGGCAAGCCATCACTCCCGAACAGAGGCTCGTCGCCACCTTGCGGTACTTGGCGATGGGGAGAAGTCTGCCGGAGATCAAGTTCTCGACAGGCATCTCGCCCCAGGCTCTGTGAATCATTATTCCAGAGACCTGTTCTGCTATCATTCAGGTCCTGCAGAAGGACTATATTAGGGTACATTTTATCCTTTAACATCACATTATAGGTATTTAAATGAATGTATTTTTAAAATAAAATTTGTATTTAAAAATGAAAAATATTCCTTTGATTTACTGCTTGTGTTTCTTTTAGCTGTCTCCTAGGTTCTCCAATGGGCTTCTTTTTTTTTTGGGCCATTTTCTTCAATAGTTCCAAGGTAATTTCTTTGATACATGAGGTGACAATCTCTTCTTCAGCTAACTATTATTTATATTGTGGGTCTACTACACACACACCTTCTTTTTTGTTATTAATGTATGTAATGCATTAATGATGATAATATTCATAATTTTCAGCACCCTGAATAAGTTTTTTTGAGTGATGATAATGGCCTGATTTATGCAAATTATAAAGCACTTACTAAGGGAAAACCCACTTTGCACTACAGTGCGTTTAGAAAAGGGTTTTTGAACAAACATATTTTTGGGAAATTTTTTTTCTTTTGGGACAGTAGAAATATATATTTTTTGTGGTAAACAGGAATGTTTTTCAAAACATAAAACAATACACAACTCAGGAACTTACAACTTTCAACTATGATAAATTGAAGGCAAAATCAGTCATTAGTATGTCCAAACTGTGTTGATATTGTCATCATCAGATGGGGTGATGTCACCCCTGTGAAAGCCAAATTTTGAACGTGCACACAAATTTAGAGTCAAAATGGGGATTTCCCTCCTGATCCCATGCCTAAGGTCAACATGTGCTAGCTCCAATCATGGGGGATCAATGGACGTGTTTCGGGGGTACAACCCCTTCCTCTCAGCTACTTTAGTTGCGAGGAAGGGGTTGCACCCACAAAACGCGTACCTTGATATCCGTGATGGCAGATGGCACATGTTGACACACTGTGTGCATCTTCAAAATTTAGCTTTCAACATTTTTTAGAAAAGTTACAATAAAAATCCAAAAATGATAAAATTTTGCCGTGTTTTATATTCTGCCTAAAAAAATCTATGTTTGAGTCTTTTTTCAACAACATTGATGTCTTCTTTGATCTTCTGTAAATCCCGATTGCACACCATGATCTCCCCGATGAGGACGTGTGCACTTGCACTTGTGAAATGAGATTCTTCTTCCACAACATCCGCATCACCTAAAAGAAAAAAACACACCATGTATTATAAATATGCAGGCATACGTCGATTACCTGAACTGTGGTCTCAGACACTCACCTGTTCATAAACCTCTCCTTCTTCCACATCCTCAGGTTGTGGTTTTGGAATTTCCCCTTCTTTAGGAGGTTGGGGGTCCCTGGTGTCCTCTGAAGTCCCGATTCTTTTCTCCCCTATGTGAATAAAATAAAGGTATACTTAGCACACAGATATTTGAGGCAAGAAATAGGAATATGAAACATGGCTTGAATTGTCGTACATTTGTCGGTTTTGGCAGAGTTCCAAGCTGAAGACATTGTCTTTTCCCTTTATTAAAGCTGAATACTTATCTTTTTGGGTAAAGTTTCACACATGGGGACACCCCTAGTATCCACTGGAGCACCTGTGTGAGACACCCTAAAAGGTTTGTTCTGGTGTCCCACACTAGTGCTCCTGCATCCAGATGTGTAAACAGCTGCTGAGTGTTCTCTCCTTGCACTGAATCAAGTTTGCATTTCAATCTAGTTAAAAACCCATCTAGACAATAATGTATTAAACTTCCTTTAATAGAAATAAGCCTGAACAAATGTAGTTAACCTGCACCTGGGAAAAACATTGTTTTAGTGGGCGAACGAATGATGTTTACTATGAACGATTACTGTGCCCACGAACCTCAAACTTGCCATTTTAAACTATACAACAGTAAAGCAAAGCACATGGAGCAGCACGAACTTAATAAGAAGAATAGGAACACACGACAAAATACTTCATTTTTTGCAGCACTCTCTTGATTCTTCTATACTGATCCTGCTCCCTCAATTTGAGGTCTGTCCATCGTTTCCTCAGTTGATCCTTTGATCGTCGTACTTCAAAATTCTTCTGCAGACTTTTCACAACTTTAGTCATGATCTTGGCCTTTCTGACATTTGAGTTTGGGTAAGGTCCATGCTTCCCGTCATAGCAGGGGCGGATCCAGGGTGGGGGGGGGGGCAACAGGGCAATTGCCCCCTCCGAAAATATCACTGACTGCAGCGCAGTCCCGACTCCTGAGTCTCTCTCTCTCAGTATCATCACCAGCTGATCAACGGTGCAGTGAGAGAGAGACTAATAATTACACCGCTGTACTGAGGAGGTGGATGGAGCTGCGCCGCTGGCTTGGCCTCTGCCTAGCAACCAGTGACGTCAGTGAGTCACATTGCCGCTGCTAAGGAGGAAAGCGAGAGAGAGCCCCGGCATTCAGAGTGAAATCTTCTTCCGACCGACTCCGTCCCTGAGTGAGAGTGTTGGCTCCACCCCCTCAGCTCCTCCTCCCTCCATCTTCTCCACAGTCCATCTTGCAGGCCTCCGCCCCTGAGTGGGTGTTGGCTCCACCCACCTTCTCACTCCTTCTCCAAACTGCAGTGCAGAGCGGTGTGAACCCAGGGCATTTAATGCCATCTAATGCTGCCTGTGGAGTGAGGATATACTAGTGCAATTACCGGATCCCGCTCCTCCTGCTCCCACTCATCTCATTGCTCCTGCAACCTGCATGGGAGCCCCTCCCCCAACCAGAGGTCCAGAGCACCAAAATATTTTACTAAAAGTGAGTAAAAGAATAAATGAATGTGTCAAATTGCAAAATAGATGTGTGCCATAACTGATTATGCATGGAAAAAAAATGCCCTTAAAACTTGTTCAATGTTAACCCCTTCAGCTCCGGGAAAGTTTTACCCCCCTTCATGAACAGGCCATTTTTTGAAATACTGCGCTGCATTACTTTAACTGAATGACAATTTCCCACAAATAGAGCTTTCTTTTGGTGGTATTTGATCACCTCTGGTTTTTATTTTCTGCAAAATAAACAAAAAAAGACTGATAATTTAGAAAAAAAAGATATATATATATTTTTAACTTTTTGCTATAAAAAAAAGTCTTCATCAGTTTAGGCCAATGTGTATTCTGCTACATATTTTTGGTACCCCCCCCCCCCCAATAAGTGTATATTGATTAGTTTGCACAAAAGTTATAGCGTCTGTAAAATAGGGGATAGATTTATGGCATTTTTATTTATTTATTTTTTACTAGTAATGGCGGTGATCAGTGATTTTTAAATAAGCAACACCTAATTTTCTGGCGGTGCCCCTCCCGAGACTAGACTCTGGATCCGCCCCTGCGTCATAGTCGGCCCACTTCAAGATGTCCACCATTTCACCCAAGGACATATTAGAGGCCTTAAATCTCCTCCGGGATCAGGACGTTCATGGCTCCGGATTTTCATTGTTGCTGTTCTCTGCTGCATGCACCTGTTGTCTCTCCGTCATGTGCTCTCCCACTGCGCGGAAAGACAAGGGGCGGGGAATATACTATAAAGAAGGTCAGGGCCAGGTAAAGTTTCACGCATGCACAGTGTATAAAAAGCGTAACACGCATGCGTCGTACATACGATCTGTGAGCAGAGGACTGATTAGCAGAAGCGCCGATTGTTCTAACAAAGGTACAATTTTAACTTGGGGCATCAGTGGCCTATACTGCTTAGAGATTGAGGCCTATATTCGGACAAGATTATGCAAGTTTAGCCTGACATTAGGGTTTGTCTTGTGTTGGGTCTTGCAGAGAAAATGGATCGATTCAACGATCATGATTTACTCCCCCAATTCATTGATTTGTACAGAGAGCTGCCCTATCTGTGGCAGACAAAACACTCCTTTTATACAAATCAACTAAAGAGGAAGGCAGCGCTGGATAATTTGCTGGAATTTGTGAAGTCGCAGATCCCCACAGCAGACATCAACTATTTAAAGTGCAAAATTGGTGGCATGAGGAGCACATATAATAGGGAGCGCAAGAAGGTCCAGGATTCCAGAGATAAGGAGCAGCAGAAGATGAAATTTATGTACCCAGGCTGTGGTACTATGTCAGACTGCGATTTCTGTCAGACCAGACTGAAATCAGGCCATCACTCTCAACCCTTCCTTCCACTCTTCCTTCCACCCCTGCTGAGGATTCCGAAGTCCAACCTGGGCCTTCCACCCAGGGAGTAGATGTGGAGGAGCCCAGCTTGAGTCAGGTATAGCATTGTTAAACATATTTATCAAAATTGTGTGTGATTGATGAACAATAAACTTAAACTATGTCCCTTTTTCATACACAGGATATCCTCAGCCAGGAGGAGGCTGTTGAAAGTGTCAGCCAGGAGGTGGTGGGAGTAAGTGGCAGCCAGGAGGTGGTGGGGTAAGTGGCAGCCAGGAGGTGGCTGGGCTCAGTAGCCTGACCGAATCCCAGGTCCCTCCCCTCCACCTTCAACAAAAAAAGCCCTGGAAGAGGAAGAGCGTGGAGGAGTCAGCACTTGATTTCATTTGGCAGACTTCTGCGTCCCTCAGAACCCCCACCAGTCTTCTGGAGGATTATGCCTGCATGGCTGCCAACAAAATTCAGGAAATGGAGGAGGGCCAACACCTCTTTTGTGAGGAACTGATATATATGGCCCTAAAAAATGGGTTGAGGGGCAAAACCCACCTGTGTGAGTTGAACCATCCTCCTCCTCCTGCCACAATTCCAACACCAGAGCCACAGCCTGGAAGCAAGCATGTAAGGAAGACAAGAGAGTGATGGTCTGGGTTCGGCCTGGTCTGGCAAAAGACGTAGGCTGTTGTAAGACCACAGCCTGCGGACATATATGTCATCTGCTACTGTTCCTGATCTCTTGGAGTCCTGGACTGGAATGTGCTCCCCATTTAATGGACTCCCCAGGCTCCCAATTTTGTCTGTCAAATAGTTGATGTGTGCCCTGGGGTACAAAGGCTTCGCTAATTTCACCAGTTTATCCAGCGTTGCCTTACTCTTTATTTTGTTATGACCCCTAATAAATGTATATATTTTTTATTAAATTATTGTGTTAAAATTAAGAAAGGACAGTTTGTTTGTGAGTAGGCAGGTACATTTCAAAAAGACAATGTAAAATTAACAAGGGACACCAACACCAAACAATCTCCTTGAGGTTAAAAAATACAAGATAATAATGGTGTTGTGGTAACTTGACACACAAAATGAAAAAAAAAAAAAAAAAAAGATTATGGCGATCACTAGAAAAAAAAAAACAGGAGATCTTGATTTCCCCCAAAAAAAAAAGGAGATCACTATAAACAAAATCTAGAAACATTATTCTGGAGATCTGGCAAAAAAAAATAAAAAATGTATTCATGAGATCACAAGAAATAAGAAAGAAATCAGTTTGTCAGAGCTATGTGTAAAGCAACTTTATTATTCGAGCATAATAAAGAAGAAGAGAATGCGCTGCATTGAAAGATTACAAAACGTGCAGCGTGATGAATGTGCTATCCCCATTACGAACCTTAGTTTTACCAGACCGAGCGCTTTCGTCTCGTACTTGATTCAGAGCATGCATGGAATTTTGTGCATCGGAATTGTGTACACATACTCTGAATTTCCGACAATGTATTTTGTTGTTCGGAAAATTTGAGATCCAGCTCTCAAATTTTTGTTGTCAGAAATTCCGACAAAAAATGTCCGATGGAGCCTACACACGGTCAGAATTTCCGACAACAAGCTCCCATCAAACATTTATTGTTGGAAAATCTGATCGTGTGTAAGCAGAATTAGACTTACCGGTGATGGTATTTCTAAGAGCCTTTAAGGACAACCTCGGAGAGAGCGCAGCTCCGCCCATTTTCCAGGAAACACATGCAGTTTTAAAACCGCCCTCTTCCACCATGGCTTCAGTTATTGTGTGGTCTCCGACATACTGGAAAACAAAGCACAGAAAACCACAAACAACCATAACACACTCTTAAAACCACTTCTAAGATAAAAAGGGAAGGAAGTAGCAGTTGCCCTGAAAGGCTCTTAGAAATACCGTCACCGGTAAGTCAAACTACCGTAATTCTTTCTCAAATTGTCTTTCAGGACAACCTTGGAGAGGATAACCAAGTAAACTTACCCTAGGGTGGAACTACTGCCTGCAGTACCTTCCTGCTGAAGGCTTGATCTGCGGCGGACAGTAAGTCCAACCTATAATGTCCGAGAAATGTTGAGTAGTTGGACCAAGTAGCAGCCTTGCAAATTTGTTCAGGCATAGCACTGACCCTTTCGGCCCAGGAAACTGCCGTTGATCTCGTAGAATGAGCAGCAATACCTAAGGGGGTATTTCTCCCTTCGCTTTGTAGGCTTCCATGATTGCCCATCTAAGCCATTTGCCCAGCATGCTTTTGGAAGCTTTCTCTCCTTCACGAAAGCCTGAGAAAATCACGAAGAGAGCGTTTGATTTTCTGAATTCCTTGGTTACTGTTAGAAAGTGTAGTAGGCACCTCCTCACATCCAATGTGTGGAAAGCTTTTACTCCTGGACAAGACGTTTTCTGTGAACGGTGAAAACTCAAAGAAATCTTGGGTAGGAAAGCTGGATCTGTTTGAAGGATCACCCGGTCTGAAAGAACCTTTAAAAAGGGTTCTGTGACTGCCAGGGCTTGAAGCTCGCTGACGCTTCTTGCTGACGTAATGGCTACCAGAAAAATTGTTTTGAGAACTAAGCTTTTTAAGGATGCTTCCCATAAGGACTTAAACTGAGCTCCCGTGAGACCCTGTAAAACAACAGACAAATCCCAACTGTGAAAAAGGGCTATCGGCCTATTTCGTGCAAGTGCCCTAAAAAAAAACGTGAAATTAAAAGAAAGAAAGAGTCTTCTCGAAAAAACTGATAGACTGGGTTTTTAGGGTGATGGCTGTCAGCCCCTTCTCCATTCATCGTGACCTGGAGGCCTTTAGACGTACACCAGGAGTTGAACTTTTTCCAAACCTTCATGTATATGGCCCGAGTTACCTACTTTCTACTAGAGAGTAGGGTCTTCACTAATTTATCAGACAGACAATCTCTTGCCTTTTAAGAGGTATTCTTCAGAAACCAAGCAGTTATATGTAACCTGTCTGCTTCCGGATGGTTCACAGACCCCTGTGTTAGCAGGTCCTTTCTGGGCGGCAGCTTCCATGGCAGTTTTGAGGCCAGGTTTAGCAGTGTCGCGAACCAGGGTCGATTGGTATTTTCCTCCCTGAATTTCCTTAGGACCAGCGGTATCAGACGAAAGGGGCAAAAGCGAATACACAAAAACGCACAAATGGTGCTTTTCCATTCATTCCTATGGGAATAAAAACATGCCGAAAACGCCTAAATCTACCCGATTTGAGCGATAAAAAAAGCTCCAGAACTTGACAGGCAATTTGGAGTGGTGATGTGAACCATCACCAAATGTTGATTCCCTTCCCCCCCCCAGCATGTGAATGCAGCCTTAGCAGTGGTATTGTTCTTTGCCAGCCTGCAATCCATGTACACTTGTACAAACATCTATGGATGTCAGTAATGCAACAGTGTATCCTTTTTTAAAGTGTATGCCCTACTCCTCTTTTCTTTTTCTTTTCAATTTTGGGTAGAGTGGAGACGTGTAAGAACCACTGTCAGTTTTTTTTACATTAAATTTATTAAAACCACGAGTAGGTCCCACTTAGGAAAGCAACGTTTTCTTGGAGGCTAACCTTAGGGCCACTTTGAAAAAAAATGAACAACAAGGCTATTGGCAGCCCACTGAATCCCTGTGAAGGCACATAGGGCAGAATTTGGGTGCAGTGTTGTATGACCCTGCAATTGTCATTCAAAGTGCATCAGCGCTGAAAGCTGAAAATTGGTCTGGATAGGAGGGGGGTTTAAGTGCACAGTAAGCAAGTGGTTAAAATATGAACTATGGCTATACCAGACCTTTGCATTCTTGGGGGCTGTCTGGAATGTAACAAGTTGCACATCAAAGCTTTGTAGTATATCAGATTATTCATCTGAAGAAGCAAGGCTGAACAAAAGCTTGGCTCTTGACCGTCTGGTGTGATAATGCTATGCAAGCAAGCTTCAAAGAGGGCCATGGCAGGCAGGATGATTGATGAAGGTGGGTTACAGAGATCAAAGGCATTGAAAATTGACCCAGGATACATAGACATGATACATGGACAATGCTGCCCCTAGAGGCCAATACAGCAGGAAGGACAGAATTATAATATATTAAAAGGACTACCTCTTGGCAATATCTCATTGGATAGGAGGCTAGTGGGGGTGGTTGAGTGGGTCTGAATGAATGTGTAAAAAGTGCACATAGGAGAGAAGTCGCCCCTTTTTCGCTCCTGACTCGTGCCTGATGGCTCTCTGAGCCTCATGGCTCTCTCTGTTATCAACATTTTGAGCCCAGCTGAGGAGACAATATCTAGGGGACAGCCTTGCGATAAGTATATTTGATGTTCTATTGTTATATGCTTTGTAATATCTTCCTTTAGTATTTTCATTTTAGCATTTTCTTATTTTCTTGGGAAATAAATAAGACTTTGTTTTACTAAGCAGTGTGTTTATTTTCATAGCTAACCTTATATTATTGTGCCATCAACAGTAACTGTCAGGAATAGACAAATTAATACATATATGGAATAAATAGAAGGTATCCCTTTCCCATAATTCCTTTTGGATAATATTTAGTTTAGAATTTATTTCAATTTCAGAATTTATTTCAATTGGCACCCCAGATTTATTTCACATGGCTAGCTGCCAATCTCCTGGTTAAACAACTTTCAGTATGATTTCACATTATTCCATCTTGAAGTGTTCTTGCCTTATATATCTGTTCCACCTCGTTAGGTCTATAACAGGCATCATCCTCCTGTTTTTTCCAGGGACTAAAAATATTGGAGAACACACACCTGAGAAACTATCCTTCAAGGCACTGGAATGATTGCTTCCTGGAATAGCAATGTGTTTGTATAGGAAGGAAGAGTCCCCCTCTTCACGGCACAAAATTGTCATCTTCTTGGAATGTACTTGGAGCGTGTCATCTAGCAAAACAGACAAATATGACCCTCGGATATGGTGCGCAAGACCCACTTCTCTCTTACGTTGGTCCATACTCTTTGAAACCAGTGCAGACTTGCCCCTACTGGAAGGGACCGGGTGAGCAAACTGTCAAAACAACTTAGAAGCTTCCTGCAGTTGGGCCCAAGCTTTTCACCCACACTTCAATGGCTTGCCACTGACACCAAATGCCATTGCAGACCTGCATGCCTCACTGGCTAATACGTAAATATTTTGAGGTCAGGGTCAGCTCCTTGTATATGGTATCCTAAACGATACTATGCCTTCTAGAGGCAGGGTTGCAAGCCTTGCCAACCTATGTCCTATCACTGGGGTGGGTGGGGTCCTGAGGCCTATACCCGTGTGTGCTGACATGGAGCTGTCAGGAAAATGGCGTTGAGGTGGATCATTCCATTCAAATCTAAAGAGTTAGCTATGGATGGGTCCTTGTGGCCCTTGTATCCCTGCTTCTATTTACTGCTCAACTTGGAGTCTCACGCCACTGCTTTATTTTTCATAATTTAAGATAAAATGGTGAGGACAGTTCTGTATTAGTTGTGGAAGGTAGGGATGGAGTAAATACAATGTTTCTGTTTCAAAATAATGCATAAGGCCTGGTTCACACATATGCATTTTTTGTGCATTTTCAGCTTTAAAGAAACACACTGCACTCCATTTAACATGGTGCATTTTATGGAAAATACTTTTTTCTTGGTTTTTGGTTCCATAGACTTCAATGGATGAAAAGCATGCAAAAATGCAAAATGCACCTGCAATATGCAAACTGTATAAGTTTGAATCAGGCCTTATGCCACGTACACACGACTGGACTTTTCAAGGGACTAGGTCCGACAGACTTTCGACGGAGTTCTGACAGAGTTCTGACAGAGTTGTGACGGACTTTCCGAATGAACGGACTTGGCCACACACAATCACACCAAAGTCCGACGGATTCGAACGTGATGACGTACGACCGGACTAGAATAAGGAAGTTCATAGCCAGAAGCCAATAGCTGCTCTCGCGTCAGTTTTTGTCCGTCAGACTAGCATACACACGAGCGGATTTCTCGGTAGGAACTGGGTCCGGCGGAAAAATTTGAAACATGTTCCATTTCTAAAGTCTGTCAGACTTTTGCAAATCAAAAGTCCGCTGCAGCCCACACACGATCGAATGGTCTGCCGGAATCATTCCGTCTGACTTTTGATGTTGAAAAGTCCGGTCCTGTGTACGCGGCATAAGAGCCAAAAGGAAAAGTGAAATTAACATGTTTTTGGGGCTGTGGGGAGGGAATTTAAGGGAAATTTCCTCAATGGGACAAAAAAAAAAAAAAAAAAAAAACTGACAATGGTTATAAATCACTCTCTTACTCTATCCAAAACGAAAAAAAAAAAAAAAAAGTTGTGCCTTTAGTTCTACTTTACATTTTGAGCTATTTTAATAAATGTTTTGGAATTATGTTATTTTATACAACATTCACAAACCCTCGATCTGTGCTTTTGATTTTTTTTTACAGGAGCCAATTAACCTACCAGCATGTCTTAGCCCTTGTACACACGGTCGGAGAATCCGTCGGAATGTGTCCTACCGGACCGTGTTGTCGGATAATCCGACTGTGTGTGATATGCATCGGACTGTTTCCGTCGGAATATCCGTCGGACCAAATTTTCAAACTTGCTGGAAATATTTTCCGACAAACTGGTCCGATAGGACATACTCCGATCATGTGTAGAGAATTCCGATCGGACAAAGTGTCACGCATGCTCAGATCAAATTCCTACATCAAAGCTATTGGCTACTAGCCTGAACGTAGTCCCATCGTAACGAAATTACGTCATCACGTTCTGAAAGATCGGATTTTTCAACAACTTTTTCCGACCGTGTGTATGCAACAGTTTCGGACAAGATACGGCGGACAAAATCCGACGGATTTGGTTGTCGAAATGTCCGACCGTGTGTACAAGGACTTAGGAGTGTGGGTGGAAACTGGAGGAAATCCATGCGGCACATGAAGAACATGCAAACCCCAGGTCGGTTGTACTGTGGTTGGGATTCGAACCGGCGACTTTAGTGTTAACAGGAGCAAGTGCTAGCCACCGTACTGCCCCTCTATATGTGCCTTCCCCACATGCAACACTATAGAATTTGATGGGTTTACTTCCTCTTTCATTCTCTGCAAAGGCAAAGCATAATGGACTACTATGCATCGCATAGTAGCCCATTATGTGTCACTTACCTGACACAGGAGCCAGCGAAGTCACCGCTGTCCCCTGTAGTCCGGCACATCCATCTTTTCGGTGGGGTCTCGCAGCTCCACCGCTGTCATTCGGCGGAGCCGCGATGACGTCACTCCCACGCATGCGCACGGGAGCCGACACGCGCGGCGGCTCTGTTGTTGGAAATTCCGCGCTCAGTGCGCCTGCGTGCCGCTGTCTACGGCACATGCGCCGTAGACAGCTGTGCCTGTCTTCGGGCAAATATCTCCTAAACCGTATAGGTTTAGGAGATATTTCTTGGACCTACAGGTAAGCCTTAATCTAGGCTTACCTGTAGGTCAAAGTGGTTTGTAAGGGTTTACAACCACTTTAACAGACATCTGAATCCCAGTGAGGGGTATGCACTGTTCACTTTTCATTCTTTTTTGTAGTTCACATAAATCATAAAGCTGGCCCATTTTTCTACCCTCACCCTTGCACACACACATTACCCCTTTTTTTAAATGGCAAATCTTAGAAAGCCAATCTTGTAACATTTATCACTTTACAAATACAGTGAATAGTCCACATAGAAGCAATTCACACTAAAGAATTGGTGGTAAATGTTAGTGAATCTTTATTTTGAAACAGGTGACAATTTTGATAAATAATGGTAAATGCTTCATAAACTGGAGAAACGAGTCAGTGAACAGAGACAGTGACCTTCAAAAATCTTTCCCAATAGTCAAAGTAGTGGAGAACGCTAAAGACAGCCACGTTTTTGCAGATTTAGCTACAGTGTGGCAGAGAATTCAGGATTCTTAATAGTTGTTTGCTGCCATCTTGTGACTGAAAGTGACCACTACAGGTGTATGTCCTCATCTTCCTACCCAGCCATGTATCCTTCAGACAAAGAAAAACCTTTAGTTTACTTACGTACAGCGTATTTTGTTCTCATTCAATTACGGTCATTACCTGTTGGGTGGCTTTGTGTAGTGCTGCCAAAAGTCAAGCCGTTTCTCAGAAATCTCATCCTCGTGTAGGAAGGGGCGGTGACACAAACTATTCCAGGAAAATCCCACCATTGCGTAAGGAGCCGAGACACAAACAACTGCAGGAAAATTCCCCTCATTGTGAGAGGGGGAAAAAGCACAAACTTGTTGCAGGGAAATTTCAACACCCTGGGAGGAAAGAGATACAAACTATGCAGGAAAATCCCACCATTGTGAGAGGAGCAACGACAAACTACGCAGGAAAATCCCGCCATTGTGGGAGGGGCAGAGACCCAAACTATGCAGGAAAATCCCACCATTGTGGGAGGAGCAGTAGCGACAAACTACGCAGGAAAATCCCACCATTATGGGAGGGGCAGAGACCCAAACTATGCAGGAAAATCCCACCACTGTGGGAGGAGCAACGACAAACTATGCAAGAAAATCCCACCATTGTGGAGGGGCAGAGACCCAAACTACGCAGGAAAATCCCACCATTGTGAGAGGAGCAACGACAAACTATGCAAGAAAATCCCACCATTGTGGGAGGGGCAGAGACCCAAACTATGCAGGAAAATCCCACCATTGTGGGAGGAGCAGTAGCGACAAACTACGCAGGAAAATCCCACCATTGTGGGAGGGGCAGAGACCCAAACTATGCAGGAAAATCCCACCACTGTGGGAGGAGCAACGACAAACTATGCAAGAAAATCCCACCATTGTGGAGGGGCAGAGACCCAAACTACGCAGGAAAATCCCACCATTGTGAGAGGAGCAACGACAAACTATGCAAGAAAATCCCACCATTGTGGGAGGGGCAGAGACCCAAACTACACAGGAAAATCCCACCATTGTGGGAGGGGCAGAGACCCAAACTATGCAGGAAAATCCCACCACTGTGAGAGGAGCAACGACAAACTATGCAGGAAAATCCCACCATTGTGGAGGGGCAGAGACCCAAACTATGCAGGAAAATCCCAGCAATGTGGGAGGGGCGGAGACCCAAACTACACAGGAAAATCCCACCATTGTGGGAGGAGCCACGACAAACTACGCAGGAAAATGTCACCATTGTGGGAGGGGCAGAGCCCCTAACGATGCAGGAAAATACCACCATTGTGGGAGGAGCAGCGACCCAAGCTATGCATGAAAATCCCACCATTGTGGGAGGGGCAGAGACACACAACTGCAGGGAAATTCCCCTCATTATGAGAGGGGAAAAAGCACAAACTTGTTGCAGGGAAATTTCACCACACTGGGAGGAAAGAGACACAAACTATGCAGGAAAATCTCACCCTTGTAGGAGGGGCAGAGACACAAACTATGCAGGAAAATCCCACCATTGTGGTAGGGGCAGAGACCCAAACTACGCAGGAAAATCCCACCATTGTGGTAGGGGCAGAGACCCAAACTACGCAGGAAAATCCCAGCATTGTGGGAAGGGCATAGACGCAAGCTATGCATGAAAAATCTCACCATTGTGGGAGCAGGAGATACACAAACTATGCAGGAAAATCACCATTGTGGGAGAGGCAAAGAAAAACCACTGCAGGAAAATCTCATTAACGGGAGAGACAGACACACTTGACTGACAAATCTTGACGTGGGTGGGGCAAAAAACACCAACTAGAACAGGGAAATATCACCACCTTGAGAGGGACAGAGACAATTCTCTGCAGGAAAATTCTCCCCACTGGTGTTTTTTTTAGAGGTCAAATATTTGGAAAAAAAAAGCACTAAAATTCTCTATATTGAAAACATTAAAAAAACTATGAAAGCGCAAGCATGCAAAATTGTGCAAGTCACATTAAAATTAATTAACAGTAATATTGCAATAACAGATAAAATATCTGTAAATACACTATAATGATTGATTGTTTGACTCATTGGTTGTGAGATTAATAGGCAAACGCAAGCTTCAGGTTCCGGTACCGCATGGAGAGCATCTAGGCTATCACAGCTCCCACCGCACTCCCCGAATACTGCACATAGAACAGCCAAAGTCTGAGGTATTCTCCCAGCCTCCTCTCTCCTGCCAGGGGAACCCTCATGGATCGTTTTGTTGAGCAATTCGGCGCCCGCGCCCGCTCCCTCTGCTGTGCTGAACACTGCAGAACTGCCCACAAGTATGCAGGCTCCCTCTATACCAACACCCAGCCTCTCATGCAAGTATTGCCCAGGCTGTAGTGGCATTTTTGACCCCTATGGTCACCCAAGCAGTGGACCAAGTGGTCCTTAAAGGGCTCGGACACATCCATAAAGAACTGCAGTCACAAGCCCTACGAATTGATCAGAGGAGCGAATCTCCTCTATAGAGAATGATGCCGCTGACATGTCTGCTGCCATTGCCAGGCTCTCCACTGCTCAGAAGGATCTACAGGAAAAAGTGGACAATGTAGAAAATCGCTCAAGATGCATCATTGGGTTTCCTGCATCGTATTCCTCTTCCAGGCTTACCACCATCTGCTCCTCCACCATCCCGGAGCAGCTGGGGTTACGCACTCCATGCTTAGTGGAACGTGCGCACTGCATCGGCCAGCCATCAGAAACACGTTCCAAGTCTTGACCAGTGATTGTTAGATATCTCAACTACGCAGACAAACATGCCATACTTCAAAAATTTCCTTGAGTGTGAAACTTATCTGATGATGACCATCCATTACTACTCTTTGCAGACGATTCTATTAAAGTTACGTGCCAGCACAAAGCCTTCTCTGCCGTTTGCTCCTCACTTTACAACCATCACATTAAATTTACTCTAGCTTACCCAGCAACCCCGCACATCCAACCAGACACAGGTGAGCGCCTTTCTTTCACTTCTCCATCTGAAGTGGAGCACTACCTTAGCACTGCACAACCATCAGCTATGGAACAGGAAGATCCTTCTACCGCCCTCGATCTTTCCTCACCCAGGACATATGCTTCATCTTCCAGAAGTCCTCAGAAACCCCCCTCCGTATGATAAATCTGCGCACCGCTGACTGCCTAATCCCTCCATCACTGGTAGACTTTGTTTCTTCTATTTTGCAGCCCACCATTTCCTCCTGTGCCTCACTCCCACACTGGGTCCATATTTGCCTTCCGATAGCTTGTAGAGTCCTCAAGCAGGCCTGGATTCATCCCACCCCGCCTCATATTGCCTCAGTAAAACATGCGCTACAAACCTTATTTCTCATGGAAAAGCAAGACACTGTATACCCAACAGTCTAAGTCCTTGAAATGTTTTATCGCTAGAGATCTCTCAACATATGGCACCCTTCCCATATACGGACTGGTACTTGTGTGCGGATCTTACCAATACGCTGGGTAAACTCAGGCAGTGCCGGGACAAGGTTATCCGGGGTCCAGGGCAAAGATGCCAAACTGCGCCCCCCCCTTTCCCTTCGGGTCAGGGTGCCGCCTACCCCTGCAATAAACCATTGTGCCAGGGGCAGCTGACCCTCCTGCCCACCCCTTGTCCCGGCCCTGAACTCAGGATCCGAGATACCCATGAACACCAGAATCCACTCGCCCCCCCCCCCCCCCCTAGCATACTCCATTTGTTTTTTTACGGTTCTATTTAAGTTGAAATGTGTACTTGTTATTAACCCTAATAATCTCTTTTCCTCTATCCGGTTAGAATGTCTACTCGCTTCCACTCCCCAGGTTGTTTCTTTGGTGCAATTTTTTAGTTAGCTACTCCTGTTACACCAGATGGACCATTATTAGTCAACCATGTTTTTCTGACTTTAGCTGTGCTATCAAGGCTGATTCTACACTACTGTTATTTTTGTTCTACTCTGCGAAGGCTATGTCATTTGTCTTGGAGCCTTCACAGTAAGGCCCCTTTCACACATGCGGATGGTATGTCCGTATTTCATCCATCCGTTTGCGGATGAAATACGGACATACATTCATCCCTATGGGATAGCGGGTGTCTGCGGATGAGCATCCGCAGACACCCGATTTCGTCCGCCTCCGCAACAGTCCGATTCTGCAGACGGAGGAAAATCCTATTTTTCTATCCGTCTGCAGAGCGGATCGGATGAACACGGACAGACGGTCCGTGCTCATCCGATCCCCATAGAGGAGAATGGAGAGCTGACAGGGCGGTCCCTGCACAGTGTGCGGAGACCGCCCTGTCCGCAGCCAGCTCAGCGGGGACAACGGAGCGATCCCCCCTGAGCGAGCGGATCTTCACGGGGCGGATCATTACTGATCCGCCCCGTGTGAAAGAGGCCTTACATGACTTGTGTTTATAATACATACATACATATATATATATATATATATATATATATATATATACACACGTATATATATATTGTAAGGGATCTTCCCGGGGTAGGGTGTGTTTGGACACAGTTCACAGCAGACTTGGACTTTATAAAGTAGACCTTGGCGTTTATTCGTGGTACAAACAGTCCAACAAACAAAGTATACAGCAACACCGTGCTTCTTGTGTATAACAGGAACAAAATAATAACAAAAACAAACAACCTAGCCCGGCTGGGCGCTTACTAACAGGTTCTTCTCACCTATCTGACACTTATAAACACAGCGTCTTTCGCCTGGATATCGCAGGGTGGATTTTAGCTCCAGCAGTGGCTGTGCTTGCAGCTTCCTCAAACACACAGACTGTTCGTTTCCCTGGCTGAGAGCAAAACACCTGCAGGCCCGCAGAGCCTTTACCTTCCCAGGCTAATTAGGATCAAAGCTCACCTGATCCAAAACCCAGAACTGGAACGAGGGATGGGGGGTGTGGAATGACAGGTCCCTCTACCAAACCTACCTGCCATTCCATATAAACCCAGGCCCGGCAAGATTAAATAACAACTCAGCAGCATATTGCTGCTGAGAAACTGATCCATCCTGGACTTACCATCTCACACTGTGTAGCAACCTAGGTGAGATGTACACCCCCTCAACCACTTCTCCAGTGACATGTCTACAATATATATATATATATATACATACACACACACACACACACACACACACATTAGGCTTGTGCAATTCGTTTCGTAACAAATCGAAATTCGCCCGAATTTTGCATCTTAATAAAAAAATAACGAATAACAACGAATAGGAAAGAAATATAATGAATGAATTCGAATGAATTCGACATGATTCGGTAATTCTTTAAAGATCTAATGAAACAAAAGGTCAGCTCAAAGTAAATCTTATAGTCCAATCAGCTAATTAATTTTGTGCCGGAGGATGGATTACTGGCAAAGTGCATTCCTGAGAACTGAGTGAGAAGGGTGTTGTATTGTATTTGAGCCGAGGAGAAGAGACGTTGTCATTGTGTGTGTTAAAATATTCAATAAACAAACGACTTTCCAAACTACGAATCATTATCACGAATGTCTATACATACATAAATAGCGAATTTCAACGAATACGAACGAATGAATTTGACACTCTACGAATAATAACAAATTATCCGAAAACTTATTAACGCAACATAACGAATATAACAGAACGAAATGATGTATTTTACGAATGACAACGAACCGAAACTAAACAAAATTTTCCGTTTAATATACATAAAGAAAATAAAAATAAGCCAAAGCACCCAACTTTATGAACCGATATCCTATGGTGATTATATTGCATTTGGAATTTAGGTTTGCTGCTGACAACACGGATACAATATAGCACAATGACTTTGACTTTCCTAATCCACAGATTCATTTTTTGCGACAATTCTAAATTGCAGTTCGGTTATTTCGGTGGCCACTGCCAGGCAGGTTTAATGTTTTCACGCTGAGTGCACCTCCTCGGTAACTCTGCATAATGACTTATAGCAGCCTGTGAGCTTATCTACCATTCCTTACAAAATACGGTAATTACACACAGTCGGTTGGTTGCCATGAGAACGAGCTATTAATGCGCTCAATCTGAACTTGGTGAATTAATAATTTGCTTATTTTTTTATTGTGCAGGCTGGCAACTGTAATCTGCTGCCTGGGACTGGCAAACGCGTAAAATCACATTTAAAATATTTTTAAACGGCGAATACTCTCAAGTGTATGTTTCATTTGTATGCAAATTTAAAGTGGTAACAATTGCAACCTTTGCGTCTTTTCTGGGAGGCAGGAGATGGCGGTAAGATCAGATAAAACATATGCTAATCTGTGTATGTAAGAAGGAGAAAACCCCTGTCCAGCTGTACAGCTACCTGGAGTTGGGGGGTTTTGTATCTGTGCTGCAAAGATAAGGATTGCAATATCACCACAAAAAGACAATTTAGTCCAAGTATTGCCAGTATGTACAAGAGGAGTAAAGAGATGAATGATAACAAGCATCAGTGCACAATACACATACTCTGTGCCCCTGACTGCAGAGGCTTTCTAGCAATGTGGAATACTGGCACCACAATTCCCAACTCCTTAGAATGTATTGTAATGTATGGACATATTCAATTCCAGCTTCATTAAAACGCATATAACCATAGGCGTGCGCACAGGGTGTGCCAGATGTGCCTGGGCACACCCTAATCACCCCATGCAGTGCCGATTCCCCCAGCTTCACATCTCCCCCGTGCAGTACTGCCAAGCTTCCCATCTCTCCTCTCAGGAGTGGGAAAAAATATTTAATTAACTGGCCTTTCTTTTCTGAATAAACACAGTGAGTGATCTGTACCGATCTCTCCCATCTTCATTCTTAAAGAGGAAGTAAACCCTGATGGGTTTACTTCCTCTTTGATTCCCTGCAAAGGTAAAGCATAATGGACTACTATGCATCGCATAGTAGCCCATTATGTGTCACTTACCTGACACAGGAGCCAGCGAAGTCACCGCTGTCCCCTGTAGTCCGGAGCATCCATCTTCTCGGTAGGTCTCCGTGGGTCTCGCTGCTCCGCCACTGCGCATGGGAGCCGCCAGTCACGCCATATCGCCATTGACAGCGGCGCGCTCAGGGCGCCTGCGCGCCGCTGTCTACGGCGCATGCGCCGTAGACAGCGGTGCCTGTATTTTGGCAAATATCTCCTAAACCATGTAGGTTTAGGAGATATTTCTTGGACCTACAGGTAAGCCTTAATCTAGGCTTACCTGTAGGTCAAAGTTGGTTGTAAGGGTTTACAACCACTTTAACTGAAGCATAGTAAACTATGTTTACAGCAGTAATAGATAGTTATCCTCGCGCCAAAATGGTTCAAAGAATTGGTTATAAAACTATGGTTGCAGCAAAAACACCGATAGGAGCAGAAAACCCTCCCCTAAATTGGTAATGTATAGTGTATAAGTGGTGTTGCGCTCCACAAAACTTACAATAAATAAATCAATGCTGGTAAGCTAAATTTATGTAAAGCTATTGGAACCGTGTTCCTTTAAATCTACACACTCTAAAAGATAAATATGAAATAACTCAAACTAAAGTGCATACAGTGATAATCCTACTGGGATAAAGTATATATATATATATATATATATACAAATAAAATCAATAATTGCAAACTCTCAACTATAAAGTGCATATAGTGAGTGTGATTACACTAAATAACATCAAAATATCTCAAATATAAATATAAATATATAAAAGTTATTTAAATCAAGCTTCCAAATATAAAGTGCATATAGTGAGTGTGATTGCACTAAATCTCATCAAAAGTCCATACAGTGCAATAAGTGAAAGAATGGTTTTTTAAAACGATTGAAAAAAATCCAAAAAGAAAAAATTAATTAAAAATATTCCTTATATTGAAAATACATGCAATGCGTGAGTTCACACTGTGCAGCAACAACAGATGGACTTGTGAAAAAATAAGACATCAATAAGTGATTCCACCGGTGATCTTTGTGTATCTTCAAAGCCAGGTGCTTCCACACTGAGTGCAATGGCTACCTTACCTCCCTGCTGTAAGGTAAACAGCAAAAACAATCTCCCACTTCCAGCAAATAGTGATGCTATCAATTAGTATAGGGACTGCAGATCATCTTTCTTAGGTTCTCAGCCATACACCACAGACCAATTCCATATAGGAGACAGAAAAGGGGGGACTCCAATAGTGAAGTATGTAAAACACAGGGTGATGAAGTCACATGACTAGTGACGATACGCGTAGGATTGGATGAGGAGGATACCGGAAGTGACGTCCGAGGTACGAGCGCTGAGTTCGTTCGTTTTTACGCTGTAAACTTATTGCCTGTGATTGTTTTATCTAAATGTGAGTACCTAGGACTAGGTCCTTTATATATTAAAGCCTGTGTTTTACATACTTCACTATTGGAGTCCCCCCTTTTCTGTCTCCTATATGGAATTGGTCTGTGGTGTATGGCTGAGAACCTAAGAAAGATGATCTGCAGTCCCTATACTAATTGATAGCATCACTATTTGCTGGAAGTGGGAGATTGTTTTTGCTGTTTACCTTACAGCAGGGAGGTAAGGTAGCCATTGCACTCAGTGTGGAAGCACCTGGCTTTGAAGATACACAAAGATCACCGGTGGAATCACTTATTGATGTCTTATTTTTTCACAAGTCCATCTGTTGTTGCTGCACAGTGTGAACTCACGCATTGCATGTATTTTCAATATAAGGAATATTTTTAATTAATTTTTTCTTTTTGGATTTTTTTCAATCGTTTTAAAAAACCATTCTTTCACTTATTGCACTGTATGGACTTTTGATGAGATTTAGTGCAATCACACTCACTATATGCACTTTATATTTGGAAGCTTGATTTAAATAACTTTTATATATTTATATTTATATTTGAGATATTTTGATGTTATTTAGTGTAATCACACTCACTATATGCACTTTATAGTTGAGAGTTTGCAATTATTGATTTTATTTGTATATATATATATATATATATATATACTTTATCCCAGTAGGATTATCACTGTATGCACTTTAGTTTGAGTTATTTCATATTTATCTTTTAGAGTGTGTAGATTTAAAGGAACACGGTTCCAATAGCTTTACATAAATTTAGCTTACCAGCATTGATTTATTTATTGTAAGTTTTGTGGAGCGCAACACCACTTATACACTATGTTTACAGCAGGCTGCAGAGAAAGGGATTGGGGAATTTCTAGCCTCAGTTTCTTTCTCTGTCTGAAAAGTGAGACATCAGGGGTCTCAAACTGGTGGCCCTCCAGCTGTTGCTAAACTACAAGTCCCATCATGCCTCTCTGTGGGAGTTTTGTAATGGTCAGCCTTGCAATGCCTCATGGGAATAGTTTTGCAACAGCTGGGGGGCTACCAGTTTGAGATCCCTGGTTTAGACCCTTGATATTTCACCAACACCCCATAACAGGGCTCCTAAAAAAATTGTAAAAAAATAATATTGTAAAAAATAATTTAAAAATAATTTAAAAAAAAATAACACTGCCCAACCGACCGTCTACTGCTCCGCTGATATACACACGTGTGTTTGTGCACTGGGAAGCACACCCTAATGCAATATGCTGCGCACACCAATGCATATAACACATACAAAATTACTACAAAAGCCATTCCCTAATTTAAAGCAGTATTCCAGGATAAATAGACAATTGAAATAAAAATATGTGATTTATCCTACTTGTAAAAGGGTTAGTATTTCTGTCCATCCAATCCTGAAATTTACACACCTCTGCCACACAAAAGCAGCTTGGTGACCTGACTTTACTGCAGTCAAGCAACACAGCTAGCTCTCAACTCTCCTTCAGTCTGTGATTGGTCAGTGAAGAAGCAGCAATATACTGTTGATGCCATCCTTTTGCTCTCTCCTCCTGTCAGCATGTTGTCAGCACATGGAAGTTCAGTACTGGAGGTTCCATGCAGTAAAAATCTCTCTCCTATTTTAAGGGTTGCTGTACATGGGGCAACAAGAGGCAGAAATCAAATCAGATTCAGCCATTTTTTTCAGCTGCAGTCAAAATATATTTATGTATTAATACATAATTACTTTGATTGGTGATCTGAGTGTCTGCCTAAAGTTCAGTTTTAATCTTTTCAAACTCAGCTCAGGGTGTAGATTACTTAGGAAATAGTGGGAGGTGAACAGATGGGCACAAGCCTGTAACACGTCTTACCTGTAGGCACAGTGAATATCTCCTAAATTTGCACAGTTTATGACATATTCACACAGGATGCATCCGACCAGCACATGTGCTCTGAAGTAGGGTTGCCACCTGTCCAGGATTCACCCGGACAGTTCGGGTTTGGAATCACGTGTCCGGGTTTCAGACTGCCTGAAACCTGGACACATTATTTAGACTGGACTATAGCTTCCCAGTAGGGTTGCTGGCTGCAGTTGTGTAAGCTGAGAGTGTGTTTTACACTCTCTTTCACACTGCCCAAAGCCACCACTAACATTTTCCCCCTCCCCCCCACATACAGACGGGCTTGATCTGCACTTCTTCCTCCCACTCCTACCCCTCTGTGTCTCCCCACACTCCAATCCCCGGCGCTGTGGCTCAGGAAAGGAAAGTGCGGGCTGGAAATTTTAAGTCCAGCAGCCTCAGCTACATCTAGATGAGAGGTGCTGACTGCCAAGGGGTGAGTGAGCTCACCATCCATCCCTGCCGGTGACTGAAGTCTCCCTCCTTCTCTCTCTTGCCTCTGAGTGAGTACACTAAGGAAAATCAGGGTTCTCAGAGCACCCTTTACATCAGAGTTCCCCTTTACTCCAGAGGACACAGTGTTCCCCCTTACATAAGAGTCCTCACCGTACATCAGAGTTCCCAGAGCATCCCTTACATCAGAGTCTGCAGAGTCCCCCCTTACAGTGTAAGGGAACTCTGCAGATGCAGATGTAAAAGGGGAACTCTGCAGATGCAGATGTAAAAGGGGAACTCTGCAGATGCAGATGTAAAAGGGGAACTCTTGTGATTAACTTCATATGATTAGAAATGTTATTTAATTGCAAAATATATGTATAGTTTATACTATAAAAAAAAATTACTGTGCGCCGCTAAAGTGTTCGGGTTTGACTTGAAGAAAAGGTGGCAGCCCTACTCTGAAGAGATGGCATTTCAGTGCTCTGCCTTCAAAACTCTGTGCCAGCCACGCACCAGCCATTCATACAGCCAGAGTCTATGAACCTGGGAAGAACGGGTGAAGATGGAAGTGCCGGGGAGTAATGACAGCACTGCGCTGGAGGGCTAGGGAGGTAAGCCTGTCATAATGTGCTAGTATGCAGTGCATTTCAGTACGTTATGATCTAAACCTTTTTGTGGAGCTTAACTACTACTTTAGAGTACAAACCAAAAAGGGCTTTTTGATTCTCATGCAATACTCCAGGTAGAGAGGGGTAAGGAGTTTGAAACACCCATTACTGGCCTGCAGGCTTAATAGCACAAAAAAGACACCATTACAGAAAAGAGCCTTTAGGTTGATTCGAACATTCTGTACCCTCCTAATAACAGACATCCTCATTAGCAACCAAATCTTTCCAGTAGCAGCAGCAGTAGTAGTTGTCCTTATAATCCCATCTTGATGTTTTCCCAGGGTCTCCACAAGTGTTTCACCCAGGTCCTCGTGGCAGAATGTCCTCTGGTAATTCATCTCATACATCATCAGTGCCTTAGGTCCTGTCCTCAGCCAGGCTCCCAGACCAAGGAACCCCCAGCACAAGTATATGCTCTTTACACATCCACCCCAGGCCAGAGCCTGGGTGGAAGAGGGAGAGATCATTTGGCCCTCCACAAATATTTATACTCTCCTCCAGCATGCACCAGTGGTAATAAAAATCCTACTGGTTGGTTAGTGGAAGTATAGATATTCATAAGTCAGTTTTACTGCAGTTTCTCATACGAATACTAGAGGTACCAGTGACACCTACTGGTAGAAGGGGGAAACCACAGCTTCACTGAGTTTAGGGAAAAACCAAATGATCAAGTAAGGTAGACTATAAGACCCCTTTCACACCACACCGCCGATAGTGTGGGCGGTAAAACGCCACCATTTTTAGCTGCGTTTTACCGCCGGATTTGCGGCGCATTTCGGCCGCTAGCGGGGTGCTTTTACCCCCCGCTAGCGGCCGAGAAAGGGTTAAAACCGCCGGAAATATGCCGCAATAGTGGCGTTTTGCCGGCGGTATTATAGCGCTGCCCCATTGATTTCAATGGGGAGCAGCAGTGGAAGAGCGGTAAACACACCGCTCCTTCACCGCTCCAAAGAAGCTGCTGGCAGGACTTTTCCCTGACGTCCTGCCAGCGCACACAATGGTGCAGCTTCTTTAGGGCGTTTTGCAGGAGCTATTTCTAACGCTATAGCGCCTGCAAAACGCCCTGGTGTGAAAAGGGTGTTAATCAGCAAGGTTGTCTACCACCCAGCAGAACTACGTTTGGATATCAGCCCCTGTTTAGGACAGGGCGACTATAAATAAATTATATAGAGCATCACTGATATTACCTAATAAAACTATAACTTTCCTAACCATGTATCCATATTATGTTTAATTTCCAAGACATACTACACGTGTTCCCACATGAAATCGGTATTAAAGTGGAAAGCCAGGCAAAACTAGCGCTCTCTGCCACATTCTACACCTAATCTATCTAACCCTGTGAAGCAAAAATCCCCAGTTACCTATTCTGCAACCAGTCTGGTCTGGTCCCAGCATCAGCTGTCAGCGGGGGCTTCAGTGTGGGGGGGGGGGGGGGGAGGTGTTGCAGGAGAGGCAGCAGACAACAGAAGCCTCATAGTAAGTCAATGGGTGATGTCACTTCACAGCCGTTGTCGGTCCTCTCATAAGTACTGCGCTTTTTGCTTAAAAGGGTTAGATAGATTAGGTTTAGAATGTGTCAGAGAGTAGGCTAATACCGCGTACACGCGATCGGAATTCTTGTCGGAAATAGCTCCGATGGTTTTCCTGCCGGAATTCCGACAGAATTCTGCTCAAGCTGTCTTGCCTACA
Source organism: Lithobates pipiens (assembly GCF_037356315.1). NCBI lineage: Eukaryota > Metazoa > Chordata > Amphibia > Anura > Ranidae > Lithobates > Lithobates pipiens. Next base: position 473,121 of record NW_027507728.1, on the reverse strand, counting down.
CACATTTATATTTATTTATATACGCTCACTTTGTTGCTAAAATTACTCATAAATTCAAGATGTAGCTGGGTGTAGTAAGATGTCCGCTGTCGCCTTCTTCTGACTGCAGGTGTTCTGTCAGATTAGCAAACCTGGTAGCGTTGGGACGCATGCGATGCTGATGGAACGTCACTTCCGTTACCTAATCTGACGGGTCGCCTCCTCTAACGGAACACTGACTCTGTGCAACGTGTGACACAGCAGTGCCTACGCATAGGGCACAGTGACTACGTGTTACAGAATTCAAGGAATTAAATGTGTGAGGATCCACACAACGTTTACAAATGTCCTGATCGTTCAGAAGAATAAGATTAGGCTACAAATAACGGAAATCCAATATGGAAATCAATATGTGATTTTACATTGTGACCATAGATAGGAATAAAACTCTTCTACTACATACAGAATATAAACACAGACCAAACACTTGTGTGAGCCTACCTTATGCTTCTTTCATGACAGGGGGGGCGATAAAAAAAAACAAGTGATTAAGCCACAGTTTTACTACCCCTTCCAACGCTTTTCATAAGTGTTCAGCTGCTGTGGAAGGTTTGTGTCAGGGTGTTCAGGCACTTCATGTACACAGTACCAGCTATGACCCCTGGAGATACAGCCTTTTTAGGAATAGTCCCTGGATGCACAGATCATATATAGACAGTGCATGAAATGCACATCGCCGGAACACTTGTGTTCAGCCGCTGTTTCCGGGGACAGGATAGTGAGTGCACCGGCCCGGGGTTCAACGTTACCATGGTAACAGATGGTGATTGGCAGCTAATCTACTGCAGAGGACAGCGGGGAGGCGACTGAAGGGGTAACCAGGGGGCTAAAGGGGGTACCGGGGAGAGGGAGGAGAGCTCAGATCCATCCATGTACACCGAGAGGGGACTTGCATGGGTTTCCCCTCCACCACCATTGTTACTGAGACTCTCAACTGGGGGATTATTTTGCAATGCTACAAAGCATTGCTGGGATTTGTAGTTCCCCTATAGCTGGGTAGTATTCAGCATTGATGTATAGTGCATTGCTGAGATGTGTAGTCCCTGTACAGCGGAGGCTTATTCTGCACTGCTATAGAACATGTTGCTGGGATGTGTAGTCCCTCTCTAGCTGTAGAGGGAATACAAATCTCAGCAGTGCACTGTACAGCAAAGCAGAACACTACCCAGCTATAGGGGAACTACAAGAGAACATATTGCTGGGACTTGTAGTTCCCCTATAGCTGGGTAGTGTTCTGCTTTGCTGTACAGTGCACTGCTGAGATTTGTATTCCCTCTACAGCTGGAGGGTCATTCTGCACTGCTATAGAACATATTGCTGGGATTTGTAGTTCCCCTATAGCTAGGTATTATTCTGCTTTGCTGTGCAGTGAACTACTGAGATTTGTAGCCCCTCTACAGCTGGTTTGGGGTCATTCTGTGTTGCTGTAAAACATATTGCTGGAATTTGTAGTTCAGCTACAGCTGTGGTTTTATTGCATTGCTATGCACTGTATTGCCGGGATTTGTAGCCTCCCTACTGTTGGGGGTCATTATGCATTACTAGTATAAGTGATTACTGGGATTCACAGTTCTGTAAGTAGGGGAACGTTCAGAAAACCATGAAAAGCAATATAGTAGCTGCACAGGGCGATGCCCCCCAAGGCCAAACCTAAATCTAAGCTCCAGTGGACAGATCTGTGAACTGTTAGCAGCCATTATATAGAGCAGCGCTTTTCACTCTTTTTTTCATTCAAGGCACCCTTATAAAATTATGGAGACTCTTGAGGCACCCCATTCTAAAATGTAAAAACGACTCTAAGCCCTTGTACACACGGTCGGAGATTCCGACGGAATGTGTCCGATCGGACCGTTTTGTCGGATATTCCGACTGTGTGTGGTCTACATCGGACTGTTTCCGACAGACCAAGTTTTCCAAATTGTTGGTAAAATTTTCAGACAAAATGCTCCAATCGGACATACTCCGATCATGTGTAGAGAATTCCGATCGGACAAAGTGCCACGCATGCTCAGATCAAATTCCTACACCAAAGCTATTGGCTACTAGCGTGAACGTCATCACGTCAGATTTTCTGACAACTTTGTCCGACCGTGTGTATACAACGGTTTCGGACAAAATCTGACGGATTTGGTTGTCGGAATCTCCGACCGTGTGTACAAGGGCTAATAGTTTAGTTTTATATAACGCAGCAACATCACTGGCATTCCGAGAGATTTAACAAAGCATGTCCAAAGCCATGTTTTGAAGCAAGTGTAAACTAGCCCTAAGTTGAGAAAGAAAAAGAATGAAAACTGCACTCAGAGACTGTGAATAGCAGCTAGCACTACATATAGTGCAAACATATAAGAAATAAATAGTGCAGCACTCACTACTGTATGTGGGGGTTTGTATTAAAAAAAAAAAAAAAAAAAGAAAGAAAAAAAAGTGGTTTTGCCAAACCAAATGTATTAACTTTCTATGCGGAGGTGAGCTGCCATCTAGATAAAGGAATGCCCGTCGATGTGGTGTATCTGGATTTTGTAAAAAAAAAATTGACACAGTTCACCATAAATGTTTACTGTACAAAATAAGGTCAGTTGGCATGGACCATAGGGGGAGTCAGTGGCGTCACTAGAGGGGGGGCTACTGGGCCCATAGCCCCAAGTTTCTAGGGCAGGCATGCGGTCACACAATTTCGGACCTTCCCCTTCCCCAAAGAACAGCAGCACTGGATGCAGGGCAGGAGCTGCATGAGTTAACTTTTCCTATTAACTAGCAGGTGATTGATTACTAGTGTCCTACCATTCTATCACCTGCTTGTTAATAGGAAAAGTTAAGCTTGGCAAACCCCCCACCCTTCATCCAGTGCTGCTGTACCTCCCGGCTGCTCTACACTCTGTGTAAGGTAAGCAAAAGGACATGGCTGTGGATGGAAAGGCAGGGGTGACATGAAGATGGCAGTGCGGGGGGGGGGGGGGGGTGAGATGATTTGAAGGTGGTGGCAGAGCACATTATTGTGATACGAGGAGGGGGATGTGAAAGGGGAGCAGTGCTGTGGGGGGAGGGGAGCAATACGGTTTTATACTAAAGTTAATATCCTGCAAACTGAACTTCGCTATGGGGGGCTGCTTTTGTTTATTTTTATGTAGGCTGCAATAGGAGATCTGGCCATGAGCCGTTGCTCCTGAGGGAGTAATAGTGATCCAGGAAACACATATTGACACTCTGATCAGAGAATCTTGTGAATCTTATACGGATCTAATGTGGATCTGAGTACTAGTTAGTGGTCATATATTTCTGGTAAGCCTCCACCTGCTGCACAAGTGTGGTGTGCTTTTTCTATCTGGGATCTTTGGATGGTCTTGAACCCTTCCTGCTGACACTTCTAAGTTGAATAGCTATAAGGACCTGTTTTCCCTTATGAATTTACATGCATATTATTTGGTTTTATGGACTCTTACTTCCTAACAACACAGTTTAATTATTCCCTGAACTCATTGCATTTTTATTTTTTGCAAGTATTTTGATCGCTGTAAGTGAAGGTTGCTAATGCAATTAATACACACAAGTCAAGTCACATTGCATGTATGGTATCTCACGTTTAATGCTACAGAAGCTCTGCACATTTACCTAAAATGTATATATTTTGTACCCAAGCATTGTGCTGCCAGCCCCATTTTCTTCCTTTATATATTAGCCATGCGGGGGGGGGGGGGGGGCAATGCTGCGGGGGTAAGGGATTTGAAGCAAGCCAGTGCTGTGGGCAAGGAGACTTGATGTAAAGGAAGACGAGGGGGCATTGGGGTGTGGGTGTGTGTGTGTGTGTAGGGGACAGTGGATACTAATGTAAAGGAAAATCCAATGTGAAGTGGGTTACTGAGATTGGGAGTGGGATATCAAATGATGGGCCCCTTTCACACAGGACGGATCAGTAATGATCTGCCCCCTGATGATCCGCTCGCTCAGCGGGGATCGCTCCGTTGTCCCCGCTGAACCAGCGGCGGACAGGGTGGTCCCGGCCCACTGTGCAGGGACCGCCATGTCACCTCTCCGTTCTACTCTATGGGGGGATCGGATGAGCACGGACTGTCTGTCCATGTTCATCCGATCCGCTCTGCAGACGGATAGAAAAATAGGATTTTCCTCCGTCTGCAGAATCGGACAATTGTGGAGGCAGACAATAGCGGGTGTCTGCGGATGTTCATCCGCAGACACCCGCTATCCCATAAGAATACATGTATGTCCGTATTTCATACGCAAACGAATGGATGAAATACGGACATAATGTCCGCATGTGTGAAAGGGGCCATAGGATCTGAGACATTGCACAAATATGCGGTTGGGACCTTCGCTAATTTTAATTCAATACCTCTGCTCTAGGGTGACCAGGGTGGGTGCTGAGGCAGAAGGGGGGCGGTACGCCCCGGGTGCCACACACTCGCGGCGTACCGCCGTTAACTGCGGCGCGCGCAGCGCGCCGCTGTAAACGGCGCATGCGCCGTAGGCAGTGGTGCCTGTCTTTTGGCAAATCTCTCCTAAACCATGTAGGTTTAGGAGATATTTCTTGGACCTACAGGAAAGCCTTAATCTAGGCTTACCTGTAGGTCAGAGTGGTTTGTAAGGGTTTACAACCACTTTAAAGTTCAAGTTTAGGCAGGGCAATTCTTACTTACAATAATCCAGTATGGACCAATGTAAGAATGAATGTGCCATATCTGTAGTATTCCCCCTGGAAGTTGGAGATTTTTGTAGTAGGCAGTGCTACAGTGTTTTCTGCTAGCTTCCAGTCCTGTGCTGAGTGGCTGCCTTGCTGCATTCTGAAAACAGGAGGGCACTCGCTTGGCATGGGATCATTCCGAGAAGGCTTTGTATTTTCTCAATGAAAGCAAAGAATTACCTGATGGGACAAGGTGGTGACTTTGAAATCACTGCCCCGATTCTCAGCATTGGACCTGGAAGCCAGTGGGGATCACTGTAGTACTGGTGCCCACTAAAGTCATTTCTAGCTACCAGGGGATCCCACAGGTATGGCACACATACTTATATCCCTTATCCAAGCTGGTGTAAAATCTGTCAATTTCAGCTTTAGATCGTTTTCTAGTTTAGTACATCATCTTCTGGATAGTGTAGCTACAGTATCTCACTAAAGTGAGTATACCCCTCACATTTCTGTAAATCTTTTAATGTGACAGCACTGAAGAAATTACACTTTGCTACAATGTAAAGTAGTGAGTGTACAGCTTGTACAACAGTGTAAATTTGCTGTCTCCACAAAATAACTCAACACACAGCCATTAATGTCTAAACCGCTGGCAACAAAAGTGAGTACACCCCTAAAAAATTTCCAAATTGGGCCCAATTAGCCATTTTCCCTCCCAATATCATGTGACTCCTTAGCTTTACAAGGTCTCAGGTGTGAATGGAGAGCAAGTGTGTTAAAGGTGGTGTTATCGCTCTGAGGATCTAAAAAAGAATTGTTGCTCTACATAAAGATAGCCTAGGCCGGTGATGGCGAACCTTGTCACCTCAGATGTTTTGAAATTACATTTCCCATGATGCTCATTCACTCTGCAGTGTACTTGAGCATCATGGGAAATGTAGTTCCAAAACATCTGGGGTGCCAAGGTTCGCCATCACTGGCCTAGGCTATAAGAAGATTAAGGACATGGATTACTGGAACCATGTCCTGTCTTCTGATGAGACCAAGATAACCTTATTTGGTACCGATGATGTCAAGCATGTGTGGCAGCAACCAGATGAGGATTACAAAGACAAGTGTGTCTTGCCTACAGTCAAGCATGGTGGTGGGAGTGTCATGATCTGGGGCTGCATGAGTGCTGCCAGCACTGGGGAGCTACAGTTCATTGAGGGAACCATGAATGCCAACATGTACTGTGACATACTGAGACAGAGTATGAGCCCCTCTCTTCGGAGACTGGGCTGCAGGGCAGTATTCCAACAAAACCCCAAAAACACCTCCAAGACGACCACTGCCGTATTAAAGAAGCTGAGGGTAAAGGTGATGGACTGGCCAAGCATGTCTCCAGACCTAAACCCTATTAAGCATCTGTGGGGCATCCTCAAATGGAAGGCGAAGAAGGACAAGGTCTCTAACAGCCATCAGCTCTGTGACGTCGTCATGGAGGAGGGGAAGAGGACTCCAGTGGCAACCTGTGACTCTCTGGTGAACTCCATGTCCTAGAGGGTTAAGGCAATGCTGGAAAATAATGGTGGCCACACAAAATATTGACACTTTGGGCCTAGTTTGGACCTTTTCACTTAGGGGTGTACCCACTTTTGTTGCCAGCAGTTTAGACATTAATGGCTGTATGTTGAGTTATTTTGAGGAGACAGCAAATTTACACTGTTATACAAGTGCTCACTACTTTACATTGTAGCAAAGGGTCATTTCTTTAGTGTTGTCACATGAAAATATATAATAAAAAATATTTACGAAAATGTGAGGGGTGTACTCACTTTTTGAGATACTGTATATAGTGGTAAAACAATATTTTTTTGGTGTCTGTGTGTGTTTTGAATGTCCATCTCCATTTTACAGTGATGTCATGTGTATGCAGCATTGGTTGTAAGCATTGCATTATGTTTAACTGCAGGTATCCTGACATTGCTGGACACAGAGATATATTTCACTTCCTTTATAAAGAGCCCGAGAGATGCTTCAGTCAGACCTGCTGAGGGTCACCTCCATTTCCCACCTCTTCAGGTTCAAGGTCATAATAACGACCCCTGACTCCCTTGTGTATGGACTGTCCTGGTAGCTCTATTTAAAGGACAAGGAGGGAATTCATAAAGACGCAGCCTCCAGAACTGATCTGACACTACATATATACGTTGCAGGAGGGTGATGAGCAGTGGACGGGTACCATTGGCTGAAAAAGCCATGTCGGAAGGTTACGCCAGACTGCGGTACAGAGACACCTCCCTCCTCATCTGGCAGCAACAACAGCAGAAGCTGGAGACGGTGCCACCTGGGACATACCTGAGCCGGAGTCAAAGTATGTGGTACTCACAGTATGGGAATCAGTCCATCTTGGTCCGCGACAAGAACAGCATCTCTAGAGACACCGGACAGTCCAAGTTCTGTACTGTAATGTGAAGTGGCATTACCTGTAAACAGTATTTACTTGTTGCACTTTAGTCGCACAACAGGCGTACATACAGAGCCAGCTTTTATTGCATAAGGAAAGGCAGCTGTGCACTTAAAGGGAACAATTCTTTGTAAAGATTTATGCTGATCACATTCATCAACTAAACACTCATCTACCCAGTAGAAATTCTTACACGACTTATGTTAATGATGCACATTTAGCACAGTGTGGCATTTTAATGGTTTTATTGTGAGAAGCCCCTATCCGACGGCCCCGTACTCCATTGGGGTAGAAATCAGCCCATTTAGAAGTACCCCTAGGAGGGAGGCAAGAGCAGTGGTCATTGTTATGGATTGAGCATTTCTAATTCGCAGTAAAATTCTAGCTCCAGTCCTGCATACTTTTCCCACATCCATGACTTTCTAGGTTGTGAGATCAGGACCAAGATGACAGCACTGAAGCCTATTCCTTTAAAAAGAAGGAAAAGGTTTGGTCCCTGGCTATAATGAAGATCCAATAACTTAAAGCGGAACTTCACCCAAAAGGGGGGAAGTTCCACTTTACTGCCCCCCTCCCCTCCTACTTTTGGGATAGCTGGTACCTGGTTTGGACAGGTACCTTCTCTCACATATGCTCAGTTTGCCTAGACTAGTGGTCTCCAAAGTGCAGGCGTTGGCTTGCTTTCATCTTGCCCTTGGGCAAAATTCCCCCCATTGCCACCAATAATGGGGAACTATTCCTCCCACTGACACCAAGAATGAGGCAAAATTCCTCCCACTGACACCAAGAATGAGGCAAAATTCCTCCCACTGACACCAATAATGGGGAACTATTCCTCCCACTGACACCAATAATGAGGCACAATTTCTCCCACTGACACCAATAACGAGGCACAATTTCTCCCACTGACAACAATAACGAGGCACAATTTCTCCCACTGACAACAATAACGAGGCACAATTTCTCCCACTGACAACAATAACGAGGCACAATTTCTCCCACTGACAACAATAACGAGGCACAATTTCTCCCACTGACAACAATAACGAGGCACAATTTCTCCCACTGACACCAATAACGAGGCACAATTTCTCCCACTGACACCAATAACGAGGCACAATTTCTCCCACTGACAACAATAACGAGGCACAATTTCTCCCACTGACAACAATAATGAGGCACAATTTCTCCCACCGACCCCAACAGTGGGGTACAATTTCTCCCATCGACCCCCAACGGTGGGGTACAATTTTTCCCACCAACCCCAACAATGGGGCAGAAGTCCGGCCTCCCTAAAATCTTAAGGACAAACAGGCAGAGAACCATGGCCTAGATCAGGGATATGCAATTAGCAGACCTCCAGCTGTTGCAGAACTTCAAGTCCCATGAGGCATAGCAAGACTCTGACAGCAATAAGCATGACCCTCAGAAGCAGAGGCATGATGGGACTTGTAGTTTTGCAACAGCTGGAGGTCCGCTAATTGCATATCCCTGGCCTAAATGATCTGAGCAGAAGTCCTCCCCCCTCCCTTGCTTTGCCTGCAGCCTTCTGGGTTATATCACAGATCCCAGAAGCAGGCGGACTATAGCCAACTTTTTTTTCATACAGCCTAAAGATACTCTTTAAATACTTTTTGGCACAGGATGAGGTTGCTGCCAAGACATTTAACAAGACTGTTCGAAAAGAAAACACATGCTAGGGTACAGCTAGAGAAATACTGGGCAGTTGTTACTGATCTCTCCTTTCAAAAATGCTGGTTGCCAGGCTGCCTCTGGTTTCATGAGACAAGCCTATAGAGCAGTGATGGCGAACCTTGGCACCCCAGGAGTTTTGGAACTACATTTCCCATGATGCTCATGCACTCTGCAGTGTAGGTGAGCATCATGGGAAATGTAGTTCCAAAACATCTGGGGTGCCAAGGTTCGCCATCACTGCTGTAGGACATGAAGTCAGCACACCTGATCTGTATTCTTACGCTGGATCAGTGGCTACAACTGTATTACACTTACTGGACCAGCGTGACACCCAGTCAAGTTTGCAACTTTAGGAGGAGAATTCTGCAATGACAACCTCTATATTTCCCCACAGTACAGGGTTTCTTTCTGCATAATGTTGTGTTGTTCTTACATGAAAGAAATGCTGCTTCTATTACAAGTGTTTTTTTGTTTTTTTGTTTTTAATGGGGAAAAGCTTTATGGCACTAATTTCTACAATTATGTTTGACAGGCACGTGCTGCATCCCTGCAGCATAAGCATTGATGTTGTACATTTCTGCACTATTCATTTGTTACACAGTATTTGTTTTTTTTTTTTACATGATTTTGTATTATCACTTTTTAGAATTCAAGAAAATGGAAAGCAAACATTTTTCCATCTCAGAAACACACTATGTATATTTGTTAAAAAAATAAAAATACAAGGCTTTAGATGTTGTATACCAAACTTGTCCATTTAACAGCTATTGTGCTTTTGTATGTGAACACTGTGTATGGTTGTAACTCAGATATCCAAGACTAGGGTAAAGTTTCTGACACTGACTATGGATTCTATACATATGCACAGAGTAAAGGCTGGCTTTACACCTCTGCATTACTGTACTGTCACTCTGTGTGCTCCCCCATCATTTAGAATGGCATGCTAATACACAAGTAGAGTAGACGCTGATGGGCACACACTACAGTGCATCACAACCTAAAGCATTACTAAACCCACAACAGTAAAATCAGCCTGTATATGCAGTAAAGCGTGCTCGTTATACTCACTGTAGAACCTAAGGGGTTAAATCCTCTGCATTGTGTAAAAAGGCTGTTTTATCATGTCTTCTCTGAACCTCCCATTCTTCCGCTCACCCTCCTGATAAAACAGAGCCTTGGGGGCATTCTGCACATGCTCAGTTTGGTGTGTACTGCTAGAGAGTTTTTTTTTTTTTTTTCTTTTCTTGGGTGGGTGCATGTGATCGGCGCAGGGCCAATTAGCACTGTCCAGAGAAAGGGTCAAGGGTCCTGAAGCCTCCTAGGACAGCTTTAACCAGTGCTTGGCCGGACAACAATAGAAGTCTATAGACTGCCACAACCCCTTGCAAAAAAAATTATGGAATCACCACGCTTGGTGTTCATTCAATTGGTTTGTGTAGAAAAAAAAACTAATCACAGACATGCCTCAAAACTATTTTCATCTAACATTTCAACCTTCTGGCTTTAAAGTGGTTATAAACCCTTACAAACCACTTTGACCTACAGGTAAGCCTAGATTAAGGCTTACCTGTAGGTCCCAGAGATATCTCCTAAACCTATACGGTTTAGGAGATATTTACAAAAAGACAGGCACCACTGTCTGCGGCGCGCACTGAGCAGGCTGCAGATCACGGCGATATGCCGCTCGTGTCGGCTCCCGTGCGAGTGACGTCATCGCGGCTCTGGCGAATCACAGCGCCGGAGCAGCGAGACCCGGAAGTCACTCCAGGATATATAGCAGCTGCCCAGATGAAGGAGGAGGACCGCTTTGGGGGCTTCGTTCTCGGGTAAGTTAATCATAATGAGCTAGTATGCTATGCATACTAACTCATCATGCCTTTGCCTTGTAGGTTGCATTTAAAAAAATAAATAAATAGCCTTTACTTCCTCTTTAACCACTTCCCGACCAGCGCACGACGATGTACGTCGACAGAATGGCACGGGCAGGCATATTGGCGTACAGGTACGTCCAATACTCAATGCCGCCCTGCCATCGGGAGCGCGCCGCCGGCGGCGGTGCGCTCCCGCGCTGGTCGGGACCCCCATGAGTCCGGTCGCGGGACACGCGGACTCGATCGCCGCGGGCATCCCCGCGATCGTCTCACGGAGCGGCCGAATGGAGGAAATGCTGTGTAAACAACATTTCTCCATTCTGCCTAGCAACTAGTGACGCTGATCTCTGCTCCATGTGATTGGAGCAAAGATCAGTGTTCACTAAATGAAAGCCCAACCCCCGCACAGTTAGTAACACACCCCTAGGAACACTTAACCCCTACACTGCCACCCACTGGTTAACCCTTTCACTGCCAGTGTCATTTACACAGGAATCACTGCATTTCTATAGCAGTGATTACTGTATAAATGACAATGGTCCCAAAAATGTGTCAAAAATGTCCGATGGGTCCCCCACAATGTCGCAGTCACAATAGAAAATCACTGATCGCCGCCATTACTAGTAAAAAAAAAAATAATAAAAAATTATTAATAAAAATGCTATAAAACTATCCCTATTTTGTAAACGCTATAACTTTTGCGCAAACCAATCAATCGCTTATTGCGATTTTTTTTTACCAAAAATATGTAGAAGAATACGTATCGGCCTAAACTGAGGGAAAAAAAAGTTTTTTATATATTTTTGGGGGATATTTATTATAACAAAAAGTAAAAAATAATGCGTATTTTTCAAAATTGTCGCTCTATTTTTGGTTATAGCGCAAAAAATAAAAACCGCAGGGGTGATCAAATACCACCAAAAGAAAGCTCTCTTTGTGGGAAAAAAAGGACGTCAATTTTGTTTGGGAGCTACGTCGCACGACCGCGCAATTGTCAGTTAAAGCGACGCAGTGCCGAATCGCAAAAAGGGGTCTGGTCTTTGACCAGCAAATTGGTCCGGTCTGCAAGTGGTTAAGAAAAGTGCAGCAAATTGCAACTGTTTTTGCAGATCAAGCAGAGTAAAATAATATGGAATCACTTCATTCTGAGGAAATTATAGAATCACTGTGTACTTTGCAGTTCTAAAGCAAATATCTTCTCATTAGTCTGCAGTTTAAAAAAAAAAAAAAAAGAAAGAAAGAAAGAGCGCTTGCACACCTTGGTGAACTGTTGCACCAACCTGATTAACATGAATCATGGCTCCAACATGAGAGATGTCAGTTGAAACAATGAGGATTATAAAACTTCAAGAAGGTAAATCATCACGGAATGTTGCAAAAGATGTTGGTTGTTCCCGGTCGACTGTGTCAAAAATCTGAACCAAGTACAAATCAAATGGGAAGGTCGTTAAAAGGGAAGCGTAGTGGTAGACCAGGGAAGACATCAAAGTGTCAAGATAGAAAACTTAAAGCAATATGCCTTGAAAACAGAAAATGCAAAACAAATGGAGGAACAAATGGTCAGAAACTGGAGTCAATGTCTGTGACCAAACTGTAAGACATCACCTAAGAAAATGGGATTTACATACAGAAAAGCCCAACGAAAACCATCATTAACACCTAAACAAAAAAAAAAAAAAAAAAAACGAAGGTTACAGTGGGCTAAAGAAAAGCAATTATGGACTGTGGATGACTAGATGAAAAAGTGATATTCGGTGATGAATCACCAATCTGCATTAGGTGGGGGTGATAATTTTGTTTGGAGCCGTTCCAATGAATACAGTGTATACCGCTCCTGCCCATTGAAATGAATGGGCACCGCTGCCGAAGTGTCTGCAATGCGATTTGGCACGGGCACATTTAACCCCTTCCTCGGCCACTAGCTGGGTTATAATTGCCCCACTAGCAGCCGAATAGCGCCGCTAAAATGACGGTAAAGCGCCGCTAAAACTAGCAGCATTTTCCTCTCAACGCCTGCCCATTCCAGGGTGATAGCAGCCTTCAGTAATAAGCGATACGGAAAGTTTTTTACATTTAAACATTTATTCAACAAAACAAACCTTCAGTTCACGTGTATGTATAATTTAGATAAAAAAACAAAACAAAAAAAAAACTATATATTAAATACAGAAAAACAGGCACTCAAAACTTTGGGACGAAAAAAAAAAATGGGCAAACTTTACTGTTAATTTTTTTTAAATCATTGTATTTTTTCCCAAAATATTATTTTTGAAAGCCGCTGCGCAAATACCGTGTGACATAAAATATTGCAACAACCACTATTTTATTTCCTAGGGTCTCGGCTATAAAAATATATAATTTTAGGGGTTCTAAGTGATTTTTTAGCAGAAAATACAGGATTTTTACTTGTAAGCAACAAGTGTCAGAAAAGATTTAGTCTTTAAATTGTTAAACTGAGAACTCTACACAGGGAGTTCAGTCCATTGAAGAAAAAACATTTTATCTCTGATCTTTTCTTGGCAGACTGCCCAGAGAGGAGGAAAGTCGCTCCACAGATTAAGTTCAGGCAATTTACATTGACTTCAATTACAGAAGTCTTTTGCAAGTCGGGCTGAAGATATAAATCTGCCTTTTTTATTAGCACAACCGGCCGATGCCGATTAATTAAAAAACTCCAAATATCGGCCGGCCGATAGATCGATCGACCTCTAGTTCATGTTATAATTTTGGACACTTTTCTTATTCCATCAATTGAAAGGATGTTTGGTGATGATGATTATTTTTAGGATGATTATGCATCTTGCCATAGAGCCAAAGCTGTGAAAGAGCCTGCTGTATGTCGGGGGAATCGATGCGCATGGCCGGTGGCCACCCGCGATTGTGGGAATGAGAGCCAGAATGGGGATCTGTCAATGTAAACAGACAGATCCCCGTTCTGACAGGGCAGTTAGACAGATCTGCTGTTCCCAGTGATTAGGAACAGTGATCTCTCTCCTCCTCCAGTCAGTCCAGCCCCCATACAGTTAGAAACACTCACAGGGAACAGAGTTTACCCCTTGATCAACCCTGCCAGTGACATTTATACAGTAATCAGTGGCTATTTTTAGCTCTGATTGCTGTATAAATGTCAATGGTCCCAAAAAAGTGTCCGATGTGTCCGCCGCAATTTTGCAGTCCCCTTAAAAAATCGCAGATCGCCATTACTAGTAAAAAAAAAATAAAAAAAAAATAAAATGCCATAAATATATCCCCCATTTTGTAGATGCTATAACTTTTGTGCAAACCAATCAATATACGCTTATTGCGATTTTTGTTACCAAAAACATGTAAAATACATATTGGCCAAACTGATGAAAAAATAGGATTTTTGTACTTTCCGTAAAATCCTTTTCTCTGAAGTTCATTGACTGACACAGCATCTTCATCTTGACCATAGGGTTATATCGCCACCTTCAGGAGACAACTAGAACATGTCAAAACAGCAAAACTGCACAGTACCGCCCAGGGGGCAGTCCTACCGGCTATAACCCCCCCGACACTGCATCCAGCAGCTCAGTTCGTCAAAAAGCAGCACAAAAATACATAGGAGGGGTGGGCGCTGTGTCAGTCAATGGACTTCAGAGAAAAGGATTTTACGGGGAGTACAAAAATCCTATTTTCTCTTTCGTTCATTGGCGGACACAGCATCTTTATCTTGACCTTAGGGATGTCCCCAAGCAGTGTAAAAAAAACGAGGGGGTGGGAACAGAAAGAAAACAACTCCACCCATAACAACCAGAGCTTTTCAACAGAGAAGTTACAACCTTGCGGCTGAAGCAAGCATCCGAAAATGCGCTCACATCAACCTTGTAAAATTTTGACCAGGTCGCCACCTTACACGCCTGGGAAACGGACGCTTGATGTGGGAATGCCCAAGAGGCACCAATTGCCCTGGTAGAATGTGACGTGACAGGAAAGGGATAAAGTTGTGGACAAGCAAAAGGCAGGAGATATATAAAAAAAATAAAAAATTCAAAGGCTTTATCAATGCCTAGTAGCACAGTGAAGTCTATTATTGAGAAGTCGAAGGTATTTGATACAATACAGACCCTCCCTGGATCAGGACATTGCTCCCAAATGAATGAAAGAGCCAGGAGGAAACTGGTCAGACCAAGAGGCCTACAGCAACTCTGAAGCAGTTGCAGGAATTTATGGCACAGAGTGTGCATGTGACAACTATATCACCAATTCTTCATGTTGCTTGTATTGGAGTGTTGCAAGAAAAAAAAAGCCAGTCCTCAAGATTGGCCACATGCAGTCATGGTGGGGCTTTGCCAAAAACACACCTTGAAGATTCTAAGGCCACATGGAAAAAAGGTGTTCTGGTAAGATAAGACTAAAATGTAATTATTTGGCCTCAATGCCAAACGATATTTCTGGCAGAAATCCAATACAGCTCACCATCGAAATATCATCATTCCTACAGTAGAGCATGGAGGGGGGAATATACTGTTATGGGGGTGTTTCTTTGCAGCAGGGACCGGAGCACTTGTCAGAATAGAAGGAAAAATGGATGGGGCAAAATACCGTCAAATTCTTAAAGAAAAAAGAAAACACATGCTATTTCAAACAATGGGTACATAAATAACATTGTTGTATTCAAATTGACAGTTTCAAGACGGCTATTGTCCGTACAGTAAACAAAAAAGAAAGGGTCTCTAACTAAGACCCCTTTCACACCAGGGCGTTTTGCAGGCGCTATAGTGTTAGAAATAGCTCCTGCAATCTGCCCTAAGGCCCCTTTCACACTGGGGCGGTGCGGGCGTCGGCGGTAAAGCGCCGCTATTTTTAGCGGCGCTTTACCGTCGTTTTAGCGGCGGTCTGCGGGCGCTAGCGGGGTGGTTTTAACCCCCGCTAGCGGCCGAAAAAGGGTTAAAACCGCCCGCAAAGCGCCGCTGCAGCAGCGCTTTGCCGGCGGTATTGCCGCGCTGTCCCATTGATTTCAATGGGTAGGAGCGGTTTAGGAGCGGTGAATACACCGCTCCTTCACCGCTCCAAAGATGCGGCTAGCAGGACTTTTTTCACTGTCCTGCCAGTGCACCGCTCCAGTGTGAAAGCCCTCAAGCTTTCACACTGGAGTGAAAGGGGCCGGTTTTTTTCAGGCGCTACACAGGCGCTATTTTTAGCGCTGTAAAGCCTGAATACCGCCCCAGTGTGAAAGCAGCCTTAAGAAGCTGCACCATTATGTGTAGTGTGAAAGCCCGAGGGCTTTCACACTACAGCGGTGTGCTGGCAGGACGTCAGAAAAAAGTCCTGCCAGCAGCTTCTTTGGAGCGGTGTGTTTACCGCTCCTCCACCGCTGCTCCCCATTTAAATCAATGGGGCAGCGCTGTAATAGAGCAGGCAAAAGGCCGCTACTGCAGCATATTGCTGGTGGTTTTACCCCTTTCTCGGCCGCTAGCGGGGGTAAAAGCGTCCTGCTAGTGGCCGAAATGCGCCGCAAATCCAGCGGTAAAACGCTGCTAAAAATAGCTGCGTTTTACCGCCGACACAATGGTCGGTGTGGTGTGAAAGGGGTCTTAAAGAATGTCGGTTGTTATGGAAACATATTTGGTCAATAAACTTGTTCAAATAAAAAGGGGGAGTGGAGACTGGGACACACACATCATCATGCTTTGAAGAAGATCAGAAGCCACTTGTGATACAATAACAGTGCCAGATTTTCCAGAAGAAACCGTTGCCAATGGAGACCACAAACATACATTAACAGAAGTTACGTAACCTTGCTAGATAGACGCAAGCAAAACAGAGAAGAAGGCTTACCTTCCAACATGACAATGATTCAAAGCACAATCCGCACTACTATGTGCTAAAATTATGTAGAATCCCTCTAAATGTAGTTAATAATGTATTCCCACAAAGTAAAATACAAAATTGGATCAGAACCGCTAGCCCCCTGCAAAATGGTGATAGAATACCATCACAATCATGTATATTCTATCACCATTTTGCAGGGGGCTAGTGCTTCACTTATCCAATGTTGTACATAGTAAAAATAACCACACAGCGGTTGAAGGAGAAAAAGATGAATGTCCTTGCATAACCTCGTCAAAGTCTAGATTTAAAGTGGTTGTAAAGTCAGAAGTTTTTTTTTTATCTTAATGCATTCTAAGCATTAAAAAAAAAACCTGTGTGCAGCAGCCCCAGCGCCCCCTAATACTTACCTGAGCCCCATCTCTCTCCAGCGATGTCCACAAGTGCCCCGGGCGTCTCTTCTCCCAACTGGCTGCGACACAGCAGCAGCGCCATTGGCTCCCGTTGCTGTCAAAGTTAGCCCATCAGGAGAAGGGGTGGGGCTGAACCGAGGCTCAGTGTCTGAATGGACACACAGAGCTGTGACTCGGCTCAGGGTGCCCCCATAGCAAGCTTCTTGCTGTGGGGGCACTCAACAGGAGGAAGGGGCCAGGAGAGTTGAAGAGGAACCTGAGATGATGAGAATCCAGGCTACCCTTTGCAAAACCACTGTACAAAGCAGGTAAGTATATGTTTGTTATTTTTTAGAGAAAAACAAAAATAGGAAACATTTTACAATCACTTTAAACCCCATTGAAAATCAGTAGAATGACTTAACGACTGCAGTCCACAAACCATCTCCATCAAATTTAACTGAACTTGAGCAGTTCTACAAAGAAGAGTGGGCAAATATTGCAAAGTCTAAATGTGCAAAGTTAATAGAGACATATCCCAACAGACTCAAGGCTGTAATTAAAGCAAAAGGCGGTCCAACAAAATACTGACAAGGGGGTGATCCTTTTTCCAACTCAGATTCCGTTTTTGAATTTTTTATTTTCTGATATGTTGGGGTTATATCTTTCACTTGGATGTTATAAGTTGCACTGAATAAACACAACTGGATAAAACAAACAATTTTCTGCAAAAGCAACAAAATATGAAGGGGACGATTATTTTCTATACCCACTGTAAATCTCCGCAATGGGACACAGATGGCAAAAAAACTGACAGGGGTTATAACCCTCCCTTAATCTATCCAAAATATTTTTTTTAAAAAGTTAGGGGTTTTGATCATTCCCTAACAAATGTTTTTTTTTTTTTATGTAACGTATGTTGTGTTTTTAGGCATGCATTAATGTATGTACAGTAAAATATAAAGGTTGGAAGAACATTAGCGTTATATAACTATTTGGCCGCATAAGAGTCAGTGTCAACTAGCTTGTGTTTACTTCAGAAATTTACTTCAGAAATGCACCTACATTGGTCCTGTTGGGCTCATCTACACTATTGGTTGTGTTAATTAATGCAAAAGTTGGTATTGTGTATTAATGGTTTATTAAAAGGGACCTCGGTGCCCTGTAAAATGTGATAAAGCATTAAAAAAACATTATAACATTAAGGCTCGGTTCACACTAGTGTGACTTATGTGACATATCACTCTATGGCACGCAAGTCTCATCAAAGTAGTACAGGAACCTTTTTCAACCACTTCAGCCCCGGAAGAATTGGCTGCTCAATGACCAGGCCATTTTTTAGGATGCGGCACTGCGTCGCTTTAACTGACATTTGCGCAGTTGTGGCCCGTTGTAGCCAAACAAAATTGACATCCTTTTTTTCCCCCCACAAATAGCTTTCTTTTGGTGGTATTTGATCATCTATGCGATTTTTATTTTTTGCGCTATAAACAAAAAAGAGCGTACATTTTGAAAAAAATAAATAAATAAAATATTTTGTACTTTTTACTGTAATAAATAGCCTCATTTTTTTTTCCTCCCTTTAGGCCGATATGTATGCTTCTACATATTTTTGGTAAAAAAAAAAAAAAAAAAAAAATTTAAAATCGCAAAAAGTGTATATTGATTGGTTTGCACAAAAGTTATAGCGTCTACAAAATAGGTGATAGATTTATGCCATTTTTATTATTATTTTTTTTTTACTAGTAATGGCGGCAATTTGCGTTTTTTATCGAGACTGCGACATTATGGCGGACACTTGACTTTTGGGTCGACTGACAAATATACAGCGATCAGTGCTATAAAAATGAACGGATTACTGTATGAATCACTGGTAGGGCTTGGGTTAACCTTTGGGGGGCGATCAAGGGGTTAACTGTTCCCTAGGTGTGTAACTGTGGGGGATGGGACTGACTATAGGAGATGAGAGATGGTGGTTCCCAGCTGGTTCCCAACTCATGATCTCGCTTCTCCTCACAGAACTGGGATGTGTGTGTTTACACACTCACACACACACACACACACACGTCCCTGTTCTGCCTCTCATGCCCGCGACTGCCAGTCATGAGCATAGGCACCCCAGTCGTGCAGTGGGTGCACGGGCCTGCTATCTCACTTAAAAGGACTGACGTATACCTATGACGTTCGCTGGATAGTGCCGACATGACGGCGGCTGGTCGGCAAGTTGTTAAAGATTCTGCGAGTTTAGTTACAAAGATTGGAAGGGATTGCTATTAAAATTAATGTATTTAGACTTGTCATGCGACTTTGTGTTGCAAGTCGCACTAGTGCGAACCGAGCCTCAAAGCCAGATAGTTTAAAAAGGACAAGCACACCTTTGGAAAATGTTACATGTTCCACTTGTTTTTAGGGTGGAATATATAGTGTTCCAGCATCTGCAGCCTCTCCCCCATGATGCCCTCTCCCTGTGATAGCCAGGCTGTGCGGGGCTCCTCCACATGGCCACATCATTCATTCACAATTTTCTATGAATGAATGCCTACAAGTACCAATAGCCATGATGGCTTGTAGTTCTCAATGCGCTGCGAGGGCACTGGTGAGAGGTCCTGTAGTCCATTGATCTTCCTGCTCTCAAGGTACAGGCAGTCAACGAAGCGGAGTCTGCAGTAGCCCATGATTGCATCCACTATCTTACCTCCAATATATATATATATATATATATATATATATAGATATAGATATATATTTTTATAAATATGAAGTTGACCCTGCAGGGCTCCAAAAAATTGAATGTTGCTTTACAAGAAGATCATATTAAGGAAAATGCTGGTGTTCTACCAATATGCAAGCAAAATGCTTGAAGGTGACGCCACTGATCACAGCACCCTCATTACTAAACCTGCACCACTAGTACCGTTTGGTGTGCAGCTGGAAATTCATTTTCCTAGATGGTGAAGCAGAGCACACCAATATATTAAATGGCATGGAGGAGGAAACTATTGCGACTGAAAGTTGACCAAACCACCAGATGTTTTGTCATATTTATTTATTTCAGTTACTTATATAGCGCCATCAATTTACGCAGCGCTTTACATATACATTGTACATTCACATCAGTCCCTACCCTCAAGGAGCTTACAATCTAAAGGTCCCTAACTCACATTCATACATACTAGGGACAATTTAGACAGGGCCCAATTAACCTACCAGCATGTCTTTGTTATCTCACCTAAGAGAAAAAGAGTCCTAAACCGTATTGTATGTATGAGTGTCATTTGGTAAACATGCGGATTTGAGCTTTTTATTGCTGTCAGAACTTTTAGTAAGATGCCCTGTTTGTCCCCCTCCGGAAAGTACGGTAGTTATACAGCCCACTGCCTTCATATCATGCGGTTTCAATGGTTTTTATTAATGGTTTTGGCAAAATAATAAAGAACAGTTGGTAGTAGAGTGATCAATCCTCGCTTGCTCCACGTGTATCAAAAAACAAACAAACAGATGAACAAGAGAACGAACACCCAGAGAAATGCATATCATGCTTTCTTGCTGTGTCATCAGCCCGATTTTTGTGCCCTCATGGTGTACAGCAGGGATATGCAATTAGCGGACCTCCAGCTGTTGCAGAACTACAAGTCCCATGAGGCATAGCAAGACTGACAACCACAAGCATGACACCCAGAGGCAGAGGCATGATGGGACTTGTAGTTTTGCAACAGCTGGAGGGCCACTAATTGCATATCCCTGGTGTACAGCCTTCGATATAAAAACCCAACTTTAGCTCAAACTTATTCATTTTGGATGGAGCAGGAAAGAAAAACACCTTCTATTCTTTATTGCTGTAGCCCAGTTGTGGAGATTTTCACCCACTTCTTTTTTGGGCCTGTGCTTTCCTATCCCAGTGACATTCATGCCCTCTATTTTTTTTTTTGCATCACAGGGACAGAGGGAGAGTGAAGAGCTCCACAAAGGGGTCACAGACTAAAATAAAAAAGTGTGATAGTATTTTTGACTCTCCCCTACTATAATGAAAACTAAATATAATTTGTCTGGAGTTGGGCCTTAAAACAGTAGTAAACGACACTTTAGGACTTTTACCTAGGAGGTAACGTGTAAGTACAGTGAATATCTCCTAAACATGTACCTCTTCGGAAATATTCACATGTGTAGGAGCCGGTTTTGTCATCCGGTGCATACACTGGAGCAGGGAAATGCAATTAGCGGACCTCCAGCTGTTGCAGAACTACAAATCCCATGAGGCATAGCAAGACTGACAGCCACAAGCATGACACCCAGAGGCATGATGGGACTTGTAGTTTTGCAACAGCTGGAGGTCCACTAATTGAAGATCCCTGCACTGGAGTATGCCGTCCATTAAAGTGGTTGTAAACCCTTACAACACACTTTCACCCACAGGTAAGCCTAGATTAAGGCTTACCTGTTGGTGCTGTAAATATCTCCTAAGCCTACATGGTTTAGGAGATATTTACAATTCCCCATATAAGGATTTCTTCTGCACATGTGCCGATGTACTTGGCGCATGCACACTTTAGAAGGGTCACGGCATGCCGTGGGAGCGACGTCACACGACTCCGGCCAGTCACAGAGCCAGAGTCCGTGACCCCGGAAGGAAGATGGATGCTTCCAGCCGGCGAGGAAATCGGGGACATCGCTGGCTCCTGTGTCAGGCAAGTGACACATAATGGGCTACTATGCGATGCATAGTAACCCATTATGCTTTACCTTTTCAGGGAAACAGCAAGTAAACCTATATCAGGGTTTACTTCCTCTTTATGAGCATTGTGTCATAACCTTGACTTCTGTGCACATGCACAGGAGCGACATCACCACAGTCCAGCCATTCTAGCAGCCAGAGTGAAAATCTGGAACGATAGCAAGTCTGTCATAACATGGCATACTTACACAGCATGACGTAAACTGCCCGGTGGGGCAATTTTTATCATTGTAGGATTTTACTATAATTTTAACGGCAAGACTTGATTTTCTAAACATAAAATTATTTTGTGCCTTTAGCTCTAAAACAGTACTGTCTTATCAGCTCCACAATAGGAGACATCTGCTTAACATTAAAGAGAACCTGTCAGAACAGAACTGTGGTAGATGCCACTGCTGACTAGTTTTTGAAGGCACAGATTCAGCACAGTCCCTCATCCCTCTCACTACTTATAAAGGTTTAGTAATGGCAATCTACAACTACTACAAGCTTTTTATAATTTGCCTACCTTATTTTTTCCTCCTCGTTCTTCTCACGGTTTCAGTTTCAAATTAATTCATCTCCCTTTTACATCCAGGAACTCAACTTAGAACTCTGGGGCAAGCCTCTTGAGGCATGAAACAGGAACTTCCCAGGATGCAGCTGTGAGGCCAGGGTTACATCACCAGAGCCTCATTCAACCAGGAAAACAGCAATTTAACTAAAATCAAAACGTGTTTGACTAATAAATGTAAGAGGATTTTTTTTAGAACAGTCTGCAGAGCCAAATAAAAAGAAATGTTGCGCTGTCCTTAAATGTGCTAATATCTTCATATTATTCACAAAGTGCGTATAATGTTAATTTAAAAAAGAATACATCCACTTATTCAGAATATAGTGAAATTGATATAATCTGTGCCATCATGCAAGGAAAAAAATTTATAAAGTATATCAAAAATTTAAATAAAAATAAAAAAGTAGGGTTGAACAAGTGCACAATTATATTCCATAGTTCTTCAGGTGATCATCAGCTAGTGCTCCACTCCAGAATAGGCATAACAACCTTCTTACCAGATAGTGAGGCCAAATCCAGATCTGATCTCTCTTTAGTGAGCTCACCCCCTCACTCCAGATATGGAGTGTATCCCCTTTCAAGGCGACCCGCAGGCAAAAAGACTTGTATAAACCGTTTTCAGAGCCCTCCACCACAGGTTACTCATATAACATCGGTGAAAATAATTATTTGATCCATTGCAGATTTTGTAAGTTTGCCCACTTACAACACAATAAAGGGTCTATAATTGTTATAGGTGTATTTAAAAAGTATAGAGACAGAATATCAACCAAAAATCTAGAAAAAAAAAAAAACGCGACACAAATGTTAAAAATTGAGTTGTAGAGTTTAGCGAGTAAAAAGCATTTTATCCCCTAGGAACAAAACAATTTCTGGCTCAGACTGGCTACAGTAGGTGCTCATGTGGTACACAGATTAGTCTGTCAATTTAAGAAGGTGCTCTTAACGATAGCTCGTTATGTGTATAAAAGCCACCTGTCCACAGAATCTTTTTTCCATTCAAACCTCACCTTAAGGCTGGGTTCACACTGCTGCGGGGGGAGATCCGGATGTGATTCGCACCGCAAATCACATCCGATCTCCGTAGCGATGCGAGTTCAGCCATACAGATAGTATGGCTGAATTCGCAGCGCTCCCGCAGCAAACTCGCACGGGACCCTTTTTTTGGTCCGCAACAGAATCGGATCGCATGGGGGTTCACACCATGCGATCCGATTCCTGTGCGAGTCGGCAGATCGCACTGCGATATGCGGACGGATCTGGGGGTGTCATTAACATAACATTGACACTCCCAGCCGTCCGCATAGGGCAGTGTGAACTGCCGGCGGGAGGTGTGCGATGCGGGAAAACGCCGCGGATTCGCGGCGTTCCCGCATCGCAGCGGTGTGAACCCGGCCTAAGGCTGGGTTCACACTGCTGCGGCTGGGAGACCCGGATGTGATTCGCACCGCACTGCAGTGCAAATCACATCCGATCTCTGTGCGATGCGAGTTCAGCCATACAGATAGTATGGCTGAATTCGCATCGCACCCGCCCCAAACTCGCACAGGACCCTTTTTTGGTCCGCAGCAGAATCGGATCGCGTGGGTGTTCACACCATGCGATCCGATTCCTGTCCGAGTTTGCAGATCGCACTGCGGTATGCAAACTGATCTGGGGGTGTCATTAACATTCCACTGACACTCCCAGCAGTTCGCATAGGGCAGTGTGAACTGCCGCCGGGAGGCATGCGGCAATGTGAACCCAGCCTCATGGGCAAAGCAAAGAGCTGTCAAAAGACGCCAGGGATAAGACTGTAGATCTGCGCAAGGCTGGAATGGGCTACAAGACCATCAGCAAGAAGCTTGGTGGGAAGGGGACAACTGTTGGAACGATTGTTTGCAAATGGAAGAAATACAAAATTTAAAATCAATAATGCACAAGGTCGGTGCGCCCTCCTTTTTTTTCCTCTTTTAAACCAACTACAAGAAACAGCTTACCTCCATGCTTGCCAAGAAGGGTTTCTCCACCAAGTACTTGGAGATCAAATACATATTTTATTCACTGAACTGCAACTCAATTTATAACATTGTGTGTTTTTTTTTTTTTGGTTGATATTCTGCCTCTATCATTTAACCACTTAAAGTGGTTGTAAACCCTTACAAACCACTTTGACCTACAGGCATGCCTAGATTAAGGCTTACCTGTAGGTCCAAGAAATATCTCCCAAACCTACACGGTTTAGGAGATATTTGCCAAAACACAGGCACCGCTGTCTACGGCGCACTGAGCGCGCCGCTGTCAATGGTGACATGCTGCGAGTGGCGGCTCCCGTGCGCGGGAGTGATGTCATTGCGGCTTCGCCGAATGACAGCGCCGGAGCAGCAAGACCCACCGAGAAGATGGAGGCTCCGTACACAAGGGGACAGCGGTGACTTCGCTGGCTCCTGTGTCAGGTAAGTGACACATAATGGATGCGATGCGATGCATAGTAGTCCATTATGCTTTACCTTTGCAGGGAATAAAAGAGGAAGTAAACCCATCAGGGTTTACTTCCTCTTTAAGGACAGGGCAACATTTTTTATTTATATGGTAGATATTGATGGGTACAATATTGTGAGTGTAGCCGTCGGTACATTGTTCTATTTACATACTTTTTACACTGAGCACAGATAATGCTGATGGGATTTTTAGTGAAAGGATGGACAGAGCCAACTTAGAGAGCATCAGAACTGTTGTGCATCACATTTACTCTGGTTTCAGGCGTTAAATGTGGGCATCTTTGATTAATGTCTTACCATGTCTTTATGTGCGCATTGAGCACAAATTGCTCGATATCAGTGGAAGCCAAGTAAAAGAAGTCACAAGACTATGAAGACTTTTTGTACTTTATTATGAAAAAAAAAATAAAAACAAAAAAAAAAAAACAAAAAAAAACAAACGCACCTCAGGGCCCATGATTACCAGAACATCAAAGAGTACGTCCTAAATTTTATATCTTTTTTTTTCCTGTTGTCATGAGGCCAGCATTGCAATAAACAAGCTAAAACTACTTACATTGACTTGTTCTCAATAACTGACATGTACAGTAATATTACTAGATATAAACAGCACTAAAAGATTTTGAAACATTACAGTAAAACTTGCATGCATATCAGAAAATAAAAATGATAAAAAATAAAATTATGCATGTCGACGCAAAGCTAGGAAATTAGACAAACTGCAGGAGAGATATACACACTTGTATCAACTGGTTTTAACCCCTTGGCTGCCAGAAACACACGGCACCCAAAGGGTTACAAGAGCTGCCAAAAGGGCCCATGAACCTATGGGAAGCATTGTGGTGTTTAAAAACAAACACAAATGAAGAAAAATATATATATTTATAAATTTCCCAAAACGCAAAGTTTAAAAAAAAAAAAAAAAAAAAAAAAAAAATATATATAGTATTATGTGCACCTTACAACAAACAGCATACAATTGCTGCAAATAACAGCTTGAAGTTATTTTTTGTCTCCAGTTTTACAACATAACCCCTGTTTCTTAATGTGTACAATAAAATAAAACCCACACATTTTGCAGTCTTGCACATGTATAATTAAATAGGTGTAGCTTACTTTTGTTAATTCTCCATTCAACAAAATGCAAATTAAAAAAATATATATACTTTGATATGACAATGTTGCTTTTTATAGGATAAAAAATACAATTCTAGATGGAATTGAAGGATGTTAAATTTAATCTACTAAACTATAGAAAATTGCACGGGGAGACAGCAGCACCGACACAAACAATTTTTAACGTAAAACTGCAGCCCGATTTTGTTTTACGTGTTTTTAATAGAAGGGTTAAATCAATTGTAAAGATTGTATTGCTGTCGGTTTCCCCCATCAAAAAGAGTTTTCACTGCTTTCTGTTCTGGTGACCACAGAGAGAGAGCAAGGTAGTTGGGGGTGGTGGGAGGTTGTCTGGAGCTCAGCTTAAAAAGGGGAAATTATATAAAATACAGCACTCCGCTTTGAATTTATTATGATCACTGTTAGCTGGAGTTTTTTTTAATAGGCAGAATTACATTTGGGATACCCATGTGAAACACAAAGCCGTTGTACACACGGTCGGAGATTCCGACAACCAAATCCGTTGGATTTAGTCTGTCGGATTCTGTCCGTTGGATCTTGTCCGAAACTGTTGCATACACACAGTCGGACAAAGTTGCCGAAAAATCCGATCTTTCAGAACGTGATGACGTAATTTAGTTACGACGGGACTACATTCAGGCTAGTAGCCAATAGCTTTGATGTAGGAATTTGATCTGAGCATGCGTGGCACTTTGTCCGATCGGAATTCTCTACACATGATCGGAGTATGTCCTATCGGACCAGTTTGTCGGAAAATATTTCCAGCAAGTTGGAGAATTTGGTCCGACGAATATTCCGACGGAAACAGTCCGATGCATACCACACACAGTTGGATTATCCGACAACACGGTCCGATAGGACACATTCCGACGGATTCTCTGACCATGTGTACAAGGGCTAAGGCAGTGATGGAGAACCTTGGCACGCCAGATGTTTTGGAACTACATTTTCCATGATGCTCATGCACTCTGCAATGTAGCGGAGCATCATGGGAAATATAGTTCCAAAACATCTGGAGCGCCAAGGCTCGCCATCACCGCACTAAAGGTATTTACTTTTTGTCCACTAATAGCAAAATGTTACTTGGTACCAACAATGAACTTCTTTAACAGTTTCTATAAAACAAGACAAGCCTAGCATAAAATATGTTAAAGGTCAACCGTATCCAAGGTTTCTTTAGATTTGAACAGCCCCCTCTGTGGGTTAAACGGGTGAATTGTTTTTTTTTTTTTTTGCCCATCTTCCTGTCCTGGTGAGTAAGTAATGGGAAAATTCTCTAATGTGGACAGATAAAGCAACAGTACTACACAGTAGTGTGTTTTTTGTTATTGGTTTGTCATTATAGATCTATTTTTATGCTCCATTTCTTATATCCAAAATTACAATAAAATTTTCCTTGGGGAGTTGACCTTCAGCCTATTTTAGATCATGAGACTGTAAACTTTTAATGATGTACATAAAATAAAATCATAGTGTGCAACCTGGTGACAATGAAAAGATGTTAGACTACGTGATACATATTTACTGCACAGTTTATGAAAGACCTGTATTCAAATTACTGTAAATCACACAACTTTATAAAATGTACAATGATCCAGAATATTACATTTTTATTATTTTTTACAACCCCCCCAGTGTCCAAATCAGGCTAACCTCTTGTTTTATTACATAAAAACCCTTAAAAACGCACAGGCCACGGCTATGTAGTGGCCTTAGAAAAATAAATTTCAACATATCTTGTAGAAGCCACAATGTGTTTGAATCTGAACGATTTCTAGAAATTATGACACAAAATCATTTATTCTGATTCATGATCATAACAAGGAACCTAAAATCCGAGTACGGACTGCTAGAAAGGCAAGAAAGGTTATTTTGCGCCAACCAAATGTTTTTTTTCTCTTGATGTTGCAGTTTACATAACAAAATTTTTGTGGGTTACATATTTAAATAAGAAATGGAATCTACCACCAACTATGGGTCTTGGGGGAAAAAAAATATATATTTTTCCATAGCAACCACTCTGCAGAAAATTGGGAAGGTCAGAGGGCTTGAGGTATTATTTCCTTCATAAATTCAACGTTGGTTCAGGATGGGGATAAGACCCCTTAAACACCAGGGCGTTTTGCAGGCGCTATAGCGTTAGAAATAGCGCCTGCAATCTGCCCTAAAAAAGCTGCACCATTGTCTGTAGTGTGAAAGCCCCGAGGGCTTTCACAACACCAGCGGTGCGCTGGCAGGACGTCAGGGAAAAGTCCTGCCAGCAGCTTCTTTGGAGCGGTGAAGGAAGCGGTGCGTTTACCGCTCCTCCACCGCTGCTCCCCATTGAATCAATGGGGCAGCTCTGTAATACCGCCGGCAAAACGCCGCTATTGCGGTGTATTTCGGGCAGTTTTAACCCTTTCTCAGCCGCTAGCGGGGGGGTAAAAGCGCCCTGCTAGCGGCCGAAATGTGCTGCAAATCCGGCGGTAAAACTCCGCTAAAAATAGCGGCGTTTTACCGCCCACGCTATGGGCGGTGAGGTGTGAAAGGGGTCTTAAGGACAATCGTTTGCCCTGTCGCATGCATGAATTACACTGATCCACTCTATAAAAGGTCTCTCACCTGACAGGGTCAATGCACTTTGTATGTTCTGCCAAACAGAACTGATGTGAGATTTTTTGCAATGAAGAGCCAAAGTCATAATTAGGTTTAAATATGCTTTACGGATGCAAAAATCAACACCAACAGCCAGCTAAACTGATATGGAAAGAAAATCTAACCGGAAAATCCTCCAGTTTTCTTCCCCAATTGCTCACACTTATAATCAGATTTTCCTAGGGGCACATGATGGCCGAGCCCCCTCTATTAACTTGTAAGGTCAACAAATGCAGCGTACACGCGATCGAATTGTCTGGCGTACTTAGTCCGACATACAATCCGGCGGACTTTCTACCGAACGGACTTGGCCACACACGGACACACAGAAAGTCCGACGTTCGCTTGCGCGATGACGTACAGCACGTACGACGGGACTAGAAAAAGCCAGTATCCAATGGCTTCCTTTTTCGTACTTGCTTTGAGCATGCATCATTCTTAGTCCGCCGTACTAGCATACTGAAGAACGTATTGTCCGCTGAAACCCAAGTCCGACGGGAAGATTGGAGTGCAAAAATACTCTTAGTCCGCCGGACTTCACGCTGGAAAAGTCCGCTGAAGCCCACACACACGATCGAATTGTCCGCTGAAATGCGTTTCGGCGGACTAAGTACGCCGGACAATCTGATCGTGTGTACGCGGCATTAGTTTTACATACAGGCAACATCTATGAAGATGGAAGAGAAACAGCTGGTGCTGGCTTATCAGACAGAATAATAAGTCACGAATTACTAACTTGTCCAATACTCAAGCGCAGGTGGCCAGCCATTATAGGGACCTACCCACAGATGGAAGATCATCTCCTCATCTCATGTCTATTGCTACATTTACTTTGATTCACTTGCACTAGCTAAGGGTTCTATTATCCTAAACACACTAGCATAGATCAACCAGCCTGCTGCACTTTAAGAAGCCGAATTAAAATTAGTTAGATAAAGGTTTTGAAAAATGCTTCCTGAAGCCAACACTCTTTAAATCCTTAAATGAAACAATGTCTTATGTGTTTAGGGCCTCATTTTTGTGGGTGGGGGAGATACAAATGCACACACACCTTTTAAAAATGATTGAAAACATGTAATAAAAATACCATTTCCCAAAAATCTTCACCCAGTACAATAAGTTAGAATATTCTGATCCTCAGGACAAAAGTACAGCGCTTACAATGTACAAAAAAAATAAAAAAAAAATAAAAAGGACTATAAAAACAAAATGTAACCCTGTCTGGAAAATTAGTTTGCACTTGCCAATCCACGACTAAATATTTGGAAGAGTTAACAAAGATTCTAATTAAAAAAAACATTTATTAGAAGCCTGGCATATTAAGACTAGATAAAACAAAATAACCTTATATTGAAATACAGAAGAAAAAAAAAAAAAAAGGTACACATTTCACAATAAAAAAAAAATAGACAACTAGTCCCCCCCACCCCTCCCCCTCCCACCACAAACCCTTTAAAATCTTTCAATAGGGGTTCTATGCTAAAATTCTTGTAGCTGCCATTTTGGTAGCATTAAAAAAAAAAACTCAATAGCTGCTAATCTACATGTACTGTAGACTAACATAGTGGAGATACAAATGCTATACACTCTCAATTACAGGGAGGATTCCAAAGTTGTCCCTGTTTATTGTTTAGGGAAATCATGCATATATGTATAAGAAATATAGTATAGCTAAATGGGGAAAAGAAAGGGTTGAGGGTATGTTTTAGTAGGGAGGGGGTGGGGGTGGAGAGAGATTTGGGGGGAGAGGAGACAAAAAGAAATTAAGGCCTGAATTTCTCTGCATGGTTAAAAACTAAACCAAAAAGTTTTTTTTTTTCCTGATTGCACCAGTGCTAAGGATATTCACATGCAGTGACGTATGCTAGAGGAAAAGATCGGTACACAAAAAAAAAAAAAAAAAAAAAAAAAAAAAAAAATGTACAATATCAAAAAAATGGCACCTGTTGCCATAAACCGTAATAACAAGGATATAGACAGAAATAAGCTATAGAGAGTGCTGGATGTAAGAGAAAAAAAAAAAAGATTGTCAAATTCCCAAAATAAAATTCTCCATATGAAGATTGTTGAGCACAAACTGCACTCTAGTCACTAAACAGTAAATGTGTAAGCCTTGCTTGCTATATTACAATTTTTCTACTACAGGTTTTGTCCCATATTCCACTGTGCAGTTTAAAAATGCTTTTGCAAAAGTCAAATGGTTAATAAATAACATATGCAATATGTACATTAAAGCAAAAAGAAAGGCTAGTGGAATGTGTAGCTGAGGGGGGTCATTGTACTGAGGACCATGAAAATGTTGAATTTCTTACAAAATATGAATTTACTAGATATACTTTTTCTTGAGGTAAACAGAAAGCTTTAAAAAAAATTAAAAAATTAAGGAAAAATTAAAAAAAAAAAAAAAAAAAAAAAGTTAACCCCCACCAGATAAAAGTTACTTCCCGTAATATCAGCTACAAGTGCCTTGTGCACATTTTGCCCCATTTGAAAAAAAAATAAAAAATAGGCGCAATGCTGAAGCTGTAAACGTATGTTTAGTATATCTAGGTACTACAGCAAGGTTACACACACACCTATTTAATTACAAGGCAGGCAGTCTCTGACAGAGAAAGTACCATGTGAGAGGTTACATAGCAATTCGTTTCCAAAGTTGAGGGGCGTATTAAATTCGGTGGTAGTCGGTTCAGTTCGTGTTAAGTTCTGAGAAACACAATTTAGACCAAACAGGGAGAAGAGGCATTAAAACCAGTTTAAAATCTCTTTAATTATATAAAGTAAAATTTTCATAAAATCCAATTAAAGCAACAGGGCCCTCCGCTCGCTGGTTATTGCTGATGCCTGTTTGCCAAACTGGAGAATCTTCTATTTTTTTTTTTACTTTTTTTAAAAAATAAAATTAGTCTGTAGTTTTTTTCCTTCTTTTTGGTTTTTTTTTTTTTTAAATTTTTTTTTCCTTTTTTGTTTTTTTTTTAAAACAGCACACATAAGCCTTGAGCCTCAGACGAAGACACTGGGGAGAAGGACAAGATTGTGTGATCAGTTTTGATTTCCATGGTTAAAGTTTTACTCTGAGTCACTGCTGTCAGAGCTGGACCCGCTGGAGCTGCTGCTTCCGGATTCTGAGGAGCTGCTACTGCTGCTGAGCCGGGATGGACCTCCTGCTGCTCCTGAACCAGACTTCTCTGCAAGAGAAAAATAAATGCACAGCAGTGTTGGATCAGATTATAATTACTAATAAAAAAGACATGCAGTGATATCATTTTAAAATCCTGCAGACCCCTGGCTTGCTGGTCGTAAATTATTCTTTTTTTTTTTTTTTTACCTGTACATCTGTCATATGTATAGGGAAAAGGCAATTGGGCAAAGCTTCTTTCATGCTTATTGTAGGCAAACATGAAGCAAGTCAGGCGGTAAATATGTGCCTTGGGTGTGAATAACCACCAGTAAGTTTATGCTATAAAAACAAAAAAAATGAGCCTGGTTCAGGACTCTAATATACAACCTGCCATGACTTTAAAGCAAAAAATACTTTAGATTTAATTTCAATATATAGCTTTAAGACTTATCTGGATTATGAACATCAAGATAAAATTCTGAGATAGAAGAGATAAACTAGATACAAGATAGGAGGATACAGTCCCGAGAGATTATTAAAAAAAAAAAAAAAAAACTTTAAGTTAAAGTTTATTTAAAAAAAACTTTCTGCAATGCATGTTCACTAACATCACTTACCCTCCAAAGAAGTGTATCCCACATCCTGCGGATTTCTAGTTAGCCCTTGGACATTTCGACAACCAAATCAGTCGGATTTTGTCCGAAACTGTTGCATACACACGGTCGGACAAAGTTGTCAGAAAATCCGATCGTACTTAACGTGATGACGTTATTTCATTAGGACGGGACTACGTTCAGGCTAGTAGCCAATAGCTTTGGTCTAGGAATTTGATCTGAGCATGCGTGGCACTTTGTCCGATAGGAATTCTCTACACATGATCGGACAATCCGCTCGGATCATGTTGTCAAAAATTTTTTATAGACAAGTTGGAAAACTTGGTCCATCGGATACTCCGATGGAAACAGTCCGATGGAGCCCACACACTGTCGGATTATCCGACAACACGGTCCCATCGGACATTGTCCATCGGAATATCCGACCGGGTGTACAAGGGCTTAGAGTAGAAATGATGGGGTAGTCTCATTCAACTGCATTTTGTGACAGGTCTTTCGGACTTCAATGTACTGTAATGTTAGATCCGAAGACAGTAATGCACCATCAGAAATTTGGAGACGTGAAGAGGACCCGTCATCGCTGCAGAGAACATTTCTAAACCAAGGAGCAGCAGGAGGTAGGATATACTTCATTAGAGGTAAGTAGTTGACCCTGCATCCCAAAAATAAATCTTAACTAAACTTCAGCTTGAACATGAACCTGTGGCCAAACATTCAAGTGTGCACATATCTTTAACAAGTCGTAAATGGGCTTTAAACAAGTCATCTCTGACCTCGATAGCCGCAGGCACCGTGGAACAATTCATCTCTAAGTTCAGAGCAGAGGCACTGAAGTGTTTTAAGTCATGCTCTTAGCAGCTCAGCTCACTCTGCACCCTTCCAGTTCACCTTCTGTGGGTTTACATTAGATATCACAAGGCTGCTAAAGTGGAAGTAAACTCCGCTATCGTTTTCAGCCAAGGAAGCTGCCATCTTTGCCTGTTTAATCTTCAACTGCTATGGTGCTGCACATGTGATTCGTTATGACACCAGCCATTGGATGGTTTGATAGTTTGGCTGAGAGCACAGCCAATGTGCAGTTAGCATTCCCAGCATGCCTTTTTTTGTTTAACTGTTTAAATCGATGGGTTTACTTCCACTTAAATTACTGCTGGGAGGGAAAGGTTTGGTAAAGGTTTAAGCAAGCTGCTGGAAGAATAACTTAAAAGGGCCTTTAGTATTTCGGCTGTGAACGAAGCAAAGACCCGTCTAACCAAATTCATATTTATGAAGCCAACAATCAATTTTGAGGGTTACAGGTGATCCAGGTCAAAACGGCTGGGTAACTGGGGATTTCTACAAAATAGCATTTCAAGATTAAATGCTCTTAATATATTGAAACTGCTTTTGTTTTTTTTGGGGGGGGGGGGGATTAAAGAACTTTTTTGGGCATCTCAACTTAGGTCAGACCCAGGACAAAGCAGTAGGAAACGTATGCTCTAGACCAGATGACCACTCTGCCTTTAACGCTCAGGGTCAGTCACAGCAAGGGAAAGTGTTCTACTATACCGGCAGAGCAGAAAAGTTTTGCAGGTTGTGATGTGAGGCAGTGCTGCGTTAGAAAAAGGATGAAGCCTCTAGAGTCTGCAATGTAGTGTACCCACCAGTCCCAGAAGTATTTGGAGAGGCATAGTTTCTATTCATGCAATGGTGCAATTAGATTAAAAAGAACTATGAAAGTGCAAGCGACACAAGACTGAAGTGGTCTGAATGCAGCATTGATGGGAATTACTACTTCCTACAACAAACCAAGTGCACTGGGCAAAAGCATCACATGGTGTGGCCTTTTACCCCTGGTATTAAATAAGCACTCCTTTTATTCCAGGGAGCAATGAACTTCACCAATGCTGAATTCTAATTCTTGAGGAGTAAAAAAATAAAATAAAAACACAATCAACTAAAGAAATGAAGAATGATGCACTAAACACACTTCTGACCCAAAAAAAATAATAATAAAAACGGCTAATTTTTGCTGTGCACCTGCAGGATCTGCATCTAACAGTGTAAACCAGGCCTGGATAAACAGCAGGAGCCAATTCATCAATGTAAAGCCAATGGAACTCTAAGCACCCCTTTTTCAGGAAGATCAGTCCTTGGTGCTATAAAATTCAGCTTTGCACCTCAAAAAAAGAAGGAGGATCACATGCCGACAGCTTTCATTTACATATGAATTTAAAGCATATGTAAACCCAAGAACAAAAATAATATTTTGCAACTCACTCGTCTTTAGATGTGGGGCTGCATTCGTTTTCTTTATTTCCCACATGGTAAACCTGCCAGCAACACACTTCCTGTTCCAAGGTGAAAATGCTCACTCTCCTGCATCTTTGGAGGTGCAGCATTGTGACTACATGACTATAGAACACCTGGGGGGGCAGCACAGTGGTGTAGCGGTTAGCACTTTCACCTAGCAGCAATAGGGTTGCTGGTTTAAATCCTGACCATGACACCATCTGCTTGGAGTTTGCATGTTCGCCCTGTGCTTGCGTGGGTTTCCTCCGGGTACTCCGGTTTCCTCCCACACTCCAAAGACAAGCTGGTAGGTTAATTAGACCTTGTCCAAAAAAAAAAATTGGCCTTAATATGTGTATGTCAATGTTGTATGTGTTTGTAAGCATGTCAGGACCTTACGGGGTAAAAGGACAATGCAAAGCCACAGATGGTGGCAAGAAAAAGCGCCCTGAGGTGATTCAGTTCGCATAGGTAGCGCTATACAAGTCACTCACTCACTTCCTCTCTCCTCATCTCTAAATAAGGGGAGGGGGGGTATTCTGTACTCCACAGAGATATCAAAAAGTCAACTGCTGCTAAAAAAAAAAAATTTGCCTTACCTAATATAAAAAAATAAAATAAAAAAATTAAAAAAATAAGAAAAACTTTCAATGGGACAATAACAGACCAAAAAGATCAAATAAAGAGTCCAATTGTTAGGTTTTTATATATTAAGGTAAACTTTTCATGACAGAAATATGTAGGCTGTAATTGGTGCATTCCGAAAATGACAGTTGCTAGCTTTTATGCTAAGCACTGACACAGAACAAGCCTCCAAAATCAATCAAGTAACAATTTTTTTATATGGCAAAATATCTATGAATTTCTCCGAATACAGGTTTCTGTTATTGGAGAGAAAAATAAATAAATAAAAATAAAAGCTTCCTTGCATGTAATACTTCTGTACAAAATCTGCTGTGAGTTGCACTGTGCTTGGTTATCAGTCATCTTGGGTGTCTAATGCCTTTTTGTATAGTAAAAATAAGGGAAATCTGTGTTTACCCAAAAAATTAACAAGGTGGGTGTGGCTATTTGGGCAGCATGAATATTCATGGTAAGCGCAAACAAAAAGTGATTGCAGAGAAAAAGAATGCACAGCGCATGTTTTACGGGTACGATTCTAAATGCGCACTTGCCTCTAAACCTGCCTGTCGGCTCCTACATACTACAGATTAGTCCAGGTCAGGATTACACAGTGAAGCAGCCTGATCACAGCGGTGAGAAAATGAATGAAAACAGGAGGAGGAATAGTTAGATGACAAGCATTCCCGCTTCCTAATACTCTAGCAGGATGAATAGGTCAAACACCTGCTTGCTTGGGGTGACGGGCACTGAGCTTGCATTTCTGTGGCTTTGTTGGCCAGAGGGGCGGATCTAGCACTGTACCTTTTTTCGTGGGTTTCTTGTTATTTAATTGGCCGCTCACATCCTGGAGTCTCTTCTCCAACTGCTTTTTCTTTTCCTGAGCCAACTCTTCCTTGGACTTTACAGCTTGCTTCTTCCCCGAGGCTGCTGGGAAAGCGAAGCAATCAGCCAGACGCCAACACAAGAGAGGTTTTCTGCACAACCTCTAGAGCAGCGTTTGCCAACTCTGCTCCTCAAGCCACGCTGCAAGAAGTAGTACATGTTTTAAGGATATCCGGTCTATTGACAGGTGGGTTTAAAACAGAAACTTAATCACAGGCACCTGCGATAAAGCAAAGAATATCCTGAAAACCTGACCTGTTGGGGGGGCTTGAGGACCAGAGTTGGAAAACACTGCTCTAAAGGGCTCTAGAGGGAACTTCTTGTGACTCCCAACAGGCCAAAGTTTAAGCATTATTGCTTGAGCATGGAAAGGTTGAGCAAGATGGTCAAAAACCAATGCCTGCTCCCCAACCTCTGCTCATGCAATCATAAGCTTAAAAATGAGGGAACGTTTCAGCATTCAAGTTTCTACTGAGAACCAGCTAGAATTCAGCCTTGGGAAATAAACTGCAAGACATTATTTGTTGGAATGATGATTTAAAGCCACAGGCACAGAGAAAAGATATAGACTATACAAAACAGGCAAAAAATAAAATATAATTATACAGGTGTCAGACGACCAGATAGTGTCCCGCCAGCATCAAAAAGGCCTTACAAAAGTCATGTTGACTTTTTTACTGGTAATAAAATTTTCTTATTACTATATGTTTGGGAACACCTCAGAAGGGTTAATAATGCACTGCAGGAAAGTAATGAAAGGTAGGGCAAACAAAAGCATGGATATGGAATGCAGTGGGATGGATAAACTGCCATAAAATGCCACTTCAGCCCCGGCAAGGGAAAAAGCCAGCAAGCCTCCACCGCTTTGCAGAAAGTATCTTTAACTTTCACCACTGCAAACATTACCTGTAGCAAAACTTTTACCAGAAAGCAAGTCACTCAGCATACAGAAGCTAAATCAGAACATTGCCAAAATATGTGTTAGACCAGTTTCCATATGTTTAAACAGAATTTAAGAAGGTTTGGAATATATATAATAATATAGCTTGTACAAGTCTACATATCATTCGTTTGGGCTTAGCAGCAGAGAAAATTGTAATTGCTTTGCAGAAACAGATTGACACCTTGTTGTCAAATGCCTCATGTAAATGCCGAAATCAATGCTTTGAAAAATGGGCTTACTGTAAACCAAGTGGTTAGTCTCAGTCTACAGACCAAATCAAAACTGCCCAGCACCAGAACGGATATCAAACTACACCTAGAATTACTTTGGTGTAACCAAAACAGCCATGGCAACCAATGAGAAATATTTTTCTAATCAAAAATAACTAACTGAAGCCCTAAAGCGGAATTAAACAGAAAAATTAGGTGGCTGAATTTTTGCCTTTTCTAGACTGCGTTTCCTTTTTGACTGGTGATCCCGACTTCCTGTCTTAGGGTGGCTACTCCATTGAGAAGCAGTGGCGTAACCTTGGCAGCACTGTCTGCAGAGGGTAGTGTTAAAGAATACGTTCACCTTTTAAAAAAAAATAAATAAATAAATGCACATCTTTTTGCAGGTAAAAAAAATTAGTTACGCTTACCGGTAACGTCTTTTTCAGTAGTCTTTCAGGACAGCCACAACGAGAGACCTTGGCTCCTCCCCTTCCTAGGAAACACTGCGCCAGCCCATATAATTCCACTTCCCCCTGCCGGACTTGTTTTTTTTTTTTTAATAAGAGGACCTCTGGCCAGCTGGGGAGACACAAGAACACATTAATAACATACCATAACATATTACTAGCATGCCTGTGTTGAGGTCTTCCTTAAGACCCCCCCAAAAAAACGGGTGGGCAACTAGTGCTGTCCTGAAAGACTACTGGAAAATACGCTACCAGTAAGAGCAACACTAATTTTCCCTCATCGTCTTTCAGGACAGCGACAATGAGAGGATAGACGAGCGCTTACCACTTAGGGTGGGACTACGGCTTGCTTTTCGCCCAAAGGCTTGCTCAATTCCTGAGACCAGGCCCACCCTGTAATCTTTTACAAAGGTGGCAAAACTGGACCACATTGCTGCTTTGCAAATTTGCTCTGGGGTCGCTGCAGCCTTTTCCGCTTGAGAAGCTGCCATAGTCCTAGTAGAGTGTGCTTTTATACCCATAGGAACTTCTTTTCCTGCTAACAAATAGGCCTAGCCAATGGTTACCGTGAGCCATCTAGCAATAGTGCGCTGAGACTGTTTATACCCCTTTCTTCCCCCAGAAAACAAAATAAGCAGGGAATCTGACTTGCTGTTTTCGTCAGTTTCAAGTACCGCAGGATACATCCATCTCCTTACATCTAAAGTGTGAAATTGAAACTCTGTTTTACTTCCTCCATCAGCTCATCCCCCACAGCCATTACCTTTTGTATCAATTGACCCTTCCTTTTTAGATTGTAAGCTCTAATGAGCAGGGCCCTCTGATTACTCTTGTACGAAAATGAAACGTAACCGTAATGTCTGCCTTTATTTTGTTGAGCGATGCGCAAACTGTTGGCGCCATATAAAACCTGTAAAATAAACTTCCTTTCTCCTGGGGGATTAGGGCAAAAAGTGGGTAAAACTATCTCCTAGCTTCTGTGAAACTTCAAAGCCACTTTAGGTAAGAATGCCACATCTATTTTGGAAACTTCCCGTTCAATACAACACAAAAAGGGGGTCTGACTGACAAGTCCTCCATTTCACGGACCCTCCTAGTAGTTGTCACTGCAACCAAAAATATGGTCTTGAAAGTAAGATCCTTTAGTGAACAATTTTCTAAAGGTTTAAATAGTGGATCAGTTAGGGCCTGTAAGACCAAAGATAGGTCCCACTTGGGGAAAGGTGGGCCTTGAACTGGCCTCTGCCCCCCTAGTGCTCTGAAAAATCTGACCACTCAAGAGTTGGCCAAATATGCAAGTGCGGATACCTGGCTCTTTAGAGTATTCATGGCTAACTCTTTATCTGCCCTGCAAAAACTCCAAAACGGCTATGGGGCTTTGCACCTCAAAGGAGTTTCCTGCACACCATTCATTAAAGCATACCCAGACCTTTTTGTAGACGAGGCGCATCTCCTTTCTGCTATTGAGGAGAGTGGATATTAGCCTTTCTGAAAATTCCTTGAATTTGAATAACCCTTCCTCAGTAGCAGTTTTAATTTCGTCAACTAAAACATTTTAGTCGACTAAAACAACTGAGATGACAAATACAGCTAAAACTAAAATGGCATTTTAGTCAAGACTAAAATGGGACTAATACTAAAAAAGGCCATTTTAGTCAAAAGACTAAAACTAAATTGAAATTTGACTTCAAAATTAACATTGGTCATAATAAACAACATATTTGATTTTTCACTCGAGCAGTATATAATGAGTGTGGAAATTGTAGAGAAATGTTAACTAATGCATTACAATTTAATTACACCTACTTGATTTTAGACTAAAAGGTACTGGATATTTAGTCGAATAAATACAACTAAAACAAACAATTGTGACCAAAACTAAAAAATGCCATTTTAGCCCCAAGACTAAAACTAAATCGAAATTTGCTGCCAAAATTAAACACTGCTCCGTAGCCAGGCCGCTAGGTTCAACGATGTACCCGGGGACAAAGGA
This sequence comes from Lithobates pipiens, assembly GCF_037356315.1. NCBI lineage: Eukaryota > Metazoa > Chordata > Amphibia > Anura > Ranidae > Lithobates > Lithobates pipiens. Next base: position 433,583 of record NW_027507728.1, on the reverse strand, counting down.
CCACTGGGCCCTGTGATAAGAGATCCTCCCGGATCAGTAGGAACCATGGGGATTCTACTGCTAATTGTTTGAGGACTGAAAACCAGGACCTTTTGGGCCAATGCGGTGCCACCATGATCAGTGAGATGTTCTCCATTTGGAATTCTCAGAACTGCCGGTAACAAGACTGGTGGCGGGAAGGCATAGCATTTTGTGAAATGCCAGCTCTGTGTTAGCGCATTCCACCCCTAGTGCATCTTCCCACTTGTTTAAGGAGAAGAAACCGGGTATTTTTGCGTTGTCCTTTCATGCGAAGAGGTCCACCTCCAGGGATCCCCATCTTTTGGATATATGTTCAAAGACCTCTTGGTTGAGGACCCAATCGCTCTCAGCTGTTTTCTGCTGAGAAAGTCCGCCACATTCTTTTCCCCTTTTAGATAAACTACCGAAAGGCTGGTCTCGGCCCAGCTGAGGACTTCTGTTGCCAGCAGGATTCCGCTTCTCGTGCCACCTTGCTTGTTTACGTATGCAACTACTGAGAAGTTGTCTGAGCACACTAATGTGGTGTCCTTGTAGTTCCCTCCTGAAAAACCTGAGTGCCAACCCAACAGCATTCAGTTCCTTCCAATTAGACGACCTTTTGAGCTCCTCGTCCCTCCAGGTGCCCTGTGCCAGTAGGGTTTCTAAGTGTTCAATTTTCGGTAATTTTTCTGCTGGCAGAAAAACCCTCAACTGAGTGGAATCTAGCAGGTACCCCAGGTAGACAATGCGCTGAGATGGAATCAAGCTGGACTTTTCCAGGTTCAGCAACCTCCCCAGACCTGTCAGGATTTTCTTTGTCAGTTCGAGATTTCTGGTTATCTGTTCTGGAGATGCTGCAAAGAGGAGCAGGTCGTCCAGATATGCAATTATTGAGACTCCTCTAAGCCGCTGAAAGGCCATGGCTTCTGCCATGACCTTTGTGAAGATTTGGGGTGATGAGGATAGGCCGATTGGAAGTGCATGAAACTGTAGATGGATTGTTTCTCTACGTTCACCGCTAGATGGAGAAACTTCTGGAAAGCTTCTACAATAGGGACATGGAGGTAGGCATCCTGGAAGTCTAGCGACGCCATGTAGCAATTCTGGGGTAGCAAGGCTCTGACCCATAAAGATAGATTCCATACAGACCCTTTTGTAGGATACAGACTGGATCAGGGGTTTTAGGTTTAGCATCAGTCTATTTTCCTGAGGGTTTTTGCACTACAAAAATGCGCGAGTAAAAAACCCCACCTTCCTCACGCTTTGGAACCCTGCGTATTACGATTTGTTCTTCCAATTATTTTAATGCCCCCAATAGGGCCTCGGCCTTCTCCACACACCTGGGAAGGTGTGTGACAAGGAGTCTTCCTGGGGGTGGTCTTTTAAATTACAGATCCCCTCCTTAAAATCCCCAAGATAAATTGACCGGGGACCGCCTCCCACTGTTGGAGGAAGGCCCCCAGTCTTCCTCCCACCCTGTTTGGAACATCATTGGCTTTTTCAGGGCTGTTCAGGAGGATGAAAAATCGTGCCCCCTCTGCCTTTGCCCCAAGCTTTCTTTTCCCCTTCAGGCTTAGGGACTCCCCTTCATTTCTGTGGACGAAAACCCTTACTTTGTCTGAACTAGGAGTTTGCGTTTAACTGGGAAGGAACATTTTTTTGTCGGCTGTGCGATCTAGCACAGCTTCTAGACCTGGGCCGAAAAGTAAATCTCCCATCAATGGGATCCCGCATCAGTTTAACTTTAGAGGTACTATTGCCTGGCCACGTTTTTTAGCCAGGTGCTCTTCTGGCCAAGTTGGCTAGAGCCGTGGTTCTGGCAGACATGGGGATGGACTCTGCAGACACATCCGCTATATATGCCTCTCCTCGCAGAATAGTAGGAAAAGATGACAATATAGTTTCCTTGGCAGTTCCCACTGCACTATGATCCTGAATTTGGAAAATCCAATGCTCCAAGTTACGGCCACTACCGTGACAGCCATTTCCAGTTTCAGATTTCCTATGGTTGATTCCCAGGCTCTCTTTAGGAGGGAATACATTTTTTTATCCATAGTATCTGCTAGAGCTCCCATATCCTCAAAGGGCAGATCTGTATGTCTGGAAACCTGAGAGAAGGCAGCGTCCAGTTTGTATTTTTTATTCCAGATGGACAATGGATCTTCTGAAAACAGAAACTTTTTCAAAGGTTTTTTCTAGAGAAAAAAGGCTTCCATTCAGGATCCTGCCACTCTTTACTGTTTCCACCAGGACATCATGAACTGGGAAAACTTTTTTTTTCTGTTCCCCCATGCCCCTGTACATCTGGTCATGGAGTGTCAGGAGTTTCTTGTCCGTCTCAATTCCAAGGGTGGTGTAAATTGCCCCCAAGAGGTCCTCTACCTCTTGCAGGGAAAGCTTATACCGTGAAGGTTTCCTGGAATCCCCCGTCCAAGGTCCTCTTCCTCTGATTCTTCCTGGGAACCCGAGGTTGCACTATCTGGCTCTTCTCTAGTCTCCTCTCTGGGGGCCCCAGTAGCTCCTTCTGCCGCGGCAGTGGCGGCCGGTTGGAAAAGTAGAGAACAGGGATATGCAATTAGCGGACCTCCACCTGTTGAAGCACTACAATTCCCATGAGGCATAGCAAGACTCTTAGAGCCACAAGCATGACAGCTAGAGGCAGAGGCACGATGGGACTTGTAGTTTAGCAACAGCTGGAGGTCCGCTAATTGCATATCAATGGTATAGAGCCCTGTGCTTGTGAATGGGTTGTAATTTAGGATGCAGGTGAGGTTTTTTTAGGAAGCTGAAACCCTTTAAAACAAGGATTTAAATGACTGAAAGGTGGAGGAAAGTTTCTTCACTGAAGCCGCTAATCCCGATTCCTGCTCTGATGCCCTTTCTCTGACTAATGCATCTATACAGTCTTTGCGTAATACTTTTGTCCAAGATTGCCCTAGGGTATCCCTACAAGAGGCGCACTTTCTCCTAGAGCTATGCGACGATCTTGATTTCTCAGTAGCTTTCTGAAATACATGCAAGAACCAATAAACAACATCACCTTTCCTACAGGTTACAACCCTGGGGAGTGCTGCAGGCCTTTTAAAAAAGGTAAGAACCTGAACCTCCCTCCCCCTCTGAACACCCAGAGGGACCACCCCACTACAAGGAACCATCAGTGGAGGGGGGAAATACTAGATAAAGAGGACCCTTCCCCAGTGTACCCGTACCTTTGGATAGCTGGAGCTAGCATCGCTGTGCAGGCATCCGCTTCAGACATGGCCACTCTGGTGGTTGCTATTGTGGAGTCTCACCCTACCTGTGCCGCGTTCCCGACTCCTCTGCAGACTGCGCCCGGCCACCATCAGCACCGTGACCTGGAACCGGAAGTTGCTCATCAAAAGGGAAAGATCCGCCCTCCACCGGAAATTACGTCTGTCACTCGGCCCGCATGGTTCCAATGCGGCCTGCACCCGTGTACAGGGAGAGCGGAGCTGCCTACCTGCTGCATCCCTGTGAATGCGATGGTGGTCCCCCGCATCTTCCGCCTGCACTCGGCGAAGATGGGGTGGCAAACTGTGTGGTCAGGTGTGTACCTCACCGCTTCCCTGAGAGTGCCTCAGCTTCCCCTACAGGGCTTCAAAGCCACAGTCTCCCTGACTGTCTGGCCAGGTTCCTAACAGTGTCTCCCCACTGGTGGAAACAAACAACTGAAGTCCGGCAGGGGAAAATGGAATTTTATGGGCTGGTGCAGCGTTTCCTCGGAAGGGGAGGAGCCAAGGTCTCATTGTGGCAGTCCTGAAAGATGGTAAGGGGAAAAAGGTGTATTTATTATTGGGAGCCTGGAAAGTATTGCACCCACGATCAGATCGTGGGCGTTATGTAGGGCTCTTCCAGGCTCTGTGTGTAAGCTGTTTGGCCCTACATCGTACAGCCAAGCAGTTAAATATTAACAGGAAACATTATTGAACTACCACAGCTCTCAAGAGTGCCGTGGTAGTTCACAAAGAACTACAAGCCAACAGTCACAAAGGCTGCCGGATCTTTTAGTTTTCAAATCACAGAACTCTATGAATGAGTGACATGGCTGGACACATTCTTTGAAGATTCTCACAGAGAGCGGGGGGAGAAGACAGCCCTCCGCCTGCAATGCTGGGGAGGTGCGGGGGCCAGTGGATTTGTAACATGTTACACCCCGAATATGGGGGCAACATCTAGCATGTTACAAAAGGTGAACCTATACTTTAAGCTGACCATGCAATAGTAAATATTAAAATATATATATAAAGATATTTAAAAAATTAATTAGTGCATTCAATGACATGATGGATGTAGTTTAAAAGTACTCCAAAAACATTTGCTTTGAACTTTCGAATTTGGAGTGAATGGACTTTCCCAAAGGAAAGTCACATTCATTGTTAAAAATGTGTTCAATCAAGAAAAAGTTTACATCCTGCTCCTTCAAATTCTCTTGTCCCTATGGTAAAAAACAAAAAAAAAAAAAAAACACCTTAATATCCATTTGACTCACTGATTAGAAAATCAAACGTTCTTAAAATAAACGTTTAAAAATTCTACTGCATGGCCAACTGGACTAGCAGATTAAAATGGACCTTACTAACAAATTAAAGCCTAACTCCAGCTAAAACGTTTTAGCAAGAGTTTTTTTTTCCTTTCTGGATAAAGGTTTTACACAAGTGAACAAATGGACCATTATAAGAACCCCTGTCGGCGTTAACTCATTTGTCTTCAACTTCCATTTGCTTTGTTAAGGGAAGTTGAAAAAACAGTAGGATCAACAGTTAAATAATTTTACATGTGGACTCCTAAAAACAAAGACTGCTGCGTCATGTCTTTTTTTTATTCGATACATCAAAGCTCTCTGTGCTGCCTGTTGATCCACGCTACTAATATGAAATGTATTTTTAAAAAGTGACCAATCGCCACTTGGCACCATCGGGCATTCATTAAACTGTATGTAAAGCCAAAATTGTTATTTGCGTTGGATAAAATAGCAAAAGTTACTTCTGTTGTCTGTGTCCAGTGGAGATTATTCTTTTGCATCTCCAGGACAGAAAGTAAAAGGAACAGAATAAAGTCCAGTGCAACCCTGAGACTATGAGGAGGGGTTGGCTCCCTCCAGGCTTACTTGCCCTTTGCCTATTCATCATAATGCATGCACTTCTACTATGGAGGCTCTCAAAAATGTATAGAGTTAGGACTGCAGATAATACTGGGGTGTCATGAAGTGGCTCTGCAGCTTACACATGCATTTGCAAACGAAAGCCCTATTTTTAACGAAAACTGTTAGCCAGGATAATTTGATTGGTTGCAGGCTGGTAAGTGGAGCTGGGAATTTTTTTTCGGTTTTGTTTGACAGTGTCGCCCTTCCATGTGCTCTTTGCGGCAAAGGCCAGTTATAGGTGTGGGCAGTGGCTATCTCTATAGAAGGAAATCACCACAAAGTGAGAGGAATTTCAACATTGGAAGATTTCTGCTCATCTTTTGGTCTTGTGAAAACAGCGGAATTTAGCATGTTCTCTTACATTCCGTTTCAGTGACAACGGTCTCCAGGACAAGTAGAAAAGTAAATCTCCCCAATGCACAAACAGCAATAAAAATGTAACAACGTATCATGCTTTTCATAAAATAAAAGTTATGGTTTTGTACGATTTAGCCATGTTCCTCACAGTACATGCTAAAAAGGGTAAATACATCGCACAAAATATTTTCATTAGAAGTTAAGTTGAATCAGCCTCTGGCTTCCTATTTGCTTCCGTTATTCCAATAGTGAGATTCCACCTGCCATAATTCCCAGATTCCTGTCCAAATAGGAGTTATGGATGTTCCGGCAAGACCTATGTGAGCTCCAGTGTCCCTTGTTACATACTCAATAACATGAAAAATCCACCAGGAAAATATTTTTTTGATTGTTTCTACATATTCAATGATATCCCTGAGCTGCCACAACTATACTGTAAACTCTGGTTCTAGCAATCATTGCTGCACCAAAAATAAAAATTCAAAATTTGCCCAAACTGTGTTCTTATACTTGGGGTGACTACTGCCTCTTATCTTCAGTGGCTGCTTGCAGTATGCAGCTACAATGAAAATATAATTACAATATCAAATATGTATTATCCAAATAGAAAATTCATTTAAAAAAACCTTCAAATTCTGTATAAAATATGGAACACACCACATTAACTGGTCATAGTTGCCAGTAGATTCTTTATGCAAGCCTAGACATAATTCTTTCCTTATAAAAAGTGTGATAAAGTGTGATCATGGCACATTAGTATAGTAATAAAGAATAACGCCAACCAAATGGATAAATCTACAATTGAAACAAATCTTAACTTGCCAAAAGTTGTGTAAAGAAAAGCTCATACTTATCTTTCCCCAGCCCTGCGGTGCTGCATGACTGGATAACATAAGGAAGGTCACAACACCGAACATACAATTTTGTCATCTCCATCCTACTGCTGATCCAACTCTTTGTGCTAATGACATCCTACGCTCTCCAAGTCCACCCAAAGACCAGCCCTCTTCGATCCATCATCTTAAAGAGCAACCCCGTCCATTTTAAGGCCAAAATTTCAACTTTCACCTGGTGCACAGCTCAATATAAATAAGTATTTCAGGTCCTTACGCCAGCTGAACAGAAAAATAGGATTTTTGTATCTACCGTAAATATTATTTCTTGGAGTTGATTGATGGACACCAGAATTCTTACATTGTTGGATTATACTGCTGCCTTCAATAGGATATGGATACTGTCCTACACCCAGCATGCCTCAGTTTTCTGAAAAGCAGTATAAGAAGCATGACAATAGACAGAGGGGTGGGGATTTTTGACTTACCTGTAAAATCATTTTCTTGGAACACAGAAGGGTATTCAGAGACATAGGTTTATGGATCCACCTTCAGGAGATAGGACACTGACAAGGAAGCAGAGTCATTGTAAAAGAACAGCATAACCCCTCCAGCTCCTACCATGTCTTTCGTAGCTAGCTGTAAAAGCAGAAGGATGGGACTCGTGTTCCCATAAAACTACGGAAAATAAATTTACAGTAAAAAATTCCTATTTTAAATTGTTCATTAGTGGACAAAGGAGAATATTCAGACGTTGAGAAGTCCCAAAGCAGTCAAACTGAGGGGTGGACCAAACAGCAAATACCTGCTAACAGGCCCACATAAACAAAGGTCAACAGATGGTCAGAATCTGAACAGCTCAGGACAGCCACCCAGAGAATCTTGCAGCCAAAACTGGAATCAGAAGAGGCCAGAATATCCACCTGGTATAAATCTAGAGAACCTGTGAACAGAAGACCTGGAGGGCAGCCTTGCAAAGTAGGGAAACAGATGCTGGAAAGCACAAGAAGCATTCACAGACCCAGTGGAGTGCACCCCAATAGGAAAAAGGAGAGCCTTGTCTAAGTGGATAGGCTTGGGAGAGCAGTTACATAATCCACCTGGAAATAACTGTAGGTAGGAAATACTCAGGACTGTATTCATAAGAAAGCAAAGAGGTCCTTCAAACAATATTTTGGTTCCAGCGGTGACTTCTGGGGGTGCGGAATCTTTCCGAACCGCTACATGGTCTGGATGGTCATTGGCAGACAATGCATGAGCTGACTGGAGGAGGCTGGCCATATATCCCACAACGGGGGAATCTGAGAGTAGAAGGGCAAGCACAGGGTCCAGCACCTTAGCGAAGACCCAAGGCACAGTGGACAATCTAAAAGGAGGGGAGGACAATAAACTAGTAGTGTTGAGTGTTCACAGTGAAACACAGGAAGCGTTGGTGCACTGGAAAAATGGGGACATGTAGACAAATGATCTTTGGGTCCAACAAGGCCAGAAAATCCACTAAATATAGGGAGGAAATGACAGATCTCACTGATGCTTTGCAGAGTTTGCATAACCACTAGAATGAATCGAGGCCCCTTAAAAACAGAATTTTGAAACATTCTACTACCTTGGAGTAGAAACCCTGAAAACGTTCTCCTTCCAAGGGCAGGGTATTAACACCCTGACCTGTACATTGTTTCAAGGCAGTGCAGAAGTCCACACACTTTTGCAGCGAAGACAAGAATATTGGGGGGTATAAAACAAGGTGGTGGAAGAGGCTGTGACTATCCAGTAACCCTAGGAGACCACTCTTCAGACCTAGGTTCCAAAATATTCTGGGCCCGAAGGTAAATAACTGCTTCCCACAGTTTGGAGGAATTACCCCGATGCTTAGAAACCTTGGGGATCCAAGCCTTGTGGTAGAGTGGGTGTTCAGGTTTAGTCCTGGACCTAGAGGCCTGAGAAAAATGAAAGGTGCTGGTCTTCCCCTTGATAAAAGGAGTCCAGGGACTTGCTGAAGAGATGTTCCTCACCCTGAAAGACCAATTTCTTGCAAAGCTGTTCTGCAGCCCACCACGTGAGTCAAAAGGTCCTTTGCATGAAAAAAAGAAAGGAGACACATCCAAGATCAGGCACATAAGGCCCAGCAGTCTACCCACACAGTACAGTGGTGCTATTGGAATGTGCCCTAGTTGTTGGAAAAAAGTGGGATCCAAAAAAAAGAGGATAACATTTTGATCACAAGCAATGTCAGCAGACAAGACACTTAGGCCTTAAAGTGGATGTAAATCTTCACATATACCCAGTGAAGTCAACAGCCTCAGATGATACAGTGGGATGAACCAAATCTCCCCACGTAAGCTTTACATGTATATATGTGCTGTCTTTAACTTTGTATATTCTTTATAAAGTGCACATTGTAGTAGAGACTCTCTTCCTGTTCAGCACTGGGAGTGGATTCTTAGCATTCAGCCAAGACAGCCAATTGGATGAAAGGCACACTCCACATAGGAAGAGGAAGGAAGGAATGAATATGCAGAGCTGTGACAAGACAAACTCTCTGCTAATCTATTTATAGCAAGCTCCCTCGACAAAAAAATTCAGGCTGACTGAGAACCTGTCAGAAGTTGTCATGCTGATAACAGAAGAACAGAGTAGCAGAAACACTCGGGACTCAAGGCTTTGGAGAAAGATAGGAAAATGCTAGAGAGATAGATGTGCCTAGGTCAGATTTTACGAAACAGCTTTACATCCACTTTAGGTTGGATGTAGCCACAATAGCAGGTTGTAAGGCAGGGGTCGCCAAGGAAAAGACAACCAAATAAAGGGCCTCTAGGCATTTGTCCATTGGGTCCATGAACGCTGGGACACCAGACAGGGATGGTCAGTGTCAAGGCATTAAATTGCCAGATCTGCTACCAGAACAGACCACTTTTTAAAGAGAACTGCTGTGGAAAGCACTTGTTAGGGATAAAAAAACTATCAGGAGTAGGCCAATCCTTGTACAGCTCAGACTGCACAATATAGTGAACAGGGAAAGCTTTAAGTGGCTGGTGACTTTTACAGGAATCCATGCTCATAGCCATAGTGCAGTGGACTCAGGTTGAGACACTTGCGAACCATCTCCACTAAGACTGAGTGATGTCTTTGGGTTTTGGTGTTATGTCCACAAAGACTCCTGCACCTTGATGTCCGTGACAGAAAGGCTGCTCTTCTCATCCTTTATGGATTGTGTAGAAGTATCCTCCAGGGAAATCATGGAAAGAACCTGGTTGAGATGGTGTATGCAAATGGTTGTGGCCCTTGCGCTGCGAGTGAATAATCACAGGTGAGACCTTTTCCCATGAATTTCAGCATGGCAGAGGAGAATTCTTGTCTGGACAGGGCAGAAAAAAGGGAAATCTCACCGGACAGAGGTGCCTTTGAAAGTAAGGGTGAACTTCAGCGAGGAAAAAGGGTTCTGGGCTGTCACTATCTGTCTTTTAGGGAAGAAATACTATCCCTCCTAGTATTAGCAGGAGGGTCACAAGCTAGTGTGGCCCACTGATACCTCTAAACTTTTGATTCTCCATTCTGGAAATCTAGTGAGACAAACCCTGGAAAGGTAATGCCATCCATGACCAGGCCACTGAAGCAAATGCAAGGAAGAGAGGTCTTAAGGCTTGCCGGGAACTGGCTACATTTGGAAAGGGCAGCCATTCACTACTAGAAATAATGCAGCCCATGCACCAAGAGCAACAAACTGCACTAGAGGTGTCTGAGCACCCAGAAGATGGCTGCAACAGACATTTAAAGTGTTGCGCTGTGGGGTTCCCAGGATAAATACCCCTAGCACTCACAAATATTAGTCTGAACACCCCTAGTGGTCTGAGCAGGATGAGCAGTCATGGAGTAAGTTACCCTACAGACAAACAACGCCCCACCAGTGGTTGCACCGAGCAGGAGTCTTCAGGAATAGGCTTCAACAAGCCAGGTGTAGCATGACCCTGGATAGCAGCAAAAACACACAGTGCACCAGGTGCCTGAAGCTAGTACCCACATAGCCTAGTGCCCTAATGTCACATTACAGGCCTTTCCAGAGCTTCTTTCCCTGTGGGGTCTGGGTATGGATTCTCTGACAATGCTGAGTTCTAACTAATTCCAATAAGCTCTAGTTGCTGGAAAAACAAATAGTATTGGGTGTGTGATGGGTTATGTTCTTTAACAATTCTAGTTGTCGGTGTCCAATCTCCTGAAGGTGGCTGCACAAACCATACGTCTCTGATGATCTTCATGTAACCCATAATAAACCATTAAGAAAATCTATTCCCCCCCCCCCCTCCCCATTGATTGGAGGGACAAATGTATTTAGAAAACCGTTGGGAAATCCTAAAGCCACCCGAGGGGTGGACAACAGCAAAACAAAAAGCCCAGAACATTGCTGGGACTAGAGCTCATAGAGCCCCCTGAAGGATCTGAAACTGGCATTAGAAGAGGCCTGAACATCCATCTGGTTAAACAAATCTAGGAGAGAGTTACTTGATGCTGAAAATTCCAAGATGCGCTTACAGATCTAATAGAGTGCACTTTAACAAGAAAAGGTAGAACCCAATCCTTGAGAACATAAGCTTGGATGATGATCTGGCTGAGCACACCTAGAAATAATGGAACGAGAAGCAAGTTCTCCCATACTCTTGATGAACGGGAACCATCAATAGGGACAGAAGAACAACATCCTGGTTAAGGTGAAATGCAGAAATTACCTCAGGAAAGAAAGTGATGGCCTGAACAACACCGTGCAATAGCAGAAAAGATTCTTTACACAATAAGGTCACCAGCTCAGACACAAACCTTGCACAGGTGATGGCAACATGGAACCCTGCTTTGTGAGAGTAAAATGATATCCCCAACAGGTTCAAAGGGTAAACGGATCAAGACGCACAATGATGATGTATTGTTGTGGCTGATGGCTTGAAGTTCTCAATGAACTATGAGAGCACTGGTGATGCTCCTCATAATTACTTGATTTTCCTGCTCACAAATAACTTCATGCCCATATTTGGCGGTATGGGCAAGACGCCCATCTTGAGAGTCTGCAGGAGCTGGACATTGCACCCCTGATCTGCTGGTGGTGGGCATAAAGCTCTGCAGGCTCCTTATTAAATGCACTTTTTTCTGTTCCTGCAAAAAGCTATTCAAGTACGTTTAATGCAATTACAGTGGGGAAAATCATTATTTGATCCCCTGCAGATTTTGTAAGTATGGCCACTTAAAAAGAAATTAGGGGTGTATAAAATTTTGATGGGTGTATTTTAAATGATAGAGAATATCAACAAAAAATCCAGAAAAAAAAAAACACTACAAATGTTATAAATTGAGTTGCAGTTCAGTGAGTAAAAGAAGTATTTGATCCCCAAGAAAAAACATGCCTTAGTACTTGGTGGAGAAATCCTGGTTGGTAAGCACAGAGGCAAGACATTTCTTGTAGTTGGTGACCAGCTTTTTTTTCCCACACATCTCTGCTTTACAGATCTTCTCTAAATCCTTAAGGTTTCCTGGCTGTTGCTTGGCAACTCAAAGTTTAAGCTCCTGCGCCACATGCGCCGTAGACAGCGGCGCGCAGGCGCACTAACGCCGTTGGCAGCATGCCGCTGCCAACCGCAATACGCCGTTAGCGGTGGCTCCCGTGCGCATGCGCGGGAGTGACATCATCGGCGCTGTGAGTGGCCGGAGCAGCGATACCCAGAAGAAGATGGATGCTCCGGACTACAGGGGACAGCGGTGACTTCGCTGGCTCCTGTTTCAGGTAAGTGACACATAATGGGCTACTATGCGATGCATAGTAGCCCATTATGCTTAACCTTTGCAGGGAGACGAAGAAGTAAACCCATCAGGGTTTACTTCCTCCTTAATGCCAAAAGAGTTAAATTTTAGTCTCATCTGACCACAGCACTTTCTCCCAATCCTTCTCTGAATCATTAGATGTTCATTGTAAAACTTCAGATGGTCCTGTACATGTGCCTTCTTGAGGAGAGGGACCTTGCAGATGCTGCAGGATTTCAATCCATGGTGGCGTATTGTGTTACCAATGGTTTGTTTGGTGACTGTAGTCCCAACTGCCTTGAGATCTTCCTTGAGATCTCACAGGCGCTTCCCGTGCAGTTATGGACTGATCCTGTATTTTCTCATGATCATCCTTACCCCATGAGGCGAAATCCTGCATGGAGCTCCAGACCGAGGACGATTGACAGTTATCTTGTATTTATTCCATTTGTGAATAATCAATCCAACAGCTGTCTCTTCCTCACCAAGCTGCTTGCTGATGGTCTTGTAGCCCATTCCAGCCTTGTGCAGGTCTACAATCTTAACGCCACCCCCCCCCCCCCCCCGACATCCTTTGACAGCTCCTTGGTCTTGACCAGAATAGTGAGATTTAAATGGAAGAAAGATTCTGTGGACAGGTGTCTCTTATACACAGAACCAGTCGTTAGGAGCAACTTCTTAAATTGACAGAACTAACCTGTGTACCACATCAGCACATACTGTAGCCAGTCTGTGGGACCCAGAATTTTTGTTGGTTGGTAGGGGATCAAACACTTATTTTACTCCCTGAACTGCAACTCAATTTATAACATTTGTCATATATTTTTTTCTGGATTTTTGGTTGATACTCGGTCTCTATAATTTAAAATAAACCTATGATAAAAATTCTAGACCCTTCATTTCTTTGTAAGTGGGCAAACTTACAAAATCTGCAATGGATCAAATACATTTTCCACACTGTAACTAACCAATTATTAGCCCTTAGCCTTGATTCACACTAGTGCGTGTGAACATCTCATGTAATTTCCACATGAAAGCCACCACATTTCTGTGCACATCACATGCCTATGTGGTGCAATTTGAGCAACACATTTTGTATGGCTCAAATAGCATTGCATCCGCACCAAAATGGTGCGGGACCCTTTTTCCGCATCTGAATCCCATTGCAGTGCATTTTGCAATCCGTTTCAGACTGTCATAAATCTAACATTGACACTTACAGCAAATCGCATGGACACCGTTCAATTGCTATGCGATAGGTAAAAATGCAGCAAATCTTGTGCTTTTTGCACATTGCATCAGTGTGAACCAAGGCTACACCCAAAAAAACTTTAATCAAGTATGAATGGGGGGGGGTTCAACTGTGAGTCCATGTCTGGAACACCTCCAGATGAAGGAACTCCCTGGGGTTTAAGTGCTGTCAGCTCACGCAGTCTGCCTTCCGGCAGCCCATTCCTGAGATGTAATTAACGGACACAACTAGAATGTGTAGTTCCACATAGAAATATTTTTGTTCTATCTCTTATGCTGAAGCAGGACTTCTGGTTCCTCCCCGATGGCTCCTCCCGATGGAACACCATTGTCCAATTGAATCCTGTTTGATGGCCTTGCAGTCAGGATGTCCAGTGTTGCAACAACAACCAAATTGCCTAAAGCGCCAGAATGTTCATAGGACAACCAAGTCCACTGTGTCCACAAAGTATCCAGTACTTATACTGTGCAGCCTGATAAGACTGGCATTCATTATAGAGTTTTTCCTGGCATCCATTGTAGGGTTTTTCCCAAGAAAAAAGGAGAAAGGACTCTCCCAACTGTAGCGCAGGATTCCTGAGCCACCATGCCACAAAAAACTCGGTCCCCAATGCAAGGAAAATTGGTCTGTCCAAGGACTAGACTGACTTGTCCCATGATGATAGAATGTTTGTGGTGAAGGTGTCTCAATTGCCTCAAAAGGAGGCTACGATCACCCCAAAACTCTCATGAGTTAGAGTCAGAGTGAGAACTTGGGGGTTTTGGAAGTCCAAGGTTTGTGGACAAGCTGGGTGCCTGGTTTGGGCTTGGCTGTGGGGGTTGAGGACTGTGATTAACTTTTTGGGAGAGGTGAACCTTCCTGGCCTGAACTATAGGATTCTTCTGCTGGGGCAGATCAGTAGTCTTACCCCTGGGGACATACAAGACATAATCCATCAATGGCATGCGTTTCTTGCATGGCAGCTGAACATTTGAAGAGTCCTTCTTATGATCACAGACTGGAGATTCATATGGAAACAGACAGGAGACATCTAATAATCTGTCCAACACAGTAGCATATGCCTGCAGGTATGAGCTCTAAACACAATAAGAGCTTGGAAGGAGACCGGATCCCCTCTCATGGCCTTAATCCAGTCAACTAGAGTTTGGCAAGCTAGCAATATGACCAAGGCAGTTTTCAAGGTAGGGCATGCCAGAGAGAATAAGGTATTGGAAAAAAAAATCTCTAATCGCTTACCTTAAACACAAGTGCATCTTCCTCTGGGAAGGTCAGTACTTTATTAAGATAGGATACTGCAGGAGCCACAGTGAAGACAACTCCCTTCTTTAAGTGTATCTATGCCCAAAATGTTTCATTTTAATGTTGAAAAGAGTAAGGAAAGGTTATACAGGGCCGTCAAACATTTGGGAGGGGAGTACAGCTTGTCAGGAGTCTCTCAGTCCCCATAAAGGAAGGCTGGAAGGCAGAGTCCATTAAACCTGCAAGCAGATCAAAAAATGATTCTGTTGAAGAACGCATGGAAGTGCACTTGTAGCCTTTGCAGTCAGAGATCAAAGCTGCAGTTTGGATTAAAAATCCTGCATGACTGGATTAACATAAAACCAAAGGTAAATAAAATAAAACCAAGGTGGGGGGGGGGGGGGGGGGTGCGCACACCTGAAGGAGCCAAAGAAGGCTCAGAGTATGGAAGGGACTAAAGTAGACGCACATTTTCAGGCTATCCGGTCAGGCCCCTCGGTAGGTGGACATTAAGCAGCGCCAGAATTGTTAACGGATTGGGAGTCTGACAGACTGGGTACACCATGACTGCTCCTCTTGTTTCTAGGATTGGACCCATCACACTGCAAAAACAGGGACTGCATAGCTCATGGTACAAAGCATACTTACGAACCAGCTGCTGGTAGCAGTAGAGGTTTCAATGGCCAACGGTGAGAAGGTCCCTGTAAGGTGGGCAGCAAAGATGAATAAAGGATAGTCCACATAATGATCAGGATCAACAGTGGGAAGGTGCTTACTCAAGCCTGACAGACCGGGGGGGGGGGCAAAGACCCGGACACTCCACCTAACAGGTGACACCAGTTCTGTTCAGTCACTCAGCGTTAACCTTTTCCATAAAAACAGAAAACTGAATAATTTTGGTGCCAAATGGTATTTTTAACATGATAGCCCAAGGAGCTTGCCCCGCACAACCTACTCACAAGGAGCCAAGGAAAGCTCAGAGTATGGCAGGTGGCAAATGGTCCTTTTACCAAGGTAGCTCAAAGTGCTTGACCTGCACAACCTATTCATAAAATTTATTTTTGAGAGTCTATGCCACAGTTATGGTCCTAGGATGCACTCTGTTACCAATGAATACAGTATACACAGGTCTGCAAAGCGCCACAATGCAAAGTGTCTGAAGGTCAAATTCCAGTCAAGCCACATGTTCCATGTATGCCCTCCAAAAGCTACAGTTGTGACTAGCTACCAGCTTGTAGAGAAAAAGTTAACTTTTTTTTTCTACTCAAAAGGAAACAGTAGCTAGCAAAAATGGAAGACTTTCCATTCATCTTTCAAGCTGGGAGAAGGGCTTATTCCAGCTGGCATTTTTTTTGTTTGCCAGTGTCCAAATCCTCCGAAAGACGGCAGAATAACCCAACAGTCTTTGAATTACTGTGTCCCTCAATCGTAGCAATTTAAAAACGTTTAAGAAATACAAATTAAGCTAAATGTTTATTTATTTTTGCCTGGAGCCAACTTTTAATTCCAATAAAAGTAAAGGTAATCCTGCTTTTTTTAAAATCTATTTTGGATTCTAGAGCAACGATGAAGTATGGTATAAGTCGATAGTCTAAGTTCCAGATGTTCTTTTAGATTCCAGACAAAAGACATGTTGCTACTGTGTTACCATTTAGAAGCCTGGTACTGAAAGATATTATAAAGTTCTGTACATACAAGACTAAACACTTCCCATGTCTGTGCCTTGTATGCAGAGATTACTCACAGAAAGGTTTGCGCTGTTTTTTTTGTAAACAAGATTTGACGTATCTCTCGAGCTCTCTCAGTGTGGTGGGTTTCAGAGTCTCAAAATCGATTTCTATCTCGTCAGGATTGGAGTCTCTTAGGGATGGTTCCCGGGACTGTATAATATGGACGACTCGGCCCAACTTTTCACCCGGGAGCCGGTTGATGTCTAAACTGAGTTGTCTCTTTTCGTCGTAGGTCATGGGTAGACCCTCTTCCTCCTCGTCTGAGTCGTAGTTGGCGGACGGAGGCTGCTTTCCACCTTTCTTCGGTTGCTTGCTGGGGAGAGACATTTGGAAGCACAAATTAAAAAAAAATAACACATAAAAGTTTATCCTGTGTATAAAGATGGAAAGTCTCATGAATGATTGAGCAAACACTATAAAGCAAAACTTTTGACAAAACTTTTAAACTTTCTGAATCAGTCATCACAGCTCTGCTGGTCGCATAGTCTATGGCCTGAACTACCCCTGGTAAAGATTCTTCATGGTGGTAAAATATTACACCTTCCAGGCAGCTTACTCCATATAATCTGAATATGCCTGAGCACTGAAATTTGTTCAGTTGACCTCAAGATGCTAATTTTAATTTAGACAAGTCCAAGTTTCTCATCCCTGTCTAGAAAGCACAGTATAACAGGTTTAGCCCCCGTTCACACTAATGTGTTTTTCATGCAGCTGCTGCTGCCCTACACAACAATGCAAATCACATTATTCTCTTTGGTGCCTATTTACAATCAATGCAGCACAGATGCATCACTTTTTTTTTTTTTCTTTTTTTTTTTTAAAGGGTGCTACTTTGGTGCAATGCAGTGCAGTTTTGGCACCATATATTACAATAAAAACACATCAAAACCATGTGTAAAGTGCATGTATGTGCTTTTGTCAGAGTTAGGTTTATACAATTCAGTCTTTTCCCACAAAAACACATGAAGCATGACAAGGTGTCAAAAAAAAAAAAAACTTACCGGCAACTATTTCCAGGACAGCCCATGAAATAGGCAACTACTCTAACAAGATCATCACCAAATACACTTTGAAAGAAATCCCTCTGCAGAACTGGTCAGTTTTAAACAAGAACCGAAGGACAAAACATATACAAAACAGAAAGACAAATCAAGAGCAGGAATCCAGCTGTCCTGGAAGACTCCTGGAAATAGAGTTACCGGCAAGTCTAACTCCAGCTTTCCCAAGTTGTCCTTCCATGACAGCCCATAAGATGATTAGCAAAAACTTACTAGATTAAGAAGGGTCAATAAAAGCCCCAAGACCTCAACCTCCTTCGGGATTACCATAAATATCAGATATGGTGGACCCAGTTATCTTACATTCTAAATAGAAAGAAAAAACAAAATGTAGGGGACCCCTAGCTGCAGGAAAAACAAAGCCATATCAGGGAGCTAAGAGATCAAAATTACACAGGACCGACTGCAAAAAAAAAAAAATCAATATCCATAATAAAAAGTACCAGCTCTAGTGAGGCCCTGGTCAACTAAGAAAAGCTGAATGCACCTAAATCCTGTGTAGCCAAAGAAACAGGGCAATTGAAGCACACTATAGGTGAAGACTTAAAAGCAAAGTGGAAAAAGATTAGCCCTAACAGACCCTACATGGCGACAATGCTGATACCCCAAACTACCGTGCACCTATTACCACCTGAAAAGACAAAGCAGTAGGGTGTTGGCCTAAAATTCCAAGATAACAATACTTGAGGAATGTTACGGGATGCCAAAAATCCACTAGAACCAGCCTCCAAATGCACCCTTTTTGTGTGTGTGTGGCAATAGTGGTGCATATCATCAAGGTAACTGACAACCATAAACCAATAGTAGAAGCATATTCAACTAGCAGGAAGACAAAAACCTGAAATGAAGTATGCAATGACACAAAAATACAGAATTGCAACATATCCAAGGCATGCAAAAGGGTTACCATGTAAGTAGACGACCTGCAACATGTGTAAAATATAGTTATACCACCGTATCAAACAACTGTTGCAGCGCAAGGACAGACACTACATAAATGCAGCAATATAAACTATCTTGCCATTTTCACATGAAGCCATGCAAGAGGTACACAGATACAGGATAGACAGCACGCAAGATGCATAACAATGCATGACATGCAAAATGGACTTCGGCTTGTAACACTCCACATAAAGTGAAGCAATGCAAAGACAAAACATTCCATAAAATGCCCTAAAACACTGGAGAAACCACATTTCTACCCATGTACAAAGGAAGCTATTAAGAGGGAAACGCTGTTGTACAAGATAGATAACACCAGCGCACATAAGTAAAGCACATGTAAAAAGATGTAGTGTTAACGATTATACCACTGCACTAGTGCTGAGGAGCAAGCCCAGGACATGCTCTATATGTTCTAAATAGATAACACATTCACTACAAAAAAGTAATGTAGAGGTCTAAAACTGTGGTCTACGGTGGATAACAACAAAAACAAACAAACACAGGAACCACACCCGTCCTGAAGGTCCTAGTGTTAAAACACTAAAATCGGCTGCACAACAACTCTGCAAAACAAATGTTACCAAGCTGTACAAGACAAAGTCATGAAAGAGGTCAATACCGTGGAATGGGGTGGACATTACATAACTGTATTAAACCTAATATCAGAACCTATACATGTCTTGAGAGAGGTTAATATTGTGGTGAAGGATAACCCCACTACAATATGTGTAAAGGCAAACCCTAAGCTAATCTAAAGAGTTAAATATCTTCTGCTGACACATAAATGCCACGTAGGGGACCCCTTCTGCTGCCACACTCACAGAAGGCTCTTCTCCTGCATTGCCACACCTAAAGTCCATCAAGAGGACTGTGCGGTAAAATTATTTATTTTTGTTATTTATAAAGAATACATAAGGTCCCTACATAACAGTATAATGCATAACAGTATAATAGGGACTCTCTGAAAGTAAGGGAAAACATTCACTACAAAAGAAGTGGTGTAGACTGTAAATACAACCACCCAGCTGTAATAATCTTAGGTGTAAGAGCCATGAATCTGGAGGCCTCATGCAAAAGTGGACAAGGAATTTGATCATCCAATTTGGAGGCCAAGAAAAAAAAAAAAAAAAATCATGAGAGGCCTTAGCTATTGCAGATTATCCAGAGAAACATCCACCCTTTGGAGTACCTCTAGAAGTTACAGGTGGCAGTAAGCAGAGGTTAACTACATTTGTAGAATGTATAAATAAACCCTGCACCTGAATTTAAGGTCCTGGCAAGAGTGTATGCGTAGGAGTCCACATGCAAAATCAGCAGCCCAAAATGGTTACTACACATCAGACCCAACATGCAAAGTACAACATAAAAACTCAGCCCCAAAAGACAGACTTGTGCGAAGGCTGTAAATTTACTCTGAGACAGACCTCTATCACAGAGAAGCAGTATAGCAAAGATAAGCCCCACATAACCAGAGGCGTATATAGGCAAATCCAGAATGAGCGAGGGCTTAGTATACCAGGTAATAAGCTCTTCATCAACAGCGGGCAGGTTTAATCTGGCTTCACCCGCATTCAATTGACAGGAGATTGACTGGCTCTCACACAGCTCCGGAGCAGCTGCAGAGCGCACAACAGAAGGGTCCTGTGCCTCTTTGGCTCCCTTTCAGGTCTGAATTCAGACAAAAATTCGGACCTGAAACGCTGAACAGGGACGCACCAGACCCCCTGCTTTACCCCGTGGCCGCACATAGTGAACCCAGCCTCTCGAGTTCTACACTAGTTGGAATAGAAGGCTCAAGGAGATGGGTGGAAGGGGGGGGTAGTGCAGTGAAGTTATGGAAAGGACAGACCTGCCACGCCTTCCATGCTGTAAACATAGGGACAGTGGCAGGCAAGCGAGCTGGCAGCAGGGAGAGGACACAGGCAATTTGGCGAGGCTGCAGTCCGGATATGACGGTTGCTGGGTCCGGAAACCGGATTGCGGTCTGCCATTTGGTGATGACTGTACTACACGAATCCAGCTGAGAAAGAGTAGGGGGGCTAGTAAATCACCCACAAGATCCACCTTCCGAGGAACCCCTACAGCCAACAGCACAGGAGTAGGGAATTTTGTCATTGGTCAGGTTGGGCAGGGGTCTCTTAAGAACCAACGAGTGTAAGGTGGAAGCCACCTCCTTTTTTCACTCTAGAGAAGGCTGCTACAATCAATGGCCTATTTCTCTCCCCCCCCCCCCTCTCTCTCAGGAGCCATATCCTAAATGAAATGCAGAGAGGAAATTAATCAGGACCCCCCCCCCAACTACCTAGCAGAAGCTCTTCCAGCTGGGGAGTGGGCGTCTACCTCATGTTCGGATCAACCTGGGGACAGAGGGGTAGCACCCACTCATGCTGAGCTGCTTCAGACGCCACCTGCACTGCAGTAGATAGGGAGCACCCAATAGTGTCCTGTCACATTATGCCCAACACCCAGGGGCCCCAGGTGACAGATTACAGGCTAGGCAAAAACCTAGGAGCAAACACAAGTGAGTAATTAGGTACAGCAACCTCCAGCTTACCTGTGTCCTGCTGGTGCCAAGGGTGCTTGCATCCGCCTGAGCTGTAGTCTGCATTGAAGAATCTGAACTGCACAACAGCCCGTGCTTTAAGGAAACACTATTAAAAAGGCTCCAGCCAGCCCTAGCCCTTCATGGAAAATGAGGCTTCAAACCACCGAAAACGAGGCTTGGAACCAGAGCCTTTGGCACCTGGCAACTTACGGTCAAACTGAAACACAGACAGGCCACAAACCCAAGCGCAGCTACTGCGCGAGTCCCCTCTAAAAAGTGCACTATAGTGCAGACAGTGCACACACCCAGTCACCTTGACCTGGAGCCCATGCATCCTGTGATGGTCCCTGTCAAGGGGGTATGCCACTTCCAGATATGGCCTTCACCAGGCACAGAAGGAGGAAGGGAACCACGCTACCTCCTTCCCATACAGAGGAGCGGTCTTGGAGGGAAATCTTGCATAGAATCCCACCAGCTGCTCCCAGGGGAGCCAGATAGGTAAAGGTGTGGGTGGAAGGAAAGGAAAGCCAGAGAGACAGAAGCTTCCCTCTCCCAGATTCCAGATGATGCATCGCCTCCATCCTGAGAAAACACAATAAACTGACCAGTTCAGCAGAGGGAATTCCTTTTAATGTGTATTTGGTGATGCGTTTCCCGTTCATGTTGGAGGAGGTGCCTATATCTCATGGGCTGCCCTGGAAGATGAGTAGCACTACACTAAGGCACTGAAAAGGCATCATGCTGCGGCAGCAGTAGGGTGAACCAAGGGCAGGTTTAGGATTGTTCATATGTGCTGTATAGTAGTGGTGTAATGTAAAGATGAGCCATTCCAATTACCTTCAGCAGCAGGTGCTACAGTATCATATACAGATCACACTTATCTACTTTCAGCTCAATTAAAGGGGTTGTAAAGGTAAACTTTTTATAACTTGTAATTGATGTCTGTTAGGTACTGATAAAGAATAATGTTATCACTTATTAAAATTAGTTAAATACCTGAGAAAATATTGCTTGTATATCATCCTCCTGCCTTCCTCTCTCATTTCTAGCCTGTATTTGCGGGTTTTCGTTGCGCGTGCATTACAGCCACGTCACGGCCTACAGTTCCCATTAGGCTTAGCGGCATTGCGCATGCGCAGTGCCTTTTATATCGCCTAACGAGAATGAGCAAAGTTCTCGTGGACAGCAAGGGGGCAAAGTCCAGGCAGGGCAGTGAAGCTTAGTAAATGAAACTAAGCCAAGGGAGGAGTCGCTGCGGCGTGGTAGACACGCCCACTAACCCACAGCTTTTTTCTCTATCTGCAACGTAGAGAGCGTCCTGACGCTCTCCTGTAGTCCAAGGGAGGGGGCGAGCACGACACTCCACACCAGGGAGAAAGCCTCGCATGACAGTGTGGAGTTACAGACAGAAGAACAGGAAGTGAGGATTTCTAAGATGAAATAAGGACATTTACAAGCAAAATCAAAGGATGAGGCAAGTGAAGGAGGACTGCACTAAGGTAAAGGAAGCTATTTAGGGAAAAAAAATTGTACCTTTGCAACCCCTTGAACTAATATAAAAAGGCAAAATAGATGTGCAAAGAGTACAGGAGGATATGTAAAGGCTACATGATAACGAGTGTCCATTTCCTGCACTAAGATTAAGGGAAAAAAAAAGTGATTCCTGGTTGCTCTCAGTTGCTACATGGTAAATGTCATTGTACTTGGAATTGGCTACCCATATTACAAATTGGAACAGATGTAGAAGTCCAGGAAAGCAATCACTGAGCAATTTTGGGTTGGGCAGCTAGGAAGGAGACAAGAATATATTTTCCAGGCATTTTACCCTGCTGAGCTGGAAAATGTAGGAAGAGTGATATTTATAAGGGGTAAACCTGTTTGGGAGGACGGAAAACAAAAAGATTCCCAGATAGAAAAGCCCATTTCATACAGACATAAAAGTCAGTTACTGCTATTATAACTATTTAAAAAAAAATGTCTAACTATATAATTGATGCTTATGTTTTTTTTTTTTATAATGTATTATGCATTTATGTATTGTATAATTGTGGTTCTGCCTCTGCACAGTTGAATAAACTGGCATAATAATGGTAATCAAGAGCAGACCAGTATTCACCTAACCAAAATCAAACCCCATCTCTGATGGCTTTTAAGTTTCCGCATTACTTTTTTAAAAGATACAAGAAAAAACTTAAGCACTCAAGGAATATTAGAGGAAGACGAGCTTGTGTGTCACATAAGCCTGAAGTATTCAGAAAAGAGTAGCATAATATAGCTGTGGGAGCAGTGGGTAATGAGCCCAGGGTTAGGGGAGATTGCTGTAAAGTGATACTAAAAGGCAAGATTTTCTTTTTCATTTTTACTTTTTTTTTATTTGAAAAAAGAAAAGGTCATACTTACCTGCTCTGTGCAACAATAATGCACAGAGCAGTACCTTACCTCTGTCCCCCGCAGGTGTCCTTTGCTCTTCCTTTATGTGGGTGCCCTCTCAACAAGCATGTGCAGGTAAGTGTTTAGGGGTGGGGAGATGAGGTAGATTATGAAATGAGCATTTCTTTTTACCTTAATGCAGGGTATGCTTAAACATTTCAAATCCAACGCCTGGAAAAGTAAAACTCTTTCCTTGCAATGGGGAAAGGCTTTTTTTAGGTCTAGGAGGAAGTAGCTTTACTGACTAGGATCCACGACTTCCCCATGCGTCAGTAGTGGACTGTCCCTGTCATGGTCTTTATGACGTCAGGGGCATTTGACCGCTGGAATATAAAGGAGAAGAGGCTGTGGGGAACAGTCTTGCAACAGGAATGAGCCTGCAAGAGTAGAGGAGAAGAGAAGTAAAACCACTTTTCCTGGTCCCCTTAGCTGCAATCGACCAGCACTTAAACCTTGCAGTACAGAGACAACCCCACTGTAAGGTAAGATTTTTCCTTTCCTGGAATTCAGCTTTAAATGACAGCTGGGCTGATTGGAGGAACTGCTGCAGACTCATCACCTCAAACATTTTGTGCTTCTTACTTCTCATCTCCAGACACTTTGCACATACAGGAAAAGTAGTTTAACAACTACCTTATACAGCAAGCACTCTTGAAAAGGTGCAATTGTCTTCCATAGGAGCTGTCCTAGGCTAATAAAAAAAAATAAAAAAAAGATTGCTTCAATGGCCTAGATACACAAAATAAATTTGGCTATTAAAGCGGGATTCCACCCTAAAGTGGAACCTCCGCTGATCGGATCCCTCCCCCCCTCCGGTGTCACAATTGACACCTTTCAGGGGGGAGGGGGGTGGAGATACCTGTCAAAGACAGGTATTTTCACCCACTTCCGGGCATAGACTCCCGTGGGAGTCTACGCAATTTCCTGCCCTGCCGCGCTGTCTGCTGGGACACACACGGTTCCCAGTGACAGCGCGGAGATTTCCTATTGCGCGGCTCGCGCATGCGCAGTAGGGAAGTGAAATCGATTCGCTTCACTTCCTGATTCCCCCCTCACCTAGAATGGTGACTACAGCAGCCGAGAGCCGAGCGATCGATCGGCCTCGGCTGCCGGCATCGCTGGAACCTGGGACAGGTGAGTGTCCATTTATTAAAAGTCAGCAGCTGTAGTATTTATAGCTGCTGGCTTTTAATATTTTTTTTTTTTTTGGTGGAATCCCTCTTTAATATTTATGCGAAAACCAAAACATTTAAATACGTTGATCCAGGGATCAGATTGTGTTTGTGGATCACAAAGAAAAGTTGTTCCTTAAACAGTATTTTTACAAGCGTTTTTTTTTTTTTTTTTTGCCTTACTGTCCAAGATGTTTTGAGTGTATGCTACCCCAAAAATAAAAAAGGTCCTTTATACATGTTGGCTTATTCTTAATATAATTCTTAATGTATTCTCATACCGTTTTTAATTCTTCTACTGCTAAATACCTGGTGATCCTAGCAGTTCTCCTGCAGTCCTTTGTGGTCAGTTTGCATCCATGGGATCATTGTTAGGGGATGCAGGACAACACACACACACATAAAAGAGGTCTTAATAAAATTGGAAAAGCTATGATTTATAATACCCAACATACTGCTGCAAAAAGTAAATTCCTGGGCTGATACAAGTTGAAGGCAGCAAAGCATTTTGCTTAAGTGCTCTTGTTCTTACCTATTGGGAGCAGGGACCACTGTAGTAGATGCAGTGGTGGTCGTCGTACTGTTCGCTTTCTTTGTGGGCGCTTTCTTAGGTGGAACAGGCTTGACCGGCTGGGCAGGTTTAATTTTCTTCTCCTCCTCAGTCTTCACCTTGTGCTTCTCCTTCTCTTTTTCCTTTTCTTTGTCTTTATCCTTTTTCTTCTTCTCTTTCTCCTTCTCTTTCTTTTCTTTCTTTTTCTTTGGTTTGTTGACCGGTGCCTGTGACAATGCAGCCAGTTGCTCATGTACAGCCTTCAACTGGGAAAGAAGATAATCATTACTGCATAGCATGATTTAAAGCTCACGAATTATAAAATTAAAGTGGCTCTAAAGGCTCAAGGGTTGTTTTGCATTAAGGCAAAAAAAAAAAAAAAAAAACTTCTGTAATCAGCCCCCCCTTATACTTACGTGAGCCCCATCATGATCCAGCACTGTGTCTGAGAGCTGCAACTCTCTCCTCACAGGAGGCGGCGGCAGAAGGGGGAGCCATTGGCTCCTGATGCTGTCAATCAAATCCTGTGGTGGGGCAGGGAGGGACGAGCCGCGCTGTTTGTGTCTATGGACACAGGCAGCACGGCATGAGAACAAGCCTGCAGGAGTGCCCACAGCTTCAAATGGGGGGCAGTCGCCAAAGTAGAGGAGACAGGAACACCGCTGAGGGACCGAACAAGGAGGAGGATAAGGCTGCATTGCACAAAACCAATGCACAGAGCAGGCAAGTATAACATGTTTAAAATAAACACCTCCCCCAAAAAAAAAAAAAAAAAAAAAAAAAAAGAATCCACTTTAAAACTAAAGACCAAGGGAGATCATGAAAATGTGCAAAGGGAGAAAAAACAAAACAAAAAAACACAGTAATTTACAAGTGCACATGTACAATAAACCAGAATTGTAACATTCAATATCCTTCCGACAGGAAGGATATGTAACCTTTTCACTTCCTGACCAATTTTAAACATATACGCCAAAATATGTTTTTTTTCATTTGAAGATTGTGCAAAACCCCAAAACACATTCAAACATTTGTCAAGGCAAAATTAAATAAAAATTATTTACATGCTGCAAGTACAAAAAAGCTAAATGTTGATGTGCAAAAAATATAATGTGCTCCTACGTTTCTCTTTGATACAACGTAAGTCATAAAGCATATGTTATCAGCCATGCTAACTTAAAGTAAAACTATAGCCAAAATGTTTTTTTTGTTCATTTTGGAGGGAGTAACTGAGAATAACCCGTCAGATTTTTTTTTTTTTCACATCTGTGTCCCATTTCAGAGATTTTTATGTACTTCCTCTCCCATAGTCACAGGAAATGCTTGCAAATTGAGGGAATTCCATGGGGACCAGGTCACCAGAACTAGTGTTACCATTGTAAGATATCCCCTCCATTACTTTTCCGAGGACAAAATTTGGGATTTTCTTTTAATTTTCAACGATAATGGTAAACAGGAAATATTGAGAGGGTGAATCTCCCTAACAGGGAGACAGACAGCTATAAAAACCTGACAGGTGTTCTAATCCTGTGCCACTCCATGCAAAACAAAAAAAAAAAAAAAAAAAGTTTTGCCTTTAATTTTACCTATTTGCTATTCTCCCCTGCTCATCTCCATAACGCCTTCTTGTGCACAGGCAGAGAGCAAAGAAGTTACCAGCTTTTCTGGCAAAATCAATAGGGAATGTTGTTGCACTTACCGAACAGATAACAAAACAAACTTTCAATGGCATATTTAGCAGACCAAAAGGGAACAAAAACGAGAGACTTTTTTTTTAAGGGCCAATATACACTTTTAAATATTTATGAAAATAATATTATATATATATATATATATATATATATATATATATATATATATATATATATATATATATATATATATATATATATATAGATATATATATAGATATATAGAAGAGATGGTAGTTGGAATTTATGTCCCACAATATTTGACCGTTTGTCAAACCTAGATTTTCAGTAAAAAAACAAAACACTCAAATGACTTTTTACATTACAGAGGCTATTGCAGACTGACCAGTGCAAAACTGCTACCTCATAAGCAGCAACAGTGTCAGCATCCAGTGTGTGCTCCTTTAATTGGCTATTTTGTACACAGAAAGATGTACCACATCTGATGGTACATTGAAGCACGTTCAAGTGGTTCTAAAGGTTTTTATGTGTTAAGGTAAAAAAAAAAAAAAAAAACTGTAAGAGGATCAACCCCACCCTCTTATACTTACCTGAGCCTGATCTCGATCCAGTGTTGTGAATGAGAGCTGTGACTCTCTCTGATCTCTCCCTCCTCACAGGGCGAATTTATAGCACTGTTGCAGGGGGATAGTGTGTCCTTTATTTGGTTGAGGAAGGAATTGGTATAGAAGGAACAACAACAAAAAAACATCACAGGACACAGTAGTTACTATATGGGTTATAGGCCACCTTCAGGTGACAGGACACTGGCACGCCCTAAATTAAAAAGCACACTTCCTATATAACCCCTCCCACTGGTGGGAGTACCTCAGTTTTGTAGTAAAGCAATACACGTGTATTCCAAGAAGGGAAGGGGGGCCTCTGTGTCCCGTTATGTACTTCAAAGAAAAGGAAGGTACAGGTAAGCGGTTATAAAAATCCTATTTTCTTATACATCACGAGACACAGAGCCATAGTAGTTACTATGTTGGATGTCCCATAGCAATGCCAACTGAAAGGAGGGAGACACAACAAAGTAGGACACAGGAGACTAGAGGACTCATAATGCAACCTGCAGTACACTACGCACAAAAGGCGATGTCCTCATGCCTTTTACATCTACTTGATAGAATCTGGTAAATGTATGGACTGAAGACCAAGTTGCAGCCTTGCAGATCTGAGCCATGGAGGCTTGGTGATGCACTGCCCAAGAAGCACTAACAGCCCTGGTGGAGTGTACTTTAATAAGAAAAAGGAGGAATTTTTTTTCTTTAAACCATACGTTTGAACAATCACTTGACGAATCCATTTAGAAATAGTAGATTTTGATGCTGCCTGTCCTCTTTTAGGACCATCTGGCAACACAAAACATTTGTTTATGTATCTGAGCGGTCACTCTCAATAGACCTCGACCGCTCTCACCACATCAAGAAAATGTAGTGACTTTTCTTCCACAGAAACAAAGCTCTGGGGGAAAAAAATGAAGGCAGAACAATATCCTAAATAAAAACGCGATACTACCTTCGGTAAGAATTCAGGATGAGGCCACAATACAGCCTCATCCTTATGAGCAACAAATACGGCTCCTTACCAGACAGAGCAGCCAACTCTGATACTCTTCTTGCAGAAGATATGGCAACCAAGAAAATAATTTTTCCCCCCGTCAAGAGGACCAAGGGAATATCTTGTACTAGCCCCCAAAAAAAAGCTGCTTCTATAAGCCAACATTACTAAAATTAAGTCCCAAGGGTTTAGGGGTGACCAAACTGGAGGATTAATCTGCGTTACCCCGTGAATAAAGTTACGAATCAGAGAGAGGGAAGCAAGTGGTTGATGAAAAGAAAGACCGATAAGGCCAATATCTGGCCATCAATAGTGCTCAAGGCCAGCTTCATTTCTAATCCTATCTGTAGGAATTCAAGGATCCTACCTATGACATATTTCCTAGGGTGTCAACCCCTGGATTTACACCAGACATATGCCTTCCAGATACTTGAGTCTGGAGGCTGGCTTCCTAGCATTTAACCAAAGTAGAACTACTGAGGCTAACCGCCTACGATCTTTCAGAATGTGGGTCTCAATAGCCAAACGCTAAATTTAGCGTTTGTAAGGTAGGATGGAATACTGGACTTTGCGAGAGGTCTGGCCAAAGTGGATGGCCCCGAGGGTTCCCCACCGCCATCTTTATGATCTGAGCAAACCAAGATTACCTGGGCCACACGAATCACCTCGTTTCCTTCTTGCTTGATCCTGCGAAGAAGAAAGCGTGGAAGCAGCAGAACAGGAGGGAACGCATAGATCAGTAAAAAGCTGATCCCACTGAAAAAATCAAGGCACCTGTTTCGTATGCCATCAGATCCCTTGTCCTTGACACAAAGTTCCACATCCTGAACTCCCCATCTTCCAGTATATCAACAGAAACATGACGGGGTGAAGGGACCATTCTCCCGGGAACAATTGTTGGCGACTCAAGTAGTCCACCTGCCAATGCACTATTCCCGGAATGAAAATTGCTAATAGGCAAGGAATGTTGTGTTCTGCCCAAGATAGAATACGATTCACCTCTTTCTGGGCCGCACGACTTCACGTGCCCCCTTGGTGAATGATGAAAGCCACAGCTGTGGCACTGTCGGATTGGATCCTGATAGGCCAATTCCGTAGTTTCAGTGTTCAGGCCTCGAGGACCAGGCGTACTGCTCGAATCTCTAGAATATTGATGGACAAGGTCATGGCTTATTTGGACCATTTCCTTAGGACAGAAGCTTCTTCCAGGACTGCTTCTCAGCCCAGAAGGCCGACGTCTGTTACCACCTCCCATGTAACTGGTAGAAAGGATTTCTCTTTTTGAAGATTCTTGGATATCAACCACCAATTGGGGGTCTGACGGACATTGGGGGATAAATGCATTGGTTCCCTTCTTGTTCCCAGTTGTCAGGATACAGTTTTGCAGCAGTCAAATGAAACCACGCATAAGGAATGGCCTCGAAAGAAGCCACCATCTTTTCGAACAAATTCATGCAAGCCGAATAGAAGGATTCTTCTTTGACTTAAGTTATTCAGTTCCCTTATGGAACAGATTCTTTCCTGGGGAAAAAAACATCCTCTTCTGAGCTGTATCAATGATCACCCCCAAGTACTGCAATCTCCTTGATGGGTTTTAGGAGGATTCCTCTAGGTTGAGAATGCAACCTAGTATCCCAGGTAGCTAACTGCGGTGACCAAAGTTTGGAACCGCACATGGAAAAAAGCATCCTTGATGTTGATTGACGCCAGAAGTTCTGCCCCTTGTAGGACAGAGACTACTGATCGGATTGACTCCATGCGAAAAGAACAGATATTCAAAATCAGTTAACAGCTTTGAGATCTAAAATGTGTCTGACATCCCCGTACAGTTTTGGAACCGTAGCAAAGGTTTGAATAAAACCCTAATCCTTGCTCTACCAAGGGGACCACAGATATCATTCTGAGACAATAGATGATCCAAAGCTAGAAAGAGAGAGACTTCTTTTCACTGGATCTCTGGGAACGTTTTTATCTGAGAAAACGAGGAGACAAACTCCGACATTGTTCCTCCCAGACCCTTGAAAACTATGGAAGCCTCCCCCCCCCCCCCATGTGAGCGAGTGGGGGCACCCTTCCATAAAGCTTTAGTATTTTATTTTGTGGGTTACCTCCCCCAGGTCCTCATTTGACCTTGGGACTGAGCCTGAGGTCTACCTCTTGAATCTTGATGGTGGAGGCAGTCATGACTGCCTGGAGGCAGATGACCCTGGCACTGGAAAAGAAGCACATTTAAAAAGAAAAATACTTAAACTTCTTAACTGGAAAAAAAGGGAACTTTTCCCATCAGAAATTCTTTCAATATACTTATCCAGATGGTCTACAAATAACCATTCACCATAAAAAGGGAAACTAGCCAAGAGCTTTTTCCATGGCGCTTTGGCTGACCATCTTTCAACCATAGGATTCTATGCACATGTACCAGCCTTAGCATGAACCGTGAGGGCTGGAGAACAGAATCTTTCATAGCGTCAACTGTAAAACAGAACACTTCTGATATTCTGGCCAAACCCTGGGCCTGCTGATCAGGAATAACTTTGAGTACCTCTATTAACTGGTCCTTTAAGGACTGAGATACTCTGAACGCCAGCGCAGGTTTGAATGACTGAACCTGCATATGGGCATTGTCTAATGGACAAGTCAGGTTTTTGTTTACAGAGGATATAGCAGCGTTAATTGCTGGACTTCCCCATAAACCCTTCCTCATAGAATATTGAGAACTCTTTCAGAGGAAAAAAAAACTTTATCTGGGTGCTCTCACTCAAAATATATAAGCTTTCTTAACCATGAATGGATAGAAAAAGCATGAACAGATTGGGGGGGCTTTAGTGAACCCAAAGCAGAAGTGGGCTCATCAACTGACTGCGTTACTACAAGATGTAGAGCGGACCAATTCAGTGAGTAACTGTAGACAACCTTTCCTGCGAGCTTGATACTTCGCATCAGGTTCTTCAGAAGAGGAGACATCAGCCTCTTCCTGGTCCTAGAGAGAAATTTGTCATCTCTCGCTCCTTGTTCCTCAGTATGAGAGCCCCGAGCAATGGACGGGGACCTGTTACGAATAGTCCCACTTTGGGATGCGATTAAAGCATAAAACTTACTTCAGGCTTAAAATAGTTGAAGAAAAAACCTCCTTAGTAACATATACAGGGGCTGCAGTGTTTAAAAGCAGCTGTAACACTTGCCCCTCCTTACGGCTCACGTGACCAGCCATATCACCCTCAGGGGAGGATGCCATCTTACTGGGATGGATCTAGGCTTCCGTGTGATTAAATATGCCTTTTTAGAGCCCTTTATTGAGGTGTTTTTAACCCGCTTCTGCCATAGCCCGATGCACAAAGCAGAGGTACTACCAGAAGTAATGCATCCACTGCTTGAGAAATAGTTCAGCTCTGTCACTGCTATTAATGCTCAGCTTGATGCAGTAGTAAAATGTGTCAAAGGAATGCCTGTGTCAAGACCTCATTGCTCCTTTGTCCCTCCTGCAGCATAAATACCACAATGGTGCTTAAAAAACAAAAAAACAAAACAACAACAAAAACAGACCTTCCCACGCTGGACGTTTGAGGATGCCAACGCCGCGCTAAGCCCCGCTCCGGCCCTTTTTTCCCCCTTAAAAATACCTTTTTCCAGCGTGAGCCCCTGATCCTATAGGAGGATCCACTGCGAGGAAGGAGGAATGGCGGAGCGAGCGACGTGCCGTTTTTTTAAACCTTTGGCACAAAGGGGGGCAAAGGGGGGTGGGTGTCCGATGGGGAAATGGAGCCCCCCCAGACTAAAGCCCCAAACACACTCAGATTTTCTGCCGATTTTTTCCTTCAGATTTACAAAAAACATATAATATGGAAGTCAAACCTTAGGAGTTTCAATTTGTATGCAATCAGGCAGGCCCTTGTACTACATGGTTTTGGTAAATCTGAAGACAAAAATCAGAAAATCTGATCGTGTGTATGGGGTTTTACCGGAGGTCTTACTGCATCGCATATGAGAAACTTGCTGTTTCCTGGACAAACATGCTCAATACAGCCCCCAGTGGTGACATAGGCATGACAACATTTACTGATTTAAAGGAGACATTCATAAGAAAATTTTTTTGTTTATTAAATTTCTTAGAAAACTCCACTTACCCTTCCCACCGCAGGGTTTCCAACAACGCTGCGCTAAGACCCCCCCCCTTCACGGTGGGTTACATTCAACCTTCAGAAGCTGGGGTTCCTCGGAGAAACCCACAATCCTGAACATGCAGTAAACTTTATGGACTTACTACCAAAAAGTACTGGATTCCGAAATCCAGCTCTCTAAGAGAAGCATTTACAGGCAAAACCTAGTTTCTTTGGATACAAGGCCTGGGCACCATTCAATTCGGCCTAAAAGACACTTGGAATGGATCCAGTCTGCATAGCTAGCCCCAGCAAGGATTGCTCCAGTGGAGCTCAGCACATCTTCACTCGTGACCAACACCTTAGAGACTGGTGAAAAAAACTGAGGTACTCCCACCAGTGGGAGGGGTTATATAGGGAGTGCACATTTTAATTTAGGGCGTGCAAGTGTCCATCACCTGAAGGTGGCCTATAACCCACATAGTAACTACTATGGCTCTGTGTCCCGTGATGTACGATAAGAAATAGAGCTTTTTAAAAGGCAGTCAAAGGTCAGGAGAAAGAAGAGGGTAGTGGGAGGAAAAGTAAAAAGTGATTAAGTTGCAATACCTTTCAATGGTTTAGAAAATAAGGACCTTCTGGATTAATCACATTCCCTATTTAAGACCAGTGGCTTGGTTTGGGTAGAAATCTATAGAATGGGCCATCAAGAGAGGTGAAACACTGGGTTGCCAACGACCGGGTATAAAATTGTATGTATAGGTGAGAGGTCACACTGCATGAAAGCCTGGGCACAGATCTTGATCCAGAGGCCTTCAAAGATTGTGGAATATGGGATGTGGACCATGGTAAACACCCCAAGGCAAAGGTGGAGGTTTCATTGCTCAATGGACATTCATTGCTTGTAGGGGCCATGCCTGCACCAGTCTAATATTCTGACCAAAAGGCAGACTGTGTTGTCTCTAGAAAAATTGTGGAAAGCTAGAGCGCCATGTGTTTTCAGTGAACATTGGAATTGTGTTTGAGTCCATACAAGCTCCGACTGAAAATGTTTTAAATCAGAATCCTACCCTAATTTTCTATGGTCAGTTTACATTAAACAGCTTATGTAAATTCAGTATTTCTACATTTGCTAAACAAAAACAGGCAAAAAAAAAAAAATGATTAAATGCGTTGATGAAAAGCAAAGAATGAAACAAAAGCGGTTCACCCACAAACCTGCAGAAGAGTTTTCACAGAGTATGTTGTCCTCACCTGCTCCTGGAGCTCGGCCAGCCGCGTGGCTCGCTCTTCTTCAGAGTCAGAGCTGTCAGTCTCAGAGGAGCTCTCCTCACTAGTGTGACTACTTTCTATGCTTTTACTGACCACTGGAGCAGGGGCGGGGGGTGGGGCAGGGGCCTCCACAGGTTCATCTGGCATCTTTGCAAATCTCATCTCAAAAACATCCTGTGGTAAAAAGAAGATCAGAAAGAATAAACACCGTAAATTGCAGCAACAAAGCCCAGAAAGTCTGCATAGTGCATGCATAGGATCGTGATGCAACGCTCTCCACCTTAACCATTTAGAAAATACAAAATATTCTCTGAATGATGACCGTGCCAAGCAGCCAACCTCCTATATTCACAAGGCATCATAATGGCCACCCCACACAGGACCCTGAAGAAAGTGGAGATCACTGGAGTATTGGTGCCTGCTTCAGTAATTTCCAGCTTCTAGGTGCATCAGCCAGGTATAGTATATACATAATTACACTGGTCCAAGCTGGACCAATGAAAATATGTAAAAAAATATACTGTGCCTGAAATTATTTAACAGTTTGCTACTGGAGAGAGGTTCATGCTGACTTATGTGACCCAACATGACAGTAATTTCCCTTACTGCTAACACGTCAGAAAATACTAGAGCCGATTTCAGGTGTTTAAAAAATAGGATTTTTCCTACAGCTTACCTGTAAAATCTTTTTCTTGGAGTACATAACCGAACACAGAGCAGTCATTACTATCTGCGTTATACGCCATCTACTGGTGAATGGACACTGGTAAATCAAACAAGAAGTCATCCCCTATATATCCCCGCCTATACAGGATTTTGTAGCAAGCAATAAACTTCCCAGACAGGAGGGGAGGGATCTCTGTGTCCCGTGATGTACTCCAAGAAAAGGATTTTGCAGGTACGCTATAGGAAAAATCCTATTTTCTTTATCATACATCACGGGACACAGAGCAATCCTTACTATCTGGGATGACCCCAAGCAATGCCTTTGAGGGGAGGGAGACAATTGCAGAAACTGCCACTATTACGGTTTGTAATACGTTGAGACCAAAGGCAGTCTTCCTTCATGTTCTTGGTATCCACCTGGTAAAAACCCTGTGGATGTATAAACTTAAAGACCTTGAGCACTGACACCTGATGGCAGACGGCCCAAGATACTCCCACACACCTGATACAGAATCTCTCCCCAGAAAAAAATAAAAATGGATTTTACCCTTTAAAACCATAGAGATCATTGATAAACTGGCAGATCCACTGCTAAACATTCAACCTGGATGCCACCTGCCCATCCTGGGCTCTTCTGCACAAATCAGGATTCCTGACCTGTGGCGACAACTCAAGTAGACCCTGAGCATCTGATCTACCTCTAGAGTAGGTAGCAATCTTTCTCCTGCCGACTGTGGATTAGGAGAAAAATAAAAAGCAAGACACTGTCCTGATTCGAGTGAAAACTAGAAAGCACTCTAGGCAATAGAGATGGATGAGGACGCAACATCACCTTATGATGTGAGACCAAGAACGGCTCATTGCATGAAAGAGCCGCCAGCTTTCACACTCCACTTAGTGAAGTGATAGCAACTGAAGAAGCAATCTTCCGAGATAAGGAACTAACAGTCTCCCAATTGGTTCAAAAAAATGGCCTCTGCAAAGACAGCCAAGAGCGAATCCCAGTCCCAAGGACACAAGAGTGGCCTAAAATGTGGGCCTATGCGGCACGCTGTATGAAGTATGAATCAAGGAGTGACAAACAATGGCCTCTGTAAAAAATGGATAGGGATGAACTGGAACCTTAAAAATGGTACTTAAGGCCAATTGCCTTTCACCTACTGATTGGAGAAAGAAAATAACATTTCCCACTCAGTCCTGTGGCTGCCACTTCCTTTCTACCCCAGGAACAAAAAATATTTCCAAGTCCTGTAATCAAAGTTCCCTGAAAGCAGCTTCCAGGGGCTCAACAGTGTGGGGATACAGGACTCAAGACCATTAGGTCTTGTTGCACTGGGAGTGTTCAAGGAGCGACCACGGCAAGCCTTGCTATGTCTGCATACCAAGTCCTCCTGGGCTAATTCAGCTAACACTGTTATCAGTGTTCGCAAAATATGTGGGAGAAGTCAAGACAGAGGGAAAGCATAAAATAAGGAAGAACTGGTCCCTAAGGAGTTACCAGTACATCTGCCCCTATTGCTGGTGGGACTTTCGTTCCAGACACAACCTGTTCCCACTTGTTGTAGAACTTGGAATCTAGTAGATCCACCTGCAGAGTTCACACTGCCATAGTGATAGAATCACTTTTGGTACTGTCTCAGACAGAACGTTGTTCACATTCCTGAGCTGCATGACTCCTGGTGGTTGATCTATATTATAGCTGCAGAGGCATTTCCAGATTACAACTACAACTGGTTTGTCCCAACATCCAGAGCAAGGCATACTGGCCAAAAATAAAGATATTGATGGGCAGTATTTTTTCCTGTGGAGACCAAGGCCACTGAACTATAGCCACCTTCTAACCAACTGGAGAAGCTGCCATCAGTGGTCATCTTCCCCCATCACTTCTCCAGATTTCGAACCACCAACATTAGCTCTGCAATACCCCAGGAACAGAACTGTCTGGCAATCCATTGCCTGGATCTTCATGTTCCAGACGGAGAGAGAATGATCCTCTACCTAAGACCTGGAGTAGGACTGTACATAGGGAATGTGCCTCGACCTAGATACAACTTCCCCCTGCAGAAATGTATCAAAAGGAAAATCTGGAACAGACTGCTTCCTGAACAAAGATTGAGGTATACCAAGATTGGCACCCCTGCGTTTTCATTAAGTCCGGCACTGGGCTGGGAGATTTGTGAACCCTCTGAGTTGTGGCCAGCCTGAAGAACAGAGTCACAAAAATAAAAAAGTTGACTTTGCACTGCAATTTGCAAAAACCCTTGAGGAGCCTGGGAAAAAACAGCACATGAAGATATGAGTCATTGAGGATTTTGGACCACGAAATCTACCTCTCGCAGAGATCAACACTAAATGGACAGAGCCTATCTGAAACAGAAGGATGTCCGGCAGCTTAAGCTCCAAGCTAGACCTTATGTCCCCATGGTTTTGGGACTGCTATAATTTTTTTTTAATAATGAACCCATACCTTCTGCTCCAAGAGTCAAATGCAATGCAAAAGACTGACGACTCTGTGGCAGACCCCAAAAGCCAAAATAGGCGTAATCTTCCAAGCTTTTGCAGGCTAACGATTGAGCAAAACCACCTCAGGAGACTTACAGCATCTGGTATTCCCAGGTAGTCTCACATGTTTGATCCTACTTAGGCTTTCGATCAGCAGAAATAAGGCACAACCAAGGTGATGGGGTCCATCTGATGAAAAATAAATGTGTCAGGAAAGTACTGCAATGCCAAATACCACAGTGGCTCAGATGCATCTGACACGACTGTTCATTGGGGGATGTGGACAGCGCCAGATCACTGAACCTGAGAGCGGTGCATCTGCCCCCCCAGGCTGCCTTTCCTTTCAGGTACCATTTAACTGGTATAACAGATAAATAACGTAGTAACTATATTAGCCAACCAAATACACAGTCCTCCAAGGATGGAGGCCCACAATAATGTTGGTTTAAAGCTATGCAACCATGCAGGTACCCAGGAATGCTGTTATGTAGGTACCCAAGTGTGCAAACATGCAGGTATACAAGTATTCTTGCCATTCATGCATTTATGAATGTAGTCCCAGGCAAACAAGCACACAGGTATGTAGTCCCAGGCAAACAAGCACACACGTATGTAGTCCCAGGCAAACAAGCACACACGTATGTAGTCCCAGGCAAACAAGCACACACGTATGTAGTCCCAGGCAAACAAGCACATATGTATACAGCTTAATGTAAATAAGTATATACGTATACAGTACAAAACATGCCAGTATACATTTAAGCAATATGAATTTATGGAAGCATGTGCTTATGCAACTATGCATTAAGGCAGGGGTGTCCAAACTTTTTTCAAAGAGGGCCGGATTTCATGAAGTGAACATGCATGAGGGCCGACCATTTTGCCTGACTTTTTTTGAACCGTTAAAATGAAATGCAAATTAAATTTTTAACCAAAGTTTATTGCAAACGGCATACTTTTCATTTCGTCACATGGATGACAAATCTACACAGGTGTTAAATCACTCTGCCTTTCATATATGACACCCCCAGATCCGTCCGCATATCGCAGTGCGATCTGCGCACACACACAGGAATCGGATCGCATGGTGTGAACACCCATGCGATCTGATTCTGCTGCGGACCAAAAAAAGGGTCCCGTGCGAGTTTGCTGCGGGAGCGATGCGAATTCAGCCATACTATCTGTATGGCTGAACTCGCATCGCTACGGAGATCGGATGTGATTTGCACTGCAGTGCGGTGCGAATCACATCCGGATCTCCCCCCGCAGCAGTGTGAACCCAGCCTTATTCTCTCTCTCTCGCTTTAATTCTCTCTCGCTTTATTTCTCTCTCGCTTTATTTCTCTCTCGCTTTATTTCTCTCTCGCTTTATTTCTCTCTCGCTTTATTTCTCTCTCGCTTTATTTCTCTCTCGCTTTATTTCTCTCTCGCTTTAATTCTCTTTATTTCTCTCTCTAATTCTCTTTAATCCTCTCTCTCTTTAATATTCTCTCTTTAATATTCTCCCTCTTTAATTCGCTTTAATTCTCTTTATCGGTAATTATCTTTACCTTTTTTCTCCTCTGTTCTGGCTTTCAGGCAGCTGACAGCGTGCGGCGCCGCCGCAAACAATCCGCGCCGCCAATCACAGGCACTGAGAGATCTGCAGCTGCTGCAGGGACAGCTCAGTGTCTGCTATTGGCGGCGTGTGCTGTCAGCTTCCCGGAGGCCTTGGACCGCCCCCAGCATCTGACCGTCAGTGGGAGGCGGGGATGAGAGGCGGGGTGAGAGGCACTAGCAGCCAATCACCGCCACCAATCCCCGCCGGAATCACAGGCTCCGGACCTGCCGCACACGCCTCAGCTTGTTAGAGAGGCGCTTGGGGTGTGCGGAGCCAGGCGGGCCATAATGCAGGAGAGGCTGGGGGCAAGGTGGGGGCCATACAAAACCGAACCGCGGGCCGCAAATGGCCCGCGGGCCGGACTTTGGACATGACTGCATTAAGGCAAAACACAAACACGTGCGCCCATGTAAACACGCATTTATGCGATAAGAATGTGTTTATGTAAGATATTTAATGCAACACGTAGCTGTGCAAACATGTATAAAACATGCATCTTTATGCAACCATGTGTCAACATGCATCTTTATGTAAACATTTATAAGCATGAAAGCATGCGTTTTATCAACCGTGCATTTCAGCAACTGTGCATTTTAGCCACTGCACGTTTTAGCAAGTTTGCAAGCATGCACCTGCTTAACTGCACTTGGCTCCATACTAGTCCTGAAGGATTTAACCAAGCACATTATACTGGAGACACAACTCCTTAAAATGCACCCATGCTCATGTTTTTCCAAACGTGTATAATTAAACATGCATTTAAGCAACAAGTTTGCATGCATGTATACTACACTGCACCTGCTTTCCAAGCAGTCAACAACACTTTAAAGTCAACGGCTATCCATACAGGGGTATATCGACTTACAGTTGTACAGTCCCCCTGGATGAGCAGTAAATATGCAGCATATAATCCCGACTTGTCTGCCACACAGTTCTCCCATAGTAAGTACTCACACTTTGTTAGTATTCATTGGCTGCTGTTATATCTCCAGAGTCCCTGCTGACTGCATGGCAACATGGCCACCCTTCCACTTACTGCCTATATAAGAATAGGCCATACTGAGTGAGCCTGCGCCCTTAGCAGCTGGAGGAGAAACAGCAGCCCACATGACTAAGAAGTACACAGAATGATTAAACAGCACACTGCCCCTAGTGGCCACTGGAAGGACAGACAGTCAGGTCTTTTTTTTATATGTTTTTTTCAAAAGAGAAACTGCAAAAATGCAGACTTACCATTCCGGCTGCAGGACTCTGAACATAACAGGAGTCCAATCTTCACCCATCACAGCGAGCTTTTTCATAAGAGACCTTCAGAGACTGGGCCCCCCTCAATCTGGGGTCCACTCCCCTGGCCCTGTATAGCACCCTGCAGGAAAGCACCTTGGTCAGAACAAACACTGCACATGGCTCCATTACGCAGGGTCCAGCGCCGTAAGGCTGCACTACAAGCAAACCTCGAGGAATCTTCTCGACTTCCAATGAGGCTTAGGTACCGTACATTTTGGCTGACAGCTTTTTCGATTGGATCTGACTGAAGTCCATGATTCTTAATAGAACCGCCCAGACCTCTAAGTATGCTCCAAGAACACACGGGCGAAAAAAATTGAGGTACTTCCTGTGTAGGAGGAGTTATATAGGGGAGGAGTTCTTGTTTGATTGATTTACCAGTATCCATTCACCAGTAGGTGGCGTATAAATGACTGCTCTGTGTACCATGATGTACGATACAGAAAAATGGTTTGGGTTGGAATTTTACATTGTACAGTAGAGGAATTATAGTCATAGATGATGGGACAATCCCAAACAATACACTGAGGGAAGGGCAGCATAATAACAAACAGGTTCACACAAAATAAAAAGGTCAACAGACTTAAAACTCAGGAAATAGCTTGAAGAACCTTGCAGCTGAAGCTTGCATCAGCAGAAGCCTGGACATCCATCCAGTAGAACCCTGAGAAGGTATGAACAAAAGATCACGTGGCGACCCTGCAAACATGCAAAACTGATGCTTCATGCTGAAAAGCAGAAGAACTGTCAACAGCTCTGGTGGAATTGGCATGGATAGGGAAGGAAGGAGCCCTTTGAGGTCATAAGCTCTGGAGATGAGCTGCTGAAACACCTAGCAATGGCAGAAGAGGAAGTAGGATGTCTCTTCTTGGGACCTTAGCCGCTTCAGATCTGCGCTATATCCAAATGATGGCTACGGCATGGACCTACTTTGCCGGGAGGGCATCAATAGACGCCCTCCTGTGCTCGAGTGGCCTGCGTACCCCCTGCAGGGCCCGCGCAGCGCGCTCTGTGACGAGAAAGTCTATGAGACTCGCTGGATCACAGATCGGCGTAAGGGGTTGATCTCTGGGAAAGACAGGGCCAGTGACACCAAAAGTTTCCTTCATTGGGGATTCTAAACATCAATACAATTTAAAGGAGGAAACAAACTGAACAGGAAGAAGGAGATGCTTGTTGAGAATAGAAGTGGCAGGATCCACTAAATGGATAAATTTTTTCATAAATTTTTTCCATAGAATGTACGGTAACTCAGCAAAGTATTTTAGAAGAACTAAATCTTTACATACTTGATTTGACCAATCTTCTTGCAAAGCACAAGGGAAAAATCCAGACATTGTCAACCATTTTGTTCTCATAGGAGGTGGTTTGGGCCAAGGAGATTTAAATGCTGCTAGTCCAAGGCTAGTACGCACCAAATGGTTAAGCTCACAGTAGAAACAATATGACAAAGTCTTAGATTGTACATCATAGCATGAAAGAGGGAAAAAAAATCCACTAGAGGCTCCTCTTCTGTGTTCAACTTTCCTTTCTCAGTATCTTATTTAAAAAAAAGGTTAGGCGGTTCAGGGTCACACACCTGAAAATATTTAGGTGATGGAGGGGCAGAAGAGTGCTCTTGGGTCCTGGAGACTGAAGGTTATAGAAAGGCATAAAGTTTTCCAAATAAAATCAGACATAACTGCAGTGAATCTGACATAGTCAGATAGGCCATCTGTTGTGGGCCTGAGAGGAAGCTAGAATTAAATGAGCTGGGTCAATATATGACCTTGCTCCAATGCAGGTGAACTGCTATCGCCCTGAATATTTCACTGGTTTTCCTCAGGTAAACCCTGTCTTGCCATACCAAAGCTGCAAGTACCCAGAGGGGACCAAACTTAACCAGTCAGGTAAACTCCCTAAGGCAGGGGTAGGCACCTTACAGAGGTGGATATCTACCTGAACAACAACATGGCAGAAGTCAAAGATCACTAAAATAATAATAAATAATAATAATAGTGATGCGCTATGAATATTCAAAAAAAACTAAAGCACACGGTGCAAAAAGTGCAAAGACCAAGTACAGTACAGTGACCACCGGGGGAGAATACCACCAAACCAACTCAACCCAGCACTGTCAAAATCGCAAAGTAATTAGAAACAATGTGCCAATCCCTATATCATCACCAAAATAACCAATAAATATATAGACCATAAATAGATATTAAAAGTGCAATGTGCTATATGTGTTGATAAAACAAATGGGCACGGGGGGAAAAATTCCACACACCACGCCTAATGCTAAACCCTATAAGAGTGCTAAACGATAATATTAACACATCAGTGTACAATGTATCGAGTGAAATGACCGTAGAGTCAATGCAACAATCAAGGTAAAAAAAAATTATTATGTGTATGTATAATATATATATATATATACTGTTTCCCCTAAAATAAGACCTAGCGTGATTGTCGGTGTTGGCTGCAATATAAGCCCTACCACCCGAATAAGCCCTACTCTGTTTCCTCAAAAATAAGCCCTACCCTGAAAAGAAGACCTACAAGGACTTTAACTAGGGCTAATTTGGGGGGTAGGGCTTTTATTGCAGCTATCACCGACAATCACACTAGGTCTTATTTTAGGGGAAACAGGATAGATAGATAGATAGATATATATATATATAGAGATAGATATATATATATATATATATATATATATATAGATATATATATATATATATATATAAAAATCATGTAACAAAGTGCATGGAGCAATATAAGGGCAAACGCCCCAAAGGGGTCCTAATAATCCTGAATATTAGGGACTATAGTAGTACAGTTCAAAGAATAATGGATGATATTAAATGCTAAAGACAGCCACTCCTGAGCATATAACAATTATTATTTTAGCTTATATTTCTTTTGGTAACTGACCACGTTAAGGTGTTTGCAGCTGTTTTCATTCAGGCACATTCCACTGAGGTTCCATATTTGCGCTTTAGTAATTTTTGTTTCAAAGATCACTGGTGTTGCCTCCTTACACTAATTATAAACCTTTATTTGCTTACCATTGTGTCACAATCATGTGCATTGCACGGAAATCATGGGTTTAAGTGGTGAGGAGGCAACACATCACCTCCTCACCACCTGTCAACCACCCTCAGATGACTTATGAGC
Organism: Lithobates pipiens; assembly: GCF_037356315.1. Classification (NCBI taxonomy): domain Eukaryota; kingdom Metazoa; phylum Chordata; class Amphibia; order Anura; family Ranidae; genus Lithobates; species Lithobates pipiens. The sequence goes on along the minus strand of NW_027507728.1, from coordinate 390,693 downwards.
AGCAGTGCCTGCTCCACTTGTGAATGAGCTCTCAGTTGCATTCGGTCGCTGCACTCTTAGGACTTGTTCACATGTAAATGCCTGTGGTTGAGCTGTGGTTTTAGCGCCCCCAGTCCCTACCCCCTTCAGCTGGTGAGGCAACAGCCAAAGATGTGCACATGCTGCAGCAGGTATTAAGCCCCCTGTTGCATTTTGTGCATGCTACCGCCTGCCAATCGCGACCCATTCAAGTAAATGGGATCACTCAGCATGGGACAGGAGCCAGTACTACAGAGGAGGCACTGGCTTGTGTGGTTCTTGTTCCCTAGGACAGCTCCAAGTAGTCCTTCTGTATTGCACTCTGTTTGATGCTCTGGGATGGTGGGTCGGCAAGCCCAGACTGTGATCTACAAGTTGCTGACCTCTGCCTTCAGGGAACTTCAGGGTCTAGGTGCCAAAGGAATGGAGCATGGTCCTGCATAGCATCCTGCAGCAAACTAAACTTGTTGCACCATTTTCCAAGGTGAGCGCCAAACACAGTGTGCAGTGCCTGAAGCAAACAGGCCGGAACTGACCAGGTACAGTTCACAAATGTACATCATAAGTAACCTGAGGCAATATGCAGTTGAATCCTGATAGAAGTGTCAAGAAAAAAAATTAATGGTTTAGAAACGTCTGGAAAGGAGAGGAGGTTCATTACCTAGGGACACTAGCAAAAAACTAAATCCAAAGGAATGGGTGGGGTTCTATGAGGGTGCAGTGGGGGCATTCCCAGCAAATCTTTTGCAACCGTCCAGTCATCTTAAGGTAGCCACATATAACCTATGGTTTGACTACAAGTGCTGTGCCCTGTACTGTAGGATTAAGATAGCAATTTTACTGATTCTCCTCTTCCACAGGCTCCCTGCACAATGTAAGTCTGGTCCCTGAAGCCTACTTTCCTCTATGCCCCAGCAGTCGCAGGTCCTCCAACATCATCAAGACCAACGCAGGGTCTATAGCCCTTCGCTGGACATGAGGACACAAAGGAACAAGTCCACTGCTGGGACTTAAAGAAGCGGCAGCTGCTGCGGAACACTGGATGCCAATTGTACCCATCGTGAACTCTGTTTATCTGGCTCCATCCACCATGTTCAGCCTGACTCTGAACAGTGTCCAGAAATGTCATGCAACATTATGCGATTATGTAATTTAAATTTCATATTTATTCACATGCAGCCTAGAACTTTATTCTATGCATGGAGAAAGGTCCAGCTTAGCTAGTTAAAGAAAGCATGTCAATATCTGTATTGGGTAAAATGGATCAAAAAAGACATTCATATACAAGAGGATCGCAAACATCAAGAATAAAGATAAATTCAAACAAAAAATGCTGATCTCTTTGTCAGGGTGGCATAAATTCTTGTGCTTGCAGATGGTGTAGTCATATTCGCTAACCTTACTATCTGTAAAAGGCTGAGACACACAGTATAATATGCAGCAGTGGTGGAGCGTGGCAGTCTAACAGTGTGTTTGCATGCTAATCACCTGCAATTTCCTGGCCATGGCGACTACCTCATGGTCAGGTGGGTTATACTTGTAACAGTTTGAGAACATTAACCGTATATCGGCAGCAAAAGCCTGAGCATCTTGATAATCCCGGGCATCCATTTTTTTCTGCAATGAGAGACAAAGTAATACATTGTGAGGTTACACCAGCTGGTGAGAGAATATATAAATTATTATAAATCGCTCAAAATATTAACAAGACTAAAAAAGAAAACAAACATACTTCTCCACTTTTAATCAGTAATATAAAATTTGTATCCCAAAAAGCACAAACCTGTTGCTGCAACTGCCTTAAAATTGTCAGAGGCTGTCAGACCCCTTTCACACCAGGGAGTTTTGCAGGCGCTATAGCATTAGAAATAGCGCATGCAATCCGCCCTAAAACTGCTGCACCATTGTCTGTAGTGTGAAAGCCCAAGGGCTTTCACACTACAGCGGTGCACTAGCAGGACGTCAGGAAAAAAAAAATGCCAGCAGCTTCTTTAGAGCGGTGAAGGAGTGGTGAAGGAGCGGTGTGTTTACCACTCCTCCCCATTGAAATCAATGGGGCACCGCTGTAATACCGCCGGCAAAACGCTGCTATTGCGGCGTATTGCCGGCGGTTTTAACCCTCCCTTGGCCGCTAGCGGGGGGGAAGAAGTAGCTAGCGGCCGAAATGCGCCGCAAATCCGGCGGTAAAACACCGCTAAAAATAGCGGCGTTTTACCGCCCACACCATGGGTGGTGTGGTGTGAAAGGGGTCTAAGCGATGATCGGATGTTGGTTTTCCAGCATGCCTGTTCAATAAAAGCCAGTTGTTAGACCAGCTTCGGTCAGACAAGCTGCTGTACACACAGTCCAAATGTCAGCTGGTTTCTCTTGAACCGGCTGATATTCAGCCTGTGTGTACCAGCCTTTACACTTCCATCTGGAGTACCCAAATAGTGAGTTGCTCACTCTGAACATCCTCCATTCAGAAAACCACTTGCATCCTTTACAGAATGCAAGGTGTTCTGTGATTGAGGGAGGAACAAGGGCAACCTGCTGTCATGGGTTTGCTCCAGCTAGAAGACTAATGCAGCGCACACACACGATTGGACTTTACGGCGAACCAGAGTCCATCGGACAATTCGATCGTGTGTGGGCTCCAGCGGACTTTTTCTTCCTAAAAGTCCGGCAGACCTAGAAATAAGACTGGCTTCAAATTTGTCCACCGGACTCGGCTTTTAGCAGACAATCCGGTCGTCTGTATGCTAGTCCGACGGACTAAAACTGATGCTAGGGCAGCTATTGGCTACTGGCTATGAACTTCCTTGTTCTATTTCATCACGTTCGAATCCGTCTGACTTTTGGAGTGATCATGTGGGGCCAAGTCCTTTAGTTTGAAAGTCCGGCGGACCTCAGCTGCAAAGTCCGTCGGATTGTCCACCGGACCAAGTCCGTCGAAAAAGTCCGGTCGTGTGTACTCGGCATTAGTCTCAGCACCAGATGTTCAGTGCTTACTGTACAGGCTGAATAAATGAAGAGTTTTCTCAAACACAGCTTTAATGCATTACATCTTTTGTTACTGTGGCTATAAAAAGGTAAAACCAGAGCAACAGTTACAATTCACTGTCAAAAATCTTTCATATACTGAACTTTGTGGAACACACATAGACAGTATTACACATACATACACATCCATCAACAATTTTACAGGATACAGAACAGCATGTCATTTTTTTCCCTTTAGAAAAGTACATTTTAAATAAAATGACCACTAAGCATTTAGACCAAAAAAATAAAATAAGAATGTTGGACAATGGCAATTCAACTTAAAATGCTTGTAAATTCTCAATTTTCTTCACCTTAATGCATTGTATGCATTAAGGTGAAAAACCTTCTGTGCTGCAGCAGCCCCCCAGAGCTTCCCGTTTTTCTTACCTGAGCCCGTCCGTTCCAGCGGCGAGTATGAGCCCAGCGACTCCAGTTGATTTCTCTGTCCTCATGGGACAGATTGATAGCAGCGGGAGCCGATGTCAATCTAGTGACATGGGATGCAGGGCCAAGTCCTGCTGTCTGTGTCAATGAATGCAGCAGCGGGACTTGTGACGTTGCCCCCATGGAAGAGAAGGGCTGTCTGTGGGGGCACCCGATGAAGAGGAAGAACCAGGAGGGTCAGCAGGGCACCCCAGAAGAAAAGGAGGATCTGGGCTGCTCTGTGCAAAACCCTTGCACAGAGCATGTAAGTATTACATGTTTATTTAAAAAAAAAAAAAAAAAAAAAACACAACACCCTTTATAATCACTTTATAACTAAGTATAACTACAGCAGAAGAATTTCTACATACCTGTAATTCCATATATTAGTGTACATTACAGGACACAGGGGGAGTGTATTCACACACCATTAGCTATAGGCATGTACCATAAGAAAATTGGGACACTAGTAAAGCCTATAGGACAGTGATGGCGAACCTTGGCACCCCAGATGTTTTGGAACTACATTTCCCATGATGCTTAACTACACTGCAGAGTGCATGAGCATCATGGGAAATGTAGTTCCAAAACATCTGGGGTGCCAAGGTTCGCCATCACTGCTATAGGAGGACCTGCCCCGCCAGGCACTTCCCTTATACCTCTATCCCACTTAATAAGTGCTCCATTTTGAAACAAGGAACAGCAGGGGGTCTATGTCCTGTACTCCAAGATATGGAAGTTACAGTCAAGTCAAAATTCCTTCCAATGTGACATTAACAAGGTTATAGTGAAAAAAAGTGTTAGAAAATAGTTTCACACAACTACTCTTCAGGCCAAAAATGATTATCTAATTGTACAATACAAGACACAGGCAATGTATTCATACACCATCCCCAAGCAATGAATAGAAGACAGGGCAAAAATTAGGAAATCAGAACTGTGCCAATGAGCCCACATTAACAAGGGTCAGAAAACCCAACCTCAAGTACCGCTGTGAGGATCTCGTGGGCAAAAGTTGGATCCGCAACCAAGTTAAAGCTTAAAGGGGTTGTAAAGCTTAATTTTTCATTTTCTAACTAGGTTCCTTTAAGCTAGTGCATTGTTTGTTCATTTACCCTTTCCTTCGATTTCCCTTCTAAATGTTTTTTTTCTTTGTCTGAATTTCTCACTTCCTGTTTCTCCTCAGTAAACTTCACACCATCATCCGAGCGGTGTTTAGCGAGCCAGAACAGCTTACTGAGGAGGAACAGGAAGTGAGAAATTCAGACAAAGAGAACAAAGAAAAAAAAAAACATTTAGAAGGGAAAACGAAGGAAAAGGTAAGTGAACCAACAATGTACTAGCTTAAAGGAACCCATTTAGAAAATAAAACACAAACCTTTACAACCCCTTTAAGGTGGTATTGCCCCAAAAAACAAAAATGTAATATATCACAGCTTACCATTTCTTAAACATGGTGGCAGCATTAGTTTAAGCTCTAACACTCTAATACATCTGCAAAAGAGCTTGTTCTGTTGAAAAACAACCTACTTACTGGCTGAATCACCAGATGAAAATAAAGGAAAGAAAGCCTGAAAAAGAAAACTAATGAAGACATTGCATCTAAGAACTGGATAAGTTGTAATATGTTTGCTTTTGGTGTTATTATTGCTTTAAAGTGATTGTAAAGTCATTTTTTTTTTTTTTTTTTTTTAGAAAGCAAAACAAGAACATGTTGTTATACTTGCCTGCTCTATTGCAGTGGTTTTGCACATAGCAGCCTGGATCCTCCTCTTCTCGGGTCCCTCCCTCCTGCAGAGTGTCCCCACAGCAAGCAGTCCATTCAGACATGGAGCTTCAGTTCGGCCCGTCCCTCTGTCTCCTGATTGACTAACTGAATTTGATTGACAGCAGTGGGAGCCAATGGCACCGCTGCTGTGTCCCAGCCAAACAGGACATCGCTGGCCAGAGATAAGGCTCAGGTAAGTATTAGGGGGTGCTGAGGAGGCTGCTACACACAGAAGGTATTTTATCTTAAAGTATAGAAAGCATTAGGATAAAAAAGCTTCTGCCTTTACAACTCCTTGCAGGGAAGCATCTGAACCCAGAGAAAGTGGAGGCTGATATGATAGACTGGAGGTAATATAAAGGCATTACGATTACATTTAAAGTAAATGTTTACCAGTAGTGTGCATTATAATTTAAAATGATTATATCCACTAGTACTACTTTAATATAAACGATTTATATCTCCCTTCCTCCTATTTATAATGTATATCCTACTTCTGGGTAAAATATAATTATATATTGGGCAGCACAGTGGTGTAGTGGTTAGCACTCTCACCTAGCAGTAAGAAGGTCACTGGTTCAAAACCCAACCATGACGCTACCTGCCTGGAGTTTGCATGTTCTCCCTGTGCCTGTGTGGGTTTCCTCCGGGTACTCCGGTTTCCTCCCACAATCCAAAGACATGCAGGTAGGTTAATTGGCTTCTGGCTTCTGTCCAAAATTGGCCCTAGTATGTGAATGGGGACCTTGGATTGTGGGCTCCTTGAGGATAGGGACCAATGTGGGTGTAGAATTGTACAGGGAAAGGGCCAATTGTAGACACTCACTCAGGTTGAACTGGATGGACTGGTGTCTTTATTCAACCTAACTAACTATGAAACTATATTATTACTTTCACTGTTTCACGGTATAAATGAACCCCTTATAGTAGTGATTATCTGCTCTTTTTGTACTAAAAAATAAAACTAACATTAGCACTTTAAACCACGACAGGTGATACAAAAAAACAAAAACAAACACACACATGCTTCTACTACTAAACATCTTAGGCCTGGTTCACACTTATGCGTTTTTGCAGAAACACACTACAGTTCATTTAACATGGTTTCCTATGGGAAACGTTCACATCTATGCTTTTTTTAGCTGCTGCGTATTTGGAAAGGAATTACTTATTTCAATGCATAACTGTGCTTTTTTCGGTTCAATAGACTTCAATGGAGAAGCTGCAAAAAAGCATGTAGTGCATTTTTGCAGCAATTTGTGTTTTTTAATCTGCCCAACAAATATGCCAAAAAATAAAAAAAAACATAACCGGCTGACTCTCCTTCCTCTGACAGATGCAGCGGGAGGGGCCAAGAATCCCCCACTGACAAATCGAGAGGAGAAAGCCGGCCATGCGATCGCAGATCTCGGCTATGAAATTAGCATTTACAGTATTTTTTTTTTTCTATAAATCAGACACTGCAAGAGGAGACAGCGCTGATGCATTAATGTTATAGTTATTTAAGCAGCAGGAGCGGAGGAGATGGGCACTGTCACTAGCACAGGAGGAGACAGATAGCAGGGTTGCGGATGACAGAGGCATGTAAACTGACCATGATGTCAGGGCTCAGCAGCCGTGATGAACCATGGTCCGTTTACAGGGGGGGAGGGTAGAAACTGGCAGGATTAGCCAGCTTTTTTCTTTTTTTTTTTTAGGTGTTACATGGGGCCAAATGACAGCACAAGCACTGTGCTGTATAACATGCTTTAAAGTGGTTGTAAACCCATCCCAAAAAAAAAAAAAAAACCTGCAAGACAAAAAAGGCATAATGAGCTAGTATGCATCGATGACTAAGCAATGATGATGTTGTGAAATGCGTCAACCGTTTGTCCTGCTTCTGTTGTCACGTGAATTTTGACCATTAAATAAAGGCTTTCATCGGGGTGCGGCTGTCCAGAATCAATTTTTTCAATTTGAATCGTATACTAGCTCATTATGAAATACCTTAGATCGGGGATATGCAATTAGCGGACCTCCAGCTGTTGCAGAACTGCAATTCCCATGAGGCATAGCAAGACTCTCACAGCCACAAGCATGACAGCCAGAGGCAGAGGCATGATGGGACTTGTAGTTTTGCAACAGCTGGAGGTCCGCTAATTGCATATCCCCGCCTTAGATCAAAGCTGGTGCATCGGTCCCCGTATATCACTGTGACCGGCGACATGTCTCCAAAACGTTACTTACGGGTTCACGGGCACCGGTGCTGCGATTGGCCAGAGCAGCGATGATGTCACTTCCTGCGCGTGCCGGAGCTGCTGGTCATGGCACATCAGAAGAAGCATTGGCACAAACCAGCCGTTTCTTCAATGCGCCGATAACATCGGTAAATGCTGATACAATGGATAGCTCCTAAACCATGCAGGTTTAGGACATATCCACGGCACCTACAGGTAAGCCTCATCATAGGCTTACCTGTAGTGAAAAGTGGTTTGAAAGGGTTACAACCAATTTAAAGGAGAAGGATCCATTTTAATTTTTTTTTTTTTGGGTTAACATATTTCTTAAGATAATGATGCTGGGCCTGAAGATTACTTGTAACTAACTATTGCCACTTTAATTCCACTTTATTTATATCACATTGAGGACCAAAAGTCCCCTACGTGATATAATGCATTTGTGACAGGTTCTCTTTAAATGAGACACCAGAGGCGAGAATTTTTTGTTCAGTTTAGATCTTGCATAGATGTCATATTTCCGACACTCAAAAGCGGCTACAAGCCAGGAGAGGAAAATTTACAAGAAGATAGGGTTTGCAGTTGCACAGCATCAACAAGAAAATCTCCTGGCTTAGGGGTGACTTTAGGAATGATATCTAGCCAACTTGGACTATAGCAGCGACAGTTCAGTCCCAGGGGTTCTGTACAACAGTCCAGGTCACAAAAGTGGTTCTTAAAGAGGGACTGCACTGCGTAAAAAAATATTAAAAGCCAGCAGCTACAAATACTACAGCTGCTGACTTTTAATAAATGGACACTCACCTGTCCCGGGGTCCAGCGATGCCGGCAGCCGAGGCCGATCGATTGCTCGGCTCTCGGCTGCTGCCGCCACCATTCTAGGTGAGGGAATCAGGAAGTGAAGCGAATCGGCTTCACTTCCCGGTTCCCTACTGCGCATGCGCGAGTCGCGCAGCGCAATAGGAATTGTCCGCGCTGTTTCTGGGACCCGTGTGTGTCCCAGCAGACAGCGCGGCAGGACAGGAAGAGGCATAGACTCCTGTGGGAGTCTATGCCCGGAAGTGGGTGTAAATACCTGTCTTTGACAGGTACCTGCACCCCCCCTCCCCCCTGAAAGGTGCCAATTGTGACACCAGAGGGGGGGAGGGTTCCGATCAGCGGAAGTTCCACTTTAGGGTGGAACCCCGCTTTAAGCCCGAAGGTTTTTTTTTTTTTTTTTTTTTTACCTTAATGCATGTCTACGCATTAAGATTAAAAAAAAACTTCAGAGTCACAGAAACTCCCCCAGACCCTCTTGTACTTACCTGAGCCCAGTCCCCATCGAGTGCCATTCATGAGATCAGAGGCTCTCCCAGCTCTGTCAGTCCTAACTGGGCAGATTGATAGCAGTAGGAGCCATTGACTCCCTATGCTGTCAATAAAATCAGATGAGGCAGCAGTGGGGGGCGAGCCACCCTATCTGTGTTAATAGACACAGGCAGGGCGGTTCAAGAGCCCCACACAATTAACCAGATAGAAAGCAGCATTCTATGGGGGCACTTGCCCAAGGGGGCCCAAAGCGCCAGCAGGGGAGCCAAAAAGAGTAGGATCTGGGTTAATCTGTGCAAAACCATTGCAGGGAGCAGGCAAGTATGACATGTTTGTTGTTTTATTAGAAAAAACAAAGCTTTAAATATTACTAAGGGCCGGTTCACACTGCGGGTGATGAGGCGACACGACTTGCCTCGCCGCGATCTGACAAGTCGCCCCCGTTCTGTACAATGGAACCGTTCTGAGAGGAGCGACTCGAGTCGCTCCGACTCAGAAAAAAGGTTCCTGTACTACTTCTGGGCGACCTCGGGGCGACTTGCATTGACTTCTATACAGAAGTCATTTGCAAATCGCCGCTGAGGTCGCGGCAGGTCGCGGCGAGGCAAGTCGGTGTCGCCTCGCATCGCCCGCGGTGTGAACCGGCCTTAAGGCCTCTTGCACACTGCAGCTTCGAAATGCTCAGTACAGCTTTTTCTGTACTGAGCTAAAATACAGCCCATTCATTTTAATCTACCTATGCACATAGGTGCATAAACAAGTGCCGTGTATTCTTCAGTTAAATTTTTTTTTTTTTTTAAATCTGCTTTTTTGGTCAGCAATTCATGCCTAATGCATGCAAATACCCATTTACATATGGTGCAGAACGAGAACACGAGAATACGTTTTCACACATTTTCGCAAACATGCGCAAACGCATATACGCAAAAAAAAAGTCTGAAAAAGTAGATGTTTAAACAGGAGTATCATGCGCAAGAGGCCTAACACTGCTTGGGAGGGCTTTTGCCGTGATCTTTACTTGCGGCCATGTCTACATATAAAAACAAGAGGGGAAATTGCTGTGCTAGACCACTCAAATTAAAGCTGCTAACACGAAAACCAACAAAGTCCAAGCAAATAAAGTATAAACAAGTGTAGAGATGACACCATATAGGTGTGTATAAATGTATATAGATTGGAAGTGCTATCAAAGAGGTAGCTGTAGGCACATTCAAAATGGGATAAGCATTCATCTAAATTGTAGATAAATACTTCTTACCAGACAAGGTGGACCCACCTGTCATACAACTTATACCAGCCTAGGCCATGTGGTCATTGAAGGAACCAACTCTGATGTAGATAGAACTTGTAGAGGAATTGCTCTGCATGCAGGCGTTTGATTCAACTCCTAGTTGAAGGCCATTAGGTCAAAACGTGTCAGTTCGTTCCCAACATTGCTTTTACTTTTTATTTTGCTTGTGATCACATTTTATGCAGTCATGTGTAAACGGATGTTTGTACATTTTTTATCGAGATTAAATATCTTTAAATTTTAAAACCTGCACCATATGGAGCCCTTTACTTTTTTTGCCTTATGGTGCCAATGCGATAAATGTACCACTTGGTCTCTGGTTTCCGGTGCTTAGTTTTGAGATCCAAAGAACATCCGCTTTGAGTATACCCTTGAGCTCCAGATATCTGGTTGTGCCACACCAGGATCCACTCCAGTTGATTGATCGAACGCCTGCATCCAGGGCAATTCCTCTACAGGTTCTAACTACATGAGAGTTGGTTCCTCCGATGACCACCGGACCTCGGCCGGTATAAGCCAGATTGACCCACTGTCCTATGACAGATGGGTCCACCTTGTCTGGTAAGAAGTATTTATCTACAATTTTCCATCAGACGCATGCTTATCCCGTTTTGAATGTGCCTCTAGCTACGTCTTTGATCGCACCATTTTATTTGCCACTGAGGAATTAAGTGGTGTAGTGGTTAGCACTCTCGCCTAGCAGTAAGAAGGATCGCTGGTTCGAATCCCAACCACAACACTACCTGCCTGGAGTTTTCATGTTCTCCCTGTGCCTGCGTGGGTTTCCTCCGGGTACTCGGGTTTCCTCCCACATTCCAAAGACATGCAGGTAGGTCAATTGGCTTCTGTCCAAAATTGGCCCCTAGTATATGAATGGGGACCTTGAATTGTGGGCTCCTTGAGAGTAGGGACTGATGTGAGTGTGCAATGTACACTCACCCAGATTGAACTGGATGGACTGGTGTCTTTATTCAACCTTACTAACTATGCCCTATGAAATTTTCTCACACTTTTTCACTTAGTGATTGGACTTTTTATGTTTTGGTATTATATATTTTTTGTTAATTTGTGTTTATAGCACTTCTAATCAATATTAGTTTATACACACCTATATGGTGTCTCTAGTGCTAAACTTCTTTATATTTTATGTCTACACATAATACCAGACAGCATTTTATTCTATTATACACTGCTGCACAAAAAAAAATGAGATCTGAATGTTGCCTTGATGAATGAATAAGCCTGAGTATAGCAGCTCTGTTCTTGAACTGCAGCATGCAATCACAGTAGGGCTGAAACAACTAATCGATTAATCGACAGCTAATCAATTATGAAATTAATCGATTACTATTTTCATAATCGATTAATCAGCCAGTAACATAATGGGATTAAAATAAACTAAAATTAACTCTTTATAGTACAAAAAGAGAAAATAATCGATACTGTAAATATTACTTTCACAGTTCTACAGTAAAAAAATGAACCCCTTAAAGTAGTGATTATCTGCTTTTTTTTTTTTTTTTTTACTATAAAGGGCTCATTTTAGTCTTTTTAACCCCATTATGTTACTAAATGTCTTAGACCTGGTTCACATCTATAAGTTTATTGGTGCTTTTTGCAGAAACGCACTACAGTTTATTTACATGGTTTCCTATGGGACACGTTCATATCTGTGCTTTTATCATCCGCTGCGTGTTTGGAAATGGTCAGGGACTTCTAAAACGCAAAACGGTGCTTCTTTGGTTCAATATACTTCAATGGAGAAGCAGCAGAAAAGCATGTAATGCGTTTTTGCAGCAATTTGTGTTTTTTAATCTGCGTAAAAAAAATGCAAATTGTAGTAAAATCACATGCGCAGAAATCAAAAACGCACAGCAAAAAGCCCTGCAGAAACAGATCAAAAGCAAACTGCACAGGTGTGTACCGAGCCTTATGCTGGCCACACGGATCAATTTTCAGATGAGAATATTCAGACGAAAAATCTTTGTACATTCGCTGAATGAAAGAATTTTGTTTGAAATTTGCACTTGTTTTTAACGTTCTATTTTTAAAACGAATGCAATTTCTAAATGAAAACCACATCCACTGTCTGAAAATTCCTTTGACCAAGCAGTTTTCTATTTCCAAATTTTCCCATCACTGTGGTTGAAAATGAACGTTAAATTTGACCCACTTTTTTTTTTTAAGGTTATTAACCGATTAATCGTAACAATAATCGGTCAACTAATTGATTATGAAAATAATCGTTAGTTGTAGCCCATAATCGATTAGTTGGCCGATTATTGTTTCGATTAATCACCTTATTTTAAAAAAAAGGGGGGGGGGGGTCAAATTGATGTATATTTCCAACCACAGTGACGGGAAAATTTGGAAATAGAAAACTTCGTAGTCACAGGAATTTTCAGACAGTGCATGAGGTTTTCATTCAGAAATTATTCATTTTAAAAACAGAATGTTAAAAATAAGTGAAAATTTCAAACAAAATTCTTTCATTCAGCGAATGTACAAAAATTTTTCGTCTGAATATTCTCATCTGACAATTGATCCGTGTGGCCAGCATAAGGCTCGGTACACACCTATGCGGTTTGCTTTTGATCTGTTTCTGCAGTGCGTTTTGCTGTACGTTTTGATTTTTGCGCACGTGATTTTACTGCAATTTGCATTTTTTTTTTAGCCAGATTAAAAAACAAAAATTGCTGCAAAAAATACATTACATGCTTTTCTGCAGCTTCTCCATTGAAGTATATGGAACCAATAAAGCACTATTGTGCATTAAAAGTCCCTGACCCTTTCAGATGTGAACGTGTCCACTGTGAACTGTAGCGCATTTCTGCAAAAAGCACCATAAAACGCATAGATGTGAACCAGGTCTAAGACGTTTAGTAACATAATGGGGTTAACAAAAACTAAAATGAGCACTTTATAGTAGAAAAAAAAAAAGCAGATAATCTCTACCGTAAGGGGTTAATTTTTTTTACTGTAGAACTGTGAAAGTAATATTTACAGTAGCGATTATTTGCTCTTTTTGTACTATAAAGGGCTCTTTTTTGTTTTTTTAACATAGTAATCGATTTCATAATCGATTAGTTATCGATTAGTTGTTTCAGCCCTAGTTGCAGCCCTAAATCACAGCAACATGAAAACCACCACAACCCTTATTGCTAGCTTCCAGAGATCTTTGTCAGCTTTTGACTAGAAAAAATGACTGCATGAAATTGAATGATCCGCAGAGATTTGCCATCGTTTCGATGACTGCCACCGGGGAAGAAGATTGAAAATAGCTTTCCTAGCACTATGGTGGTTTTTACCAAATTCAAAAGCAGTTTTAATAAATTTATTAGCTCAAACACAAGAAAACAAAACCCATGAATGGCAGATTGACTTCCAGGCTATAGGTCTTTTTTTCACTTTCACAGGACAGCTGTTAAAAAGACTTCAAAATTGTCATGGGTGGTGCTAACATTTTGTTGGCCATACACATAGCAATGTTTAGACGATTCAATAAAAAAAAAAAATTAAAAAAAAAAACCCGGTCAAGCAATACTATAAGCAAGCAACTGGATGTTTCTGCACTTACATTTTTGTAACTGGACTGCTAAGCAGTGGACTGTAAAAAAACGATTTTTATGGAGAAAAAAAAATAAAATAAAAAATCTAAAAACGGAGCTTAGATTTCCACTTGTATGGCTAGCTTTAGGGTACATTTTCAACCTCCCATTAAGAACACAACAAACAAGGAAACCAGCTATTTTGGGTAAAAGCTCCAGCAAGAGTGGGTATATGGTGCATGTACCTTAACAGTACTGAGATCCATGGGATGTTTGATGATATCATGATAGTCATGCAGCTCCAAGGCCTCCGCATCAACCGGTTTGTAGAAGGGCCAGGCATATGCGGCGTGTTTCTTGGACAGCATCTCTTTCAGGATACTGTCACAGTATTTGAGATGCTCTGTCAATCTGCCTTTCTTCCCAGCATTCTGCAGGATTTCTCCTTCCTCCAAGTCCTTCTTTGGCGCCTTAATTGGGCGCCCAGTGCTCTCTCGTCTGTTGGCCACTTTTGCTTGCTTGGGATCGGACAAGGGGACAGGCGACTCGCTGCGGCTGGCGGTTATGGCAGATGTGGTGGGAGTGGTGGTGTCTGCTTTCCTCTTTACCCCTTTTTTCTGGAAGAAAGAGAAAGAAGTAGAGTTTGACTCTAATTTCAGGCATGTGGTATCCCCTATACACAAGAATCCCGAAGATTTAGCAAATGTCACCAGAACACTGGGGAAGTTAAACAGTTCTGTCAATTGAAACTGCCTTCACTTTTTTTTGGGCGGTGATTAAAATTAAAGATGGAAGCGTCATGTCCAACACAGCTCTTTTAGATACTTTGGATTATGTGTGGTCCTGTGTTACCAGAATATTGTACAGCCACCTTTGTAATGTACAGGAAAATAGCAGAAACGTATCCAATCAAACAACAAAAGCTCGCTGTCCACTTTTCTCAACCAAGACTTAGGCTAGGTTCACAGCTATGCAGCTGCACTTGATATGTTTTTCCAGGCACGTTTTGCAAGGCATTTTGAGTTTTTAAACCCTAATTTTTTTTATGCGTTTAGCCTGAAGTCTTCATGCGTTTCACTTTTTTTTTCCCCTTTAAAAAACACACTGTACATTGTTGGTTGCTAAGGAGTGGGCTGGAAAGCCGGCCGCTGCATCTTTAATAACAGATGAGTCATTAGCTGTCAGAGGGGCCCCCTGCTGACAGCTGAATGTACAAAAAAAAAAAAAAAAAAAAGAAAAATCGTGGGGTTGGGGTGGGGTGCCGGTACCAGGGGTGTGTGAGCAGGAGTCTGCTTGTCAGTTTCACACACAATCCTGATGGCTGCAGCCACTGGATTATGTGCGATACCCCCCGCTGTCAGGTCCATACAACGTACAGACTTGGCAGCGAAAGGGTTAAGATAAAAAGCATTCTGTGTGCAGCAGCCCACCCCTCCCCCATCCTCAGCCCCTCTATTACTTACCTGAGGTCCATTTATATCCAGTAATGTTGAAGGGTTGCCTGGGACTCCCCTCAAGGGCCATTGGCTCATGCTGCTGTCAAAGTCAGTCAGCCAATAAGAAGAGAAAGGGGGCGGGGCCAGACCGTGGCTCAGTGCCTGAATTGACACAGGGAGCTGAGGCTCAGCTTGGGTAGCTGCTTGCTGCGGGGGGCACAAAATGGGAAGGGAGGGACCAGGAGCACCGAAGAGACACGAGAAGAGGAGGATCGGGGCTGCTCTGTGCAAAACCACTGCACAGAGCAGGCAAGTATAACTTATTTTAAAAAAATTTAATAAAATAAAAAAAAAATAAACACAAGAGACTTTACAATCACTTTAAGTCTGACCTACCAGCATTCTTGGTTTCAAGGCAGCACCTGTAGTCCTGGCACCTAGGTCACCTCTTTATAACTGTAGTGCTTGCTGATTTCAGATTGGTTGTCAAGGACCCTGACATCCAATGACCCAGAACCTCTGTCTTCTTGATAGCAGCATGCATACAATGTCAAGGGAGATGCAAATATACTTGCTGTTGAGTCTAGTTACTTGACCTATGGCAGTGATGGCGAACCTTGGCACCCCAGATGTTTTGAAACTACATTTCCCATGATGCTCCACTCCACTGCAAAGTGCAGGAGCATCATGGGAAATGTAGTTCCAAAACAGCTGGCGTGCCAAGGTTTGCCATCACTGACCTATGGCATAAGCCCCCCTGGCCTAAAACCAGTACCAGAGGTTGTGAAATGAAAACTTGTGTCTTATTTAGGTACAGGCTGCCTCTACTCAACAACCAGTGAAGATTCAGAAAGCAAACAGAAAAGCAGAGTTCAAACACACAACAATTGAGCATTAACCAAGTCCTTGGGTAAAATCCCGATCTATAGTCCAATAAAAGTAATGGGTAGAGGTTTTGCAGCTTCAATTCAAGGCAAAGGAAACTACAGCTGAAAGATGCACAAAAATTCAGAAAGGACCACTGCCATCAATTTAAGAAAAGTGTCTGCTTATGAGGCAAGAGGGTTTCTGTGGCATAAGAATATCTAGTACAGGACAAAAGCAGCAATCACAGGTCAGTTATTTCTAATTTAATATTACCTTAACAACAGGAGCAGGTGGCGGGACTACTGATGCTACTGGAACTGGGGCGGCTGCAGGAGGCTGCGGTGATGTAGTGGTAGCCGAAGGGTTGACATTAGCCGTTATGGTTGGCACAGGAGTCGCAGCGATCACTGGAGTTTGAGAAACTACAGGGGCAATATTTGTAAGCTGAACTGTTGGGCTCACGGTGGAGACGGAGGAGGCTTGCGCTGCAGCTATAAATAAAAATAGTTAAAAAAATGTCACTCTTTTGTACAAACGGATTTTGCTAAAACTAATGACACTTCTACCAAGTAAATAAATTACAGTTTGTGCCAACTAATCCCAGCTTCTACACAAGGCTGCGGGATAATTCATATGAGGGTCACAGTAACATTTAAGAAAACGTACAAATATATTTACACAAAAACACAGTTACAGACTGAAATATCCAAAAGTGATGAACAGTGTAAAGAGTTATTTTACAAAATACTGACACAGCCTGTATATGGAAACTCATTCAGGAACATCCTTCAGCCTAAGACCCCTTTCACACCACACCGCCCATTCTGTCGGGGGTAAAACGCCGCCATTTTTAGCCGCATTTTACCGCCGGATTTGCGGCACATTTCGGCCACTAGCGGGGCGCTTTTACCCCCCGCTAGAGGCCGCGAAAGGGTTAAAACTGCCGGCAATACGCTGCAATAGCTGCGTTTTGCCGATGGTATTACAGCGCTGCCCCATTGATTTCATTGGGGAGCAGCGGTGGAGGAGCGATAAACACACCGCTCCTTCACCGCTCCAAAAAAGCTGCTGGCAGGACTTTTTTCTGACGTCCTGCCATCGCATCGCTGTAGTGTGAAAGCCCTCGGAGCTTTCACACTACACACAATGGTGCAGCTTCTTTAGGGCGGATTGCAGGCGCTATTTCTAACGCTATAGCGCCTGCAAAACGCTCTGGTGTGAAAGGGGTCTAAAATGAGAACAGCCAGCATGGCACACCTGTATAAAGGCTACCATTTAATGCAGGTGTGTGAACTGTCATTATAATTGTAAAGTCTTTCACACAATGTTATTTCTTTGTTAAATTTTGGGGGTTTATGTTTTTTTTGCCATTAAAACAAGCTCCCAAATCATTCCATAAATCTGCGACTGCATTCAGAATTAAATGGTTAGGTGACCTTTGTAACGATCCCGTCGCCTTTCCACGGGTGGATCAGCTCGTCTTCCGGAACTACGCTCCACTACGACTGGTTTGGGAGAGCTGCGCTCCACTACGACTGGTTTGGGAGAGCTGCGCTCCACTACGACTGGTTTGGGAGATGGAGGTTTTTTCTCAACGGGTTTTTCTTGTTCGGTGATTACTGGACAAAAAAAAGTGATCTTGTTAAAAGGGACATTCATTGACTGGTACAGAAAGAAAAAAAAATAAAAAATAAAACACATTACATTTTACTTTTTTGTTTTGGAGTAGAGAAGGATTTTAACTTTTGTTAGTTATACAAATAGAGCCTTCTTTTGGTGGTATTCAGTCACCACTGGGTTTGTTAGGTC
Source organism: Lithobates pipiens (assembly GCF_037356315.1). Taxonomy (NCBI): domain Eukaryota; kingdom Metazoa; phylum Chordata; class Amphibia; order Anura; family Ranidae; genus Lithobates; species Lithobates pipiens. Next base: position 372,985 of record NW_027507728.1, on the reverse strand, counting down.
TTTTTTTCCTTTTTAAAATTGCAAAAAAAAAACATTTTGAATGAAAATAAATGAAAGATATTTTCTACTTTGTTATAAAACATATCCAATAAGAAAATGTCTTCATAAATTTTGTCAAAAATGTATTTTGTTACAGATCTTTGGTAAAAAAAAAAAAAAAAATAAAAGAAAAAAAAAAAAAGGTATTTACCATAGAATATATATATATATTTTACACACACACACACACTGATCAATCCTGATGTACTGATGGCCCATTTCATTTCTTGAGGCCCTTAAAATGCCACCCCCCAAATGACCTTTTTTTGGAAAGCAGACAGTCTAAGGCATTTAGACACAAGCATGGTCAGTTTTTTGAAGTTATGATTTGTCACAATTTTTTTGAAAATTTATAAATTGAATACAAATTTTTATTTTTATTTTTACATACTGTGCAGTACAGCATCATATGCAGGGCAGTCACCAGAAATTACACCCTTAGCGCCTTACCCAGCTTTAGGCCAGTGCAACCCCCCCCCACCCTGCGGCCTGACCACAAAAATTCCCCAAGGCCCGTCCACTGGCCATCCTACGAATCCTCGGTGCACCCACTTTTATTTTAACACTCTTATCCCAAGGTATCCCCAATCCCGGCCCAGAATCATCCATCCCTCTACACAATGTATCCCTATCCCCACCCAGAATCCTCCCATCCCTCTCTACAATGTATCCCCATCCCCACCTAGAATCATCCATCACTCTCCACAATGTATCCCCACCCAGAATCATCCACCCCTCTCCACAATGTATCCCCATCCAGAATCCTCCGTCCCTCTCCAAAATGTATCCCCATCCACGCACAGAATCATCAATCCCTCTCCGGGATGTGGATAATTCTGGGAGGGGATGGGGATACATTGTGGAGAGGGATGGAGGATTCTGGGTGGGGATGAGGATGGAGTTACATTGTGAAAATTCTCTCCTCTCCACAATGTAACCCTCATCACCACCCAAAATCATCCTAATCAATTTTCACCAGTAAGTAACCTAACAGCAGCAGGCTCTGAAGGAAGCAAAGCGAGTGCTGGATCACCATCGGGTGGGGACACAGGGAGGAGAAATCAGGCAGCGGCTTGTGTAATTCTCTATTGCGAGCTTCACGTGGGCAAGCGGCTGCTTGCTGTGCTAACAGTTTAATTCATATGGTGCTGTATGGGGGTGCGGGCCGGGCACCTTGCAAGTGTATTGCCTGTGCCGGCCTGATGGCGCCCCTGATCATATGACTGGTGAGGGGGTGATCAGGGACACAGATTGGTGACAGCATGTTAAAAATAAAAAATAAAAATTAATTTTTTTAAATTTTTAAAAAAGAAATTTGTATTTTTTTATTTTATTTTTTTACATACTTTGTTTGCTGTTGCAATGATGATCGTTATAAAAGCAATGTTTTCAACGGTCATGAATGGGTTACAATCATGACAACTGTGATTATTACTGATCTGTGATTGGCTAGTCTGCAGTCTGAGCGCAATGCACTCCTGATCCCTGCATTTTGAGCCCAACGTACTCTTGAATCGTGCAATCTGAGCATAACACACTCCCAAACCCTGCACACTCTTGTAATACTTTTTTTTTTTATATCCACTGCATTTGCCATTTGCATTTGGGGTTAACAATGTATCACCGGCAGTAGATCACAAAGGCAGTGCGTTTTTAACATGGTGCAGGAAACACACATGGAACATGCCTTTCTGGCACCACGTCCTGGTTTGAACCAGCCCTAACAGGTGATCTTTGACTTCATCCGTGTTGTTCAAGTAGATTTTCATTTCTCTAAGGTTGCCCACCCCTGCTTTAATGCAATAATGGTCCTTTAACAAAACATTGATTAATCCAGAGAATACCAAAACTCTAAAGTAGTGATGAACATTATAGAACAGAATGAAGTAAATGCATCACCCACAGTAACCTATCATGTACTACTTTAGCTAACCCCTTCATGAAAACAATAAATAAAAGAGACAGCTGCCATTTAACTTGTTACAGGTGTAAGATTTTCCTTTCATGCATTTTATATTGGGTAAAACTGATGGAGGGTGGAAAAACAACACTACAGATCCTGCCACTTGCGGACAAAAGATTGCCAGCATCATACAGAAAACATCAGAACCCATAGAAGCAGAGGCTTTAAATCCTTGGCCGTTTGTGTTTTAAAAATGTATGCATTATAGATACAAATTTTTGACAAGGTGTACGAGTGGTATAGTGTGCCAATTTAAATGGACCAAGCAATTCACACTCAAACTGCTTTTGAAGACATTCTATAGGCGATATAGCTGTGTGCTTTACCACTAAACTAAAAAGAGCATTTCTTATACGTGGTGTACCGTTGTGCTACCATAGCCCCGATTAAACCAAGACTATATAAAACTCTGCTCTAGCGGCAAACAGGGGATGCTACAGTAATATTACTATTGCAAACAAGAAAAGTTCATTCTAATGACGGAACTGAAGGAGCAAAGTAAGAACAATAATAATTAATAAAATTAATACATAACAAAAATTTAGACATCCCTTTCAAAGACAAACTTTGCTATTATCCAACAAGATTATGTATACCAACAATATATGCCACACAATTTAACAATGATATATGGTAAACCTTCCAAATTGATGAAATAGCGATACTAAAGTCTTGGGGTTTTATTTGTTTAAAAATAACAGCCCAGATCCTCCTCTTCTAGGGTCTCCCACTGGCACTCTTGGCCCTCCGTCCGGCTGAAAGCCCCCACAGCAAGCCATTTACTATAGGGGCACCCAAGCCGAGCCGTTGCTCTATGTGTCCATTCATCCATTTAAACCACCATAATGAAAGGTTTGCTTGGCTCCCGCTAGCGGCACTACAGACTTCACCAGAGATTACACATATTACATAGACATTAAAGATTAAGATCTTTAAGATAAAAAAAAAAAAAAAAATAGATCACCAATTGATACCAAGGTCCGATGATTTAGTTCCTGCCGGGACATTACCTGGCGTTTGTGCTGCTGGTGGGGTTGGCTTCTTTCCTTTGCCTTTTGGAGCTGGGGGCAATAATTCTACCTCCTCTTGGGGCATCTGCGCCACTTTTTGCAGGAATATCTTCTCCAAGGCCTGGGCCATTAACACAATGTCGTCTGTGGACTGAGAAAGACGAGACAGTTATGGACAATTATCAATCTGTAACATGGAAAGCCTCAATAAGCAAAGTGTGTGTTAACCATGGGAAACACATTTCTCCTTCATTCTCTATAGGCGCTTGCTACATGACAATTAGAATCTGAATTAATGTTACTGGCAAGCATACTTTTCCTTCATTCTGATAAAAGGGACTGACATGGTCATACAGAGGTTTTTAGGCTCAGCACATACTGAAAACCCTGACATTTTTTTTTAATGATTTTTTTTTTTCAATTGCTATTTACAAAATTAAAAAGAGAAGCTAAAAATATAAAAAAGTTAAGAGAATTTCTGCAAGCATTTCTACATCACAGAAGTATAGCCACTTGAAAAACTGGACACAGATTTGCTACCTTGATACACTGTGGATGGGTAAGCACCTAAAATGGTCTTTATTGCCGTTTGCCCCTTGTAGGGCAGGCGAGGGTCCATCCATTTCCTGTGTGGTCACAGGCCTAAAGTCAGGGCAAACCTGCAAACAATTAGAAGTTCTGACCCCTCCCCACTCAAGTCAAAAACATAGGGCTCATGGCCAGAATCCAAGAACATATTTGACTCAAATTAACCCCTACCTTAACCCTTTAGGCCACAAAAATCCAGCAAATTGGTAGTATGGTGGTGCAATAGTCATGAGGGTAGCTATAGCCAGTATATGACAACACAAAACAGAAATGTCCACACTGAATGCAGACTGTGTTGACAACATGACCTGTAGTCGGGACTACGCTGAGTTCTTTCATATATTAGTTTCTTTAGCTGCTAAATGTAGGAGCAAGACCTATACCATTGCTGGCAGCACATTGGTGAACAAGGCTGCTGCTCTTACACAAGTGGGGCTTAAAGAGGAAGTAAACCCTGATGAGTTTACTTCCTCTTTCATTCCCTGCAAAGGCAAAGCATAATTGACTACTATGCATCGCATCGCATAGTAGCCCATTATGTGTCATTTACCTGACACATGAGCCAGCGAAGTCACCGCTGTCCCCTATAGTCCGCCACATCCATCTTCTCGGTGGGTCTCGCAGCTCCGCCGCTGTCATTCGGCGAAGCCGCGATGACGTCACTCCCGCGCATGCGCACGGGAGCCGAGACGCGCGGCATTGCGTGGCATCTTCGTTATAGAGGATGCCACGCTCAGTGCGCCGTAGACAGCTGTGCCCGTCTTCGGGCAAATATCTCCTAAACCGTACAGGTTTGGGAGATATTTCTTGGACCTACAGGTAAGCCTTAATCTAGGCTTACCTGTAGGTCAAAGTGGTTTGTAAGGGTTTACAACCACTTTAAGTCTCCAGTGACCCAAAACCTGCACCACCCTTTGTGTGGGAGCAGAATTCTGGTTCCACAATGTACTTGTTGCAGCACTTAGCAGCTAGGGGGGGAAAAAAAAAAAAATCAAACAAACTAGCAAACAGCATATTACTGTATATGTAGCCTGACTGCTTTACAGTAAAAATATAAAATGTTTAATTGGGCTTTAAAGCCCAATTGCTACAAAGCCCCTTGTCAAAATATTACAAGCTGGTCCCGTACAATTAATTCTATAGATTATCATGAGTAGGACTTGACATGGACACTCACCTTGTTGTAGATGTAACAGTTTGTAAACATGGTATTAAAGTCCTGCATGCATTCATTTGCACTCCAATAATAGTTATTTTCAAGTCTCTTTTTTATTGTCCCCATATCCATTGGATTTTTGATTATTTTGTGATAGTCCTGCAAGTAAAAAAAAAAAAAAAAAATGGGTGGCTCAGATTTTTTTTTTTTTTGGAGAAAACCAGGTCAATGTCGGATGGGTGCTTTTTACAACATTTAAGAAAAATACGTTTAGAGTGTAGCAAGTGTCGGCTCTGTGGCCTTGCACTCATACATTCAAACATTCCAGATCATGGAGCTTAGCATTCACCCACACAGCAAAAGTACTTCTGAGAAGAACTCAAAGATGCACTGCGATGATGCTGAAGGTAGTGGTTTAAAGCATATAATCCTTCAATGTTTTTGTATGACATCACACTGCCAATTAACACTGTAAGAAATCTAACTGGAGTGTCTGCAAATTAATGTGCAAAGAGCAACTAATGACATCACCCTGATAAAAGGATTTTGGCAGAGTAACATTCCCTGTAACACAAAAGCCTGGACTTACAGGTAGGTTGAGCTTGATGCAGTCTACCGGCTGGTAGAAAGGCCAGGCAAACTGGTGCTTCCAAAGGGTCTTCACCACCACATTCTGCATGTACTGGAGCTGATTGGTCTTACGACCTGGTTTGTTGGTGTTTGTGACCTCTGGAGGTGGAGGATTTACGGGCCCTTGAGGAGCCTGGGTGGTGGCAGTGGCAGCAGACATGATTGCCTGTCTCTGGGTTATTTCCCTTCACAGCAACTCTGCAGGGCAATTTCTTCTTTTATGGCCCCCGGAAAGGAAGGACATCCCATTTCAAGGATACCACCATAGAACCTAGATGAAAAAACAACAAAACATTATCAGAAAACCTGGGTAAACACACACACACACACACACACGATTTGGGAAGTCTTAGAATAGGCTAAACTAGCTTGGCTTCTGCTTCGATCTAAAATAGATAGATTTTTTTTAATAGTTCCTAAAACTCTTGCAAATGAATTAGCCAAATATCATGTAAAGGGGGAGGGGGGGGGGTAGATTTTTTTTTTTTTTGCAGTGTCATGTTTTGTCACTGGAAAATACTGCCAACTGCCTAAGATAACTCTTTGAACATATAACCGGTATACAGTAACAAAAGCCTTGATGTTCTTACAGACTGGAGAGTACTCCGTGACTAAGGGCACTTTCACACTGAGACGTCAGCGGTAAAGCGCAGTTAAAAGTGTTAGAGGCACCTTTATGTGGCTGCTAGCGGAGTTAAAAGTGCCCTGCTAGCAGCCACATAAAGGGTTAAGAGGGCCATGAAAGCACCGCTCCCACGGCACTGCCCATTTATTTCAATGGGCAGGGGCGTTTTAGGAGCAGTTAATACACCGCTGCAAAGATGCTGCTTGCAGGACTCTGCCTTTCACACTGGAGTGACAGGAGAGGCGCTTTATAAGCTCTATTTTTAGCGCTATAGCGCCTGTAAAGTGCCTCAGTGTGAAAGTAGTCTTACATCAAGAAACAATGTTCAGCACTAAACCTAGATGACTCAGGCAACAGGTTGTTAAACCAAAAATTACACATGGCATTAACCGGTTCCCGACCAGCGCACGCCGATGTACGTCGGCAGAATGGCACGGGCAGGCAAATGGGTGTACCTGTAACGTCCCTTTAAATTTGCCGCCCTGACGGCGCGCTCGCATGCTGGTCGGGACCCCCGTGAGTCCGGTCTCGGGTCCCGCGGACTCGATCGCCGTGGGCATACCTGCGATAGTCTCATGGGGCGGCTGAACGGAGAGATGTTGTTGTAAACAGCATCTCCCCGTTCTGCCTAGCAACTAGTGACGCTGATCTCTGCTCCATGTGATTGGAGCAGAGATCAGTGTTCACTAAATTAAAGCCCAGCCCCCAACAGTTAGTAACACACCCCTAGGAACACATAAGCCCTACACTGCCACCCACTGGTTAACCCCTTCACTGCCAGTGTCATTTACACAGGAATTTATATAGCAGTGATTGCTGTATAAATGACAATGGTCCCAAAAAAGTGTCAAAAATGTCCTTTGTGTCCGCCATAATGTCGCAGTCCCAATAAAAAATTTTGTTTTAAAAAATATCGCTGATCGCCGCCATTACTAGTAAAAAAAGAAAAAAAATTATTAATAAAAATGCCATAAAACTATCCCCTATTTTGTAAACGCTATAACTTTTGCGCAAACCAATCAATAATCCCTTATTGCGATTTTTTTTTTACCAAAAATATGTAGAATACGTATCGGCCTAAACTGAGGGAAAAAAATGTTTTTTTATATATTTTTGGGGGATATTTATTATAACAAAAAGTAAAAAATAATGCATTTTTTTCAAAATTGTCGTTCTATTTTTGTTTATAGCGCAAAAAAAAACAAAAAAAAACGCAGAGGTGATCAAATACCACCAAAAAGTTCTATTTGTGGGAAAAAAAGGACATCAATTTTGTTTGGGAGCCACGTCACATGACCGCGCAATTATCAGTTAAAACGGCGCAGTCCCGAATCGCAAAAAGTGGTCTGGTCTTTGACCAGCAAAATGGTCCGGGGCTGAAGTGGTTAAAGAGAAATCTTAATGAAAAAAGATGCAAAACAAAAAATCGGCATACGGTTATTAAAAAAAATAAAAATGAAAAAAAAAATGAAAGAAAAAGTTGTATAAAGTCATTATACAACATGTTTCTATCAAAGTCTTCCACAATCATAACACAGAATCCTTGATAAATCTTAACGAAAAATCATCCTGTGGTTGGCCAACTGAAGTACAAGGGTGCAAATCTCTTGACAGTTGTAAGGCCATCCAAAAACATTAGATACCCGGGCCTATTCTCTTAAAAATTAGCATTTTCAAACTGAACATTTTAGGAAACACTGTTAGCATGAAAGGATTCATGATGGGCTATTTTTCCCCAAAAGCACTTTATCCGAGTTTACAAGAATATACATAAGCGTTAACGATGAAATATTCACAGTACAAGTATACATGTCATCAATTGGGGCGTATACCGCTGCATGAAGAAGAAATACAGAAAGCGAGTAATTCACTACAAAGGGAAAAATAACAGAACAAACATTTTCCTCCCCACTCAGCCCTACCGACTAAGATGTTAATAGAAAATAAACCTATAAGACTTTTTAACGGTTATCTGTCCTTGCGGTAGAACCGCACGATTAGTCGTTTAAAAAATTGTGATCTCGATTCAAGCACCCTCACGATCTCTATGCAGCATTTACACAAATTCAATTATGTAAGGGCAGAGACGTTCTCTACTCACTCAGAGCTGTCAAAAAAAAAAAAAAAAGCAGGCAAATGCTTATCAACATTGTCAGTGCTGGGAGATAACTATAAAACAATGTAACTTTAGACCAAAGGAATGAACTTGGTCTGTAAATGAGGACAGTTTAACCACTAAGGCTAGGTTCACACTATTGCGATGCGGGAACGCCGCGAATCCGCGGCGTTTTCCCGCATCGCTCACCTCCCGCCGGCAGTTCACACTGCCCTATGCGGACGGCTGGGGGTGTCAATGTTATGTTAATGACACCCCCAGATCCGTCGGCATATCGCAGTGCGATCTGCCGACTCGCACAGGAATCGGATCGCATGGTGTGAACCCCCATGCGATCCGATTCCGTTGCGGACCCAAAAAAGGGTCCTGTGCGAGTTTGCTGCGGGACAGCTGCGAGTTCAGCCATACTATCTGTATGGCTGAACTCGCAGTGCTACGGAGATCGGATGTGATTTGCTGTGCGAATCACATCCGGATCTCCCCCCGCAGCAGTGTGAACCCAGCCTTAAAGACGAAACCTTTTTCTGACACTTGTTGCTTACAAGTAAAAAAAACAAAAATCAGTATTTTCTGCTGGAAAATTACTTAGAACCTCCAAACACACACACATGCATACATACACAGTTGTTAAAGCGGAGGTCCACCCTAAAATGGACCTCCGCTCATCGGAATCCCCCCCCCCTCCGGCGCCACAATCGGCACCTTTCAGGGGGGAGGGGGGTGCAGTTACCTGGATAATCCAGGTAACTGCACCCACTTCCGGGCTAGCTCTCTGCGGAACGGGGCGTACGTTACGCCCCCGTTCCGCAAGCGCCCGCCCCCTTCAGCAAGTGCCCCGCTGCCTGCTGGGAAACACACAGCTCCCAGAGGCAGCGGGGACCGTCCGGATTGCGCCGCGCGGCTCGCGCATGCGCAGTAGGGAACCGGGAAATGAAGCCGAAAGGCTCCATTTCCTGATTCCCATACCCAAGATGGCGGCGGGACCCGGCAGCCGAGCGAGCGATCGGCTTCGGGTGCCGACATCGCGGGCGCGCTGGACAGGTAAGTGTCACTATTTAAAAGTCAGCAGCTGCAGTATTTGTAGCTGCTGGCTTTTAAAAAAAAAAAAAAAAACGCGGAGTCCCGGTGGACTCCCGCTTTAAGCTTTAACACAGTACCAATACTTTTTTGCAAGTACTCGCCGATACCAATAGCGTAGGTAGGGGCGTGGTTGTTAGGGAGTTGGGTGAGGCTGGGAATGAGGGAAGGGTGGCATTGGGATTGTGGGGTGGGAGAGTTGAGAAGAAAAAGTCAGTGATCGCTGGCTGGAGGGCTAGATGATGGGGAAGGGAGGGTCATTGGGAGACATGGGGGCAGAGGTGACAGCTGGTGGGGGGGAGGCAGTATCGGGGCATTAGGGGGGCCCAGTAACCGGTCTGTACCCTGCTGACACTGTACATACTACACTAACCTGTTTGCAGGATTTTCTCCCCTCAATACTCAGTTCTGCTTCCACAGCTGCCTCACACTATAGAAATACACGTGTTGATGTTGCCCACTGCCCCTTGTCGACCCACCCACTCTGTCATTGGGTAGCAACCACCCAGCTCTCTCCCTCTGTGCAGGAAGGGAGGAGTTATGACATCACCCACCCTCTTCTTGTTTATAGAGCCAAGAAATTATTACAGGGCTGCTGCACAATAAAAGAGATACCCAGGAGCAGGAGTGTTCGTGTGGCCAGCTGTCAGACTGTTCCCACACAGTGCTGAGGCATTTGCCGCCACCCTGACCTGGCACCGTTACTGCTTCGAACCCCACTGCTGAAACACTACCCAGCTCGATAAAAGCAGACTGTTCCACTGACTTTCGTTGAAATAGTCAGCCAAACAGTGACTGAATACAATCAAATTCAGCCAATGTTCACGTATTCTGACAGCTGTGGGTGTTGGAATAAAACAGCTGTCTAGGGAAATGCACCCATCTACGCTACTTCAGGCACTTTCACACTAAGGCGGTGGGGTGTCGCCGCTTTAATGACGTTTTAGCAGCGATTTTCAGCTGCTAGCGGGGCGCTTTTAACCCCGCTAGCGGGGCGATGAAGGGGTTAATACAGGGGTTGACAAATCTGCTTGGAATCTAGGAGCCAGCTAAAAAAGTTAGGAGCCAGGTCCGTGACGGCGATCTGGACCTGTCCCTGTCCTGACATGGAGATGAGCGAGGGGAAGATAGCCCCCAGGCCCCCACATACGAGATCACCTCCCATTGGACACACCGCTCGAGTGCTAAATGGCCGCTGTGATTGGCCATTTAGCATGATCTGTGATTGGCTGTATCCAAGGGACACGGCCAACACAGAAATTCCCCGATGCGCGCCCATGGCGGCGTGCAGAGGGGAAGTAAACAGGAGGATGTCCAGGGAACGCCCTCCCGGCAATTGGTGTCCGCGCTGTAGACATCTTTTGTCTATAGCGCGGGCACGAAGTGGTTAACAAAAGAATGTGACTTTTATTTCCGCCATATTCCCACTTATTTACTGCCATATCCCTGCTAAGGGTTCGATCAGGTCCACCTGAAAAACTGACAGGTGAACCTAATCAGGCAGCCCTTGTGAAAGGGGCCAAGCAGGTAGGATTACAAATAATAATTTTTTTTTTTTCCTTAATTAACCACTTGCCGCCCGCCCTATAGGCAATTGACGGCGGCAAAGTGGTTTCATAATCCTGACCGGACGTCATATGACGTGATCAGGATTATGAGCCGCTGCGCGCCCCCGGGGGCGCGCATCGCGGCGATCGTTGTTGCGTGGTGTCAGTCTGACACCCGGCAACTACGATCGCGGTAAAGAGTCTCCGACGGAGACTCTTTACCATGTGATCAGCCGTGTCCAATCACGGCTGATCACAGTGTAAATGGGAAGAGCCGGTGATCGGCTTTCCCTCACTCGCATCTGTCAGACGCGAGTAGAGGAGAGCCGATCAGCTGCTCCTCTGACAGGGGGGGGTCTGTGCTGATCGATTATCAGCACAGCCCCCCCGAGGATGCCCACACTGGACCACCAGGGACGCCACCAGACCACCAGGGAAAAGGTAATAAAGGTCATAATCCTCTCTAGACCACCAGGGATGCCAGTCAGCACAATGGGTGCCAATCAGTGCCCATAATGGATGCCAATCAGTGCCCACAATGGGCCTCACTGATTGGCATCCATTACTATAGTATAACACCGATGCCGCCTATGAGTGCCCACCTGTGCCGCCTATGAGTGCCCACCTGTGCCGCCCATCCGTGCCAGCTATCAGTGCCAATTTGTGCCACCTATCAGTGTCCGTCCGTGTCGCCCATCAGTGCCGCCCATCAGTGCCGCCCATCAGTGCCGCCCATCAGTGCCGCCTATCAGTGCCGCCTATCAGTGCCGCCTATCAGTGCCGCCTATCAGTGCCGCCTATCAGTGCCGCCTATCAGTGCCGCCTATCAGTGCCACTTCATTGGTGCCACATTGGTGCCCATCAGTGAAGGAGAAAACGTACTTATTTACAAAGTTTTGAAACTGAAACAAAAAAAAAAAACATTTTTTTCAAAATTTTCGATATTTTTTTATTTGTAGCGCAAAAAATAAAAAACGTAGAGGTGATCAAATAGCACCAAAAGAAAGCTCTATTTGTGGGAAAAAAATTATAAAAATTTCATTTGGGTACAGTGTAGCATGACCGCGCAATTGTCATTCAAAGTGCGACAGCGCTGAAAGCTCAAAATTGGTCTGGGCAGGAAGGTGTTTAAGTGCCCGGTATTGAAGTGGTTAAAATGTATTTTTTTTACTTTTAAAAAAATAAATAAAAATACAAGATATATTATATATATATATATATATATATATATATATATATATATATATATATATATATAGAGAGAGATATATAGAGAGAGATATATAGAGAGAGATATATAGAGAGAGATATATAGAGAGAGATATATAGAGAGAGATATATAGAGAGAGATATATAGAGAGAGATATATAGAGAGAGATATATAGAGAGAGATATATAGAGAGAGATATATAGAGAGAGAGATATATAGAGAGAGATATATATAGAGAGAGATATATAGAGAGAGATATATATAGAGAGAGATATATATAGAGAGAGATATATATAGAGAGAGATATATATAGAGAGAGATATATATAGAGAGAGATATATAGAGAGAGAGATATATAGAGAGATATATAGAGAGAGATATATAGAGAGAGATATATAGAGAGAGATATATAGAGAGAGATATATAGAGAGATATATAGAGAGATATAAAGCTATTTACCAGCCACCACACTCATCGTTGGGCAAAAGGCGCCAGGCAGGGCTTTGAAGCTCCATTAGAATTAGCATTATTAGAAGGGGTTGTAATTTCAACATCCACCACAAGATGGCGACAGACTACGGAAAGACTTTAGAAGGCCGCAAAGCCGCGGCCTCAATTACTGGCCGGCGCGGCCCGATGCAATCGCACGGCGGAGTTCGGGGTCCACACGGAGGCCGGATACCCCAGCTGTGTTGCCCCAGGCGCCAGTATGCGAATTCTAGTCGCAAATGCGACCTGGCGCCCGGGGTTTGTCGAGCTCTGGGTTAATAGCACGCGTGTAGCGTCCCACAAGTGCACCGCTCCAGTGTGAAACCACTCAGGCTTTTATACTTAAGTAACAGGAGGGGCACTTAATAGGTGCCATTTTTAGTGCTAAAACGCCTGTAAAGCGCCTCAGTGTGAAAGTATCCTAAGTGCGGATGTAGGAATCTGTTATAGGTTTAGCGCCAGCTTTATTACTGTTCATACTCTTTGCATTGACAGACGGCTCTAATTAGATCATCTGCAAAACCACCATTTTAGATCAGTCTCCAAGAAGTAAAGATTAGAGCAGAACAGTCCCCTACTTAAACTACCATCACATTTAAACTTGGCCAGAAAAATGTTATAACGGACCATTAAATTCTCTGTGGGTTCCTGACTCCATGCAACTTCCTTCTACAGAATCCAAAGTTTAAGCAGAAGGAATGGGGAGACCCAATACAGACAAAAACTCTTGCTGCAGGGTAGCCCAGGTGCCAGGAAGTTATTTTTAATCGCCATGGTGACCTGGCACCAGGGGGTTTGTTGAGGCCTGGTTTAAAGTTTTAGGTTTAAAGTAAACTCCCCTATCGTTTTCATCCACGGAAGCTGACATCTTTGCCTCTGTTTAATCTTCAGCTGCCACGGTGCTGCACATGTGATCCGTTATGACACCGGCCATTGGATGGTTTGACAGTTTGGTTGAGCGCACAGCCAATGTGCAGTTAGCATTCCCAGCATGCCGGGTTTTTTTTAAACTGTTTAAATCGATGGGTTTACTTCCACTTAAAAAGTACAGATACAGAGCCATTTATCCAGCTATACACCCAGAGCTGGGGGTGTATTGCATAGATACACGCCTAAATATATGGGTACCTAAAACAGGATTAAACTCACCCCTATAACTTTTATTTTATCCCTTGGTCTTACACAAAATGTAACATTTCTGCTGCCAAAAGCAAAACCTGAAAACATTTGAAACAAAAGTTTGAGTTTTGTGCAAAAGATTTATACATGACAACTGTACAATGCAACGTATATAATGAGGAGAGTCTCACAACCCAATAAACCAATTAGAAGAACAACAACAAAAAAAGAAGAGGGAGGTTAAACTGGAGTCCATTATTTCCATATGAATCGATAACCATACGTTGCATTTATAGACAGACAACATAAGAAAAGGGTTTAGACTGTACCAATATATGAAGTACCAGACAGACTAGGAGGGGCAAGTTGAAGGGGACTGTAACCATCTATCCTAGATTTTATTATACTTTCCCGGGCAACCTCTATTTACGTAAACCACTTTTTGTAGGGTAAGGCGTTATTAACCACCCCACACCCAGGCCAATTCTGACATTTCTCTCCTACATGTAAAATTCATCATTTTTTTGCTAGAAAATTACATAGAACCCCCAAACATTATGTTTTTTTTTTAGCAAAGACCCTAGAGAATACAATTTTATCTCGCACGGTATTTGCGCAGCAATTTTTCGAATGCGTTTTTTTCAGGAAAAAAAAAAAAACAGTAGTTAGCCCAATTTTTTTGCACAACGTGATAGATGAAGATACGCCGAGCAAATAGATACCCAACATGTCACGCTTCAAAATTGCACATGTTGGTGGAATGGCACCAAACTTTGGTATTTAAAAAAACCCCATAGGCGACGTTTTAAATTTTTTTTACTGGTTACACGTTTTGAGTTACAGACAAGGTCTAGTGCTAGAATTATTGCTCTCGCTCCAACGTTCGCAGCGATACCTCACATGTGTGGTTTGCACACAGTTTTCATATGTAGACAGGACTTGCGTATGCGTTCGCTTCTGCGTACGAGCTCACTGGGACAGCGGCGCTTTAATTTTTATTTTTATTTTTTTAGTTTGATTACTTTTATTCCTATTACAAGGAATGTAAACATCCCTTGTAATAGAAATATGGCACGATCGGACCCATTTACAGTGAGATATGGGGTCAATAAGACTCCATATCTCACCTCTAGGCTGGGAAGCCTAAAATAAAAAAAAAAACGATCCTGGCTTCCTAGCCAAATCGGCGCCGTTATTTTGAATGCAGAGGCCGGGCGTGACGTCATAACATCGAGCCCGGCCTCCGAACGATCATAGAGACTCGGGGGACGATCTGGTCAACCGGAAATCTCTATGGTATTATCCGGGGGGCCGGCGGATCCTGTGACCGACTCGCCGATGGAAGCAGTGAGTCGGTAGAAACACCGGAGGGCGGTGGGAGGGGGGGGGGGGGGGGAGTCCCCTCCCGCAAGAACGATTAAGCGGCGGAACAGCCGCTATGATCTTTCTTATGGTGCAGGGAATCGCCGGCTGAAAACGCCGATATCTAAATGATGTCTGTGGCCTCAGCCATCATTCAGATATACCCCCGGAAAGTCAAGGACGTCCCTGGACATACCTTGGGCAGGAAGTGGTTAATGTCAGCAAGCCAGGCAGCTAGCGTAGGGGCAGCCACCAAGATCCAATTTCAAGCTATTAGCCTTCTGCAAATAATGTTTCATAGAGGAACTGGAGCGGATATTTGTCCATTCCGGTATCAGGAAATAGGCCCAGAAGGTATTGCTTTGGATCCAACGATACTGGTGAGCCCTCTTGGTTGTGTAGGAACTGAATGACCTGTGACCAGCATCCCTGAATCCAAGGACACTACCATAGGAGGTGGTCAAAGGTGCCAACAGAGATCAAACACCTGGGGCACATAGAGCTGCGGGAGGAGCAGAATTTAGCCATTCATTGCGGGGTCAGATATGCCTTGTGTGTAACATAGATTTGTGTAAGTCTGTCAGACAGTTTGGGGGGGGGGACACCAGCTTGGAAGTTTCTAGCACCTCACCCCAATCCTCCAACACCATCAACCCACCGCTGCTTAATAGAATATGCTAGCTTAGTTATAGCTGGAATGGTGAGTATATTATAGAAAACAGATATGAGCTGACGTGGTTCATCACTATATAGCACATCTAGGGAGGATAGTTAATGGGTACTTATCCTGCTCCCAGTGTGGAGTGCGTGTCGTTACTGAAAGAAGCCAAAAAAGCATATAATTTGGAAGGTTGAATTCTGCTTTCAACTGATCAAATGTCTTAAAGTGGTTGTATACTAAATTTTTTAACTTTTACCTACAGGAAAGCCTATAATAAGGCTTACCTGTAGGTAAAAAAAATATCTCCTAAACCTGTACGGTTTAGGAGACATTCCCCTCGGTATGCGCCGCTGACTGCAGCGGCACATGCGCACAAGGGGATTCTCAGCCTGAAAATCCGGCAGTGGCCGGCCGGAACGAAATCTCCCGCGCGCATGCGCGGGAGTGACGATATCGCGGCTCCGGCCACTCACAGCGCCGGAGCCGCGATACCCGGAAGAAACGCAGAGGGAGCATGTCAGCTCCCTCGGCGTGGATCGGGCCAGATGTCGGGGCCTCGTTCTAAGTTAAGTATTTCATAATAAGCTAGTATGCGGTGCATACTAGCTCATTATGCCTTTTGCTTTGCAGGTGTTAAAAATAAAAACATTGCGGGTTTACTACCGCTTTAATCTCTCCACCTTGAACATGTGACAATAGGTACAGTGCAAAAGTACTCACCCACCTTGGCATTTTTCGTGTTTTGTTGCCTCAAAGCCTGGAATTAACATGGATTGTTTTTTATTTTAGGATTTGAGTAATTTAATTAAGGCCTCATGTACACTACTGCTGGTAAACGGATGTTTAGGAGCAGTTGAGCATTTTTTTTCAACAGCTCATGAACTCTCCTCTATGTTATCTTATCAGTACATAGGTTCATTTATAGTCCTTTCTAGGCAGTTGAGTTTAGGAGGCTTTTTTTGGAATCGTTAAATCATTCAGGAGAGGTTGTAAAAACGACCTGTGTACATGAAGTCTTAGATAACATGTACACAACTTTTAAGATTTTTTTTTTTATTATTATTATTATTGTGAAGCAAACAGGGCAAAAAAAAAAAATGTGCATAACTATTCAGCCCCCTAAAAAGTCAATACTTTGTAGAGCCACCTTCTGCAGCTATCACAGCTCCAAGTCGCTTTGGATAAGTCTATAAGCTTGCCACATCTTACCACTGGGATTTTTGCCCATTCCTCCGTGTAAAACTGCTCCAGCTCCTTCAAGTTGGAAGGTTTGCGATTGAGAACACCAATCCTTAAGTCTGACCACAGATTTTCTATTGGATTGAGGTCTGGGCTTTGACTAGGCCATTCCAACACATTTACAGGTTTCCCCTTAAACCACTCAAGTGTTGATTTAGCAGTGTCTTTGAGGTCATTGTCCTGCTGGAAGGTGAACCTCTGTCCTAGCATCAAATCACACACAGAGTGGTACAAGTTTTGCTCAAGAATATCCCTGTATTTAGCACCATCCATCTTTCCATCAACTCCAACCAGATTCCCAGTCCCGACTGCTGAAAAACATCCCCACAGCATGATGGTTTTCTTTATGTGATGGGTTTGCGCCAGACAGCATTTTCTTTGATGGCCAAAAAGTTCAATTTTAGTCCCATCAGACCAGAGAACCTTCCTCTATATATTTTGGGAGTCTCCCACATGCCTTTTCACAAACTCAAAACTTTTTTTTTTTTGCTGAAAGTAATGGCCCTATGAACAGCTACTCCACTCTCTGCTGTGGAACTCTGAAGCTCCTCCAGGGTTACGTTAGGTCTCTGTGCTGCCTCTGATTAATGCCCTCCTTGCCCAGTCCATGAGTTTTGGTGTGTGGCTGTCTCTTGGCAGGTTTGCTGTTGTGCCATGTTCTTTCCATTTGGTTATGATAGATTTGATGGTGCTCCTGGGGATCAAGAAAGATTTGGATTTTTTTTTTAATAACCTAACCTTGACTTGTACTTCTCAACCACATTGTCCCTTAGTTGTTTGGAGAGTTCCTTGGTGTGTTTGGTTAGTGGTGCCTCTTGCTTAGGGTGTTGCAGCCTCTGGGGCCTTTCAAAAAAAAAAGGTGTGTGAATGTAATGAAAGATCATGTGACACTTAAGAGTGCACACAGGTGGACATCATTTCACTAATTATGTGACACTTGAAGGTAACTGGTTGCACCTGATCTTTTTATGGGCTTTATAACAAAGGGGTTGAATACATATGCAAATTATCATTTTTTTTTTTCATTTCTGAAAAACTGTTATGTATATATTTTTCTAATTTTACTTCACCAACTTAGACTACGGTGTTCTGATCCATCACATAATTCAGATCAAAAAAACATTACTTACTGTAATCTAACAAAATAGTTAAAAAGCCAAGGGGGTGAACACTTTTGGAAGGCATTGTATATACCCTGAGATATCCAAATGGTGGGGTCAGGTACCTGAAGAAGCTCCGGGAGAAGTTTATTGTACCACAGGGGAGTATTGTCATGAAACACCGAACAATCCATCTTGGACATCACCAGGTCCCAGACACTTTTTTGCTGAAATGAGAGTCCTGAATGATTTGGATATACCATAGAGCCCCTGGGTGCGGGAGTTGCGAGTCTGCTGGGCTACATACCAGGGCCAAGTCTGCGTTTGTCTGACTCATCTATGTGGTGTAAGTGAGAGAGCTGCGCTGCTAGGTAGTAGGACCCAAAGACTGGGACTGCAAGGGCCCCCAATGTAGTTGGACACTGTAGAGCCTTGCAGAAGAGTTTGTGCCTGCCGCCCGCATATAAAGTATTATAGGGGTGTGTCCACGATTTTGAAGTACTTAAAATGGAATGTATATTGGAGAAAGCCACAGCACATAAGATTTCAGGTAACAGTATCATATTAATTAGGCCTATGCTCCCCATCACCCCCACCAGCAATCTTGCCCACATTTGGATTTTTGATTTAATGAGCGGAATTAAAGGCTCCACATTCAGTGAGATTAAGTCAGCCGTGGACCGGGAAATCTGTATTCCCAAGTATTTCAGTGCGTTTACTCTAACCAGGGGCAAACTGGCCTGTCCCCTTGATGGACGCAAGGGGGGGAGGGGGGGGAATACATCCATGGGAAGGATCTGGTACTTATCCCTATTCATCTTGAGTCCTGAGAACAGACTGAAGTTCTCAATCTGCAGGGCCATCTGGAGGGAGGGGCCAGAGTCAGAGATAAAGAATCACGTCGTTGGCGTATAGTCCAACCCTCTCCTCCACTGACCCAGATGTCAGCCCGTGAATACCCGGGTGTGCCCTGAGTGCTACCGCCAAGGGTTCCACGGCCAGTGCGTGTAGCAAGGGTGAGATGGGGAACATCTGTTGCGTCCCCCGTGAAAGTGGGAAAGCGCCAGAGGTCCAACCATTAGCCACCATCCTGGCCTGCGGAGCATTATACAGGATAGTGAGCCATTTGACAAAGTTGGGGCCGAACACAAAGCAGCGGAGACACTGCCACAAGTATAGCCACTCAACCGAGTCAAAGGCCGAGGCTGCGTCAAGAAAGACAATTACTCTAGACCAGGGATATGCAATTAGCGGACCCCCAGCTGTTGCAAAATTCTAAGTCCCATCATGCCTCTGCCTGTGGGTGTCATGCTTGAAGCTGTCAAGAGTCTTGCAATGCCTCGTGGGACTTTTACATCTCCAACAGCTGGAGGTTCGCTAATTGCATATCCCTCCAACATATCTGCCTGTTCATTGGTCAATCTAGGGAGTGTGAGGCCACCAAGAAGGTTTTCCAGGTCCTGTGAAAAATAGCTAACCTTAGATGTGCATACTTCTTGCAAAAAAATCTGCAAATTCTATGACAATCAAGGTGGGGTCCATGATGACGCCCACCGTATCAGACCGTAGGGTAATAACCACCAGAGGTGTCAAATAGGCAAGCAGTTTACCCAGACGTTCACCCTGTTCAAAGATCCTTTGTTTACTAAAGAGCTCACTCCTGGCACAGCTGGTCAACCACCCTACTTTGAAGCTGAACTGTGCCAGTAAGGTAGGCAAGAGTGATATCACACAACTATCCTCCAGTTTAGACAACCGAGCGGTACGTTTGTTTTCTAGTACTGGTTTTTCCTAAAATGAAGTGGGCAGCACGGCCAATTCAGTATGTGATGTGGAGGTTGTCAGTGGTGGCTATTCATACATATCCATATTGACAAGATTGAAGAAGAGCCTGCTCGGAGCCTTTAAGTGGACTGGACGATCGTAAAGTGGATCTTCACCGTATTTTGTTTCCCTAGCATTTCTGGCCGTGGCCATCTTGAGTGATGGCACGTTTTTGGCCCCATCCCCATTACTGTCTGGTTTCTAATAAAACAATATATTCCCTAGAACTGTAACCATTGGGGAATGCTAATCATACCTTCAGTAACCGGTTACACTATGTGGCTGGAGACCTTTAAAATTAACAATGAAAAATAGCTCCATGGAATAATTTGAGTATTCTCCCGACACTGGCTGGTGACATCTGCTTGCTTTTAACATAGCTGCAGGAAATAAAAAAATACAGCTGTATTAAAAAAAAAAAAAAAAAAAAAAAAAAAAAAAAGGGGCATGTCTGTTTTCAGGTTTACACCACACAGGAATCTTTTGTCAGATAACAGTGAACGGTAACAGACAAATGAATGTGCCTTGAGTAACCAGGCAAAGAAATGCCAGGACATTGGGGGTCTGTCTGTAACTGCACACCCCTAGTAGGCCAGGGATTACCAATAATTTAACAACTCACTAATATCTTCATTTTTTTTTTTTTTTTTTTTTTTTTTTAAGAAAAATTTCCTTGATTTTTTATTTATTTTTTTAAATGTGGAACACTTCACAAAATTGCGTGAAACCTTTTAACCTGCTACAGGGAAAAAGATAGATGAAATCTGGTTGGCTGCTTAACACAAAACTGAAACAATCACTTTTGGTTAACGCTGAAGTTTGAAGAAAAAACGAAAGTTTTGGATAGTGTGGAGAGGAGTTAGACCATGTCAAGTGCTATTTGCAGTTAGTGCCTGCTAGGGAGATTTAGAAGCCCTGTTTATCCTTATCAAGGGGTTGTAATCCATTTATTTTTTTTCTAAAAATAACACACATACCTACACTTACCTGCTCTGTACAATGGTTTTGCACGGAGCAGCCCGATCCCCCTCTTTTGGGGTCCCCTGCCGGCACTCCAAGCCTCTCCTATTCATCCCTCACGTAAATCTGCTTTCCATCGGGGCACCTGTGTGGGATCGCTCCCGAGTGCTGATGCTGCATCCATCGACACAGACAGCAGGATTCGGGGCCCCCCCACTGGATTTGATTGACAGCCAATGGCTCCTGCTATCAATCTAGGGCTGAAACAACTAATCGATTATGAAATTAATTGATTATTATTTTTATAATCGATTAATCGGCCAGTAACATAATGGGGTTAAAAAAACTAAAATGAGCCCTTTATAGTACAAAAGGAGCAAATAATAACTGCTGTAAATATTACTTTCACTGTTCTACAGTAAAAAAAAATGAACTCCTTACAGTAGTGATTATCTGCTTTTTTTTTTGTACTATAAAGGGCTCATTTTAGTTTTTTTAACCCCATTATGTTACTAAATGTCTTAGATCTGCTTCACATCTATATGTTTATTGGTGCTTTTTGCAGAAATGCACTACAGTTCATTTACATGGTTTCCTATGGGACACGTTCACATCTGAAAGTGTCAGGGACTTTTAACGCGAAATGGTGCTTTATTGGTTCAACATACTTAAATGGAAAAGCTGCAGAAAAGCATGTAATGGGTTTTTGCAGCAATTTGTGTTTTTTAATCTTCCCAAAAAAAATGCAAAAATGCAAATTGCAGTAAAATCATGTGTGCAAAAATCAAAACGCACGGCAGAAACAGATCAAAAGCAAACTGCATAGGTGTGTACTGAGCCTTATGCTGGCCACACCGATCAATTTTTCAGGTGAGAATATTCAGACGAAAAATCTTTGTACATTCGCTGAATGAAAGAATTTTGTTTGAAATTTTCACTTGTTTTTAACATTCTGTTTTTAAAATTTAGTGTAATTTCTGAACGAAAACCACATCCACTGTCTGAAAATTCCTTTGACTAAGCAGTTTTCTATTATTTCCAAATTGTCCCATCACTGTGGTTGAAAATGAACGTCAATTTGATCCACTTTTTTTTTTAAATGTTATTAACCGATTAATCGAAACAATAATCGGCCAACTAATCGATTATGAAAATAATCGTTAGTTGCAGCCCTATATCAATCTGTCCAATGAGGAGAGAGACAGCAGCTGGAGCCGCTGCGCTCATGCACAAAGCTAGATCGGAGTAGGCTCAGAGAATAAAAAAAAAAAAGGGGGGGGCGCTATAGCACAAAAGGTTTTTCACCTTAATGCATAGATTGCATTAAGGTGAAAACCCTTGAGGTTTTACAACCATTTTAAAATTTTGGGTTGTCCCCAGAACAGCAATAATGGAGATATTTTCAAATGGGGACACTACTTCTGGTGACAACCAAAGATTCTCTCACTTTAGAGGAATTTTCTCCCACTTCCTGCTTTGGCTAAGAGACAGACGTGAAGGGAAATCTACCCACTGGGAACAGATGGCTAAATTACACCTTATTAGAGGTTATAACCCTCCTTTACTCTACCTGAAAAAAATAAAAAATAAATAGGCCATAGCTCTACTTTTAGTACGCATATTTTTGCAAAGTTAAATTGGTCCCATTCTCGATAGGCATCATTTACAGGACACTTTGCATTTACTCAATAAAAGCAAAGCTTGGACAAGGTGAGGATCCTGACGTCCATTCCCTACCTCTCAGCAACGTATACTGTAAGTATCAGAAGTTTGGTTGCCGAAATTAAGAATACAAGTAGTAATCACCATTATATTATGCAATCTTTCATAGGGAGAAGATAATATGATCCTTTAAAATGACAGGCCTTTTTTTTTGGGGGGGGGGGGGGGGGGGGGGTAGATTTGGTAGATCTTTAAAGAAAGGGAAAAAAAAATAATGAAAAGATTAACGGCACAGCAAACATTTCAGGATTCTTTTTTCCTGCAGTAACATCTCGGTCAAGCAGGTACATCTGGTTTCTGATGCACAGACTGGAAAGCAAAATTAACATCTCTATGAGTTGAATGCGACAATGTTCCATCAAGGATAGCACAGGAGGTTTATCTGATGAATAAACTGGAGCAAAGCTAGCGGGTAAAGACAACAAACAATTTCACCATTCTAAAGTAGATTCTGCTCCAGCCTGTGATAACTTTATACATGCAGCCATCAGATTTGCCAGTCTGTTCAATACATTGCCTTAACCTCGACCAACACAGGACTCCTGACCTGCATGCTTGTTATTGCTCAGCGACTTATTCAGTAAATGATGCAAGGATGAAAATTAGCAAGCACAAGCCTGAACCTTTAAATACAGGTCAGCAATGATGGTGACCCGTCACTTAACAGGTTTTCTACTTCAGAAAAATCAATGGCTTTACATCCTATAGAATGCAGCATTCCATGCCATCGCCTACTGTGACCAACAGCCACCTGCAGGGTTTATACTTCTGTCAGTATGCTTTATCTTCTAATTTTATTCCAGAAAATTTCATTTTAAAAGTTTAGAAAAAAGATTCACTGCGATGAAAGAGGTAAACAAAAAAGGAGAAAAAAAATAAAAAACAAAAAAAATTATATTAATATATATAAAAAAAATATATATATAATTATTTTTTTGTCTTTTTATTTTCTTTCTCCATTTATAATAATATATATATATATATATATATATATATATATATATATATATATATATATATATATATATATATATATATATATATATATATATATATATATATATATATATAAAATGGAGAAAGAAAAAAAAAAAAAAAGACAAAAAAATTTATATAAAAAAATAATAATTTTTTTTGTCTTTTTTTTTTTATTTCTCATATTATATATACACACACACATATATATATATATATATATATATATATATTTTTTTTTTATAAGTTTAATTATTTTATATAGGATTTCACAGCTTAGTTTGCCAAACCCCCAAACTCCAGGCAATTTTTTTGGAGAAAGGCTAAAACTTGAGTTATTATCATTGTCCACAATCCCATGGAATCACACGGGTTCTCACATCGCAGCAGTGTGAATCAATTACTAAAACTGGAGAGTGGAAAAATATGGCGCAGCTCTGCATAGAAACCAACATGCAACATGAATGACAGCATCACTGCAAGCTGCATTGGGGTTTACACAAAAAAAAAAAAAAAAAAAAAAGAGCCAGCCACTGCCACAGCTCCTTTTTGGTGTTTCTGCACATTATTGCTGTATCCAATGTCTCAGGTTTCCCAAAATAAAAAATAAGAATAAAAAGAAAGGGAGGCAGAGAACCACAATGCAGAAGAGGACCGCTTAAAGCGGTAGTAAACCCGCATTTTTTTTTTTTTTTTTTAAAACCTGCAAAGCAAAAGGCATAATGAGCTAGTATGCACCGCATACTAGCTCATTATGAAATACTTACCTTAGAACGAGGCCCCGACATCTCGCCCGATCCACGCCGAGGAAGCCGACATGCTCCCTCGGCGTCTCTTCCGGGTATCGCGGCTCCGGCGCTGTGAGTGGCCGGAGCCGCGATATCGTCACTCCCGCGCATGCGCGCGGGAGATTTAAATCCGGCCGGACGAGCGCTGCCGGATTTTCGCGGAGAGAACCCCCTTGTGCGCATGCGCCGCTGCAGTCAGCGGCGCATACCGAGGGGAATATCTCCTAAACCGTACAGGTTTAGGAGATATTTTTTTTACCTACAGGTAAGCCTTATTATAGGCTTTCCTGTAGGTAAAAGTTAAAAAAGTGGGTTTACTTCCACTTTAAGGCAGGGCTTGACAAATTTGCTTGGAATCTAGGAGCCAGCTAAAAAAAGTTAGGAGCCAGGTCCATAACGGCAATCCGGACCTGTCCCTGGCCTGACATGGAGACAAGTGAGGGGAAGATGGCGCGGCCCCCCCCCCCCCCCCCACCTGTCTCCAAGTCATTGCCCATAGCTCTTAGAGGGACATTTTATTTATTTTTTCAAATGACAATTTTTTGTAATTTTTTTTTTTTTTTTTTTTTTATATTGTGAAAGATAATATTACGTCGAGTAAATCAATACCAAACATGTCATGCTTCAAAATTGCGCCCGCTCATGGAATGGCGACAAACTTTTACCCTTTAAAATCTCCATAGGCGACGTTTAAAAAATTCTACAGGTTGCACTTTTTAAGTTACAGAGGAGGTCTGGGGCTAGAATTATTGCTCTCGCTCAACCGATCGCATCGATACCTCACATGTGTGGTTTGAACACCGCTTTAATATATGCGTTCGCTTCTGCACGCAAGCTTTGCGGGACAGGACGCGTTTAAAATACATTTTTTTTTTCTTATTTTAACTTATTTTTTTTTAGTTTTTTCACTGTTCTTTAAAAAAAAAAAAAAAAAAAAAATGTGTGTCACTTTTATTCCTATTACAAGGAATGTAAAAATCCCTTGTAATAGAAAAAAGCATGACAGGTCCTCTTGTATACGAGATCTGGGGTCAGAGAGACCTCACATCTCATATTTACACTAAAATGCAATTTAAAAAAAAATTTGTCATTTGAAAAAAATAAAAAAATAAAAATGTCCCTCTAAGAGCTATGGGCAATGACTTGGAGACAGGTGGGGGGCTGGGGGCGCTATCTTCCCCTCACTCGTCTCCATGTCAGGTCAGGGACAGGTCCAGATCGCCGTCACGGACCTGGCTCCTAACTTTTTTAGCTGGCTCCTAGATTCCAAGCAAATTTGTCAACCCCTGCCTATAACCAATATAAAACAAAATGTCATCATCCGCTACAGGCACTCAATCAAAAACCGATTCTGAGACACAGGAGCCAGCTCCCAACAATGGCCGCTCCACAAGTTTTACACAAAGATTCAAAAAGAAAGGGAAGCCACCCACCATTTAAAAGCCCACAGGGCTTTAAAACCCAGGTGCCACAGTCTATATAGTTACATAAAATAGCAAAGTTGGGAGCCTAGTCCCCAGCTAGGCTACCACAAAAACATGGGGGCAGTTGGACTATCGTGGTACAGTAAAAGCAATACAATAGAATGATATAACAGATATATACAAAAATGACAAAATGATTTTATCGATGTCAACAAACAATTCATCATTTACAGATAGAAACATGGTAGCGGTACACAATATATCACCAGTGAGTAATCACAATAGGACAATTGATCACAGATGTCATTTTCCTCAACTAGTTTCGGGGACAACTGCCGATTCATCAGGAGGTTATCCATGCTCCAGCAGACATCATGCACAGAGTGCTAGCACCAAAGGGATGGTCCCCCGCAATAACTCTGGGGAGCTACAAAATATGGATGATTGGAATCTGATAACGATGTAAACAAAATTAAGGGGTCCCGGGAGAGGAAAAACCACTAGGGCAGATATTACCAGTGTGTGGCCACAGTGTATAGCTAAATACTGTAGCTATACACTGTGGCCACACACTGGCACTATCTCCCCTAGTGGTTTTATACAACCTGGATGAAACATGGGAGCTGACCCGTTTCATCTATGGGACCTGTAGTAAAGGTGTCTTAAAAAGTGGTTGTATACTCAAATTTTTAACTTTTACCTACAGGAAAGCCTATAACAAGGCTTACCTGTAGGTAAAAAAAAATATCTCCTAAACCTGTACCGTTTAGGAGATATTCCCCTCGGTATGCGCCGCTGACTGCAGCGGGGCATGCGCACAAGGGGATTCTCGGCCTGAAAATCCGGCAGTGGCCGGCCGGAATGAAATCTCCAGCGCGCATGCGCGGGAGTGACGATATCGCGGCTCCGGCCACTCACAGCGCCGGAGCCGCAATACCCGGAAGAAATTGGGCCAGATGTCGGGGCCACGTTCTAAGGTAAGTATTTCATAATGAGCTAGCATGCGGTGCATACTAGCTCATTATGCCTTTTGCTTTGCAGGTTTAAAAAATAAAATAAAAAATTGCGGGTTTACTACCGCTTTAATATAGGAGCTGGGCAGAAAGGGTAGACATTCAGACACTGTTGATGAAAACCAGTGACTTCCTCTTAGTGCCCATTCACACAGGGGCGACGCGACCTGCACACGACTTCAGCGCCGACTTGCAAAGCGACTTCTGTATAGAAGTCAATGCAAGTCGCCTGAAGTCGCCCCAAAAATAGTACAGGAACCTTTTTCTAAGTCGGAGCGACTTGAGCCGCTCCTATTAGAACGGTTCCATAGCACAGAACGGAGCGCGACTTGTCAGGCGGCTAAGTCGCCTGACAAGTCGCGGTAGTGTGAACGGGCACTTAGTCCTATGAACTGGATCCCCACTGAACCAAAATATTATGGCTGTGCGGGTGGAGACACAGCAGTCCAAGGGATACACCTCATTGAAGCTGAGCAACGTCTCCTGTGCTGATTTTTTTTTTAACATAGGATTTATTGCAGCTAAAAAGTGAGGTGCTGAACAAAGAAAAGTTTGAAAAAGAAGATTAATAAAGCGGAGGTCCACCCTAAAGTGGACCTTCCACTCATTGGAATCCTCTCCCCCCTCCGGCGCCACAATTGGCACCTTTCAAGGGGGGAGGGGGGTGCAGTTACCTGGATAATCCAGGTATCTGCACCCACTTCCGGGATAGCTCTCTGCGGAAAGGGGCGTAGATCTACGCCCCTTTCCGGAAGTCCCCCGCTGCCTGCTGGGAAAACACACGGATCCCAGAGACAGCGGGGTCCATCCTTATTGCGCAGTGCGACTCGCGCATGTGCAGTAGGGAACCGGGAAATGAAGCCGAAAGGCTCCACTTCCTGATTCCCATACCCAAGATGGCGGAGGCAGCCCCTGAGAGACGATCGAGAGATTGGCTTCGGGTGTCGACATCGCGGGCGCGCTGGGCGGGTAAGTGTCCTTATTTTAAAAGTCAGCAGCTGCTGTATTTGTAGCTGCTGGCTTTAAAAGAAAAAAAAAAAAAAAAAACGGCGGAACTCCCGGCGGACTCCCGCTTTAAATACCAAAACTGCAAAGAGAAGACATCACATGGAACACTTTTTTGTTAAACTATCGGCACAAGTACAGAGCTTTACATAGAATGAGCTGGAGACAAGCTTGAAACCTTACTATGGTATTATAATATCACTCAAACTGTATCAATTCTTTCGGAGAAAAGATCAATGAATGATATAGCCTTTAGAGGAAGACTAAAAATAAATACATTTTATTTGTTTAACTTGCAAAGATAGAATTTCAAAGAGAGAAAAAAGTTAATAAAAAAATAAACCAACAAGTAAATAAACCTATGAGAAAAAAAAATACCTCTCAATGGTTGGATTGACCGCTATGTGTTTTCCACTGAAGTGAAAAGTTTTTTTTTTTTTTTTTTTTTTTTATCATCAAAATGCATGGCAACACATCACACATTTTGGCGCTCTTTGCATTAGATGTGAACGTGCATTTCAATGGACATCAATGACCAGCATGGCACTTGTAGGTCTGTGTGAGATTATATACATCAACATACCGCATGCACAGAGATGCACTTTTATTGATTTCAAATGGAAAAAAAAAAATACTTTCACATCAAGCAAAAAATGTGTAAATCCAGCCATAAGCAAACCAAAAAACTCAAAAATGTCCAAAACTGCCCATTTTTGTTCCCTAAAACGATCTCCCGGGAGATTTAGAATAAAGGCTACAAAACTGTGTGCATCCAAGATACTACAACAATCTATGACACTCAAGGTAAAACTTTAAAAATCTCTATAGCGCAAATTGAAGTCAAAGCCGAGTTCCAGCTGTTTTTGTGCTTATTAAAAGCCAGCAGCTACAATCAGTCTAACTGCTGACTTGTAATAAAACACACAGTCCCCCATCCCACGGTCCAGTGATGTGGCTGCCAGAACCGTGTCTCCCTGGCAATGACATTGCAAGTGTGGGCATCCGGCTGGGACAGCTTGCGGCTACACAGCCGGGTGCACACCGCGCATGCACAAGTCCTCAACGTGCCGGGAAATCTTCTGGGACCTGTGACGTGTCCCAGAAGATTGCAGGGAGGGAGGGGGCGCTCGAGGCACCTAGGCTGGGTACCTGTCAAAACGAGGTACCTCCTAAAAATAATGACATGCCGAATGTGCCATATCAGGAAGAAAGGAGTACTTAAAGCGGGATTCCACCCTAAAGTGGAACCTCCGCTGATCGGAACCCTCCCCCCCTCTGGTGTCACAATTGGCACCTTTCAGGGGGGAGGGGGGGTGGACATACCTGCCAAAGACAGGTATTTACACCCACTTCCGGGCATAGACTCCCGTGGGAGTCTACGCCATTTTCTGTCCTGCCGCGCTGTCTGCTGGGACACACAAACGGGTCTCAGAGACAGCGCGGACAATTCCTATTGCGCTGCGCGACTCGCGCATGCGCAGTAGGGAACCGTAGAAGTGAAGCCGAGTCGCTTCACTTCCCGATTCCCTCACCTAAAATGGTGGCGGCAGCAGCCGAGGGATCGATCGGCCTCGGCATCGCTGGAACCCCAGGACAGGTGAGTGTCCATTTATTAAAAGTCAGCAGCTGTAGTATTTATAGCTGCTGGCTTTTAATATTTTTTTTGTAGGTGGAATCTCTCTTTAAAGCAGAACTTCCACTTTGAAGTTCTGAAAAAAAAAAAACCTGAGCCTTTAGACCCAGTTCACACTGATGTGGTGCGGGAACTTCGGCAATTCCTGCGCGGTTCCCGCACCACATCAGGATTGCAGGCAGTTCACACTCTGCTCTGCGAAGCGATGCGGGCGTTAATGAAACCCCCAAATCAGTTCACAGAACGCAGTGCGAGCTGTGTAAGCAGATCACATGGGTCTCATCACACATGCAATAATAGTGCAGACAAAAAATTAAAAATATTTTAAAAATAAGGTCCTGCGCATTTTTTTGGTGCGGATCCAGTGCGCCACAATGAATTTGCATGTCATTTGTAAGGGAATACGGTACAAATGGCAGTGTGAACCCAGCCTAACAACCACTTTAATACAGGGCACTTATACCCCCCTCCCCCCGTGCCCAGACCAATTTTCAGTGCTCTCACAATCTGAATGGCAATTACTCAGTAATACAACACTGTACCCAAACAAAATCTTTATAATTTTTTTTTTTTTCACACAAATAGAGCTTTCTTTTGGTGGTAATCACCACTGGGTTTATTTTTTGTGATATAAGAAAAAAATAAAATAAAAAAATAAATAAAAATAAAAACCTTTTTTTAAAGCGGGAGTCCGCAGGGACTCCGCGTTTTTTTTTTTTTTTTTTAAAGTCAGCAGCTACAAATACTGCAGCTGCTGACTTTTAAAATAGTGACACTTACCTGTCCAGCGCGCCCGCGATGTCGGCACCCGAAGCCGATCTCTAGGTGGACACTCGAGTGCTGCCGCCGCCATGAGGACGGTCCCCGCTGCCTCTGGGATCTGTGTGTTTCCCAGCAGGCAGCGGGGCACTTACGGAAGGGGGGGGCACTTGCGGAAAGGGGCGTAATGTACGCCCCTTTCCGCAGAGAGCTAGCCCGGAAGTGGGTGCAGTTACCTGGATTATCCAGGTAACTGCACCCCCCTCCCCCCTGAAAGGTGCCAATTGTGGCGCCGGAGGGGGGGGGGGAATCCGATGAGCGGAAGGTCCATTTTAGGGTGGACCTCCGCTTTAAGTTTCAAATATAACATTTTGCAAATAACTAATTTTTGTTCATAAATTTGGGCCAAAATATATACTGCTATATCTTTGGTAAAAATAACCCAAAGTGGTGGATATTATTTAGTATGTGTAAAAGTAAGACCCCTTTCACACTGAGGTGCTTTACAAGCGCTATAGCACTAAAAATAGTGCCTGTAAAGCGCCTCCCCTTTCACTCCAATGTGAAAGCCAGAGGGCTTTTACACTGGAGCGGTGCACTGTCAGGATGCTAAAAAAAAATAAAATAAAAAAAATAAAAAGGTCCTGCAGGTAGCATCTTTGAGGCGCTGTAGGAGCAGTGTATACACCGCTTCTACAGCAACCCTGCCCATTGAAATCAATGGGTAGCGCCACTGCAGCTGCGCTTTTAACCTTTTTTTTTGTCCGTTAGCAGGCGTTAAAAGCTCCCCGCTAGTTGCCGAAAAGCACCGCTAAAAATAGCGGCGCTTTACCGCTGACGACTGGGCGCTGCCAGTGTGAAAGTGCCTGTAGAGTCTTGCAGGCTATGGTGGCAATCATAAATTGATCACACCTGATGCGCTGGCGCCCCATTTCATTTATTGAAGGACCTGAAATGGCAGTACAAATATCCCCCAAATGACCCCTTTTTGAAAAGTAGACAGTCCAATGTATTTAGTAAGAGGCGTGGCAAGTTTTTTTGAAGTTGTAATTTTTCCCCACAATCCTTGGGAAAAATGAAACAAAACCAAAAAAAAGTAACACTAAATTGTCATAACAAGTTATTTTTCACACACAGCATATACATACTACCAATTACACCCCAAAATACATTCTGCTACTCGTCTTGAGTATGGTGATACAACACAGCCTGGCCACATATAGGGAGCACTGTCAAACGTTATAGATGCATAAAATGACATATAATTTCCTGACTACCTATCACACATTTGAAGGTCCTGGAGGGCCAGGACAGTGGAGTTACCCACAAAATTTTGGAAAGCAAACACCCCAACGTATATTCTATGAGGCATAGGTTGGAGACAGGTACTCTGACGTGCCGGTGACAGCTACTCTATTACTGGGGGCAATCAGTGTGGATTGGCGTTTATTGTAGGCGGTAACTAGCCGTGTTACTGCAATCTCCTCCTCACACATGATCGTGTGGGAGGAGAACCAGGTAACAGCTAGGTACCACGGCTAATTTACATTCTGTGACTGGCTGCGATTGGACACAGCCGGTCATGTGGCAAAGAGGCAATTTCATTGCCTCTTTACCCTGGTCATGGGATGGGCTGCGTCAGAGTGACATGCCTTAATCCAGATTGCCGCTCTACATGACCCTATGGGTGTGCACAAGGACATTGCTTGCAACCAGCTGTGATTGGACACAGCCGGTCACGTGGAAGAGCGCTATTTTAATTGGCTCTTTACACTGATCAGGGTTGGGCCGTGTCCCAAGGGACACACCTCATCCCCGGGAGCACGCTAAGTGACGAGAACGGGAGGGCGTCATATGACATCCATGCGGAGGGAGGAGATGTTCCTGCCGGTGTCATATTACTAAGGCCCGGTATGGAAGTGGTTAATACAGGTCATCACAGGACTGTCGCTACAGCACCCTGTACTCGCATACATACATGCATACAAAAAAAAAAAAAAAAAAAAAAAACAGCACAGATGGAGCACAAAGTTTGGATTTAGCATAGATCTCCATTTTAACCGCTTGCGGATCAGCCACCGCAGTTTTACTGCGGCAGGCTGGCTCCGCGAACTCAAGTTATCGTACATGATCTCGCGAGGCTTGCCTAGCAGGCGCACATGCCCACCACAAGCTCCGTGAGTCCCGCGGACTCGATGTCCAGGGCATACCCGCAATCGCTTCATGCAGAGGCAGAAGGGAGAGATGCTAATGTAAGCCAGCATCTCTCCGTTCTGCCTAGTGACAGTGTCACTGATCAGCTTTGCCTGTGATCATACAGCTCACCCCCCCCCCCACAGTTAGAATCACTCCCCAGGGCACACTTAACCCCTACAGCGCCCCCTAGTGTTAATCCCTTCACTGCCAGTCACATTTACACAGTAATCAGTGCATTTTTAATCGCACGGATCGCTGTATAAATGAACGGTCCCAAAATAGTGCCAAGTGTCCGATGTGTCTGCCATAATGTCGCAGAAAGCTCTATTTGTGGCGGGGGCGTCAATTTTGTTTGTGAGCCACGTCGCACGACCGCGCAATTGTCAGCTAAAGCAACGCAGTGCCAAATCGCAAAAAGTGCTCTGGTCTTTGGCCAGTCAAATCCTCTGGGGCTGCAGTGGTTAAACAATACATTTTTATTGAAAGTTATTAACAATACAAAATTGTCATTTACTTTCGTCATATGTAAAGCAAAAGCATAGATCTCCATTAAAGGCTAAGTTTACCTTTTGTAAAAAGATAATTAATGCATTTTTTTTTTTTTTTTTTTTTTTTACAATGGAGCCAGCAAACCACTGCACTCGCCATCCTTAGATCACGGGTACAATGTACAAGATACTGTGTACAGCTGTCTGCCTGTACTTCCCATTTGGGCAAAAAGTTACTGTAGAGCAGGAAGAATCAATGAACTGCCAGGGTGCTGATGAGCGCCATCACAGTTCATTGACAAATATAAGCAGTCTGCCGTAGTGGCAGACATGAATTGTAGTTAAAGAGGAAGTAAACCCTGATGGGTTTACTTCCTCTTCGATTCCCTGCAAAGGTAAAGCATAAGGGACTACTATGCATCGCATCGCATCCATTATGTGTCACTTACCTGACACAGGAGCCAGTGAAGTCACCGCTGTCCCCTGTAGTCCGGAGCATCCATCTTCTCGGTGGGTCTCGCTGCGCCGGCGCTGTCATTCGTCGGAGCCGCGATGACGTCACTCCCGTGCATGCGCACGGGAGCCGCCACTTGCGGCATATCGACCGTTATCTGCAGTGCGCTCAGTGCGCCGTAGACAGCGGTACCTGTCTTTCGGCAAATATCTCCTAAATTGTGTAGGTTTAGGAGATATTTCTTGGACCTACAGGTTAGCCTTAATCTAGGCTTATCTGTAGGTCAAAGTGGTTTGTAAGGGTTTACAACCACTTTAAAGTGATTGTAAAAAGTCTTGCTTTAAAAAAAAAAAAAAAAAAAAAAAAGTATAAACATGTCATACTTGCCTCTTCTGTGCAGTTGGTTATGCACAGAGCAGCCCGTATTCTCCTCTTCTGGGGGTCCCTCTTTGCTGCACATGCGCCCCCCCCCCCCCATAAACCAGCTGCTTGCTATGGGGAGGGGGGGCGAGCCGAGTCAGAGCTCCATGTGTCGACTCAGACACAAAGCCCCAACCCGGCCCCATCACCTCTCTCCCCTGATTGGCTCCCGCGGCTGTCAGTCAGTTTGCCAATGGCGCTGCGGCCTCAGCCAATCATTTAGAACAGTGGTCATCAACCTTGTCCTCAGGGCCCACTAACAGGCCAGGTTTGCAGGATAACTGAAATACATCACAGGCAATATCATTTTCTGCTTAGTGATTGCAGTATTCTAGTCTGCATCTCACCTAGGTAATACATAAAACCTGGCCTGTTAGTGGGCCCTGAGGACAGGGTTGATGACCACCGATTTAGAAGCAGAGACCCAGAAATCGCTGGAGAGAGAGAGAAAGGGCTCTGGGTAAGTATTAGGGGGTGCTGGGGGGCCTGCTACACACAAAAAGTTTTTTTTTTAAATCTTAAAATGGAAGTAAACTCCCCTATCATTTTCAGCCAAGGAAGCTGCCATCTTTGCCTCTGTTTAATCTTCAACTGCTATGGTGCTGCACATGTGATTCGTTATGACACCGGCCATTGGATGGTTTGAAAGTTTGGCTGAGAGCACAGCCAATGTGCAGTTAGCATTCCCAGCATGCCTTTTTTTTAACTGTTTAAATCCATGGGTTTACTTCCACTTTAATGCATAGTATGCATTAAGATATAAACAAAAAAAAAAAAAAAAAAAAAAAACTTTTGCCTTTACAACTCTTTGATTAATTCCCAGAATTTTGAATAAATGTTGTTTATGTGTGGACAGAGCCCTGCACAGCCACGCCGTTTTTAAATTGTGACAGTAAGTGTGGGGAGAGGATCCCCCACCCCAATATCACAGTGAGGGATGGGGGGGAGGGGAGGAGGAATTGTGCGGGCTGCTGCGTTAGTTGCATGTTACACCCTACTAGAGGTGAATTTAACCTTTAAGAATTCTACTGGAGTAAAACGGGGTAAAATAGAATGCTACTCCCACATCACACTTTGGGCCACCTGTCCAAAAGCTTACACACTCGGTCATGTGATTTCTGCCTGAAGCAGCATTTTTAGCCCTTCAACTCGTCATATATCGAAGACAGACAAAAGAGCTTTTAGATTCAAAAATATGGATAAGGTCATCTTTAACCTTCCTTCACATTCATTCTGGATTACAGGTTTTTGTGCAGTTGTACTACATTAATTAAAATACAGTGGATTTCACTAGATTCTTATTCATAATCCAGATATAAAAAATAAAAATAAAAAAAACAAACACACAACTGCATTGTCAACAAGGAAAACGAACGAAAGCAGTAAATTAAAATTATAATAATAAATTTACCATCTTAAAGCACACCTTTTATGAACATGTAAAAAGTGGCAAAGTGCAAGGACTTCATTGCCAATCCCACCTCAACACTCACACTCGCCAAAACACTCATAGAATTGCTTGTAAAAAGTTGTGAAATGCTTTGTGTCACATTTACAGTGAAGGCACCATTAGTGGAAGGAAAAAATGTTCAGCTTATTAATTCACTAGGAACATACAACATGATGGTGACACGAGCCACATTTTGCCATTAATAAACTTCAAGTATGGAACTCACAGACCAATATGGGTCATGCTTTGGCAGCTGTGATTTATACCAGCAGGAAAGCAAAGCCCCCCCAAAAGGCTGCGATCAGCAAAACAGACATACACAATGGTGACGTTTAGGTAGGGCAAGTGATAATTTAAAGTGGAAGTAAACCCATCGATTTAAACAGTTTAAAAAAAACGGCATGCCGGGAATGCTAAATTCACATTGGCTGTGCTCTCAACCAAACTGTCAAACCACCCAATGGCTGGTGTCATAACGGATCACATGTGCAGCACCGTGGCAGTTGAAGATTAAACAGAGGCAAAGATAGCAGCTTCCGTGGATGAAAACTGGAGTTAGTACTTACCGGTAACTCCTTTTCCGGTGGTCTTCCAGGACAGCCCTTGAGAGATGGAGCTCCTCCCATCGACACAGGAAACACATTGCCACAGTTCAAAAGGCGGTCCCTCAGGTCCCTGGTCAGTCATTCACCAAGAACCGAAGGATGGAACTGAAAAACATATAAACCATAACAGGTAATAACATTAGTATATCACTACAATCAAATAAAGGGTGGGATCGTGCTGTCCTGGAAGACCACCGGAAAAGGAGTTACCGGTAAGTACTAACTCCAGTTTTCCCAAGTGTTCTTCCAGGACAGCCCTTGAGAGGATCCCCAAGTACTTACCAGATTAGGGGGGGACCACGGCCTGGAGGACTTTCCTCCCAAAGGCCTGATCCTGACTAGACATTAAGTCCAGTCGGTAATGCCTTGTAAAGGTGGAAAAGCTTGACCATGTGGCTGCTTTACATACCTGCTCCGGGGTGGCACCCGCTCTTTCTGCCCAGGATGCAGACAACGCTCTTGTGGAGTGAGCTTTAACACCCTCAGGAGGATCTCTATTCAAGGCCTTATACCCCTCTGCTATAGCTAGCCTAATCCATCTAGCTATGGTTACTTTTGAAGATTTCTGTCCCCTACGCTGTCCGGAAAAAAAGGACAAAAAGGGAGTCTGAGATTCTGAATGGATTTGTTATTTTAAGATATTCTAGAATACACCTCCTCACATCCAATAAATGAAAACGTTCCTCTTTCTCATTTGCTGCATTTTGACAAAATGAAGGGAGGACAATATCTTGGGACCTATGGAAGCTAGATGCTACCTTTGGTAAGAACCCAGGGTCTGTCTTTAGAATGACTGTCTTCTAGTATCTGTAGGAATGGTTCCCTGATGGAAAGTGCTTGGATTTCCCTGACCCTACGGGCTGAAGTGATTGCCACCAGGAGAACTGTCTTAAAGGTAATAAGCCTTAGGGAGGCCTCTGAGATAGGCTCAAAGGGTGACCCCAAGAAAGCTTTTAGCACAACTGCTAAATCCCAGGATGGGACTTTTGTGATTCTGACTGGCTTGCGTCTAGCGACTGCCTTACAGAATCTAGCGACAAAAGGATTTTCCTGCAAGCGTTCATCTAGGTATACACTTAAGGCAGCTATCTGTACCTTAATAGTACTTAGGGTTAAACCCTTGTTTACACCTTCCTGTAAAAACTGTAGAATATTAGCCGTATTTATGTCCCGGCTATTCAGCCAGCTATTGAATTTTTTCCAGACTTTTGTAAATAGCTCTCGTGACTGGTTTGCGACTCTGTAGTAAGGTCGCAAATTACCTCGTCTGACAGGCCCTTACTCCTTAAGATTTCCTCCTCAGTAACCACGCTGACAGCTTCAGTGTGGCGACCTGCGGATGGTAAAGAGGTCCCTGCGACAGGAGGTCCTGTCTGTAGGGAAGTCTTAGAGGTGGATAATCTGTCAATTGTAGCAACGTTGTGAACCACGGTCTCTTGGGCCAAAAAGGTGCTACTAGAATCAAACAGGTTTTCTCCTTGAGGAATCTTGCTAGGACCCTCGGAATGAGATGAAGAGGGGGAAATGCATACGCCAGACTGAAAGTCCATGGAGTTTGCAAGGCATCTACCGCCAGGGGTTGATCTCCTGGGTTTAGCGAGAAAAAATTGGGAACCTTGGCATTTTTCTTGCTCGCAAAAAGGTCTACCTCTGGTTCTCCCCAGTGAGCTGTTATGAGATTGAATGCCTCTGGATGTAAGGACCATTCTTGGTTCGAAATCCTCTGTCGACTCAAGAAGTCCGCCTTGTTGTTCAGCTCCCCTTTCAGGTGAACTGCAGAAATGGATTCCAGATTGGCTTCTGCCCACTGGAGAATGCGTCTGGCTACCAACATCAAACAAGGACTTCTGGTTCCTCCTTGTTTGTTTATGTATGCTACAGCCGTCGTATTGTCTGAACGGATTTGTAGATGGTGACCCTGTATTGCGGGGTGGAAAGCTAGAACAGCTCTCAGGATTGCTGTTAGTTCTTTCCAATTGGAAGAGAAACATTTCTCCTCCGGGGTCCACTTGTCCTGGACCCAGCTTGAGCCTAGGTGGGCTCCCCAGCCCCAACTGCTCGCAT
Source organism: Lithobates pipiens (assembly GCF_037356315.1). Lineage (NCBI taxonomy): Eukaryota > Metazoa > Chordata > Amphibia > Anura > Ranidae > Lithobates > Lithobates pipiens. Next base: position 335,274 of record NW_027507728.1, on the reverse strand, counting down.
CCGTTGTTAGTGTTGAAGTGATAGGAAGGACCCAATGAACCCCTTTGTTTAGGTTCTCCCTGTCCTTCCACCACCAGAGGGAGCGTTTTACCCTTGAGGGGATCAATACCTCCTCCTCCAGATCTCTGCCTTTTAATTGTTCTAACAGAAAACCCTGAAGTTCTCTTTGATGGAACCTGGCCCATTGTACGGCTGGAATGGCTGCCGTCATAAGACCTAAGACCGACATTACTTCCCTCACCGTACACTTGGGGCTGCATTGAAGAAAAGATATTCTCTGCCACAGTCAAAATCTTTTCTTCCGGCAGTATAATTTTCTGATCTACAGACTTGATCCAGTACCCCAGATACAGGATCTCCTGTGTTGGGGTTGTCTTGGATTTCTCCTGACTGACAATCCACCCTAATCGACTCAGACTGAGTTGAGTCAATTCTAGGTCCTGAGAAAGACGACTCTGAGTGGGCTGTTAGGAGCAGATCGTCTAGATAGGGGATAATTGAGACTGATTGAAGCCTCAGAGGAACTAAAGCCTCTCCGAGAACCTTGGTAAAGATTCTCGGAGAGGATGATAGACCGAAGGGAAGTGCTCTGCACTGAAAGTGGTAAACCTTTGTGTCTATCTGCACTGCCATCCGAAGGAATTTCTGGCATTCCTCCCTTATTGGAATGTGCAGATAAGCGTCCCTTAGGTCCAGTGTTGCCATAAATGTTTCTTTCTGCAGGAGATTCTTTATGGAATAAATGGACTCCATCCGAAATATCTTGTAACGGATGGAGCGATTCAGTGGACGGAGGTTCATAATTAGTCTGAATCTCCCTGACGGTTTTCTTACCACAAAGATGTGCGAGTAAAAACCGTCCTTGTTCCTGAATAGGGACTGGTGTCAATACTTCTTGATCTACCATTTCCCCTATTAGTAAGGGTAAGGCCCTGGCCTTTTCTGAGTGACTTGGAAGCTTTGTCACCAGAAACTTGGAAGGAGGGTTGCTGTGAAATTCCAGCGCATGACCCCTTTTTATTATATTTAAGACAAACTCGTTTCGAGGTTGTCTCTTCCCATTGAGGAAGAAATTTGCTTAATCTTCCTCCCACAGGAACCCTGACGTCACTGGGGTTTGGGATCCTGATTGGGGCGGCTAAACAGTATGCCCCCTTTTCCTTTCCCTTTATGTCCCGACCAATGTTTTTTGGGGGTTGAACTCTTCTCTGGTTTAGAGGGTTCCTTAAAGGGACGAAAAAATTTTCTTTGAAAATTTTTCTTTTTTTGCGGGAAAGGTTTTCTTTGTCCGCCGTCCTTTCTAAGGCGGAGTCTAATTCAGGCCCGAAGACTAAGTCTCCTGTAAAAGGGACGCTGCACAGGCGGGTTTTAGACGCCGTGTCTCCCCCCCAGGTTTTCATCCATACTGACCTCCTTGCTGCCACTGAAAGTGCTGCAGATTTAGCCGTAAATTTAACGGAGTCCGTGGAGGCGTCAGAGATGAAACTGGTGGCCTTAAAAAGCATAGGGAAGGATTTCAAAAGCTCCCCCCTAGGAGTGCCTGCCTTTAAGTGTTCTTGTAGTTGCGATAACCAGAACTACAGGTTTCTAGCTACACAGGAAGTGGCTAGAGCTGGTTTTAAGCCTGCTATAGAGGCATCCCAGGCCCTCTTTAAGACAGACAATGTCTGTTCTCCTGTCCATGGGATCTTTCAGGTGGCCCATATCCTCAAAGGCCAGATCAGCCTGCTTTGAGATTTAGGACAGAGGGGCGTCTAGTTTTGGTTTTTTTTTTTTTCCAGACCGCCTCTGGGCTCTCATCAAAAGGGAACCTTCTCTTAAGGGATTTAGGAAAGAAAACCTTCTTGTCTGGTTCAGACCACTCCTTAAGGACAAGGTCAGAAAGCACCTTATGTATAGGAAAAACCCTTGCTTTCTTTTTCCCCAGAGCCTCATACATTTGATCATGTCTGGATAACTGAGTTTCTTCCTCCTCAATTTCCAGCGTATCATAGATAGCCCCCATTAGCTCATCTACTTCCTCGAGAGAATCTATATTTTGAGGCTTTAGATGCTGCTTGATCCTCTTCCTGACCCGAGTCAGTGTCAGAGGATTCGGGGCTAATCAACGTGGGGCTAGGCTCCCTGACCATACGGGGCTCCCCTGAGCTGGGTGTTGTAAGGCATGGTGAGGATGAGATTATAGTTGTTTTACTCGTGGAGGCAGCTGCAGCTGATCCCACGTCAGTGATTAACTCCCGGAGGGACTTAAAGGTCGACGCCATTTCCTCTTTAAAGGAGCCCAAAAACTTTGCTAAAGGGGAATCTGCCTCAGATTTAAGCAAGCTTGCAATGCATTGCTTGCATAGGGCTTTGTTAGAGCCAGAGGACAACCTATTCCCACAATTAGGACACTTTTTGCGGCCTGTCTTGTCTTCCCTTGGCATCTCTTTAGCCTGTAAATAAGAAGACAAAGGATTTCTTAGCGTCAGCACCATGTCCCTCTTAGAATCACCACTAACAAACAACCTCACTGTGAGTAAACCGCCACCGTGGAGCACTACAGGGCCCAGCCTACAAACACCACCACTCCACCAGAGTAATAGCATGCCCAGCAGCCTACCTGGGTTTGGCTGGTGCCTGTCTCCGCCGGAGTATCCTGGGGAATAGCCTCCATGGTCCCCCTGTGACGCTCCGAATCCCGCCGCTAATCCGGTATAGCTGGACGCTGGTCGGGCTTCACAGGCACAGCGCTGGCTCTCCCTCTCCTCCTTGTACCCTAGAGACCCGGAACCGGAAGTCTCGGCACGCAGTGATGACGCGGTTCCGCCGGAAGTGAACGCTCGGCGTCTCCGACCCCCTGCAACGAGGAGGGAAGATGGAAGGTTCCACTCACCACTCCTGGGGGAAACCGGCGTCATTCTGCCCCTGGCCACCTCGGCACTGGAAGGAGGAGGGTAACGGGTCTGCTCCGGTTCAGCTGGACGGTACCCGAGCCAAAGAAAAAAGGTATGGACCCAAACTGCAGCCATAAACCAGGACCCGGTCCCTTAGGCTTGCAGGTTCTCAGGCAGCCCCTGAGAGGGGCCTCCAGGTTCCTGGCAACATGTTCCTCCGACGGAGGAAACACAAATGACTGACCAGGGACCTGAGGGACCGCCTTTTGAACTGTGGCAATGTGTTTCCTGTGTCGATGGGAGGAGCTCCATCTCTCAAGGGCTGTCCTGGAAGAACACTTGGGAAAACGATAGGGGAGTTTACTTCCACTTTAAAGATAAATCCCACATTCCTGGTGTACCCAACCACAGAGAAACTGTACATGTGGGATAGAATGACCATTCCCAATTGCTATAGCTGTGGTTGTAACCCAGGAACTCAGATTTGTCTTTAGGCCACCTTTTACACCGGTGCGACTTGTCATTCGATTTGAAATTGCATGACACATCGCACCCTATTGCAACGAAACCGGTCAAATTCTGTTTGAATGACTTTGCGGTGATGCACAGATTTGGAAAAAAGGTTTCTGCACTATTTTTTTTTTGCAATCCCAGGTTTGACTTGCATAGACATCTGCACAGATAACAGCCAAGTCGCACTGACCTGCGGCTTTGAAATAGAGCGACTTCATGTGAAGTCACGCAATTTAAAGAGAGATTCCACCTACAAAAAAAATATTAAAAGCCAGCAGCTATAAATACTGCAGCAGCTGACTTTTAATAAATGGACACTCACCTGTCCCGGGTTCCAGCGATGCCGGCAGCCGAGGCCGATCGATCGCTCGGCTGTTGCCGCCACCATTCTAGGTGAGGGAATCAGGAAGTGAAGCGTATCGGCTTCACTTCCCGGTTCCCTACTGTGCATGCGCGAGTCGCGCAGCGCAATAGGAATTGCCCGCGCTGTATCTGAGACCCGTGTGTGTCCCAGCAGACAGCGCGGCAGGACAGGAAATGGCGTAGACTCCCACGGGAGTCTATGCCCAGAAGTGGGTGTAAATACCTGTCTTTGACAGGTATCTCCACCCCCCTCCCCCCTGAAAGGTGCCAATTGTGACACCGGAGGGGGGGGAGGGTTCCGATCAGCGGAGGTTCCACTTTAGGGTGGAACCCCGCTTTAAAGTCAGAGTCATTGTGAACGGGGGCTTATGCAATTCTCCAAAATTAGTTACTGGACAGAAATAATACAAACTATTTTAGTAATATCACAATGACCTATTTATTTTAGGCCCTACAACAATAGAATACTAAATTACCAGACTACTTTTAGTGGCTAGAAATTCGAATACACAAAATTGGGCGTCACCCCACCAACCCACCTTTACTGTGTGGAAAACACAAATTAACATTCTTATAATAAATAACCTACATACAAATGAAGAGGTTTACCCAAAAAAATTTAAAAAGTTTCAAATCTTTTGATAATTGGAAAGCTGAACGCTCATCGACACCCCCATATTAAAGAACAGCGTTTATTGCAATAAATCTGGAAAGGGGCAAAACACAGATGTCTATGCAAAAAACTCAACAGAAAACGCAGAACAGAAAAGTAATGCAGGAACTACTTTTTCAAATCGATGCGGCAACACAAAGTCGGCGGCGCACAGATTTGAACAGTGCCGTTGCTGACAATAAGGTGTGAGACTTTGTAATGTGATTTTTTTTTTTTCAGGTCAAATCACACGACAAGTCACTTTGGTGTGAAGCTTATGCAGTGAAATAGAGGTAATAGTAATATATTAGCACAACTATCTTACTGATTTTTTTTTTCTTTTCTCCGGTGCATGGCAATGCTATCTTTAGTGTACAATTGTATGCACCCTGATCCCCCAATCTGATTTAAACAGTAACTCCACTTTTTTTTTTTTTTTTTTTCTCTCTCAACAAAACATTCCCCTCTGAGTTTTCAATGTACATTGAGGGAATTTAACAAACTTTGTTGCAGATTTCTACCTTTTGTGTTATTTCGAAGAAATAGCCGTCTGTCCATGTGTAAAATATACCTGTATGGAAGCGATTCTATAAATGATCAATCAGCTGCTGCGGCAGAGTCTGCACCCCTTTAGATGCGATTTCCCTGTGGGAGTATCTCACCACAAATAAAAATGTTGTTGTAGGGGATACTCAAAATCTGACTTGTATCTTAAGTGTAGACTTCTAGGAAAACAGCAAGCCAATCACACAAGCAGCAAACAACATTTCTGAGGAGTGTTTTGTACATCACCTGTGTAAAAAAATACATCCAGGCTGCCTTCTTGCATTGCCTTTTTACAGAAAATTGGAGCGTTTCAGATTAAAAAGGAAAGGTAATTTTTGATAACATTCAAATACAATATGACTTTATTAATTAAAATTTTTTTGTAAAAAAAAAAAAAGAAAAAAAAAAGAAAGAAGAAAAAAAAAGTGCCGTTACCCTTTAATGAGAGCAACGTGTTACAGATAACCATGTGTATGGTTTAAAACAGGGGTGCCCAAGCTTTTGAAGAGCAAGGGCCACTTAAGCAACTTGGTAACCGGTCGCGGGCCACAATGAGCGGAGCGGGTGAATGGCATGTCCGTGTCCACTCTGCATTTGGAGACACGGACGCAGCCCACGAAACTTTTTAGCGGATCGTATTGGAGGTAGAACACAAGTCGGTTTATGTCTGCCACTACTTAGGAGGTAAATGGAGGGTCCAATTGATCGGACTGTCGGAACTGACCGCGTGAAAGGGGTCCAAGGTTGCTTTCACACTGATGCGCTGCGGTTTACCCTCACCTGGTGAACCTTTGGCTTTCCTGCAGTTTGCAATAGACTTCTATTATATTCTGCAGGTGTGGTGCAATTTCAGAAAGCTCACCAAACTCGCAGGTAATAATAGAAGTCTATGGTTCAGTGCAGGTAATTGCTCTGCACCTGTGGATCAGTTTGAAAGCAGCCCAGTAACCACTGCAGAAAAGATATGCCCATTATATACACTGTGATTTTAGTAATAAACTGACCTTTAATGACAGTATTCTTTCTATTCTATCCCAGAGCAGGAGGTCGCGGGCCACATCAGTGGGCTCCGCGGGCCACATGTGGCCCCCTGGGCCACTGGTTGGGCACTCCTGATTTAAAATAACAACATTTTTAATAAAGAAAAAAAAAAAACCCTTCTACAAGACACTAAATATTTATCTATTGGGAGGTTCAAGAGTGTGAGTGTAAAAAAAAAAAAAAAAAAAAAAAAACACACACCTTTGCATTCAAGATAAAAAGAATTTGAAAATAAATACGTGGGCATGTCTGGAGAGAAAAAAAAACAAAACATAGGTTTAATTAAAGACGAAAACAAAAGCAAGATCTTATTCCCCAAAAGAGGGATAATTCTTAACATTTATCCACACTCCCCAGAGAAGTGACAGAAGTAGCTAATCAAGCTCCATATTCCCTCCTGAGCCATTATGTAACGGACTGGCAAACAAAAAAAAAATAATTCTTGTTCCACAATGTAAATGACATTGCAGCGGGTCCAGATAAAATAATGCAAACGTAAGTTCCAGCAAAGTGAAAGGTTTATCATGACAGCACTTCTGTCATGTACAGTATTAGTCCAGACCACAGGGCAGCATACATTTTATACATGCACTTGACATCTATGGTAATATTGCAAACTATTTAGCAATTTACAATCAGCCCTGCAGAGAGGCTGCTAATATTTACTCAAAGTGACCACACCAGCGACAATTTTATATTACAAATGTATCAATCACCAACAAGAGTAGCAGCCAAAACACATTATGGTGGGAAGAAGCTCATCATCAGAAAAAAATAAAATAAAAAAAAAAACTAATTCAACTAATAAACATAACAAAAGAGGTTTTACCCCCAATTTCCCTCTAGCCTGAAGAGCAGCCCTTACCAACTGCGGCTGTTACACTTCAATCTTGTGAGAGGTGTTTAGGAAATCAGGCTCGTCACCATCACCTTCACTGCCTGGGGACCATGGTGGAAAAAAGCCCATCTCCCCACCAAACAACAGTCAAATCTGGTAAAAGCATTAAAAGCAAACACTCTAAGCCCTTGTACACACGGTCGGACATTCCGACGGAAAATGTCCGATTGGACCACGTTGTCGGATAATCCGACCGTGTGTGGGCTTCATCTGACTTTTTCCGTCGGACTATCCGACCAACAAAGTTTTAGAGCTGGGCTATAAAATTTTCTGACAACATGATCCGATCAGACTTTGTCCGATCGTTTGTAGAGAATTCCGATCGGACAAAGTGCCACGCATGCTCAGATCAAATTCCTAGACCTAAGCTATTGGCTACTAGCCTGAACGTAGTCCCGTCGTAACGAAATAACGTCCTCACGCTACGAACGATCTGATTTTCTGACAACTTTGTCCGACCGTGTGTATGCAACACTAGTTTCAGACAAAATCCGATGGATTTTGTTGTCGGAATGTCCGACGGTGTGTACAAGGGCTAACAGTTTACAAATTTTACTTTTTCCATAATTTTATGGAGACACAGTAGTGCAGATGTGTATTCAGGAGAGATAACCACTTTCAGATCTACAGGATTCCAAATTTGTGAGGAATAACATCTGCGTGATGCTGTAATATCCATGATGAAGGGAGATCGGTTCCATACAACACTGGGGGGAATTTACTAAAACTGAAGCAGACAGAATCTAGCAGCTATGCACAGTAACCAATCAGCTTCTAACTTCCGCATGTTCAGATAAGCTATGAAAGTGAAAGCTAGAAGCTGACTGGTTGCCATGCACAACTGCTACAGTCTTAGCCCTTGTACACACGGTCAGAGAATACGTCGGAATGTGTCCTATCGGACCGTGTTGTCGGATAATCCGACTGTGTGTGGTCTGCATCGGACTGTTTCCGTCGGAATATCCGTCGGACCAAATTTTCAAATTTGCTGGAAATATTTTCCAACAAACTGGTCCGATAGGACATACTCCGATCATGTGTAGAGAATTCCGATCGGACAAAGTGCCACGCATGCTCAGATCAAATTCCTACATCAAAGCTATTGGCTACTAGCCTGAACGTAGTCCCAATCGTAACGAAATTACGTCACCACGTTCTGAAAGATCGGATTTTTCGACAACTTTGTCCGACCGTGTGTATACAACAGTTTCGGACAAGATCCGATGGATTTGGTTGTCGGAATCTCCGACCGTGTGTACAAGGGCTTAGTACAGTAATGGCGAACCTTGGCACACCAGATGTTTTAGAACTACATTTCCCATGATGCTCACCTACACTGCAGTGGATGAGCATCATGGGAAATGTAGTTCCAAAACATCTGGAGTGCCAAGGTTCGCCATCACTGGCTTAGTAAATTCTACTTAATGTTTCCATGTTTGTACAATTCCATGCATTTTGAGTGTCTATCGTGTCACTTAAAAGTCAACCGAGATGGAAACCGGGGACAGGCCATCTTGGAGCAAGTCATCAGCAAAGAAGTGACAATCAGTGCAATTCTGACAAGACCAGGGCACCCGTCAACCACCGTAGAAATAGGTGACCCTATGCAAGTCAAGACACCTGCTGCCTCTTCACAACACAAAAAACAAAACAAAAACAAAAACAAAACAAAACAAAAAAAAGCAACAAAACAAAAAAAAGCAACAAAACAAAAAAAAGCAACAAAACAAAAAAAAGCAACAAAACAAAAAAAAGCAACAAAACAAAAAAAAGCAACAAAACAAAAAAAAGCAACAAAACAAAAAAAAGCAACAAAACAAAAAAAAGCAACAAAACAAAAAAAAGCAACAAAACAAAAAAAAGCAACAAAACAAAAAAAAACAACAGTTTCCCAAAAGGGAAAGCTTAGGGTATAACTAACCATATATGCACTCAGTGAATTCAAATCCAGTAACTTGTGAAATAACTACTATACAAATTAGATGAGACAAACTATGTCATGCGGTTTCAGCAAAAACTTTAATCACATTATGGCACCTACTCAGCCAAAACAAAGTTGAACACAATATCCAGTGCAAATTTTCGGAGGTTAATAGCACAAATAAAATATCAGCATCAAAGTGCACCGATTTGATAAACTAGGGCTTATTTATCAATGAGTTTACAAACACTGTCCGCATTTTATACTACTTTCATATTGAAGGAGACCGGTCGTAGAATGTAGAGCACTCTTATTCAAGACAGCTTGTTAAATGAGACAAACTGTTTCTTCTATACTGCCTGCTGTAAAGCCCTGCATAATACATTGGTGCTGGAACATTAATAAGACAACAGCCCAGCCTATTTTGAAATCTGATGCCAAGTATAAATATACAAACAGTTCAGGTTTTTTTTTTTTTTTTTATAAACTAAAAACACAGAGCACGTCACAAGGCGAAATAGATCCAAAAATCAGAAAACTTTTGAGGAACAATGTCATTACTTCATCTGTGGCCACAAGGACATTACAGAAGATCCTAGAAGAGTTCCTCTCTCTACACTACAGTATCAGGTTGCAGCCACTGGAAAATGCCAGGATGTAGTGGCCAGGAACCCAAAGCATATTCCTTGAATCCAACTGTAGAGACTAGCTATTCATTCAGACACTTAAAAAACAAAACCAAAATGTATTTTATCTCCAGGACCAGGGAGGAATTTCTGACAATTAAAAAAAAAAAAAAAAAAAACACGACAGCAACACAAAATGCTCCTTGCTGTGCTATGGAATGAACATGGGAGAACATGTAGCAATGGCAGAAGTTTCTAAAAACATTCACACAAAGCCAATACAATATGCAACAATGTTTGAATACAAAAGAACTTACTACAAGCCAGCTGATTGCTAAATATATGCCCTTCAGCAGCAACAACCTTGAATGAAATGAGCCCCCCCCCCATTCACATCAGATTTTGGAAGCCCAACGCCCCCCATACACACTATCAGATTTTCTGCTGATTTTATCCTTCAGTTTTACCAAAACCATGTAGTGAAGGGCCCCGTCTGATTGCATTCACATTGAAACTCATAAGGTTTGACCTCATATTATATGGTTTTGGTAAATCTGAAGGGAAAAAATAAATAAATAAATCAGCAGAAAAAAAATCTTATAGTGTGTATGGGGCTTTGTGTGTACATGAGCAGAATCCCATGTTTTGGTTCCTACAGATGTAAACAACTGAAAAGTTTACATAAATATGAGCATTTCAGACACTCACAAAATTCCAAGAGTCCCAAAACACACAACTCCCCCAAAAAGCACATGTAGTTATTTGAGCGTCGCACAACAGGTAACAAAGCACTCAGGTTTGAAGGCGCCTATTTAAAAAAAAATAAAAAATTAGATTCTTCAACTTGAGACTGTCGCATTTCAGGAAATCGAGCAACAGAACACCCGAATAGGAGTTGGACCTAAGTAGGTCAGAACGCTAAAGCTACCAGATCGCTGGGTGCTAAAAAAAAAAAAAGTGACACAAATTCCCAACCTGGAGCAGTTTACTGCGGCAGCTGAGGAAAGGGGGGGGCTGACCATCCACACTGACGCAGACATATTATGCCAGCCATTTTCAACCAGGGTTTCCGTGGCACCCTGGGGTTCCAACAGAGGTTGCTCAGGGTTCCTTGAGCTGTGGCTGATGAACCACCTTTTTGATGGTGCCTACAGAGTTCAAGGTTCAGCATCACTTAGCAAAGCCAGCAGCATGACACCAAATATTTTTTTTTTTAGCTGTCTTTAAGGGTAGCATTCTGAGCACCACTTTAAGTGGGACATTCTTCAAAATCGGCCATCAGTATAAGGCTGGGTTCACACTGCAGCGGTGACGAGAATCGGATGTGATTCGCACCGCACTGCAGTGCAAATCACATCCGATTTCTTGTGCGATGCGAGTTCAGCCATACAGATAGTATGGCTGTATTCACATCGCACCCGCCGCAAACTCGCACGGGACCAATTTTTTGGTCCGCAGCAGAATTGCGTTGCATGGGTGTTCACACCATGCGATCCGATTCCTGTCCGAATTTGCAGATCGCACTGCGATATGCGAACTGATCTGGGGGTGTCATTAACGTTTCACTGACACTCCCAGCAGTTCGCATAGGGCAGTGTGAACTGCCGCCGGGAGGTATGCGATGCGGGAACCCGCCGCGGATTCGCAGCGTTCCCACATCGCTGCAATGTGAACCCAGCCTAAGGGGCATTGTTCCCATTAAACCCTGATAAATTGGTTTTAGTAAGGGCTCCTTGAGACCTGAAAATTATTTTTGGGGTTCCTCTAGGGTTAAAAAAAAGGTTGAGAAAGACTGTATTATTAGGCAGTTGCCATCGACTGCATGCCTTCCTGCGCAAATTCCCTCCAGAAACAGCAGACAAAGTGCAACTTTCAGAAAAGTTTAGGCTCTGTCAGAATAAGGCATTTCTAAAAATACAGGGGGGGGGGGTCACCCAGGAAGGTCACATCCCAACAGAGGCGAGGGCAACACATGTGCCATACACACCCGAGACTGGCACATATGGGACTGCTTACACCCCCCACCCCCCCCCGCCAAAATAATCACTTTCTGCCACCACAACCAGAGAACAGAAAAAAAAAAAAGGCAACACTTCACGAGAAGATTTAAACACACAGAAAAGTCACACAAAACCTGAAGCGTCTCCACCTTACATAGGCGACCTAAGAGAATTCGGCTAAAACACAACTCAGATACTCCCCCCCCCCACTTGTGTATGAAACAAATAAAAGGTAAAAGATGAAAGGGCGGCTCTGCTTGGCGGAGGGATTAGCAGACGGCTACTATAAAAAAAAAAAAAAGTCAAACACTTTGCAACAGGTTATTTCTTATAACATCTGCGATACTTTGCCGGTGGTGACCTGCGGATGGCGTCCTGGAGGAGGAATATTACTGAGACATAAGCCAAGAAAAAAATAAAAAAAATCGAGTGATTGAAAAAAAGATATAAACAAACATAAAAATAAAAAGTAAAACAACTGAAGAGCCGGTGTTTGTAAACAACAGACCCACCTGTCACAGGAAGTCCACCCCATTATTAGTAAACACAACAAGTGAATGTGGGGCTCATACACCAACCCGAATCCCACAGAATACATTGTAGAAACCCCCCCAATCAATCAATACAAGACAGGGGGGGCTTAAGTTATTGGATCTAATAACAACACATAATATTACACACAGATCCCCACAAGTTCTACATACAGCAGAAGGGGCTCCCCAATCCAATATAGAGCCCCAGCACTGTCAGCACCCCCCCCTCCCCCTGTAGGAATGAGCCCCCCTCCACCCCCTGTAATAATACTGACACCCCCCCAGCCCCCTCCTTGTAGCAGTTCTTACCTGCAGACAAGCACCCAGGTTCCCCTCCCCCCCCTCTCCTCCAGGCGGCCAGGGTCCCGGGTCCTCCCCCTTCTCCAAAGATACAATGTAGCAGTCCTGTACGCGGCCGCTTTGTTACATTGTATCTCTGGCTGCACAAAGGCCGGAGCGGCCGCTACCATGGCGGGGAGAGGGGGGGGGTGGGGGTTAGTGGAGTCCCCCCCCTCCTTCCCCTTCTTTTTTGCCCCTCCCCACCCCCGGAGCCCTCGCACTCACACACACACAACGAGGCCTGTTCCGTGAAGAGTAAGGACGATGGATTACTTTCCACCGGGGCTCCGCCGCCCGCCCGCCGTTCCGTCCCTCCAGCGCCTCACCAGCAGAATAGAGCAGCACCGACTGAGCACCGCGCATGCGCACCCGCGCGCACTGGCCGCCGGGAGTTGTAGTCCGCCGCTATTGGAGGAGAAGGAGCACAGCGGCCGGCGCAGACTACATATCCCGGCAGCGACGGCGGCCGCCCTCCCTTTTTTTTTTTCCCTCCTGTATAATGGAGCGGCCGGGAGAGAGGGTATAGGGCCGCGAAGTAGGTTATTTAGCGGGATACGATGTCACTGTCACCCCTGCAGGGGGATCCTACGCCTCTGTAGGGGCCCCTGCTGCACCGTGTGGCCCCTGGGAGTATTGGGGAGGGGCAGATCAGCCTAGGAGAGGGGAGGAACCAGGACCCCCCCTCCTCCTCCTCCTCCCCTCCCCCTTCCCTCCTACATGATGACACTTCCCTCCATTCTACACTGAGGAGAGAGCATTGTCACCTCTGTCCAGGGAGTCTCATCTACAACATGGACATTTCCACACACCGACACTAAATACAGCACCATTACACTCAATAATAACACAAAACATTAAGAGGTTACATGAAGAATGTTTACTGATCAGCCATAACGTATTGACTACCCCTCCCCCATATCCTCTCCGGCATGGACTCCACTACACCTCCGAGGGTATGCTGCGATCTCTGGCACCAACCTGCCACTAGCAGATCCTTCAAGTCGTGTAAATTGTGAGGGGGGGGGCTTTTGGCTAAGATCAAGTGTAGTATCTGTTCTTATCAGTTGCCAGGAGGTGGCGCTTGCTTCCGTCCCTGTCTCTACGGCGAGGTGGAGCGGGGGGTTGGCGGTTGCTATGCAAAATCTGCAGGCGTGAAGGTAACCTGGAGCGGTTCATAGCCGAAAAGGGAAGCCTTCTGATGAGGATGGAGAACCACTGGTTGGCGCCAGGGGAGGGGACCCTGGCCTTCTGGCCTGGATTGGGGCAGCTCTAGTTCTAGGGAACGCTGGTTCCCCTTTCTCCCACCGGGGAGAAAAGGCTGGTACTTCCCGAATGTAATTAGGTAGGAGTGATGGGAGCGAGGGTGAGACCTGATGGCAAAGGGCTTTCACTAAGCTCCTGGATCTCCATGCCTTTCTGGCTGGGGTGGGGGGTCAGGGATGCTTCTGTTGAAAAACATATGGTGATGTGTACCTGAAGTGGCAGTTCAGGGGTGCCTTATATTCACTGTGCTTGCACTTTGATATCTGGCACCTTGGTCACGTCACTATAAAACACGCCTTTTCACACCTGCCTCTAGGGCCGGGCCTTTTGGCTAGGACCAGAGGAATTTTTGATTCCTGGCCGGAGAGCCTGGTCATTGTGTTACTCGATGACCACTTTTTCACTCTCCTTCTCCACTATCCCTTCCCCACTTTTTATTTTTTTTATTTGTGTGGTTTGTCACGTTTTGTGTTGTCACTTCCACGTTTGATGAGTAGGGTGTCGGTCCTCGGGCCAACCCTGAAAGTCTTGTGGGAGGGTGGACATAGGCCTTCTGGCTTGGTTCACCCTCTCTTTGGGGGGTCTCCCTTCAGGGGAGCTCCTACCCTAGTACCTGGGTGGGTCTGTTTCGGAAAACCTTCCGGAAAAAGGCGGTCGTCCGGCTTCGGCCGGATGGGCAATGTATTGGTACCTCAGTACCCGTCTGGAGTCTAACGCCCTGGGGGATCAGGGTAAGGTCCTTCCTAGTGGAGGACAGCAGACATCCTTGGCACGTTTTTGTGTTTCACTCTTTGTGTGTGTGTGCACTTTTTTTGGCACCGGGTGGAAGTTTTTGGGTGTGTTTTGCACGCCATAGGCTTTTTCAATCGAAAAAAAATTGTGAGGGGGGCTTTTGGCTAAGATCAAGTGTAGTATCTGTTCTTATCAGTTGCCAGGAGGTGGCGCTTGCTTCCGTCCCTGTCTCTACAGCGAGGTGGAGCGGGGGGTTGGCGGTTGCTATGCAAAATCTGCTGGCGTGAAGGTAACCTGGAGCGGTTCGTAGCCGAAAAGGGAAGCCTTCTGATGAGGATGGAGAACCACAGGTCGGCGCCAGGGGACAGGACCCTGGCCTTCTGGCCTGGATTGGGGCAGCTCTAGCTGCGGTCATTTTTTTTTTTTTCGGGAGGGAACGCTGGTTCCCCTTTCTCCCACCGGGGGGAACGGCTGGTACTTCCCGAATGTAATTAGGTAGGAGTGATGGGAGCGAGGGTGAGGCCTGATGGCAAAGGGCTCTCACTAAGCTCCTGGATCTCCATGCCTTTCTGGCTGGGGTGGGGGCTCCTGTGGTCTGGGTTGGGGGGGGGGGTCGGGATGCTTTTGAAGAGCCTGTGGTGATGTGCCCCTGAAGTGGCAGTTCAGGCGTGCCTTACTTTCACTGATTTATCACTTTTCATGTTTGGCACCATGGCCACCTCACCATATACACGCCTTTTCACACCTGCCTCATATGCATGTCTCATATCCCAGGAGGCATAGCCTTTCATTGAGGAAAGGAGGAGGGGCATGGGTAGTGACACGTCACAGGGAGGCACGCTCTCTGTACCCAGAACAGCGGCCGCCGATTGATAACGTCACAGTAAACATGGCGCGACCGATAGCTGCCAGAAGAGATCTCATCCTACAATAAAATTTGTAGAACTCACCATCAAGTAAGTAGGGGGTTTAAAAAAAAAAAAGTGGGGGGGGTGAAAAGTTCCTAATCTTTTCAGCACTTCAAGCTACACTAGCTCTTCTCTTGGATCAGATTACACAGCCAGCCTTCGCCCCTGCCCCCATGTGCATCAATGAGCCTTGTCTGTCCACAACCTTGTTGCTAGTTTTCCTTTTTTGGACCATTTTTGTTGGATCCTGACCACCGCAGACCAGGAACATCCCAGAACAGCTGCATTTTTTGGAGTTGCTCTGAACTGGTCATCTAGCCATTACAATTGTCCCTTGACAAAGTCACTCAAAGCCCAATGCTGCGTACACACGACCGGACTTTCCGGCAGAAAAGGTCAGACGGTCTTCCCGACTGACTTTCGATGGAGTTACAACAGACTTCCGACCAAACGGATGCTTTTCCCGATAGAAATTGAGTCCGTCAGACAGATTTGAAACATGT
The DNA here is from genome assembly GCF_037356315.1 of Lithobates pipiens. Lineage (NCBI taxonomy): Eukaryota > Metazoa > Chordata > Amphibia > Anura > Ranidae > Lithobates > Lithobates pipiens. Next base: position 319,560 of record NW_027507728.1, on the reverse strand, counting down.
TCCATTTCTAGGTCTGTCTGAATTTTTTTTAAAGAAAAATGATCGGATTATCCCACACACAATCGGAATATCCGACGCAATGATTCCGTCTGACCTATTCTGCCAGAAAGTCTAGTCGTGTGTACGCGGCCTTATGCTTGCCCATTTTATTTTGCTATCTACACGTCAACCTCAGTGACAACATGCTCACTTGCTGCCTAATATATGGAAAGATGAAAGAAATGGCTGCACATCCAGAACTCCCGATTGCCTTTTATTGTGCTGCCTAATATATCCCACCCACTTTTTTCAGGTTTTTGTGTACTGAGATAATCAAGGTTATTCACTTTACCCATCAATGGTCATAATGTTATGGCTGATCGGTGTACATAAGTTATACACAACACTACATAAGTATATTTTTCTTTATTTTTATTTTAACAAAGGAAAATGAACAGCCTCTTCCTTAATTGACATATGTCACCTGTATATAAGCAATCATCAAATTCAATATTGTTTAACCATGAAGTTAAATCTGGGGGAATATCAAAAAGAGGAAATATCTCCCTCTAAATTCCACTTTCCAAATTGCTGGCCAAACTTGGTCAAGGGGGTACACAACCCCTGATTCAGGACCCAGCACAGCATCTACTCCCCCTAATGTTGAAGACATAACAGCTAATATAAGACTATTCTTCTCCTTTCCCTTTTCTACCCCCACTTTAAACAATAAGTTTTCTTCCTTCCTCTGAAGAAACAAAAAGATTCCATGGCGACCATGTTTTCATATAGATTTCTAATTTTTGTCGAGATGTCCAGACTAGATCTTCTATTCGGTTTACTTCCTCTACCTCCCTAAGCCACATTCCCACTGTGGGAGGCTGTGTCTGTTTTCAAGTAAGGGGGATACAGGCTTTGGCTGCATTCGATAAATGGCACAAGATGGACTTCTTTATGTTTTAGCAGGGATTTTGGATAGATGCAATAGGAAGAAGGCCGGGTCTTCCAGGATTTCAATATCACAAAATTTTTTCATGATCTCCCGGACCTCTTTCCAAAATTTTCTAATTCTAGGAGAGGACCAAAAAGTATGTAGTTGGGTCCCCTGTTCCCTCTGACAGCGCCAGCAACCATCCGGTATGTTCGGAAAGCATCTGTGAAGCATAACTGGGCTTCTGTACCAATGATGCTGGACACTGGCACACCCTAAACAGGAATTTGCCTCCCTATATAACCCCTCTCACTACTGGGAGTATCTCAGTTTTTTCGCCAGTGTCTAAGGTGTTGGTTACGAGTGAAGATGTGCTGTGCTAAACTCCACTGGAGCAATCCTTGCTGGGGCTAGCTATGCAGCTGGATCCATTCAAAGTCTCTTTTAGGCCGAATTGAATGGTACCCAGGCCTCGTGTCCGAAGAAACGAGGTTTTGCCTGTAAACGCTTCTCTTTTTTTACTTTTGGTATTAAGGACATAAAGTTTTACTGGCAGTGGTGCTATTACAGGTCCAAGATTGTGGGTTTCCCTGAGTATCCCCGTCTCCTGAAGGTTTGTTAACGAAACCCATCGTGAAGGGTGAAGATTGGCTCTGTTGGTTTTTACCACAAACAACCCTGCGGCTGGAAAGGTAAGTGGAGTTTTCTAAGAAATTTTTGAATTTTCTTATGAAATGTCTCCTTTAATTAGTAAATGTTGTCATGCCTATGTGTCACCGCTGGGGGCTGTATGGAGCACATATCTTCTCATGCTTCCTCAAGAGATCATGCTGTGTTCGGAGTAGCAGGCTTCTTTTTCTCTCCAGCCAGCAACAGGCCTCCGATAAGTCTGGGGGGGTTCTCTTCTCCAGACACCCCACACCTGTGCTGTATTCTCCCTCTCTTCACAAGGAAGAGCGTCAGGAGAAAAAAAATGGGGAAAAAAAAGATCAGCACGCCACTACTCGGCGGCTCCCAGGCTCTCTCCTCCCCATTTTTTTCCTCTCACATGTCGGTACTCTAGGATCAGAGGCCTGCGCTCACGCGGGAAAACTCTTTTAAAAAAAAAAAAAAAAGAGAGAGGAGGGGGCCAAGTGCGATGGAGGAAGCGGAGCTTAGCACAGTGTTGGCGTCCTCCAATGTCCAGCATGGGAATGTGTTTTTTAAAGCACCATTATTACTGCTGCAAGCTGGTGAAGGGACACAAAAGCATAGAGGGGCATGAAAGCGGCTTGGTGACACAAGCATTCCTTTTGACACATTTACTATTTCATCAGGCTGAGCATTAATTGCAACGGCAGTGGCTGAATATTGCTCAAGCAATGGATGCGATTTCTTCTGGTAGTACCTCTGCTTTGTATATCGGGCTTTGTAACACCCCCTAAAAGGGTCTCCCTCAAGCTCTGGAAAGTCTACACTACAAATGGCATCCTCCACTGAGAGGGGGTGGCTGGTCATTAAATGTTTGCAACTGTTTTCAACACTGCAGCCCATGTTCATTTTACTCTCTTTTTTTTTTCCTCAGCCATGGTAGGTTTTAAAAAAAAAAAACGTTTAGGGACTTTTTTTATTTTTTTCAAATATAATGTTTATTGGATTTTCAACATGGGGTGAAGCCCCTAAAAGAAACAGTAGAAACATAGAAAAGTGAAGGTCGCAGCCTCCTATCAACATAACATTACATGAGGTATCATTTATTTGCTCAAATCATACTTAAATTGGGAGTTCCCTGAGTGACAAAAAACAAAAATAAAGCCAACGTCTCCCTACTACCGTATATAGGTGTTTCCTTGTACCGAAAAAAGTCTGAGATAGCTGGTAGTCCACGTCTCCCACCTCCCATCCCATGTTTTATTTACCTGAGGAGTAAAGTGAGTGGGTTAGAGGCAGCGGCCAGAATCCAAAGAAGAGAAAAGAAAAGGTAAGGATGAAAAAGAGAGGGGGGAAGCAGAGGGGAAAGGAAAAAAGGGGGGGGTGGTGTGAAGAGGGTAAGGAGGGAAGGAAGGGATGGGGTAGGCGGTTTTCCAGTGTGTATTCCTCTATGGTGTCGATTTATGTGGTGGTGTCGTCTTAGATTTGTTGTGAGGGGCTGTCTCTCAAAAGGGCTTTACTCTCTTCTGAGTGTATGAACATGTTCCAAAGGGTGCAAGTTTTGTTATAGGTTTCATGTCTGTCCTGGGCCGTCATTACCAAGTCTTCCATCTTATTTATATCCTCTACTTTTTGTATCCACATTGCTATGGTCGGTGGACATTGCTGTTTCGAGAGCAGTGGGATAAAGGATTTAGCTGCGTTCGTTAAGTGTCGGAGTATAGACTTCTTATAGATTATGGGGGAAATAGAAGATATGTGAAGAAGAAAGAAGGCCGGGTCATTTGGAATCTGAAAGTCTGTAAATTTTTGAGAGATGGTGCGAATCGCTGCCCAGAAAGCTGTCAGTTTGTTACAGGACCAGAACAGATGCAATATAGTGCCTCTATCCTCACCGCAATGCCAGCAGTTTTCTGATGTGTCAGGAAAAATTATATGTAGGCGACTGGGTGTTAAGTACCACCTCGTCAGAATTTTATAATTAGTTTCCTGAATTTTAGTGCATATTGAGGATTTGAGGGAGAAATTGATCATCCCCTGTCTCTGTGTTGTAGTGAAAGTACGACCAAGGTCCATCTCCCACTTTGTAACGCATGTCAGGGTAGGTTGCTGGATAGGTGCAATTAAAAGTGCATACATTTGGGAAAGGGTTTGTGAGAGTAGTTCTGTTTCTGAGTAGTACTCGTCAAAGGTAGTTAGAGGTCTAGCATAGTTTAGGGGATTTGGGATGGTTTGGAGGGAATGATGAATCTGTACCGTATTCCAAAACTGGAGCTTGAATTCACCCGTTGGGTCTATTAGTTCCGTGATGGAAGGCCACCTACCCTGTGTCACAAACTGCGAGGCTGTTGTGCAGCTAGAGGTTCTTAGAGTTTTAAACTGCGTGGGTGAAATCCCAGGGGGAAATCTGGGATTACCTAGTATTGGAGTTAAGGGCGACGTTTTAGTTGTCAGGGAAGTCTGGAGCATGACCTGGTAAGCCTGCCGCAGGATATTACCTATCAAGGGATGTGATTTTGTCTCTTGGGGCATGTAGTCACTACACCAAAGCACATTCTTTAAGGGTATGGTAGATTGTTGTTGTTCAATTTGTACCCATAACTTAAGTTTTTGGTGCTGAGTCCAGTCTAGTACTCTGCCTAAGTGGATTGCCTGGTAGTATTTTCTAATGTCTGGTAACGCTAGGCCTCCTGAGTGTTTTGGCAAAACGAGTTGAGATCTAGGAATGCGTGTTTTTTTATGTGCCCAAACAAAGCGGGTGAAAATGGCCTGCACGTGCTTGAAGTAAGTAAGAGGTATCTTAACCGGTAATGCCTGGAAGAGGTATAAGAGTTTCGGCAGTATACTAATTTTCAGTAGGTTGCATCTCCCAAAACACGAGTGCAGACCCTTGTGCCAAGAATCTAATAATGTCCTTATTTTTGCTAGCAGTGGGGGGAAATTACTATCATATATACGTGCGAGTTCAGGTGACATTTAGCGACTTTAATCACATCCCAGTGTGGTCAAGATGCGACAGGTTCTCTTCCATTTTCCTAGGACCCTCAGACTGAGGAACTAGGGGCAGGAGAAGACGAATTCCCTCAGGGGACCGTGGTGAGGCTGATGACTCCTCTTATGAGTCAGCTTTCACAATCTGTAAGATTCTTTCTTGCTGAATGATCCGCTCCACATTTATGTACCTTTAACTGCGTGTTTGGGTTCGCTAAAGCATCCTCAAGCTGTGCATGCTTTTTCCTGTATATTCTTTGGCAAAGTTTTTTGTATCTGGAGGATCACCCAGATAAGCATTATTTTCCTTTCTAAAAAGTGTTCACACTTTATTCTATGGTAGAAAAAATTCACAAAGTAGGGTATACCAGCAATTAACGCTACAATATCCTTTGTGAGTACGTTTGACTTGTCCAGCAGACAATACTCAGATACTTAGGGATCCAACGGATAAAAGGTTGGAATTCCTATTAAAAAAAAAACACTTTTTTTCTCTGGCAGGTTGAGTGTCTCAGCCTGCGCTGACAGTAATTGGTTAATCATTAAGAGACCAGTTTAAACAGGTTTTCAAGGTTATCCTGCTCAGCAGGTCCAGGAGGCAGCTTTATGTTTGCAATAGTTGCTATGACAGATTCTATCCTTTAGGCCTTGCGCCCTTCGCTAAGCGTCTTGCAAGAAGCTCCTGGCTAGTCTTCCTTTTTGTGGTGAAAAAGCTATCTGGGGATATTTTTGCTAATATATCCAAAGAATTTCTAGTAAAAGAAAGATACCCCTTTTGCCATTTAAATGAAGGAGTAAATGTATTTTTATTTCAAACTTCCTTCTTCTGTGTCAGGGACATCAGCCTCCAGGCAGTCACGATGGCTTCCACCGTCAGGTTCAAAGGGTAATCCTCAGAGTTAACCCTAGGGACAAAAGAGGTCTTGGGGAAGGAAGACTACAAGATACTGTATCCTCCTTATTAGGGATGAGCTCGGTGTTCGAGTCAAACGCATGTTTGACTCGAACACCGGCTGTCTGCCTGTTCGGCGAATCCAGAACTTTGCAGGCCATTCGTGCCATGTTCGTGTGGCGCTCACTCAAGGCAGCCTTCTTATCCGCCCCAATTCTTCTACGCCCAGACATTTCTAAACCCTTTTCTTTGGAGGTAGATGCCTCTTCACTAGGAGTCTGTGCCCTCCTACTCCAAGCTCAGCAGGGCAAGTCTCAACCTCGCGGATTCTTCTCCAAGAAGTTTTCTGATGCGGAGAAGAACTATACCATTGGGGACCGCGAGCTACTCGCTATTAAACTAGCTCTTTAATCTTTCATCTTCTAGAGGGTTCTCCCCATTGTATTACCATCTATACTGATCATAAAAATCTGTAGTATTTACAATCCGCGAAACGCTTGAACCCACGTCAAGCTCGCTGGGCCCTCTTTTTCGCCCCCTTTAAAATTTTAACATTACTTTCCATCCAGGTGCCAAAAACCTTTGAGCTGATGCCTTGTCCAGGTTGTTTGACGTTGATGATTCTGAGAATCGCCTAGATCCTGGTCCCATCATCCCTCCGCATCTTATTCTTGCCACTACTCAGCTCCAGTCTATGCAGCCTCCTCCAGGTAAAACTTTAGTAGATCCTGCACTTCGTCCCAAACTCTTTGCTTGGGCACATGACTCCAAGTTCTCTGGACATCCTGGCATACCTCGTACTTGTGATCTTCAGCGTCATTATTGGTGGCCTTCTCTTCGTAAAGATGTCAAGGAATACATTCAAGCTTGAACGGTTTGTGTACTATCCAAATCTTCCACGTCTGCCCCTGCTGGGTTGCTTTTGTCCTTACCAGTGCCCAATGTACCTTGGCATTGTATTTCCATGGATTTTATCTCAGATCTGCCTCCCTCAACAGGTTCTACAGTCATCTGAGTAGTGGTGGATCTGTTCTCCAAAATGTGTCACTTGATTCCTCTCCCAGGCCTACCTTCTGCTCCCAGTCTTGCCACAACTTTCATAAAGGAGATCTTTCGTCTTCATGGGATGCCTTCACATATCATCTCTGACAGAGAAGTTAAATTTACTGCTCGGTTTTAAACAGCCTTGACCAGCTCCTTTGGGATTAAATTGGATTTTTCATCTGCCTTTCATCCCCAGTCCAATGGGCAAACGGAACGTGTCAATCAAAATGTAGAATGTTTTCTCTGTGCCTTCATATCAGCCCACCAAGATGACTGGGTGGACCTTTTGCCCTGGGCAGAGTTTGCCTTAAACCACCAGGCCAATCTCCTTTCTTCACTGTTTACGGGCAGCATCCATCTGTTCCCTTTCCTGTTCCCATTTCTCCTGTTGTACCAGCAGCAGCTGAGACCCAAAGGTCGTTCAACTCAATCTGGAAAGAAGTCTCTGGGAATCTTCATCTAGCTGCTACCAGGCATAAAATGGCGGCAGATCGTCATCGCCGTCCGGTTCCTAAGTTCCTGGCGACAGAGTTTGGCTCTCTACCAAGCACATCCAACTCTGGGTACCCTCAATGAATAGTAATAACATATAATCATGAGCCCAGTTACAGTAGCAATCAAAAATAAATGCGACTTAGTCGCATTTTTGAATGCACAACAATGATATTGATGATGGAGATACAAGATCAATATATGGGGATTGCATGTGGAAGCTCGCGTCATAATTGATGTAGGTAATGCCATTAAATTATGTTTAAAAATATATATATATAAAACAAAAAGTATATGTATAAAAAATATATGTATAAAAAAAGGAAGGTAAGAAAATTGTTTGCCGGCCTTCACAATTAAAATATATACCCAAGGTCTGTGTGTACAAAAAAGGAGAGATCAAGTATATAACAAATATATAAAGATCATATACATAAAAAGAGAGAAAAAACGAAAAAGTCATATACATAAAAATAATTTAATTAATGTACGTATATATACCAAGGAAGGAAAGGGAAGAGCATTGGGATCACAGTCCTTCCTGGAGTGAAACGAGGAGAAATGAGATTGCTAATATGTAAACGGAAACTATTTTAAACGATGGTATGGATCTCGATTTTTATTAGTATTTTTGTATTTCCTATTTTCATCATTATTATTATTTTTATATTTATTTTTATTATTTATTATTATTATTATTTTTTACCTTTATTTTTATTATTAATTTCTTTTTTAATTTTACTCCAATTATCATTTCTTCTTATTCTTATTTTCATATTTACTTTTATTTTTAATTTCTATTGATTATCAATTTTATTTCATATTTATCTTTATTTTAATTTCTACCCATTTTTTTCCATCCAAAAATGTCTTTCATAACTTTCTTTATACATACATTCTTTGTTCCCCACATATATATAATTTTTCAATCTTCTAATTTTCCTTTTCACCTTTTTCTTACGTTCACCCTTGTCACCATATATTTTATTCACTCGCTATCGCTACTATCATTAGTATAACCCTCCCAACCCGCTTGTATCAATTATATGGTTAATTACTATCACGTCTGACATCATCTATTTACTCTCCTACTTAAGAGCCATCCACCGCCGCTCTGCCCATACCTGCACTTGAGAAAGGAGCGTGCATGCCCGAACGAGGCTTGCGCATGCTCAGAAACACGTCGTGCTCTTGGGTGACATCACACGCTGTTTACGAGCCTGTCAGTGTCTCTGTGTATCACAGAACACAGCAGAGCTTCCCCTAGTGAGCTGTGAAAGAGGATTGTTACATGTCTGTATCCAGGAACAACACCAGCGAAAGGGAACAGTGATTTGACTATCAAACGGAGAATAATAATAACCATGGATGTAAGTGAGACTTTTTATTGATTGTATTAAATAAATGCACCTTTTACTGACTTGGCGCTCTTCTATATATTTCTTATTTGTACCGTTTCTATACCACAGGCATCTAGAACAGTGAGGCCGCGTACACACGCGGGGACTGTTCGCTGAAACTGTCTGCTGAAACCAAGTTTCAGCGGACAGTCCGCTCGTGTGTGGGCTTTCAGCGGACAGTTTCAGCGAACAGTCCGCTGAATAAGGTTTTTCGGAAATTCCGAAAAACTGTCCGCTGAAACCTTGTTTCAGCGGACAGTCCCCGCGTGTGTAGGCTTGTTCGTCAAACAAAGTTGCGCGCATGCTCAGAAAGGATTTTCACGCCGAAAGTTATAATGCAGTGTATAGGACGTCGTATTTTTCGTCCCGTCGTACGTGCCGTTCACGTCATCGCGCACGGTTTCAGCAAACTGTTCGTCCGTCGTGTGTGGCCATGTCCGTCCATGCTAATTTTGAGCGGACTGTTTGCCGAAACTGTTTGACGGACAAAGTTGGGCGAACAGTCCCCGCGTGTGTACGCGGCCTTACAGTTGGTGTATTGTGCCACCTGCACAGTATATACCTGAAGCTACCCCCAATTGCTAGTGTTGTACCGTTTCTATACCACAGGCATCTAGAACAGTTACAGTCGGTGTATTGTGCCACCTGCACAGTATACACCTGAAGCTACTCCCAATTGCTAGTGTTGTACCGTTTCTATACCACAGGCATCTAGAACAGTTACAGTTGGTGTATTGTGCCACCTGCACAGTATACACCTGAAGCTACTCCCAATTGCTAGTGTTGTACCGTTTCTATACCACAGGCATCTAGAACAGTTACAGTCGGTGTATTGTGCCACCTGCACAGTATACACCTGAAACTACCCCCAATTGCTAGTGTTGTTCTGTTCCTATACCACAGGCAGCTGCAGCAGTTGCAGTCGGTGTATTGAGCCCACCTACACAGTATACACCTGAAGCTATCCCCCATTGCTGGTGTTGTTCTGTTTCTATACCACAGGCATCTGGAGCAGTTACAGTTGGTGTATTGTGCCTCCTGCACAGTATACACCTGAAGCTTCCCCAATTGCTGGTGTTCTGTTCCTACACCACAGGCAGCTGCAGCAGTTAGAGTTGGTGTATTGTGCCTCCTGCACAGTATACACCTGAAGCTTCCCCAATTGCTGGTGTTCTGTTCCTACACCACAGGCAGCTGCAGCAGTTAGAGTTGGTGTATTGTGCCTCCTGCACAGTATACACCTGAAGCTTCCCCAATTGCTGGTGTTCTGTTCCTACACCACAGGCAGCTGCAGCAGTTAGAGTTGGTGTATTGTGCCTCCTGCACAGTATACACCTGAAGCTACCCCCAATTGCTGGTGTTCTCATCTCCCTGCTGGCCATTAGTATGTCTGGAAGGCCAACAAGGAGAGGCAGACAGTCACAAGCCAATAAAAGAGGGCAAGCAGGCTCTGTGTCTAGAGGCAACAGTGCTGGTCGTGGACGCAGTGCATCGTCATCAGCATGTGGCCATGGGACACGCTTGTCCTTATTTTCGGCAGCTGGACGTGTTGGGCCTCAACATGCCGAAGACTTCGTAGAGTGGATGACCAAGCCCTCCTCATCCTCCTCATCCTCTCTCACCCAGGCTCAGGGTACTGGCAAAGCAGCTGCCAACGCGTCCTCTTTCCTTATCTCAATGTCATCAGTCACTCCTTCCCTAGACCCACCATGTTCTCCTGAGGAGTCCCCCGAACTGTTTGAGCACAGTGTTGGGTACATGCTCCAGGAGGATGCCCAGCGTTTTGAAGGCTCTGATGATGATACCCAGCTAGAGGAAGGCAGTAACGTGAGCCCAGAGAGAGGGGATGCTCAAGAAGGACAGCAATCTAGCAGTAATGTTCCACCAGCTGCAGCATACTGCCAGGTTTGCTCCAGTGATGAAGACGGAGGGGATGATGAGGTCACTGACTCCACGTGGGTGCCTCATAGGAGGGAGGAGGCACATCTCCAACGAGGCAGGATGCTCTCTGGGGGCCAGCTTAAGGGCAGCACACCAACTGAATCACGCCGCAGAGCTCCGCCTGTGCAGGGCGCTGCCTCTGCGTGTTATTCCAAAAGTTCTTTGGTGTGGGCCTTTTTTGAGATGAGTGCATCAGATTGCACCGCTGCTATTTGCAACATATGTCTCAAGTGTATCTCGCATGGCCAAAACATAAGCCACTTGGGCACCACATGCTTGACCAGACATATGTTGACCTGCCATGCATCTCGTTGGCAAGCGTACCTTAAAGACCCACACCAAAGAACAAAGCGGACCTCTCCTTGCTCCTTATCAGCTGGGATCTCCAATCCCACTATACCTTCAGTCCTCTCTGAAACCTGCACTGAGAGGAATGAAGGTGTACAATTAGGTGTGTCACAGCCAAGTACGTCCAGGCACTCTGCTAGCAGTACACTGACGTTCGATTGTACCAGGCAAATTTCCCTGCCCCAGCTGCTGGACCGTCGAAAGAAGTTCACTCCCAGCCATCCACATGCCTGGCGGTTTAATGCTAGCTTGGCTAAATTGCTAGCACTTCAACTGCTGCCTTTTCAGTTGGTAGACTTCGCCCCCTTCTGTGAGTTTGTGCAATGTGCGGTTCCTCAGTGGCAGGTTCCCAAACACCACTTTTTCTCACGGAAGGCGATTCCGGCTCTCTACCGGCATGTGGAAGGCAATGTCCATGCCTCGCTGGACAGGGCGGTCAGCGGTAAGGTGCATATTACCGCTGACTCATGGTCCAGCAGGCATGGACAGGGACGTTACCTATCTTTCACGGCGCATTGGGTCACTCTTCTGGCAGCTGGGAAGGATGCAGGACAAGGTGCAGTAGTGTTGGAGGTTGTTCCGCCACCACGCCTCCAAAATGCTACTACTGGTTGTGACACACCTCTCTCCTCCACCCCCTCCTCTTCTTCCTCCATGGCCTCTTCCTGTGCTTTGTCCTTGGAACCAGCGGTGCTCCGTAGGCATTCAAGGGGCTACGCAAGTACACAGGCAAAAAGATGCCATGCCGTGCTTGCACTGGTGTGTTTGGGGGACAGGAGCCACACTGGTTTGTGAAAAATGGCACCAACCTCCTCTCCGCCCTCCGACAGGGACAACTGACCCATGTGCCCCGTGTGGCTCATGTCCATAACCTGGTGGTGCAGCGGTTCTTGGGCAGGTACCCAGGCTTGCAGGATGTCCTGAGGCAGGCCAGGAAAGTCTGTGTGCATTTGCGCCGATCATATAATGGCACTGCTCAGCTGGCTGAGCTCCAAAAGGAGTTGAACCTGCCCAAGAACCCAAGATCCGCCTTATATGTGACAAGCCCACCAAGTGGAACTCAACGTTGGCCATGCTGCAGTGGCTGCACACGCATCAGAGGGCCATCAATGAGTACCTGTGCGACTACGGCACCAGAACAGGGTCAGGAGAGCTCGTTTTTTTTCACCACGCCAGTGGGGCATGATCAGGGATGCATGCACTGTCCTGTCACCATTTGAGGAGGCCACGAGGATGGTGAGCAGTGACAGTGCATGCATCAATGACACTGTACCTCTTGTCCACCTGTTGGAGCATACGCTGCATGGAATAACGGCAAGGGCACTTGAGGCAGAACAGAGGCAGGAAGAGGAGGACTTCCTTGCCTCTCAAGGCCCCCTTTATCCAGACAGTGTTCTCGCTGTCCCACCGATCACACAGGAAGAGGAGGATTGTGTCACCATGGAGGTGGAGCCTGGCACTCAGCAGCAGCAGTCTTTTCGGAATGATTTACAGTCCCAAGAAACCCCTGGACTTCTACATGGCTGGGAGGAGGTGGCTGCGCCTGCGGATCATGTCATCCTTAGTGAGCCAGAGGACTCCGGACCGAATGCCTCAGCTAACCTATGCTGCATGGCCTCCCTGATCCTGCAAAGCCTGCAGAAGGATCCTGGTATTCTTCAGATCAAGGAGAGGGATCATTACTGGCTGGCAACTCTACTTGATCCACGGTACAAGGGTAAGGTTGTGGACCTTATCTTGCCGTTGCAGAGGGAGCAGAGGATGAGACATCTCCAGGAGGTCTTGCAGAAAGGTCTGTGCAACGCGTTCACAGAGACTGGGAGGTTACAAACTCCTGGTCCTGGACAACGTGTTGCTGAGGCTTCGGTCAGTCACAGAAACAGCGGTGGAGAAGGTGGCCGTCTAACTGATGCGTTCAGACAATTTTTTAGTCCGCAGCCCCAAGGTATGATCGGTTCCAGCAACCATCGCCAGCGTCTGATTTACATGGTACAGGAATACCTAGGGGCAAGGTCAGACTTGGACACCTTTCCCACCGAAAATCCTCTGGCTTACTGGGTCTTGAGGATGAATCACTGGCCAGAGCTTGCACAGTATGCAATTGAGCCACTGGCCTGTCCTGCATCCAGTGTTCTTTTGGAACGCACATTCAGTGCTGCTGGAGACTTTGTAACCAATCACATTTTTGGTTCTGGGCGCTGCCACCAGGGCCTAAGGCCCAATTTTTCAGCCTCTGTTTAACAGGGCATGTAATTACAATTTTTGATGCAATGCTTTGAAGCAGGGCTCATTCCTGCACTCCAACTAGAGTATCTAGGAGAGGTTGCAGTGTCGTAGCACCATTGCCTAAGGCCCAATTTTTTCAGCCCCTGTTTAACAGGGGCATGCAATTACAATTTTTGATGCAATGCTTTGCTGCAGGGCTCATTCCTGCACTCCAACTAGAGTATCTGGGAGAGGTTGCAGTGTCATGGCACCAGTGCCTAAGGCCAAATTTTTCAGCCCCTGTTTAACAGGGGCATGTAATTACAATTTTTGATGCAATGCTTTACAGCAGGGCTCATTCCTGCTCTCCAACTAGAGTTTTTGTGAGGTGTTGCTGTGTTGTGGCACCAGAACCTAAGGCCCAATTTTTCAGCCCCTGTTTAACAGGTGCATGTAATTACAATTCTTGATATAATATTTCACAGCCGTTCCTGTGCCCACCGAGAGTAACTGTGAGGACTTACAGTGTTGTGGCACCAGCACCACAACCACCAAAGGCCCAATTTTTCTACCACTGTGTCAAGGCTGGCTTAGCCCTTCCTTCTCTGGGCTGGCTGCTCAGCTGTCAGCTAATTGCCAGCTCCCATCTCTCTCCACAGTTACCAGCTGTTCCTGATCATGCTCGTCTGACCTGCCTACTTAAAGCTGTCCAGTTCGCTTCACCTCTGCCTTCGCCTTGATCACATCACAAGAAACCATCTCTTGTGGTTCTGTTCAAAGACTGGATTGCTGACATCCCTTCTGGCTCCTTATCCTGCTTGCTGTTGCTCTACTTGGATCCCTGACTTCTGGCCTGGCTGATTACCTGATCTGGTTATTGGACTCTGGACTGGCTGACTACTCGATCCGGTTACTGGACTCTGGCTATGCTTTGACTACGCTTTCTCTATTTACCTTTTTATTTAATAAACAAGTGTGATTTAATTGTACTTCTGTCTCGTTCTGATTCATGGTTTCTGACACAACCATTGCTAACAATGAGCCTATAACTTCTATTATTTACTGTGCTCAATATTATGCCTAAGCATATATCACATGCAAACCTTAATAATACCACTTGCGTTGTATTGTGCTAATTCAGTGCTCCAATACCAACTTACCAAAACTTTAACAAACGCAAAAGCTCATGTGCATACAATATATATATATATATATATATATATATATATATACATAAATAAACAAAAAAGGGTGTAACCCGAAACCCCCCTACCACAAGTCCGCATATGCTCTCAGTATCAAAAATGTGTATGTGAAAATGGGGTAAGTCTCCCCTGTCAAAATTCTGATAAAAGTTCATTTATAAGTAAACAGTTAAATCTTCCAGTTTTCACATGCATAGCTCCTCACCATAAGTCATCCTTTGTGCCACCACCACCTTACGAAATGGCAACTCACCAGAAATAAATGGAAGCTCGCTTTTGGTTCACTCAATGGATAACCACTCCTTATACCTGCTTTTTCTGCAGTCAGCAATCCACCGGTTATGCAAATTCATAAAAAAACATATGGAACCAACATAGTGTAAAACGTTCCAACTTTTATTGTAATTTTTTTTTAAAACCATTGCACTTATATGTTCCTGTGTCAACTAGCCAACACTAAGCTTATCAAGCCATGAATAAAAGTGCACTCTGGGCCAATCAGTAGCGTTCCACAGGTAACCTCGTTCTCCCTCTCCTTGGTTCACCTGTTACCGGCATCTGCGCTACGAACGGATCCCGCAGCCTCTACGCGTTTCGCAGTCCCCTCTGTGTCATCAGGAAGTTCTTGCATCTACAAACTATGGGAGAGATTTATGGCATTTTTATTACTTTTTTTTTTACTAGTAATGGCGCTGATCCTCGATTTTTATCGCTACTGCGATGGACAGATTGGGCACTTTTGAAACATTTTTGGGACCACTGACATTTTTACAGTGATCAGGAACAAACAACATGTCTCCTCTCCCCTGACAGAACATGGATTTGTGTGTTTACACACACAAATCCCCATGCTGGCTCTCGTGCACGCGATTGTGACCGACGGGCACACGCATCAGGTCCCCCAGCTGTGCAGCGGGTGTGTGCGCATGCCCTCTAGCGGCTCTTAAAGGGAACCCCGCACCTATACAGGGTTTCGTGCAGGGGTGACATTCTGCCCTGGTAAAAAGATGTGAGCCAGTCAAGAACCAGTTAAACAACTGAGATTTAATTCTGAAAACCCCATTGAAAGGTATGCTGGTTCTACACCACATTATTCTTCTGTATCATCTTAGTATGTCTACTACCCATCATTTACTGTGGGATGTGTGTGCAGCACAACCGCAAAGACCAACATGTGTTATCCCTGTCCTTTTGCCACAAAGTGATGTTACTGATAAAACGGTCTGAAGACATGAAAAGCTAGTATTAGAGGGGATCCCATGGATAGGAGCAACAGTTTTTTGTTAGCCACCATAGAGCGACTGGAGTTCTGGAGATAACTACTGCCCTTGTGTGAGATCTTTAGCCACTAGAGATGGCCTGAACACCCCCCGCTTGGAGTGCGTCAGAACTCTCAAACACCGTGAAAGTTGGGAGTTGAATAACAAACCCCATTGAAGTATATGGGACCTGAACTGGAAAAATCTAAAGTGCAGATTTTGAGGGCTTAGATGCAAGTTATTGGGCATACAAACGGTATGGGGGTCTGGGTACTGCCCTGGGGGACATGTATTAATGAAAAAAAAGTTTGTAAAAAAAAATATTTTATTAATCAGCAGTGATTTACTCATGCTTAAAGTGAAACAATAGGAATGAATTATTTTAAATATAGTGCCTGGTGGGTTCCCTTAATCTGCCCGTAAGGTGGCACATCTTTACAGGGTAGAGAACCTGCTGCAGCAAAAATTACATTTATAAAAGGCATAAAATTACAATATTCCCTGCTAGCTTTGTTTATTTTGTAAACAATGGCTTGGGGAGTCAGTCTGTATGATGAGGCCACAATTTAGTACACTCAGAACAAAATTTGAGATTTTTCGATGAATAATCTGGTGTCTGTTTTGCAGACTTTGGATAGGTGCGTAAAAATTGGGCTTTAGGTGTTAGTGATGACTTCACACGGTAACCCTATAAATGAACTCTTGATGAAAGCAAGAATTGGCCTTGCTGTAAAAAATATAAATGGTATGCACCTGTTAAACAGGTTACGGAAAAACTGGTCCTTGTGTTAATTGTGCCCATGAGACCTATACCAAAAAAAATTCTTCCAGATAAAATTAACACCCACAAAGCTAGGAAGCATAAACAGCCCTGCAAAGATTCCAGATCCAGGAACATTTACTCAGCGACATTGGCATCAGGGGCTTGATAGCTGCTGCTAATCCAAGACTGATTAATTTAGATAAACTTCAGCCGGTACCAGGAACCATGAATCAGACAGAGACAAAAAATGCAGTTAAAATCACACCTTTTAATATAATGGTAAAAATGGTACAAATAGTAAACGTAGTCAAAACATAGCCAGGATACGGTATCCAAAGGGAGTAGTCAGAACAAGCCAGTAAATCAGGCGGCCAGCAAAATCAGCGTAGTCGGAGGCAGCAGACAGTATCAGGAACCAGAAGGGACGTCAGCCAGGCAAGTCTTCAACAGGAACACAGCAGAGAGTCTCTAGATATGTTTGACCAAGGTGAAGGCAAGGAATCAATGAACCAGGCAGTTGAAATAGCCAGAAGGGCCTGGCTGTAGGCTGGGCCGATGAGCAGGAAATGATCACCAGATGAGCCGATGTGGAACGATGAGTGCTGCCAATTAACCGACAGCTGAGCACTGAGAAAGGAAGGCTGAGAGCCCAGCCCTGACAGTACCCCCTCCTCAATGACCCCTCTGAGGGCCACCAGGTTTGAGGGGAAAACGTCTATGGAAATCATAGAGGAGGACACGAGCATGTACGTCCGAGGATGAGACCCAAGAGCGTTCCTCCGGACAGGGTTGTCTTTAATATTGTTTGGACCCTGGACAAACATTTTCTTGGGGCCCCCCATTCTAGGATATACATTACATAGCAGCTAGACTCAAAATCAGTTTACTGCAGCAGATCAGGCAGTGATTGCGATTGGTTGCCAGAGCTTGCAGCATATATCTGCTCACTGACTGGTTGCTAGAAGCTGAAGCTGAAACATTATTTCTGCTTGATGGGTTGTTAGAGGTTAATGAACATCCTTAATGTCCATAATGACCCTGTGCAAACAGATAAGTGTATAAAATGGTAATATGTCTATAAAGTGACAAGTGCTGTTAAAAAACTGAATAAATATATGTAATATAAATCAGAAAGAAAGCACCATTATTATGTCCATATAGGTAAGTCTCTTAATAGCTTAGACGACACCAAAGGCACTAAGATTGATTCCCATCAGAGAAACAAAGGCAAAACTAATGCACGGAAAAAAATGGGCTCTCAGAACTCTCACCTCCACGCCTTGATTGAACAGCACATCAAGTAAAATAAATGAATCTTCTGTCCTTTCTATCATCTACCACCAGGGGGTCTTCTACTGTTATAGTTAGCAGCTTGAAAAATGTGGGCACCTACATTAGACCACCAGGGGGCCGTCCATCCCTGTAACAGTTGTATTAGGAACCAGGCAGCGACCTCCACAAACGTATGCCACTCAGTACAAAATACAGCGAAAAGGTGAAAAGGCTCCAATAGTGTAGTAATTTTTAAAACGAAGATTCAATTTATTTAAAAGAAAGGTTAGACTCTCACATTAAAAAATAATGGAAACAGCACATAAGAGTACAGTCTTATGTCACTTCCGGTATTGCGTCTGACTCACGGGCACTCCTTACGCGTTACGTCAATCACGTGACTTCATCAGAGGATCTCCTCCCTCCTCGGCTCTCATATAGAGATTGATGTGTGGAGCAGAGGGATCTGCAAGGCCACTGACAGAGAAGCACTGTCACTTGTATATACAGAAGCAGCACCAGTGTGGGCTCAATTGGCAGCTTCTTTGGCCCTCCAACAATGATTGGGCCCTAGGCAGCTGCCCTATTTGCCCTGCGCTAAAGATGGCCCTGCCTCTGGACGGTATCTCATGCTCTTAATGGTTCTCTACCTAAACCGGGCGAGGATGTTGTACCGAGGTGGTAAAGCGGTTGCACACCAAAAGTTTTAATAAGGAGACATGGAATACATTCGAAATACACCCTTTCCAATAAACCAGGTACGGAACAAGAACCTACGGAAGTCAATGATCGATTGTATCTCATGCTCTTCATGGTTCTCTACCTGAACCGGGCGAGGATGTTGTACCGAGGTGGGGAAGCGGTTGCACACCAAAAGTTTTAATAAGGAGACATGGAATACATTTGAAATACACATGTTGGAAGGTCTAATGCGTAAGCCACTGGGTTGAGCCTATGGAGAATACGGAAGGGCCCAATAAACCGGGGTGGCAATTTCAGTGAGGGAACACAGAGTCGGAGGTTACGAGATGATAGCCAGACACTCTCCCCAACCTGGTGGGAGGGAGCAGGTATGCGCCTGCGGTCATCATGGAGTCTGTACCTCTCACTGACACGTCGCAAGGACTCCTGGACATGCACCCAAGTGGAACGAAGATCACGGAGATGCTCCTTTGAGGAACAAAAGATTAAAGCAACATAAATGGAGAATCGGGAAACGGTATTGATGGCACTATTGTATGCAAACTTTTCCCAAGGTAAGAGGTCTAACCAGTTGTTATGGTGGTCAGAAATATAGCAATGTAGAAACTGCTCCAAAGCTTGGTTGGCTCGTTCTGCGGCCCCATTGGACTGTGGGCTATATACAGAGGAGAAGGAGAGCTGAATTCCTAACTATGCCGAAAAGGATCTCCAAAACCTGGAGACAAACTGACTACCCCTGTCCGAGATGATAACCTTGGGTAGCTCATATAAGCAAAAGATCTCTCGAGCAAAAATGGATGCCAGGTCTTTGGATGTGGGCAACTTCTCCAGTGGAATACAATGAGACATTTTCAAGAACTGGTCAACCACCATACAAATAACTGTGTTGCCCTGGGAGTTAGGTAACTCCACAATAAAATCCATAGACAGGTGGGTCCAAAGCCTCTCTCCATTAGAAATGGGTTCTAGGCGGCCCACTGGAAGGTGTCGTGGGGTTACAAGTGGCTACAAAGGCTGTAGTATCAGCACAGAGACTGGGCCACCAGAATTGTTGAGAAATTGCCCAAATTAGTTGATTCCCTGGGTGGCAAGCTGCCTTGAGAGAATGTTAAGTCTGGAGCAAAGGAATGCAGAGATTCTCAGGGACAAAGCAGTTATCACCAGGTTTTTCTCGGGAGGGGAATGGATCTGAGTGGCAAGAATTCTGTCACTCAAAGGTGAAGTGAGACTACGAACAGTGGCCAGAATACGATCGGGGGGTATCACAGGACCGGAATCTACTCCATCTTGGAAGTGGAGCAAAACTGTTGCGACAATGCATCAGCCCTTACATTCTTAGCACCGGGTAAGAATGAGTCTAGGTCATTGAAACTTGACAGAAAAAGAGCCCAACTCGCGCCCTTCTGGGAAATACGTGTTTTGCCTCAGACAAGAATGTGAGATTCTCATGGTCAATCAAAATTAGGACAGGCACAGTGGTACCTTTGAGAAGATGCCTCCATTCTTTCTGAGCTAAAATAATAGCTAACAATTCCCCAATCTCGTAATTTCACTCTGAAGGGCACGTAATCCAGTCTCTGATGCATCAACCTCATGGTTGAAAGGTAACGTAGGATCAGGATGTGCCAGCACGGGAGCTGAAACAAAGGCAGCCTTCAAGAGACTGAAAGGCTTTAATGATATGACCATTCTTTCTGGTCATATCAGTCAGGGGTTTGACCAGAGAAGAGAAGTCCTGAATACATTTGCGATAATAATTGGCAAAGCCAAGAAAACGTTGTAGTGGACATAGACCTACAGGTCGAGGCCACTGTAGAACTGCAGATAGTTTCTCTGGGTCCATCGAAAAAACGTCAGTAGAAATGACACAACCCAGAAATGTAACCTGTTCATGATGGAACTCGCACTTCAACTTACAATACAGGTTATCTCTCAGCGTTGAGATAAACCACCACACATTGCTGCAACATATCTCAGAGGATATTAATGATGAATTCCTGAAAAACTGCAGGAGCGTTGCAAAGACCAAACGGTATTACGAGGTATATGTAATGTCCTGTCCTGGTATCTTTTTCTCAAATCGCCTTTCAGGACAACCCCGGAGAGAGTGTAGCTCCACCTTGCAATCAGGAAACACATGCCCACTTTAAAAACACCTCCTCCTCCTCCATGGCTTCAGTTATTGTGTTTCCTCCTTGGAGGAAGCATGTGCCTGAACCAGGGAGAGCTACACTCTCTGCAGGGGAGTAAGGCTTACCTTTTGTTGCAGGTTGTTTCTCTTTGACCCCCAGCAGCATCTCCACGGGGAGAGGACTCCTGGAGCTCCTGGTCCCGCCATCTCACGGGAGTAAGGACCCTCGGAGTGCCGGCGTCGGGTGCCCGGTGTCCGCTTGTTAGCGCAGGGAGGGCTCTGTTGCTGGCGGAGGCCGCTGCAGGTCAGCGGCATGGCTCCGTTTTCGGCGCCGGGTCCCGGGCGGCGACGGCGTCGTTCACGGTGACGCGCGGGCGCTCTGAGGGGGCGTGGCGCCGTGGTTCAGCGCCTGGAACGCAGGGGTCATGGGGCGGGTCAGGTGACCGTGTGCTTCCGCTTCCGGCCGGCCTTGATGACGCGGCGGCCGGGAAAATTTAAAATGAGAGCTGTTTGTAAAATAGCTGCCTCACTCAAACGATGGAAGAGTGCAAGCCAGCTATGGCGGAGACAGGCGCCCCCAGCACCGGTCCAGCCCAGGTACGTAAGGTGCACTGGCACCCTCTGCTTTACTGTGGGTATGTCTTTGTTTGTTCCCCCCTCTTGGGGGCCTGTCGCTGCAGGTCAGAGGTGGACTTCGCTCTGACCTTTTGCAGCCTAGTTCTGGGGTCTCACTAGTAGGTCTGTTTGGTGGTGGGTCTCTGCACTGGCTTGGTGTTAAGCAACTGGTTGTTGAGAGCTTTTAGTGAATTAAACCTGTATGTCGTTTCAGGAAAAATCACTAGGAAAAGCTAGACCAGGTCAGAGAAAATGTCCTTCTTGCAAAACCCCCCTCAGAGATTCATGGCAGAAGGCAATGTGCAGAAATTGTATCAGAGAATTGGTGGAAGAGGAAACATCTCAACAATATAAGGATTTGTTTTCTTCGGTTAAAGAGCTGACAAACTCTTTGAGTTCAGTCAAGTCCATCCTGATACAAAACCCTCCCGCACAGACCGAGCCTCAGAACTTACCGCCCAGCCCCAGGGCGTCGTCATCCAGACAGGTGGAAACTGAAGAGTCTGGAGACGAAGGGGGTAGTACTCTCATCTCCTTCAGGGATTCTGAGGAGGAGGAAGAGGAAGAAGATAGCAGGGGCTCCAAATTCAAGCTATCACTAGAGGAAGTAGATGATATTTTAAAAGCAATCTACACTACTCTAGAAATTCAGGAAGAAAAAGTACAACTGTCAGTTCATGACAAAATGTACCAGGGGTTGGACGAAACAAAACGGCGAGTTTTTCCTGTCCACAGGGTCCTCTCAGACTCAGTGAGAAAGGAGTGGAAGGACCCAGAAAAAGCCCCTTTCTTCTCTAAAGCTCTCAAAAGAAGGTTTCCCTTCGAAGATAAGGACTCAGAGGTTTGGAACAAGAAACCCAGAGTCGATGCAGCTTTCTCGCAGGTATCCAGACGAACGGATCTAGCCTTTGAAGATATGGGGATCCTTAAAGACCCAATGGACAAAAAAGCTGACTCCATCCTTAAAAAAGCTTGGGATGCTGCGTCAGTCAGTCTAAAACCAGCAATGGCAGCTACGGTGGTGGCCAGGAATCTGGAATGTTGGGTAGAGAAGCTGAAGAGCCATATTGAGGCGGGGACACCCCGCAAGGATCTCTTAGAGTCCTTTCCACTGATTCTGAATGCAGTCAAATACATGGCGGATGCATCAGCAGAATCAGTTAAACTGGCCGCTAGGTCTTCGGCTCTTGTAAATTCAGCCAGGAGAGCAGTTTGGCTGAAAACATGGTCTGGGGACACTGCCTCTAAGGTCAAGCTGTGTGGTCTTCCCTTCTCGGGTGACTTGCTCTTTGGTCCTGATTTAGAGTCTGTGCTGGATAGAACAGCCGATAAAAAGAAGGCTTTTCCAGTTAAGAAAAAGCAGATTGCTAAAAAGAATTTTCGTGCTTTTCAGCAGTCCCATAAAAAAGACCAGGAGCACAAGAGCAGATGGGGTTCACAGAAGGGCAAAGGCAGGGGTGGAGTCCTCTTTAGATCTCCCCCAGAGCAGTCCCCTAAGAACAAGTGACAATATCTCCCCAGTGGGGGGGAGACTGTCAGCTTTTCGCGAACAATGGGACAGGCTGTCTCCAAATCTGTTCATGAAGAGCGTTGTCGATCAGGGGTACAGGTTGGAGTTTTCAGAACTACCCCCAAGCAGGTTTTATGTGACAACATTGCCAAGGGATCAGGAGAAGGCCTCTGCAATGAAGCTGTTGTTACAGGAGCTGATACAGCAAGAGGTTCTGATTCAAGTCCCAGTAAACCAGCAGGGCGGGGGTTTTTATTCACATATTTTCCTGGTGAAAAAACCCTCAGGGAAGTACCGTCTAATCCTGAATCTGAAATTCCTGAACAGGTTCATTCGGTACAAACATTTCAGGATGGATACAATTTTCTCCATCCCAAAGCTGTTGACCCCAGAATGCTTCATGGCATCCCTGGACCTAAGGGATGCCTACCTTCATATACCAATTCATCAGGCATCGCAGCAGTTCCTGCGCCTGGCATTGAAGGTAGGGAGTTCGGTATGGCACCTCCAATTCAGGGCTCTGCCGTTCGGACTCTCGTCCTCTCCCAGGGTCTTTACGAAGATTATGGCAGAGGCTTTGGAACCCCTGAAATTGAAGGGGATTCCAGTCGTTCCTTATCTGGACGACCTTTTGTTTTTTGCAGACTCCAGGGAGCAGGTCCTAGTCAATCTCCAGAGGGCCCAGTCTCACCTCGAGGGCCTGGGATGGCTTCTAAACCTAGAGAAGTCAATCCTGACCCCCTCACAGGAAATGAAATTTCTGGGGTATACATTAAATTCGATTCTCCAGAAAGTTTTCCTGCCGTTGGAAAAACAGGAAAAGTTACAGCTAGCTGTACAGCGGATACAGAGCAACCAGACAGTCTCAGTCAGGATGGCTATGGCAGTTCTGGGCCTGCTTACGGCAGCAATCCCGGCTGTTCAGTGGGCCAGGTTCCATTCCAGACCCCTTCAGAGGGAGGTTCTGTCAAGCTGGTCCCATCAGGATCCTTTGGAAAAACAGCTAAAAATTTCGTCAAAGACGAAAAGGGCTCTTTGGTGGTGGAGAGACCAGGCAAACCTCTCAAGGGGCCTGGTGTGGACCTTTCCTGTGGACAAGCGCCTTACTACAGACGCAAGTGCCTGGGGCTGGGGAGCCCATCTGGATGGTCAGACATCTCAGGGGGTCTGGTCCAAACAGGAAGCTCAAAGATCATCCAACTGGAGGGAGTTGAAGGCGATCTTTCTGGGTTTAGTGGCATTTCAGCAGAGTTTGAAAGGCCACCATGTCCAGGTGTTGTCAGACAACACAACAGCGGTTACCTACATTATGAAGCAAGGGGGAACCAGAAGCAGGAGCTTGATGGAGCTGGCCAATCTGTTGTTAGCCTGGGCAGAACAGAACACAGCCTCACTATCGGCAGTGCATCTGAAGGGCTCTCAGAATTTGTTTGCGGACCTCCTAAGCAGGCGCAAATTGCTAGAGGCAGAATGGAGTCTGAATCAGGAAGTGTTCCTGATGATCTCCGAGGCCTGGGGGGTTCCTCAGGTAGACCTTTTTGCCAGCCAGCAGAACTCAAAGGTGGACAGATTCTTTTCTCTTCACCGAGGAGATGCAGCAATAGGGTTGGATGCATTCGCTCACCCCTGGCATTACCAGCTGTGCTATGCCTTTCCCCCCTTTCCTCTAATTCCACTAGTACTGAGGAAATTCAGGGAAGAAAGGACAGACTTAATACTAGTCACTCCTTTTTGGCCAAAAAGACCCTGGTTCGCGGGTCTTCGAAACCTAGCCTCGAAGCCCCCATGGAGGTTACCACTCAGAAAAGATCTGTTATCCCAGGGGACAGTAAGTCATCCAGAAGTGGAACTCCTGCAGCTAACCGCCTGGTTTCTGAGGAGGACCTGTTAAAGGCTAAAGGTCTCTCAGATAAAGTAGTAAAGACCCTGCTGTCCAGTAGGAAGGCAGTTACACAGGCAATTTACATGAAGGTCTGGAAAAAGTTCAACTCCTGGTGCAGTTCTAGAGAACTCAAGGTCAAGAGCACGGTGTCAGTCTTGGAGTTTCTCCATGAAGGAATGGAGAAGGGTCTCGCAGCCAGTACCCTGAAGACTCAGGTGGCTGCCTTATCAGTTTTCTTTGAAAAGACTTTATCTAAAGAAACTTTAATTTCTAGATTTTTTAGGGCTCTTGCTCGAAATAGACCAGTAGCCCTTAAAGACTTTCCCAGTTGGGATTTGTCTACGGTTTTACAGGGTCTCTCGGGAGCACCGTTTGAACCCTTACAGGAAGCTTCTTTGCAGAAGGTGGTTTTAAAAACAATCTTTTTGGTGGCCATCACCTCGGCCAGGAGAGTCAGCGAGCTCCAAGCTCTAGCTATTACAGAACCCTTCCTTAGAATTTATCAGGACAGGGTGGTACTGAGGACGGATCCAGCATTCCTACCGAAAGTATCCTCAACTTTCCATCGATCACAGGAAATAGTGTTACCTACATTCTCTGCAAGCCCAGCAAATGCAGGAGAGGAAGTTTTTCACACATTGGATGTGAGAAGATGTCTTTTACAGTTTCTGAAAGTTACTAAAGAATTTAGAAAATCAAACGCCCTCTTTGTGATATTTTCTGGATCACGCAAGGGGGAGAAAGCTTCTAAAAGTACGCTGGGTAGATGGCTTAAGTTGGCTATAACAGAAGCCTATAAAGCAAAAGGAGAAATACCTCCCTCAGGTATTGCTGCCCACTCTACTAGATCCACGGCAGTTTCCTGGGCTGAAAGGGCCGGTGCCACGCCTGAACAAATCTGCAAGGCTGCCACTTGGTCCAGTTATTCGACATTTCTCCGGCATTACCGGTTAGATCTACTGTCTGCAGCAGATCAGGCCTTCGGCAGGAAGGTACTGCAGGCAGTAGTCCCGCCCTAGGGTAAGTTTCTCGGTTATCCTCTCCGGGGTTGTCCTGAAAGGCGATTTGAGAAAGACTCAGTTAGACTTACCGGTGACGGTATTTCTAAGAGCCTTTCAGGACAACCGTTACTTCCCTCCCTAGGTTATGCTTAGTAAATGTATTAA
The DNA here is from genome assembly GCF_037356315.1 of Lithobates pipiens. Classification (NCBI taxonomy): domain Eukaryota; kingdom Metazoa; phylum Chordata; class Amphibia; order Anura; family Ranidae; genus Lithobates; species Lithobates pipiens. The sequence continues at coordinate 294,202 of NW_027507728.1, read as the reverse complement.
GTTCTACCATGGTGTTGTGCTTTCTGTGCTTTGTTTTCCAGCGTCGGAAGGCCACAATAACTGAAGCCATGGAGGAGGAGGAGGTGTTTTTAAAGTGGGCATGTGTTTCCTGATTGCAAGGTGGAGCTACACTCTCTCCGGGGTTGTCCTGAAAGGCTCTTAGAAATACCGTCACCGGTAAGTCTAACTGAGTCTTTTTTTTTTTCAAAATTTTTTCATTTACAAAAGGGAAAAAGAGGCAAGAAGAGATATCAAAGTCGCAGGGAGAGGCGGTTCAGCCCCTTTCCTACCCCATACAGTAGAAATTTATACAAATTCTTTACTTTACCCATTTCCCCATTCCCCCTCGCCCTCATGTCCCCCCCTCCCCCCTTGTCCTCCCCTCTTCTAAGAAGGCAAAAAGAGAAACCCCTCCCCTCCCCTCCCCTATAGACCAAATACCTCGCTATATTTATATAGATTTGGTAACCAAGGATTTGCAGTTGTTACAAATTAAAAAGAATATGAGAGAATATACTTTTAGGAAAGGTTTAGAATTGCTTAAAAATAGAGATTACATTGTGGTTCGCCCTGCAGATAAGGGAGGGGGGGGTTGTTATACTTTATAAGGAGGCCTATAATACTGAAATGAGGAGGCTTTTGTCTGATCAAACTACTTATTTACCTCTAAAGCCGCGTACACACGATCGGACAATCCGGCGGACAACCCGCCGGACTTTCCGAAGGAGCGGACCTGCCCACACACGCCCTGGACTTTTTCGGTGGACTATGGCGGGAGTCCGCCGGACTTTTGAAATGAACGGACTCGCCCACACACTAAGTAAAGTCCGTTCATTTTGAACGTGGCTCCAGGTAGATGGAACTAGCGTAGGAAGTCAATGTCGCCGCCTCCATCGGCGAGATTGACACCTCGCTAGCCCCGTCTCCTAGTATGGATTTAAAGGGGAACCCCTACGCCGAAAAGACGGCGTGGGGGTCCCCCCAGAGTCCATATCAGACCCTTATCAGAGCACGCAGCGCGGCCGGTCAGGAAAGGGGGTGGGGACAAGCGAGCGCCCCCCCTCCTGAGCTGTACTAGGCCGTGTGCCCTCAACATGGGGGGTGCTTTCCTTAACAGGGTCCCCCCACCCCAAAGCACCTTGTCCCCATCCTCCGGGACTGTGACATCATAAGGGATGGGTTCACCATGTGACATCACCCAGTGACCCCGCCCCTTGTCCCTATATAAGTCACCACACAACATGTCCCTGCCATTACGGCCAGAGAGAGCATTGTGTCAACATCGGAAGAAGGAAGAAAAGAAGAAGCAGAAGGCGGGGGCGACAGAAGACCGGGCCAACGCTAGTAAAAGAGCTTGAAGAAGAAAGCGGAGGCCCAGCAAGAAGAACCGAAGAGTTGAAAAGTCGGAAGAAGACCCCCGGATAGGGGCGGCGACAAAGAAGAAAGCCGGGCTCCTCCACTAGTAAAAGAGCTAGCAAAAGAGCAGGAGATAGCGGAGGAGTCCAGTGAGAAGACCAACGATGACGAAAGATGAGAAGACCCCGGAGCTGTCTAATAAAGTATTTTAAAAACCTGTGTTGTGTTTTTTTATGTACACTTTTTCCCCCCAGGTGAATGGGTAGGGGTACCATGTACCCCAAACTCATTCACATAGGGTAGGGGGCTGGAATCTGGGGGCCCCCTTATTAAAGGGGGCTCCCAGATTCTGATAAGTCCCTTGCCTGCAGACCCCGACAACCAACAGCCATGGTTGTCGGGAAGAGGCCCTTGTCCTCATCAACATGGGAACAAGGTGCTTTGGGGTTGGAGGGTCGCAGGGCCCTCTTCCCCAAAGCACCCCCATGTTGAGGGCACATGGCCTGGTACGGCTCAGGAGGGGGGGCACTCGCTCGTCCCCACCCCCTTTCCTGACCGGCTGGGCTGCGTGCTCGGATAAGGGTCTGATATGGACTTTGGGGGGACCCCCACGCCGGTTTTTCGGCGTAGGGGTTCCCCTTTAAATCCATACCAGGTGACGGGGTTAGCAAGGTGTCAATCTCGCCGATGGAGGCGGCAACATTGACTTCCTTCGCTAGTTCCGTCTACCTAGAGCAACGTTCAAAATGAACGGACTTTACTCCATGTGTGGGTAAGTCCCTTCATTTCAAAAGTCCGGCGGACTAGCACGCAGATGGGCGGATTGTCCGTCGGACTGCAGAGTCTGGCGGACAATTTTGAGTCAAAACTTCTTTCTAAGTCTGCTGGACTTTTGGGAACAAAAAGTCAGCCGGAGCCCACACACGGGCGGATTGTCCGACGGACTTTATAGTCCGATCGTGCGTACACGGCATTAGGGGAAATCCCATTGTTGGTTATAAAAAGGAACTAGTCGAGATAGTTGAGGTTGGCTTCCAAAAGAAAATCATTTCTAAAAAAGAGAAGACCTTCTTGGTACCGGTGGCCCCTAGGATGCCAGTCATTTATTACCTACCAAAGGTGCATAAAGATCCTATTTGCCCCCCTGGAAGACCAATCGTTAGTGGCATCGATTCGGTTACTTCCAGGGTGGGAAAATATATTGATTACTTTTTACAACCCCTGGTTATACAAACTCCCTCATATTTGAGGGATTCTATGCAAGTAATTAATTTATTTGAACATCATGAATGGAAAGATACCTTTATACTTGCAACTGCTGATGTCTCATCTTTGTACACCATAATTTCACGTTAGCATGGAAGGGAGCCTGTGGAGTATTTCTTACAACAAGATACTCTTCACTCTCAGCAAAGATCATTTATTATGAGGCTTCTTGATTATGCTATGGAACGAAATTCTTTTTGGTATGATGGCTCCTATTATGTTCAGAGAAGGGGGGTTGCCATGGGGGCAAAGTTTGCCCCGAGCATGGCAAAACTTTTTATGGCCAAATGGGATGAGGATGTCGTCTAACAAGAGTCCAGACCTGAGCTGGTACTCTGGAGGTGATATATAGACGGCATCCTCCTCCTATGGGATGGTAGCCTGGAATCCTTGAATGTTTTCATTTGTGATTTGAATATCAACGATAGGGGTATCCTCCTAACTCATGAAGCCAGTAATAGGGAAATTCATTTTCTTGATTTAAAGATTAGAGTCATTGATGGTAAGGTAGTCACATCAACTTACTTTAAGGAAACTAACCGTAATGGTCTCATTGATGTTAAAAGCTGCCACAATAAGGCCTGGTTGGAATCAATTCCTAGGAGTCAATTTTTGAGGTTGAGGTGCAATTGCAGCAATCTTTATGATTTTCATAAAGAAGCATCATTGTTGAGAGCACGCTTCCTTGAAAAGGGATACCAAGGTAAGGGACTTGACAAAGCATTTCATACGGCTTTGGAGAGAAATAGAGTTGACTTATTGGTGGTTAGACCTAAAGAGCAAGATGACTCTTTTAAATTTTCTATTGTCACAGGTTACTGTAATCAGTACTGACATAAAAAAATAATGGAAAAACATTGGAAGGTCCTCAGGGGTGACCGTGTTTTGGGTTCAATCTTACCAGAACTACCTAAAGTTGTGTACCGAGGTGTTGCCCCTTTGAAATTACAGGTTGCCCCCAATATAGTCAATCCACCTAAACAACTTTCCTTTTTTTCAGAGCATGGGAGGGTTCTACTCGTGCAGAAGGTGTTCAATTTCCAAACTAAATGCAAATAGAAGGACTGATTATTTTCAATCAACCTCTACTCAATAATCTTTTCAAATTAAGCCTTTTATCACATGCTCCACTAAGTATGTGGTGTATGCAATAAAATGTCCATGCACAAAGCATTGGCAGGACCAAGTGCATGCTACATGTAAGACTCGAAGAGCATGTGGCAAATATTAAACAGGGCTTTTTGAAACATAGTCTTTCTAAGCACTATGCTTTGAAGCACGATCGAAACCCAGAGGGCACCACCTTCCTTGGCATTGACAAGTTTTGTGGACACTGGAGGGGTAGTAATATGGTGCTGGGAGTTTCACGTCTAGAGACTAAATGAATATATCAAGCCCGGACTTATACCCCATTTGGTATGAATATTGAATGGGATGTCAATGCTTTTATTGATAATAGTTGATAATATGCCAGTATGAATTACTTAGGATTAATAGTAGCCATATGCAAATGTATAACATGTGTTTATGTATGTATAATTACATTTTAATTTTAGTAGCCATATGTGAATGTATAAAGTCTGTCTATGGATATATAATTATATTTTTATTTTTTTTAGATTTTATTTTTTTGTATTTTGGTATTTGGCCACAAGGGGACGCCACTCCCGACGTCCATATGCACTCATAGTTCCTCCCCCCATCTAATATATCATGCCCCTTGTTTTAGGTTTTATAGCGTGATATGTAATTGCTAATATGATTGATCTGGCAAATAAAGTAAAATATTAGGTTCAATCTTATTATTATATTGCTCCCTGTTTGAGTTTACATTGAGGTTCTTTCTTTTTGGATGAGAACGCAATTCCTCCGACCTGGTATAATTGGTATTTCCCGTTTGTATTATTGTATTATGCGTTCCACCTTCTGGAGTTGAGGCAGAGTTAGTTGAGGACTTCTTTGATATAGGTAATTTCTGGCGGATGTGAGGTGTGACCATAGTCACTTCCGTTTTCTCCATCTGCATTCCGGAAGTATGCCCTAGCGAGACTTCCGGTAATTGGAGCGCACTTAAGATCCGCTAGCTGCGGCTCATGCGGACGTTGATTTGGTGAAAGTTGGCTGAAAAAGTCCTGCCACGTGTATGCAATACAAGTTCTCAAAAAAATCCCCAGGAAAGTTTGTACAAAGTCCGATCATGTGTATGAGGCTTAAGGAGTGGGAGAAAACCCAGGACCTGAACGTATATGGTTGTGCTTTATGTGCATGATTAAATGCACTGATGGTAAGAGTCAGTGTGATTGGGTGCTGGTGATGGTCTCCTTCTCTCATCTTTTGGATAAGCACAGATGAACTTTCCTTTAATCACTGAGATTTCACTGTGAATCAACATATATTAACTTTTTTTCTTTATATTGTTTGTTTTATTTATTTAAGCACTACACTAAACCATTTGAATACCTTGTATTGCATTCAACAATATTGTGTTAGCAGCTATTTTTTTGTCTTTAAGCTTTATAGCGCAACTAATTTTCTTCTTTTATTTCCTTGTGCGCTTACATATTCCACCTCTCCCACCTCCCCTGGGGCTCCCTACTTCCATCTCCTCATCTACTCTGAGTCCTTACATTCTATATATTTCACGAGGATTTGCAGATGAACCCTTGAGAAAGTGCATCAGCAACATACTCCTCCATAGCTTTATGTTCCAAGACAAAAAAAAAGAGTAAACCCAGCCACAGGGGGGAATGGCACCAGGTTGAAGATCAATTGCTCAATCATGCGACCGGCGTGGAGGCAAACTACCGGCTTGACCTTTGTCAAAGACATCGCTAAATTTGCAATACTCCACTGGCAAGGAGGAGAGTGAAGAGGTGCACAAGACCTTAGCCACCTTTGGAAAACATGTTTTACTTGATTATGGTGACCAGGAAAGAACCTCAGCACAAAGCCAAATCAAAACAGGGTTGTGCCTCTGTAACCAAGGATAACGAATAACCATTGATCTTACCTATCTCATCGCACCTTCAGTGTCACATACAACTCCACTTCCTCTTCTCCAACTCCCCTTTCAGTTGGGGTCCTCCAAGGTTCTGTCCTTGGACCTCTACTATTCTCAATCTACACGTCCTCCCTGGGTCAGCTGATAGCCTCCCATGGCTTTCACTACCATTTATATACTGATGACACCCAAATCTATCTCTCTGCCCCTCAGCTCACCCCATCAATCTCCTCACGCATCACTGATCTACTAACAGACATATCAGCCTGGGTGTTACACCACTTCCTCAAACGTAATCTATCTAAAACCGAGCTCTTAATATTTCCTCCCCCACGTGCCCCTTTGCCTGACTTCTCTGTCAAGATCAATGGCACATCTATCAGTCCGTCCCCACATGCCAGGGTGCTAGGGCTAACCTTAGACTCCGCACTGTCCTATCAGGCCCACATCCAATCCTTGTCCAAATCATGCCGCCTTAGCCTCCACAACATTTCCAGAATATGCACCTTTTTAACTAATGACACCACCAAGCTTTTAATTCACTCCCTGGTCATCTCTCGCCTCGACTACTGCAACTCCCTCCTCATTGGATTACCTTTACATAGACTATCCCCCCTTCAGTCCATATTGAATGCCGCTGCCAGACTCATCCACCTTACCAGCCATTCAGCGTCCTCCACCCCTCTCTGCCAATCCCTCCACTGGCTTCCACTCACCCAATGAATAAAATTAAAAGTACTAACAATAATTTACAAAGCCATCCATAACTCTGCCCCTAGTTACATCACTAACCTAGTCCCAAAATACCAACCAAGCCGCTCTCTTTGGTCATCCCAAGACCTCCTGCTCTCTAGCTCCCTTGTCACCTCCTCCCATGCTCGCCTCCAGGATTTCTCCAGTGCTTCTCCCATCCTTTGGAACTCCCTACCCCAATCTGTCCGACTGTCCCCTAATCTATCCATCTTTAGACGATCCCTGAAAACCCTTCTTTTCAAAGAAGCCTATCCTGCTTCTAACGAACACTGTTTTACTTCCTCCATCAGCTCATCCCCCCACAGCTATTACCTTTTGTATCAATTGACCCTGCCTTTTTAGATTGTAAGCTCTAATGAGCAAGGCCTTCTGATTCCTCTTGTACCAAATTGTAATGTAACTGTAATGTCTGCCCTCATGTTGTAAAGCGCTGAGCAAACTGTTGGTGCTATATAAAACCTGCATAATAATAATAATAATAATAATAATGATAATAATAATAATAATAATAATTGGGTAATGAAGTGCGGAGAGGACATGGAATTATATTATCTCATGGTGAAGACCATGAAACCTACGGCCATGATCAACAGAGCAGTCTCATGGGAGTCACATGGGCAGGCTCTAGAGGTCTCCCATCAATAGCTTCAATGGCAAGTGGAGTGGCACGAAGTTGCAGTGGATTTGAGTGGTCAGACACAAAAGCACTATCTATGAACAGGCCTGCAGCCCCGGAGTCGACTAGAGCCTGTGTCTGGATGGACGACTCAGACCAAGAAAGGGTAACTAGAACTTAAGGCTTATTCTTCAGGATAACTGGGGATGTAACAATGCCACCTAAGGTCTGTCCCCTACAGGACCTCCAGGTGCAGGTGTTTCCTGGACAGGTAGGACAAGACTTCAAAAAGTGACCTGCCTGGCCACAATAAAGGCACAATTTTTCTCTAGGCCTAAAGGTCCTCTTCTCCACAGAGAGACGTGGGAAGCCCAACTGCATGGGTTCTACTTCACTGGAGGACTCTTTACCAGAAGGCATAAGAGGTGAGGGAGGCAAGGGTGGGACTGCAAAGCTTGGAGCCAAATGTACAGGAGGCTTCTGCAAGCGCTCCTTAAAGGAAGGTCTTTCTCTAAATCTGGAGTCAATGAGAATGGCAAACATGACTAACCTCTCCAGACCTGTAGGTATGTCTCGGGCTGCCATCTCATCTTTGATGTTATCTGAGAGACCATGAGAAAAAGCAACCACGAGGGCCTCATTGTTCCAAGTGACCTCTGCTGCCAGAGTATGGAATTCAATGGCATAATTGGCAACAGTTCTCATACTCAGTTTGATGAAGCTCTTGGCAGAGTTTGTGGCTTCCATTTAAAAGGAAGCCACAAACTCAGGGTAACTCAGGACAATGAGTTTTGTATCTCCCAAAGAGGGTTTGCCCTGGCCATGGCTCTATTATAAAGCAAAAGCTATAAAGAAGCCTACTTTGCTTCTATCTGTGGGGAATGCCTGGGGCAGCAGCTCAAAGTATATCCCAACCTGGTTGAGAAACCCTCTGCATTGAACTGGATCACCCCCATATCACTGGCGAAGCGGAGCAAAAACAGACATATGTCTTATAGAGGTAATATTTGAGGCAGGTGCCTGCACAGAGACTGGAGCAACAGCAGGGATGGCCTGCCCCATATGTTGTACCTGAATAGACACAGTGGGAGGATCCAGGTGAGCATGGCAAATCAGGAGTGTCTGTAATGATATGGCAAACTGAATCATGCGGTGGTCCTGCTCATTCAATCTGGAAAAAATATTACCATTAGGTAGACCATTTGCATCTTCTGAATTCATGGCCTTCGCCTACTATCAAAAACCATGAATCAGACAGAGACAGAAGATGCAGTTAAAATCACACCTTTTAATATAATGGTAAAAATGGTACAAATAGTAAACGTAGTCAAAACTTAGCCAGGGTACAATAGCCAAAAGTGGGTAGTCAGAACAAACCAGTAAATCAGGAAGGCAGAGATCCGCATAGTTGGAGGCAGCAGACAGCATCAGGAAGCCAGCTGAGCACTGAGAAGGGAGGGCTGAGAGCCCAGCCCTGACAGCCGGTCAGCAGAGTCTGGACAGTTGCGCTCTTTTATCTGTCACATATTCCCATTCAGAAAGCACGCTGGATACAGGGCAGCCCAGCAGCTCAATTGCATACTGGGCAAGTTTTGCCCAGTGGTCTATTCTCAAGACCCAGTAACCCAGTGGATCATCAACTGGAAAGCTCTCCATGTCGGTTTTCACCCCTAGATAATCTCCCACCATATGATGCAGACGCTGGCAATGAAATGTCGAAGCTGAAATATCCCAAGGCGCCAACGGGAAAATAATTTTTTTTTCATTTCTCACGGAGGTGGCCCCCTTCTCCACTGCTCCCCTCTCAAACTAGCCTTTCCAAGAGACTGTAACCTAGCAGAGTCTGGAAAGGCATTACATAAACTCTTCTTTAAGGTGTCCTCAAGATATTTCACCCTCTGCTCTTTCTGTGAGAACAGGATGAGTTCCAAGACTTTCCCTTTGTGATGGTGGTCAAGAAGCAGTGGCAGCTGGTGCTCAAAATGTTTGGGGGCAAAATTCTAAAAAATACAGAAAAACAAAATCAAGTAAAAAATCATGCAAAAGTCGCTCTGCAGGCTGTAAATGGCTGTGATGGGGCATTCTTCTGGGAGCTGTGACAAGTCCCAGAAGATTGCAGGGAGGGAGGGGGGAGGGAAGAGGTGAACTTCCTTCCGGCGCCGCTGAGCCAGGGGAGGAAGTGGGAGCTGGGTGCCTGTAAAAACAGAACACCTGCTTCTCCCCCAAAAAAATTACATGCCAAATGTGGCATGTCACGGGGTCACCTGCACTTAAAGCAGAAGTTCCATTTTTGGGTGGAACTCTGCTTTAAGTGTCAGTTACTGGCAGTAGCAGTTAGTAACAGTTTAAATATCAGTTAGTGGCAATGTATTTGTCAGCTAGTGTTAGGATCGAGTTCACCGACTGTTGGCATGGTGGTGCTCTGGGCTGATTGCTTCAGTTCCAGTGTCCACCAGCAGGTGTCTCCTAAAGATCAGCAGGACCCAGTGATCAGTTCCAAATGGTCTCAGCTGCTAGCAGGACATATAATGCTTCTCCCACTAGCACATGGCATGTCAGTGTTTTGATTGCAATTCTTACTGCTAGATCCTTATGCCTGTGTATCCTGCTCCTGAGTCAGGATTGCATCCTGTACCCTGCTGCTTACTCCTGCTCCTTGTTCCTGTACCCAGTCTTGATTCCCCCCTTCTTTGCATCTCTGGTATTTCCTGTTATCCATGTCCCTGATTTTGTATATATTTTGTATATAGTGATTTGCTAGGTTAATTAGGTGTATCGCCCTCCTAGGTAGGTGCTAGAGTGAGTGTATATATTTTTTGGTTTCTCTGCTTAACCGCTTGCCGCCTGCCAGCCGTCATGTGACGGTCAGGTGGCGCGGCTCTTGTTCTGGGTGGGCGTCATATGACTTCCGTCCATTTTAACAGGACATGCGCACGATCGTGTGCGCGCGGCCCTGTACATTTGGTGGCAGCTGAGACATCGCTCGCCACTGAGGGGGGTGAACAGCCATTGGGCATGGCTGTTTACCATGTGATTGACTGTGATGAAGTCACTGCCAATCACAGATGGTACAGCCCCACTATGCATGTGATTGCAAGCTCGCTGCTCGTGCATGTCGGCAGTAGCGTGTTCTTGGGAACACTGCTTGTCACCGACGCTGGTAAACAGCCATTGGTCAGTGGCTGTTTAAGACGTGATTGGCTGTGATCCTTTCACTAAACGTAAACATAGATCGGTAACAAGATGTTACAAGGTTCTCCTCCTCACACACTGATCGTGAAGGAGATTGCGGTAATATCTCGTTACGTCTCGTACCTGTCACAGTTTATCTGAGTACCTGTCACACACACGGTCCATCTGAGTACCTGTCACAGTTCCTCCGAGTACCTGTCACAGTCCATCTGAGTACCGAGTACCTGTCACAATCCATCTGAGTACCCGAGTACCTGTCACAGTTCCTCTGAGTACCTGTCACAGTCCACCTGTGTGTCTGTCACAGTTTCATATTAGTACCGAGCACCTGAGTACCTGTCATAGTTCATCTGAGTACCCAAGTACCTGTCACAGTCCATCTGAGTACCTGATTGCCTGTCACAGTTCAAATTAGTAATGAGTACCTGAGTATCTGTCACTGCCCTTCGCAGTACCCGAATACCAGTCACCAACCCATCAGAATCCCCGAGTACCTATCTGTAGCCCATCAGAGTACCCGAGTACCTGTCAGCAGGCCATCAGAGTACCTGAGTACCTGTCACCAGCCCATCAGAGTACCCGAGTACCTATCTGCAGCCCATGCCTCATAGATTATATGTTGGTGTGTTTGCTTTTCCAAATGGGGTAGTTTTGTGGGTAATTCCACTGTCCTGGTGCTCAAGGACCAAAAAAGTGCGATAGGTAGGAATGAAATGAGATGTGTCATTTATGCTCCTAGAATGCCTGAAGGTACTACTTCGATGTTGAGCCTCTGTATGTGGCCAGGCTGTGTAAAAGTCTCACACATGTGATATTGCCATACCATGCATTTATTATTATTAATGTATTTTGGGGTGTAATTTTTGCTATATTCATCCTATGTGTTAGAAATATCTTATAAATTGACAACTTTGTGTAAAACAAAAGGGTTTAATTTTTTTTTTACACATTTTCCAAAAACTTCTGGGAAAAAATGTACAGTTCAAAAGACTCATTATGCCTTACAGATTATACGTTGGGGTGTTTGCTTTCCAAAATGGGGTCATTTTGTGGGCAATTCCATTGTCTTGGTGCTCCAGGGCCTTCAAAAGTGTAATAGGTGGTTGAAAAATGAGATATATCATTTATGCTCAATGTTGGGCCTTTGTATGTGGCCATGCTGTGTAAAAGTCTCACACATGTGGTATCACCATACTCAGGAAGAGTAGCAGAATATATTTTGGGGTGTCATTTGTTGCACGCATATGCTGTGTGTGAGAAATAACCTGAGAATATGACAACAATTTTGTAAGAAAAAAAAAATCGTCATTTTGCAAAGAATCGTGGGAAAAAATTACAATTTAAAAAACTCATCATGCTACTTACTTAATACTTTGGAATGTCTACTTTCTAAAAAGGGGTCATTTGGGGGGTATTTGTACTTTCCTGACTTGTTAGGGTCGGTTCAGACAGGGGCAACACGACTTTCAACACGACTTTTGGGGGCGACTTGAACATGACTTAGACACGACCTGGGGCAACTTACAACACGACTTTAAGTCGCCCCAGGCCAGGCGACTTTTGCCGTGGCCAATCAGAGAATGAGCTCTCATGGGGTAACTCCACGCCAAATAAAAAAAAAAAAACGGCATGGGCTCCCCCTCCGAGAGCATACCAGGCCCTTAGGTCTGGTATGGATTTTAAAGGGGAACCCCCTACGCCGAAAAATGGTGTGGGGGTCCCCCCCAGATGCATACCAGACCCTTATCCGAGCATGCTACCCGGCCGGCCAGGAAAGGGGGTGGGGACGAGCGAGCGCAATTTTTTTTTTATAAATTTGGCGTGGATTTCCCTCTTGAGAGCTGATAATTCTGTGAGAGTCGCCTCCGCATAGACGGAGATCCGACTTGGAGGTGACCTCCATTGAAATCAATGGGTGCCAGTCGCCCACAAGTCGGATTGAAGTAGTACAGGAACCTTTTCTGAAGTCGGTGCGACTTCAGTAGTGTGCATTAAGATGGCTCTCATTCACTTACATTGATTTTTACATGTTGTGCGACCTGACGTGACTAGGGGCGACCTGAAGTCGGATCTGAGTCGCCCCTGTGTGAACCGGCTCTTAGTGTCTCAAGAAATGACATACACCTGATGTACTGAAGGCCTGATCAGATGTGATACATTTTCAGTGATTGGCACCATAGTTTGTAGACTCTATAACTTTCACAAAGACCAAATAATATGCACTAATTTGGGTTATTTTTTTACCAAAGCTATGTAGCAGTATACAGTTTGGCCAAAATTTCTGAAGAAAAATTACTAATTTGCTAAATTTTATGACAGAAACAAATAAAAAGGCATTTTTTTCACAAAACTCTGGTCTGGGTAGGAAGGGGGTGTAAGTGCCCTGTATTGAGGTGGTTAACTGGGAGACAGCCAGGCAAATGTATGTGCTGTTTAACAAAGAGCTGTCATTTATTAGTAAGGTCTGCTCAGTGTGCTCTGGTGCTGCCCATGCTGTCTTGATGTTTCACACTGGTCTAGGAGCTATGGGAGGTACTGGACAGTGGATGGAAACCTTACAGATGAGAGCATGACTGTCCATACAGCTCTGGCCAATTAGAAAGGGATTTGCTACCAATGCATGCTGGGTGACTGTATTTATATTTGATGAGCATGTGAGTTCAGGGTCTTCCTCTAGAGAGAGGTCTAGGTGGGGAGGGGGCTGCTGCCTCTCCTCAAAACAGGCTGCCATGCAGCCTCATGAGGGCGACCTGAGGTCCTGAAACACTGAAGCTGCAACCCATGATTCTTGTGAGAGCTGACTTAGGGAGGATGTCCAAGGATCCTGTCTGGTACTGCTGAGGAAGGCTGCCGTTGGTGCTTCAGGAGCGTGGTGAGTACAGACCCCCCTACAGGGTATCCCTGGGACTTGTACTGTTAGATCCCCCTCTGGGTGCTAGAAGTCAGCTGCTGATTGCAAGCTAAAAGGGGACACTGGCTAGTGTCTTGGAGACAAAGTTCACTGAGTTCCTTTTGCTACAAAGGGACTTGTTCATACCATATTGCTGCTGAATAGTCCTACTGGATGGACTGGTGTCTTTATTCAACCTTACTAACTATGTAACTATGTACTGTTATTCTTCTACACAGTTCTAGTGAGAGAGTTGTCCTCACCTGTGAATAGTTAATTTGGAGTATCATACTAAATCCCTTCTCCTATCCAAGTTCTCCAAATAAAATACAAAAAACAAATCCCCTAGGTCATTGGAGACAACGAGCAGAAGAGTGTGCACCTGGCTGTGTGAAAATACCCTGTAACTGGCTTCGGATCAATGAAAGACCTGGGCACAAAAATTCAAGAGGCTCCTGCGGAGGTAGCGCTACACAAGGGGGCTCGTCAGTCCGGGATCATGCTCTGAATTATCGCAGTAGTTGCTGCTGGCAACGGCTGAATAAGTGTTCAAGAAATTGTCATGTCCCAAGAAAGTGTTATGTCTTGCTGTGTGGATTGCGGGACCGCAACTGAAGAGAAACAGTATTGTGTCATGGAGGGGAATATCTGCTCTATAGTTGCCAATGCATTTTCAAGTGATGGCATGGAGTGAGTTAGAAGCTGCCCGGAAAGAGGCAGGGGTATTTCACCAGATGTTACTATCTGCATTTCAGCACAGTTGAGCCCAGCCCTGACAGTACCCCCTCCTCAACGACCCCTCCCCCTCGGAGGACCAAGCTTGAGGGGAAAATGTCTATGGAAATCATGGAGGAGGACAGGGACATGTTCGTCCGAGGATGAGACCCAAGAGCGTTCCTCCGGACCATACCCTTTCCAATGCACCAGGTACTGTATGCGCCCACGAAACCTACGGGAGTCAACAATGGACTGTACTTCATACTCCTCATGGTTCTCAACCTTTACAGGGTGAGGACGTGGCACCAAGGTGGTAAAGCGTTTGCAGACCAAAGGTTTTAGTAAGGAGACATAAAATACATCCGAATTACGCATATTAGAAGGAAGGTCTATCGTGTAAGCCACTGGGTTAATCCTGCGAAGAATATGGAAAGGCCCAATAAACCGAGGTGCGAACTTCAGTGAGGGAACATGAAGTCAGAGGTTGTGAGATGACAGCCAGACTCTGTCCCCGACCTGGTAGGAAGGCGCAGATAGGCGTCTGCGATCAGCATGGAGTCTGTACCTATTATTAGCATGTTGCAAAGCCTCCTGGACTTGTGCCCAAGTGGAACGAAGACCACGCAGATGCTCCTTGAACGCAGGAATATTCAGCGGAACAAACGAGTCAGGCAAAATGGAAGGTTGGAAACCATAATTAGCCATAAATGGGGACAATCGGGAAGCAGAATTTAAGGCACTGTTGTGAGCAAACTCTGCCCACGATAATAGGTCTGACCAGTTATGATGGTCAGAGATAGCAACATAGGAATTGTTCCAAGGACCAATTGGCTCATTCTGCAGCCCCATTAGACTGTGGGTGATACGCAGAGGAGAAATAAAACTGAATTCCCAACTGTGCACAAAAGGCTCACCAGAACTGGGACACAAACTGACTACCCCTGTCCGAGACAATTACCTTGGGTAGCCCAAGTAAGCGAAAGATCTCCCGAGCAAAAATGGAAGCCGGTTCCTTAGAAGTGGGCAACTTCTTAAGTGGAATACAATGACATATCTTTGAGAACCGGTCAACCACCATAAGGACAACTGTGTTGCCCTGGGAGTTGGGTAACTCCACAATGAAATCCATAGACAGGTGGGTCCAGGACCTCTCTCCATTGGGTATGGGTTGTAGGAGGCCCACTGGAAGGTGTCATGGAGTCTTACCCTGAGCAGCTACAAAGGCAGTTACATCAGCACGTAGGCTAGGCCACCAGAATTGTTGGGAAATGGCCCAAAAGAGTTGATTCCTCCCAGGGTGGCCAGCAGCCTTGGGAGAATGGTAAGTCTGAAGCACGGCACTATGGAGACTCTCTGGGATAAAGCAGCGGTCACAAGGTTTCTCAGGAGGAGCATGGACCTGATCTGCAAGAATTTTGTCACCTAAAGCAGAAGTGAGACTGGAGCGAACGGTAGCCAGAATACAATCAGGAGGAATCACAGGAACCGGAAGGACTCCAACTTGGAAGTGGAGGAAAATTGTCGTGACAAGGTGTCTGCCCTTACATTCTTAGTGCCGGATAAAAATGAGACAATTTAATTGAAACTTGACAAGAAAAGAGCCCGTCGTGCCCTACTGGGAGAGAGGCGTTTAGCCTCAGACAAGAATGTGAGATTCTTATGGTCAGTAATGAGAACTGGCACAGTGGTACTTTTGAGGAGATGTCACCATTTTTCAGGGCTAAAATGATCGCCAACAGCTTTCAGTCACCAATCTCGTAATTGCACTCCGCGGGTGACGATTTTTTGGAAAAGTAGCCCCAAGGATGCATATCGCTCTCAGAGGTAGGACGTTGAGAAAGAAGGGCGCCAACACCAGTCTCAAAAGTATCAACCTTAAGGATAAAAGGTAACATAGGATCAGCAGTGGAAATGATATAACCTAGGAATTTAACCTGTTCACGATGGAACTCGCACTTCTCCAGTTTACAATAAAGATTGTTCTCTCTTAGTTTCTGAAGCACATGACAGACATCTGTGTGGTGGCTCTCCAGGGACTTGGAAAATATGAGGATATCATTGAGATAAACCACCACACATAACTGCAACAAATCTCGGAGGACATTGTTAATAAATTCCTGGAAAACTGCCAGGGCGTTACAAAGGCCAAATTATGAGGTACTCATAATGGCCTGTTCGGATATTAAATGCAGTTTTCCACTCGTCGCCCTCCTTAATCCTCAGGAGATTGTATGCCCCTCTCAAATCAAGCTTTGTGAAAACCGTTACTCCCTTGAGGCGGTCAAATAATTCCGTAATCAACGGAATCGGATAGGCATTCTTAATCGTGAAATGATTGAGACCCCTATAATCAATACAAGGTCTCAATTCACCACTCTTCTTCTTCACAAAGAAGAAATCAGCACCAGCAGGAGACAAGGATTTGTGGTTGAAACCTTGAGAAAGTGCATCTGCAACATACTCATCCATGGCCTTACCCTCCAAGATTGACAAAAGGTAAACCCGGTCACGAGGGGGTATGGCACCAGGTTAAAGGTCAATTGTGCAAACATATGGCTGGTGTGGACACAAACTACCGATCTGACCTCTGTCAAAGACATTGCTAAAATGGCGGTACTCCTCCGGCAGGGAGGAGAGTGAAGAGGTGGTTGGCCAACTTTTAGAAGAAGCATGTCTCACTGCATTGTGGTGACCAGGAGAGAACCTCAGCACAGAGCTAATCAAAAGAGGGGTTGTGCCTCTGTATCCAAGGATAACCAATAACCAGCGGAAACTTAGGTGAGGAAAAAACTTGCAATTGGATTATCTTATGGTGAAGAGCCCCTACGGCCATGGACAAATGGAACCGTCTCATGAGTCACATGGGCAGGCTGTAGAGGTATCCCATCAAGAGCCTCAATGGCAAGTAGAGTGTCACACAGCTTCAGGGGAATCGAGTGCTTCGATACAACGGCAGCATCAATGAACAGGCCTGCAGCCCCAGAGTCGATTATAGCCTGCATCTCGATGGATGACTCAGCCCAAGAAAGGGTGACCGAAACCAGGGGCTTATATTTCTGGATAACTGGGGATAAAACAATGCCACCTAAGGTCCATCTGTGATAGGACCTCAAGGTTCAAGCGTTCCCTGGACGTTTAGGACAAGACTTCAAAAAGTGACCTGCCTGGCCACAGTAAAGGCACAATCTCTGCCTCCTCCTAAAGGCTCTCTCATCCACAGAGAGACGCGTGAAACCCAAGTGCAAGGGTTCAATTTCACTGACCGACTCAGTAACAGGAGGCATGGGAGGTGAGGGAAGCAAGGGTGGGACTGCAAAGCTCGGAGACAAACGTACAGGAGGCTTCCACAAGCGCTCCTTAAAAGAGAGTCTTTTTCTGAGTCTGGAGTCAATGAGGATGGCAAACGTGATCAACTTCTCCAGCTCAGTGGGTATATCTCGGACTGCTATCTCATGATGGTATCTGAGAGACCATGAGAAATAGCAGCCTCAAGGGCCTCATTGTTCCACGCAACCTCTGCTGTCAGAGTACTGAATTCAATGTCATAGTCGGCAACTGTTCTAGTACCCTGTTTGATAGACAGGAGGCACTTGGCAGCAGAAGCAGAGCATGCTGGAACGTCAAATATCCTTTTAAACAAAGCCACAAACTCAGGGTAGCTCAAGACAACATGTTTTTGCATCTCCCATAGAGGGTTTGCCCAGGCCAAGGCGCTCTCAGAAAGCAAAGATATCACAAAACCTACTTTGCTTCTGTCTGTGGGAAACGCCTGAGGCAGCATCTCAAAATATCTCAACCTGGCTGAGAAACCCTCTGCATTGGACTGGATCACCCCCAAATTGCTGGGGAAGCAGAGCAGAGCCAGACATATCTCTTACAGAGGTAATACTCGAGGCGGTAGCCTGCACAGAGACTGGAGCAGCAGCAGGGTCGGCCTGCAACATAGGTTGTACCAGGGCGGCCACAGAGATTCCAGGTAAGCCGTGTGACCCAGGATCGTTTGTAATGCAATGGCAAACTGATCCATGCGGTGATCCAGTTCATCCAATCTGGAAAAAATATTACCAAGTGGATTGACTGCATCTTCTGAATTCATGGCCTTCGCCTACTGTCAGAAACCATGATATCAGGCCTAGACAGAAGTACAGTTAAATCACACTTGTTTAATGATAAAAGTAAAAAGAACAAACGTAGTCAAAACATAGCCAAAGTTCAGTAACCGGAACGGATAGTCAGCCAAGACAGAAGTCAGGGATCAATGTAGTGGAACAGCAAGCAGGATCTGGAGGCAGAAGGGATGTCAGCAAAGCCAGTCTTGAACAGGATCGCAGGAGAAAATTTCTGTGATGTTGACCAAGACAAAGGCAGAGTTCCTCTGGACTGGACGGCTTAAGTAGGCAGAACTGATGAGCAGGATATCATCAACAGCTGAGTAACTGTGGAGAGATAGGAACTAGTTCAGAGAAGGAAGGGCTGGGCCCAGCCTTGACAGTGGCCTGGTATGATCCAGGAGGGAGGGCATACTTGCTTGTCCCCCCCCACTTTCCTGACCTGCCGAGCTGCGTGCTCAGATAAGGGTCTGGTGTGGATTATGTGGGGGACCCCATGCCATTTTTTTTTTGCGTGGGTGTTCCCCTTACAAACCATATCAGACTCAAAGGGCCTAGTGTTGTCGGGATCAAAGTCAGATCCCGTTCAATGAAGTCAGACATGAAGTCGCAGGGCAAAGTTGGATCCACAGTCATACAACTGTCGTGTTGTACCAGTGTGAACCCAGCCTTAAAGAGGAAGTAAACTTCCCTTTGATTGTTTGTACCTGTAGGTAAGCCTATAACAAGACTTACCTATAGGTACTGTAAATATTTCCTAAACTTGCACCATTTAGGAGATATTTACTGTACACGCTGCCAACGACCCTCTGGGCAGTCACACAGCCGGAGTCCGTGGATGAAGCCTCCAGCAGTGACAACAAGGGCTTCGTTTGCAGGTAAGTTTCACATAATGTGCTAGTATGCGATGCAATATGCCTTTATTTTGCAGGTCAGCAAAAAGAAAAAAGAAAAAAAAAGAGGCGGCATTGACTTCCTTTGACAAGAAAAAAAATGGAATCTGATTGGTTCCTGTGCTGAGCTGCACCAGATTTTGCACTCACCAGTTTTAGTAAATCAACATCTTTGACTCTCTAGAATGCTCCTTTTATATCCAATCATGTTACTGACCTGTTGCCAATTAACATAATTAGTTTCAAAATGTTATTCCAGATCTCCCTAGCTAACACCAGCTTTTTGCTACCCTGTCCCAACTTTAGAGGTGTTTTGCTGTCATCAATTTTAAACTTACCTTATTTTCTTCTTAACCACTTGCCTACTGGGCGATATCACCCCCTTCCTGCCCAGGCCAATTTTTAGCATTCAGCGCTGTCACACTTTGAATGACAATTGCGCGGTCATGCTACATTATACCCAAATTACATTTCTATCACTTTTTTTTTCACACAAATAGAGCTTTCTTTTTGTGGTATTTAATCACCACTGTTTTTTTTTTCAATCGTTTTTATTGGGTTTTACAAATAGAACATTTTATAATCAAATGCGTACAAGACATCATAATGATACAGTAGTTTGTAGGACATGAACTGTAACACGTTAGATCAAGTATTATAAATTTGTCAGTTACTGTTATAGATTAGAACATATATAGATACTAAGCTTTATGTGTCTTAATCGCCTAGATTAATGAGATTGACAAGGTATTATGTCATTGCATTTGAAAAAAACTGAGTTATGAAATATAAAAAACAGAACTAAGAATAAGAGTCAAAAAATGCAGCTAGTTACAATATACAGTTATGTACTGGAAGCTTTATCTCAGATCCTGTTGTTGATATATAAGAAGTAATGCCAACATCAACTTTCCTTTTGTACCATTTGGTCCATGGTTCCCATATCTTAATAGTGTGTAATTAATTACCATTTCCGGAAGCAAAGAGTTATTCATATATACCGTGAGTATTGATTAATTGTGTGGCTTCAGAAATTTCTGGGTGTTTTATATCCTTCCAATGCCTAAGGCCCCTTTCACACTGGGGCGGGAGCGGCATCAGCGCTAAAGCCGCGCTATATTTAGTGCCGCTTTACTGTCGTTTTAGCAGCCGCTAGCGGGGCGGTTTTAACCCCCGCTAGCAGCCGAAAAAGGGTTAAAACCACCCGCAAAGCGGCACTTTGCCGGCGGTATAGCCACGCTGCCCCATTGATTTCAATGGGTAGGAACGGCTTAGGAGCGGAGAATACACCACTCCTTCACCGCTCCAAAGATGCAGCTAGTAGGACTTTTATCACCATCTTGCTAGCGCAGCGCTCCAGTGTGAAACACACTGGAGTGAAAGGGGCCAGATTTTTTCAGGCATTACAGGCGCTATTTTTAGCGCTGTGGCGCCTGAAAAACGCCCCAGTGTGAAAGGGGCCTTACCAGGGTTAGACGGGCTGCTAAGAGGATGTGAGATAGTGAAGTTCTCATATGGTGGGGGATAATGTCCATCTCCAGAGAGAGCAATGCCATACCCAGAGACGGTTCCAGATTAAGTTTAAGCACCTGCGAAATAAGATTGTATATCCGCTTCCAGAATTGTGTTATGACAGAGCAAGCCCATAAAAGTTGGAATAGTGTACCCGTTGCCCCACATTGTCTCCAGCAAAGGGGAGACACCTCTGGTACAAATTTGGACAGCCTATACGGTGTGAGGTACCAACGCAGTGTTATTGTTTGGAAAAGTTCACAAAGGCTAGCACTTTTGATGGAGGTATATGTTACATTTAGAGCCATTTGCCATTGATCTTCCAAGTATGTCCTGTGGAAGTATCTTTCCCATGTTTGCATGGGTGGTGATTTGGTAAATACTAGTTTGTTTTGAATGTGTGAATAAAATAGTGATATTCCTTTGGTGTTTGTGTGCTCTGCTAGGTAATACTTAGCTATATGCCATGGAAGAGATGTGTTCAGTTAGGAAGACTGTTTAATTAAATGTGAAATTTGAAGGTATCTATATTGTTCCGAAGAGGGAATAGAGAATTCCAATTGGAGAGATCTAAATGTTTTAATAGCAGGTCCCACAAATAGGTCCTCCAATTCCAATTCCCTGTCGGACCTCCAACCTCCAATTAGATAGGGAAATACCCAGTATAAGGAGAGAGAGAGCTGATAATGGGAATTTCAGTGGAGTATGGAGTATGCTTGATGCATGGAGGTATATGCGTTGTGAGGATCCCCCATGCCTCAATGGACGCTAGTATAGTGGGCCCTGTAGGTAGCATCCACAGTATGGCGACCTTTTGTAAACCCAGATTGATCTAAGTGCACTAAAGATGGGAGTAGATATACTAATCTTTTAGCCAAAGGTTTAGCACAAAGTTTTAAATCGTTGTTCAGCAACGAGATGGGTCTGAAATTCTGTGGTGTAATAGGGTCCTTTCCCGACTTCGGTGGTGCCACTGTCAATGCTTTAAGCATCTCCGAAGGGAAAGACGACGAGGAGACAGCATTGTTGTAAATTTCAACCAACTGAGGGGCTAGTACTGATTTAAATGCTCTGTAATATTCCCCCGTATATCCATCTGGTCCCAGTGACTTGTTGTTGGGAAGGGAATCAATGGCTTTGACTATTTCTGCCTTGGAGAATGGGGAATTTAGGTCTTCTAATTGAGCTTCTGTTACGTGGGGGAGTTAAATTTTATCCAGAAACTCTAATATCCCGGAATTGGTGGGTTGAGGTGTGGCTGAGTCATCTTTCATGTTATAAAGAGAACTGTAATAGCTGCTGAATGCACCAGCTATAGCCTGTGGATAATGTAGTCTTTCTTGAGTATTGGGATGAATTATTTATTTATTATTTTTTTTGTGTCTCTGCCCCTTGAGACGATTGGCTACAAGTTTGCCTGCTTTGTTACCACTTACATAATAAGTAATTTTAAGGCGTTTATAAATTTTCTCAAAGTTATCGAATAGGGTTAGGCATAATTTATACCTAAGCTGCGTTAATTGCTCAGAAACTGATAGGGAAATGTTTAACTTGTTTTGGACTTCTAAGGTATGAATGTTGGAGATGATGTCCTGTATATGCTGTCTCCTCTGTCTCTTAGCCCTTGCTCCTGATTTTACTAATACTCCTCTCATATATGCCTTATGGGTGTTTCATACAACCATAGGATCTGACACAGAATTAGCATTGCAAGAGAAATATTCAATTAGATCTTTCTGAAGGATACCTTTGGAAGGATCAGCCTGGAAAAGTATTGCGTTGAACTGCCAAACAAAGGTAGTATTAGCATTTGGTGAGTCATCAACCGAGAGCGTCACCGAGGCGTGATCCGACCATGTAATGGTGTTGATTTTTGAGGCTGTGATTTTAGGTATCAACCATTTGTCCGTGAGAAAAAGGTCCAACCTAGTGTAGATTCTGTGGCTTGTAGAGAAAAAAAGACTAGTCCTTTTCGGTGTCATGATGGCATCTCCACGCGTCATATAGTTCATACGTGTGCAGAATTGGTTGTAGTGAGTGATGATGTCTATTTGAGTGGGATGCAGAATCCATCTGCGGGTCAGGAGGGAGACTGAAATCTCTGCATAACAGGAGAAAGCCCTTTTGCACCTGATTGACCTTTTTAAGGTCAATCAGGTGCAAATGCAATTGTGAATGTGAATGCAACTGTGTTTTTAATGGCGGTTAATACTCCCCTCTTCTTGGATGAGGTATTTGCTGTGAACACATGGTGAAACTTGGGATGAGTGCATTTGGGCATTTTTTGGTTATGGAAATGAGCCTCTTGGGCACAGAGGATATCACAGTTATGTTGGGTTGCCTCATTCCACAATGATTTCCTTTTTGCTGGGTGGTTGAGACCCTTAGCATTAATGGTTAAAAAGGTCATTGTCATGGTGGAGTGGGTTTAGGTGACAGCATGTGTACATTGTGTGTGAAAC
This sequence comes from Lithobates pipiens, assembly GCF_037356315.1. Taxonomy (NCBI): domain Eukaryota; kingdom Metazoa; phylum Chordata; class Amphibia; order Anura; family Ranidae; genus Lithobates; species Lithobates pipiens. The sequence goes on along the minus strand of NW_027507728.1, from coordinate 271,435 downwards.
ACTTACATCATTTAGCGAAGATTCCCTGATCGCTGTGGATGAGGCTTTAGTATCAGGATGCATCCAGATAATCAAGCGTTCTGTCCATTGACTCCAAGAGTGTACTAGAATGATCATGTAACTAACTGCAAAGAGAAGTATCAAACAAGTCAGTGAACGTAGAGCAAGAAAAACAAAAACAAGAATCTGCGGAAAGCAGTTGTAGGTCATGGTGACCTGGGTGTAGCTAATAGCCACTCAAACTTTTAGGAAAAAAGTAGAAATCACAGTCTCGCTTGGTCGACTGTCTCTGAACAAGGATAAGAAGAAAAGAAAAATTGTGGTTGTGGACTGCCTATTGTGCATATTAATGATGCGCGCAAGCATTTTTGGAGTTAACCAGATTCCAGACTTCCTCAGGGAGGTTCGGGCTGTGGTTAATGGCTCCTTGAGAGGGTTCTTCAGGGATGATATGCCATGTTTTAAGTAGGTCTACGCCTTTTGGGACTGAGTCTACTGTATAATATTTTCAATCCTTGGTGATGATCAATTTGGTTGGGAATCCCCATCTGTAGGTAATCTTGTGGTTTCTAAGGGCCTTAGAAATGGTGTTAAGGCTTCTTCTTTTTTGTAGAGTGAATTGGGACAAGTCGGTGTAGAATTGCAATTCTTTGTGTTGTTCCGGAAGGAGGTCTTTATTGCGCACAGCAGACATTAGACGCTCCTTCACATGAAAAAAGTGCAAGCGCAGAATAATGTCTCTTGGCACTTTATCTGGGAGATAAGAGGGTTTTGGTAGCCTGTGGATTCTGTCCATTGTAACATCTAATTCAGTCAGGTCAGGCAGGATAGAAGTGAATACTTGAGCAACATATGTGCGTAGCTCTGACTGTTGAATGGACTCGGGGACCCCTCTTATTTTTTAATTGTTCCTCCTGGAACGGTCTTTAATATTTGCACTATTGGCCCTGACTGCCTCCATCTCCTCTTCCTGGTTATCATGTGCGTCAATAAGGCTATTTATTGTGGAGGCATATGTCAGGGCTGGCTTAGCCCTTCCTCCTCTGGGCTGGCCGCTCAGCTGTTGGCTAATTGACAGCTTTCTTCTCTTTCCACAGTTACCAGCTGTTCCCGATGATGCTCGTCTGACCTGCCTATTTAAAGCCTTCCAGCGCACTTTTTCCTTTGCCTTTGCGTTGGTCACTTCACAAGGAACCATCTCCTGCTGTTTGTTTCAAGACTGGCTTGCTGACATTCCACCTGGCTTCTTATCCTGCTTGCGGTTGCTCTCCTTGGATCCCTGACTTCCGGCCTGGCTGATTACCCGATCTGGATAATGAACTTTGGACTGGCTGACTACCCGATCTGGCTACAGGACTCTGGCTATGCTTGACTACGCTTTTTTCTATTTACCTTTTTTTTTTATTAATAAACAAGTGTGATTTGATTGTACTTCTGTCTCTGTCTGTTTCATGGTTCCTGACAGCATAGTCCCCCATCTTTGTTTCCACATGATCCACCCTTGCTGACACTGACTGAATTTCTCTCTCAAATTGGTTGACACATGCCATAATATCATTATGGAGTGAGCTTCTAAGTGATACTAGCATTTCTTTGAGGGTGGTATCTAATACCGGCCAATTGCTAGTAGGGAAGTGATCTATTGAGTTGGGAAGCTCCCTGATATCGTCCCCTGAATCTAGGCCCACGCTCACCTCCCGAGTTGAATCCTTTACATCCAGCCTGAATCTGGCCTTTTCAGGGCTCCCCGATGCAGATTTGGATTGGGGGGAGTGTTGGCTACTCTGTGGCATGTTCCTTTTCAGAGGATTGTTCTTTTTCTGCCCATTCTGGGGAGTGCTGGCTGCGGATGGAATCGGAGAGCCGGCGCCATCTTGTTTCTGCTCCAGTGTGTAGAAATCCATTAGCCTCTGCGGCTGCTGGTGCCCCCTTCGCTTGTTTGTCATGCCGATCGGTTTCTGTGTGACTCAATCTCAGATGCTGGGTGTCCAGATCCAGGTTATTTTGGCTGCTGTCTGCCACTATATCCCTGTTGAGACGGAAGCTCCATTCTCATGCAGCCATCCCGGTCCTCGGCAAGCTCCGCCCTCTAGGTTGTAGTATTTATGTGGTCAAAAGATGATTTTGTCTGTAGCTTACTATGCAGAATACATTTGCCCTGCTACATGTGGCCTGTTAGCTGCATCCATGACACAGGAAGTGTTTTTTTAATTTTTTGCTAAACAAATGAAAAAAGACAGAATTTAAAGTTTTTCAAAGTTTGTTGTAAAATTTTGCAAACAGGTAATTTTTTATCCTTCACTGAGGGGCACTGATAAGGCTACTGTCATGGTTTTGCAATAGTTTGCTTGCCTGTTTCCATGTGTTCATCTCTAGAGACCAGCCGACCCTCATCTGACTGCTTTTGTAATCCATCCTCTGGCATGACTCCACCCTAGCTCCTATCAGAGAGCTCTATATTAACCTGTGCACTGCAGGCCAGGCCTGCTGATCAACCTTTGTGTGTTAGCTTCCTGTTACCTGCCGTGTACTCTGCTGTTGTTCCGTTACCGACTTTGGCGTGTCCTTGACTATCCCTGTTTGCCTGTGATCCTGACCTTTTGGCGTGTCCCCGACTATTCCTGTCTGCTTCTGGCCCCGACCTTGGCTTTGTCCCTCACCATCCCTATCCTCCTGTTGCCTACTGTGGGTGTGAGCTGGGGAACCCTGGGGGTCGCGACCTGGAGCCAGTTGCAGCCAAGTCCATCCTCACTACTAGAGGCGCTGGTGAACACCTGCTGGCTCTTACACTCCGCGCCCCAGGGTATCTTACGCTCTAACCCCGGTGGGATCCCCCGTCCGCAGCAGTCAGCCGTAGGGTCCACAACCTTGTGGTGCACTCCTGACCCCTACGGTGTGCATCTGTCACCTCGTCTCGAGGTGACCTGACAGCTACACTGATAGGCTGCACTGATGAGCACTGATAGGTGGCACTGATTGGCAGCACTGGTGGGCACTCTTTAGACTGCACTGATCACGGGAGGACGTTCATGGACCCCCCCCCCCCCCGGGAAAAATAAGCCCGTGCTGTTGCCGTCTTTCGGCTATAATGCGAGGGAAAACTGGTTAAAATGGTACATTTTCCCAGTTTAAACATTTGATATGTTTTCTATTGTGAATAAATTATGGGTTTATGAAATTTGCAAATCATTGCATTCTCTTTTTATGTAGATTTTACACAGACTCCCAGTTGTTGAATTTGGGGTTGTATCAATTAATACAAGGTATCCTTTTTCTGGCTGAGGTGAGAGGGGGGGGGGAGGGGTGACATCATGATTGCTACATCAACCAATCAAAGGAAGCCTTGTATTAATTGATAAAAATACAAGGATTCCTGTGAATGACTGAGGAGCGCTCAGCCCCACACCAGGAGCTAAGTCCCTGTACCACGGTGCTGTATATTTTACATTGCTGATATTACATATACAGTATCTCACAAAGTTTACCCCTCACATTTTTGTAAATATTTTCTTCTATCTTTTCATGTGACAACACTGAAGAAATGACACTTTGCTACAATATAAAGTAGCGAGTGTACAGCTTGTATAACAGTGTAAATTCCCCTCAAAATAACAACACATAACAACAAATAACTCAACAGCCATTAATGTCTAGACCACCGGCAACATAAGTGAGTACACCCCTAAGTGAAAATGTCCAAATTGGGCCCAAAGTGTCAATATTTTGTGTGGCCACCATTATTTTCTAGCCCCGCCTTAACCCTCTTGGGCATGGAGTTCACAGGTTATCACTGGAGTCCTCTTCCACTCCTCCATGATGACATCACAGAGATGGTGGACGTTAGAGACCTTGAGCTCCTCTTCCTTCTGTTTGAGGATGCCCCACAGATGCTCAGTAGGGTTTAGGTCTGGAGACATGCTTGGCCAGTCCATCACCTTTACCCTCAGCTTCTTTAGCAAGGCAGTGGTCGTCTTGGAGGTGTGTTTGGGGTTGTTATCATGTTGGAATACTGCCCTGCAGCCTAGTCTCTGAAGGGAGGGGATCATGCTCTGCTTCAGTATGTCACAGTACATGTTGGTATTCATGATTCCCTCAATGAACTGTAACGCCCCAGTGACGGCAGCACTCATGCAGCCCCAGATCATGACACTCCCACCACCATGCTTGACTGTAGACAAGACACACTTGTCTTTGTAATCCTCACCTGGTTGCCGCCACACACGCTTGTCACCATCTGAACCAATTAAGTTTATCTTGGTCTCATCAGACCACAGGATATGGTTCCCAGTAATCCATGTCCTTAGTCTGCTTGTCTTCAGCAAACTGATTGTGGGCTTTCTTGTGTAGCATATTTAGAAGAGGCTTCCTTCTGGGGCAACAGCCATGCAGACTAATTTGATACAATGTGCGGCGTATGGTCTGAGCACTGGCAGGCTGACCCCCCACCCCTACAACCTCTGCAGCAATGCTGGCAGCACTCATACGTCTATTTCAGGGGTCTCCAACTGATGGCCCTCCAGCTGTTGCAGAACTACAAGTCCCATCATGCCTCTGCCTGAGGGAGTCATGCTTGTAACTGTCCGCCTTGCAATGCCTCATGGGATTTGTCGTTTTTCAACAGCTGGAGGGCCGCCAGTTTGAGACCTCTGGGACTCTATTACCCAAAGACAACCTCTGGATATGACGCTGAAGACGTGACCTCAACTTCTTTGGTTGACCATGGCGAGGCCTGTTCCGAGTGGAACTTGTCCTGTTAAAACCGCTGTATGGTCTTGACCACCGCGCTGCTGTCAGGCTCTTGGCAATCTTCTTATAGCCTAGGCCATCTTTATGTAGAGCAACAATTCTTTTTTTTTTTTTTTAGATCCCCGGAGAGTTCTTTGCCATGAGGTGCCATGTTGACCTTCCGGTGACCAGTATGAGAGAGTGAGAGCGATAACACCAAATTTAACACACCTGCTCCCCATTCACACCTGAGACCTTGTAAGACTAACGAGTCACATGACACTAGGGAGGGAAACTGGTTAATTGGGCACAATTTGGACATTTTCACTCAGGGGTGTATGTAGGCTGCAATGGAAAAGCACCAGGAAAGGAACATTATGGAAATGTAAGCATTCAATTTTTCGGTATGACGCCATAATACAGCATACAATTCCCTTACATGAGGAGATAATCTCCTTCCTCGTTAGTCTAACACTGAGATACGCCGCCTGCTTGTATAGAACGCCCACAGGCTCCTTCAACACAAGAAAAACTCCCCCCCCCGTTGTGGTCGCGATGACGAAAGCGGAGGAGGCGATGACGCATGCGTAGTGCAATCCAGGCTCTACGCATGAACCGTAGCATCGCTCCTGCCTGTCTAAGTATTGCGCAGGCGTAGGGTCGCATGACGCGTCTGGCGTTGTGAGTCATTGCACATGCGCTGTTGGCGCTCCTCGGTGTGGCCTGGCGCGCTCCCTCCTCGCTTACAGTGTGAGGCGGATTCAATGAGTAGCCGGCGGGGGAGCTGAGAGCGAGGCCCGACCCTAAGGGACAGGTAATCGGGCGGTTCAACTGCCTTGAAGGTTAGCGAATCTCGAGCTTTATGGCCTGACCCTTTCGGACTCTCCCTCAGGGTTGTTGGTACTCGGTGTCGGCGTTGTCTCGGCCCTTAGCACGCTCTTTAGGTATTGGGGCCCTTTATTCTCCCGCAGAATTCATTGGGCCCTTTATGTATATGCTGTGGATTCTTGCAGTCCATAGACATCTCTGAGGTCTTATCTGTGTGTTCTGAGAGTTCCTGTCTAGTATTTTCTGGAGGGCTGTTTCTGTTCTGGCTATCTGTGGGGGCCCCATCCTTGCAGGAATGGCACTAGGGGGCCCCATCCTTGCAGGAATGGCACTAGGGGTCCCCCGGGGGCCCCATCCTTGCAGGAATGGCACTATGGGTCTCCCGGGGGCCCCATCCTTGCAGGAGAGGCACTATGGGTCTCCCGGGGGCCCAGCCCTTGCAGGAGAGGCACTATGGGTCTCCCCCGGGGACCCAGCCCTTGCAGGAAGGGCACTATGGGTCTCCCCCGGGGACCCAGCCCTTGCAGGAAGGGCACTATGGGTCTCCCCCGGGGACCCAGCCCTTGCAGGAAGGGCACTATGGGTCTCCCCCGGGGACCCAGCCCTTGCAGGAAGGGCACTATGGGTCTCCCCCGGGGACCCAGCCCTTGCAGGAAGGGCACTATGGGTCTCCCCCGGGGGCCCAGCCCTTGCAGGAAGGGCACTATGGGTCTCCCCCGGGGGCCCAGCCCTTGCAGGAAGGGCACTATGGGTCTCCCCCGGGGGCCCAGCCCTTGCAGGAAGGGCACTATGGGTCTCCCCCGGGGGCCCAGCCCTTGCAGGAAGGGCACTATGGGTCTCCCCCGGGGGCCCAGCCCTTGCAGGAAAGGAGGGCTCTATGGGTTCCTGGGGGAGGCTGTCCCCGCAGGAAAGAAGGGCTCTATGGGTTCCGGGGGGGCGTCCCCGCAGGAAAGGAGGGCTCTATGGGTTCGGGGGGGGCGTCCCCGCAGGAAAGGAGGGCTCTATGGGTTCGGGGGGGGCGTCCCCGCAGGAAAGGAGGGCTCTATGGGTTCCGGGGGGGGGGGGGGGCGTCCCCGCAGGAAAGGAGGGCTCTATGGGTTCCGGGGGGGGGGCGTCCCCGCAGGAAAGGAGGGCTCTATGGGTTCGGGGGGGGGGGGCGTCCCCGCAGGAAAGGAGGGCTCTATGGGTTCCGGGGGGGGCGTCCCCGCAGGAAAGGAGGGCTCTATGGGTTCCGGGGGGGGCGTCCCCGCAGGAAAGGAGGGCTCTATGGGTTCCGGGGGGGGGGGGGGCGTCCCCGCGGGAAAGGAGGGCTCTATGGGTTCCGGGGGGGGGGCGTCCCCGCGGGAAAGGAGGGCTCTATGGGTTCCGGGGGGGGCGTCCCCGTGGGAAAGGAGGGCTCTATGGGTTCCGGGGTGGGGGGGCGTCCCCGCAGGAAAGGAGAGCTCTATGGGTTCCGGGGGGAGGGCGTCCCCGCAGGAAAGGAGAGCTCTATGGGTTCCGGGGGGGGGGGGGCGTCCCCGCAGGAAAGGAGGGCTCTATGGGTTCCCGGGGGCCTGTCCCCACAGGAAGGTCTCTATGGGGTATAACATTGTATATGCTGCAGTAACAGTAGTGCTCCTTTAATCACTGTTGTGTAACTTTTTCTGAAAAATATGAAAAGCGTCTCTGTTCAGGGACATATCTATAAGTTCCTTATGGTCCATCTCTGGTTCCTGGGGGAGGGGGCAATTCCCTGCTGGGAGATTTCTGCAGGTTATATCGAGGTTTATGCTTATGGACTGACTTGAATTAACAGGCTGCACAACACTTGTCTTCTGAGGCCGGTCCCTGATGTTGGAAACTGCTGCGTTTCTATCCTCTAATGCCGCGTACACACGACCGGACTTTTCCAGGGACTAGGTCCTATGGACTTTCAGCGGAGTTCTGATGAATTTTCCGAATGAATGGACTTGGCCACACACAATCACACCAAAGTCCGGATTTGAACGTGATGACGTACGACCGGACTAGAATAAGGAAGTTCATAGCCGTTAGCCAATAGCTCCCCTAGCGTTGTGTTTTGTCCGTCGGACTAGCATACACACCAACGGATTTCTCAGTCCGGTGCTGCAGCAACGCTTTGCCGGCAGTATAGTTGCGCTGCCCCATTGATTTCAATGGGCAGGAGCGGTGTATACACTGCTCCAAAGATGCTGCTAGCAGGACTTTTTACAGTCCTACCAGCGCACCTCTCCAGTGTGAAAGCCCTCGAGCTTTCACACTGGAGTGAATGGAGCGGCTTTTTCAGGGCACTTTGCAGGTGATATTTTAGCGCTGTAGCACATGCAAAGCGACCCAGTGTTAAGGGAAGGCAGAAGTTTTTTATTTTTTATTTTTTTTTAATTTATTTTTTTTCCCCCTAATGCATTCTATACATTAAGATAAAAAGCCTTCTGTGTGTAACAGCCCCATCTCTGTCCACAAGTCCCTCAGCCGTCCAAGACTCCTTCCTGATTGGCTCAGACACAGCAGCTGCACCATTGGCTTCAGCTACTGTCAATTAAAGTCAGTTAGCCAAATGACAGCTCTGTGTCTGAATGGGGACACGGAGCTGCAGCTTGGCTCGGGTGCCCAAGCTGCTTGCTGTGAGAGCACTTGACAGGAGCAGCAAAGAGACACCCGAGAAAAGGAGGATCCATCTGGGTTGCCCTGTGCAAATCCACTACACAGAGCAGATAAGTATAGTGTGTGTGTGTGTGTGTGTATGTCTTAAGTTTGATAAAAAAAAAATAAAAAATTGCTTTAAAGCGGGACTGCACTGCGGAAAAAAATATTAAAAGCCAGCAGCTACAAATACTACAGCTGCTGACTTTTAATAAATGGACACTCACCTGTGCCGGGGTCCAGCGATGCCGATCGATCTCTCGGCTGCTGCCGCCACCATTCTAGGTGAGGGAATCAGGAAGCGAAGCGACTTCACTTCCCGGTTCCCTACTGCGCGAGTCGCGCAGCGCAATAGGAATTGTCCACGCTGTTCCTGGGACCCTTGTGTGTCCCAGCAGACAGCGCGCAGGGACAGGAAGAGGCATAGACTCCCGTGGGAGTCTATGCCCGGAAGTGGGTGTAAATACATGTCTTTGACAGGTATCTGCACCCCCCTCCCCCTTGAAAGGTGCCAATTGTGGCACCGGAGGGGGGGGGGGGGGTTCTGATCAGCGGAAGTTCCACTTTAGGGTGGAATCCCGCTTTAAGTGCAATCCTCATTGTGAGAACATTTAGAAATGCCGCAGGCGGTAAAGAAAAAAGTGAAACATTGCTCTATGCAAGGACATATCATTATGTTCCTTGGGGCCCATCACTGCAGGGGATCCCTAAATATTACTAAGGGACTTGATTAGAAATGTGTTTTCTCATATCGTCTTCCAGGACAGCCTTTGAGATATAGGGCTCCTCCCTCCGGGACAGGAAACACGTCAAGCCAATTAAATAAAAGGTGTGGTCCTCCAGGCCCTCCTCAGTTTTTGTGTTTCCTGCCGGACGGGAAGGAGCACGTCTTGGAACTGGTAAGGGGAGCTCCTTCTCAGGGGTTTTACCTGGGGAGAGCGCCTTGATGGACCTGGCCCTTAGCACCCCTCGGTCCGAACGAAGGGAGGAGAGGGTAGCTTTCAGTCCCCGCTGCCATTTAAACGTTCGGAGAGAACGGGACCCTGATACGCGGCAATCTCCCCCTCGGAGCGCTAACCGCTCGTACCTGTCGGTCGGAGGCGGCGGGAGACGTTCGCTCTACCGACCGGCGTTCGGGTACTGTGAGCGGTACGTTCGTAAGAACGCACGGCGTCGGGGCGGAGTTTTTGCGCTCTGGCGTACGGAAGTGGGAGAGACGCACTTCCGCCGGATTCGCGTCATCAGGGGGCGCCGCAGGACCCGTTCCAGTCCTTTGGGCGCGGCGGTGTGACTACAGGGTTGCCTGGAGCAGTGTGAAGGCTCAGAGAGACTGAGTGATACACAGGAACCATGGAGAGTGCGGTTGTGCAGGTGGACTCCGGTTCAACAGGCTCCAGTACCTCTCAGGTAAGCTTGGTGAGGGCAGACCAGGACTTACACTGGGGGGTGGGGGGTCACTCTGACCCGTAGCACCTTCCCGGGGTGGAGAACCTGCTGGTGAAGGGGGGCACTTCCTAAACAGACCCTAGAAGCACAGTGGTGTGGTCAGGGGTGGTATTTTAATGGGACCCTGTTTTTCTTTGTTTTTAGGTTTAACAGGACAGAGCCCAGATACCTTTACCCAGAAGGAAATGTGCCGTGTGTGGGGCTAAGTTAGGCACCGGTTGGGAGAAGCCGCTTTGCCCAGATTGTGTCAGTAGCCTGGTAAAAGAGGACTCGGTGGCAGCTTGTCACAATGTTTTAACATCCGTAAAGGATGAGATTGCATCCACCTTCCAATCTTTTAAAAACATGATGGATAGGATGCAGGGTCCTTCTGTCTCTTTACCCAGAGCCGTGAGTATGCCTTCCTTATCCGAACCAAGTCAGGAGGAGGAGGTGGATAGGGAGAGGTTATCCAGGTCATTAGCCTCCTCTAGGACAGAGTCTACTTCAGAATCTGAGGGGGAGGAAGAGGCCATTAGATCAGCCAGATACAAGCTGTCTTTGGATGATGTGGGTGACCTCCTCAAGGCTATATATGACACCTTAGAGATCAGAGAAGAACAGGTCCAGCTTTCAAAACACGACATGATGTATCAAGGGTCGAGTGTAATGAAAGACAGGGTATTCCCCGTCCATAAGTCGCTAGTGGAGGCGATTCTGCTGGAGTGGGAACAACCGGAAAAAAGGCCATTTTTTTCAGGTAGCCTTAGAAGGAGGTTCCCTTTTGAATCGGATGCGGTGCATCCCTGGAACAAGGTTCCCAAATTAGACGCTCCCTTGGCTAAGGTCTCTAAGAAGACAGATTTGGCCTTTGATGATATGGGTTCACTCAGGGACCCTATGGATAAGAGGGGAGATCTGCTGCTCAAGAGAGCCTGGGATGCCTCTTCCATCGGGCTTAAACCGGCCCTAGCAGCTACCTGTGTGGCCAGAAACTTGGAGTGTTGGCTTACACAGTTAGAATCACATATTTCTGCAGGTACTTCTAGGCAACAGCTGTTGAAGTCCTTTCCGCTACTGTTTAAAGCGGTGGGCTTTTTAGCGGATGCCTCGGCAGAATCAGTCAAACTGGCTGCTAGATCAGCAGCACTAGTGAACGCTGCCAGAAGGGCCGTTTGGCTTAAGACCTGGTCAGGAGACACAGCTTCAAAACTAAAGTTGTGTGGATTACCCTTTTCAGGGGACCATTTGTTTGGGCCCGGCCTGCAAGAGGCGTTAGAGCGCACGCAGGATAGGAAGAAAGCTTTCCCAGAAAGGAAAAAGAGACCTGAAGGGAAACGCCTTTTTCGAAGCCCCAGGCAGCAAAACCTGCAGGAAAGGGAGGTTCGCCCCAAAAAGCATTGGACGGGTCACAAGGGAAGAGGCAGAGGAGGTATCTTATTCAATCCTCCTCAACCCTCCCCTAAAACCCAGTGACTCCTGCGTCCCGGTGGGAGGAAGACTGGGGAAGTTCCTCCCACAGTGGGAAGCTTCAACCGAAAGTCCGTTCATTCGAGATCTTGTAAGGAACGGCTACAGGTTGGAGTTTGGTTCAGTTCCCCTCCCGAACTTTCAAGTAACAAGGTTACCAAGGGACCAAGAGAAAGCAGAGGCTTTGGCTCTTCTTCTGGGGGATCTGGTGGACCAAGAAGTAATGGTGCAGGTACCTCAGGAGGAGCGAGGCTTGGGGGTTTACTCCCACGTATTCGTGGTAAAGAAACCTTCGGGGAAGTTCAGGTTAATACTGAATCTCCGTCCCCTGAACAGATTTATAAAATACAAGCGGTTCCGGATGGAGTCAATCTTCTCGGTAACCAAATTCCTGTTTCAGGGCTGTCACATGGCCACAGTGGATCTCAGGGATGCATATTTGCATATCCCGATTCATCCGGAATCTCAGAGATTTCTCAGGTTGGCGGTGAGGTTGAACACGGGGGTGTTACACCTCCAGTTTCGAGCTCTCCCCTTCGGGCTTTCAGCCTCACCAAGAGTCTTTACAAAAGTTCTGGCAGAGGCACTGGCCCCATTAAGGCTCAAGGCTATAACAGTGATCCCATATCTGGACGATCTACTGTTCATAGCCCAGTCGGCCCAACAGCTGCAGAGGGACATACAGGAGGCCTTGGTTTTCCTGCGCTCACTGGGGTGGCTGATAAACCAGGAAAAATCCCAGCTGACCCCCTCACAGGAGGTCCTGTATTTAGGATACAGGATTTCTTCAGTGGAAATGAGAGTATTTCTTCCGGAGGAGAAGATCGGCAAGCTAGAGCAGGCGGTAGCCCAGCTTCAATCTGGTCGGGAAGCCCAGATCAGGGAGGTGATGAGAGTCCTAGGGTTGATGACATCATGCTTTCCAGCGGTGGCCTGGGCAAGACATCATCAGCGTCCTTTACAAAGACTCATGCTCCGTTATTGGGATGGCAGGCAGGAGAGCCTGGATCAGGTTATGCCCCTATCCTCGGCAGTCAGGAGGTCTCTTTGGTGGTGGCGGGCCCAGGTCAACCTAGACAGGGGTCTTCCCTGGTCCCCACAAGCTACGGTGGTGGTCACGACCGATGCCAGTGCGCTGGGTTGGGGTGCCCACCTAGAGGGAACCTTAGCCCAGGGTTCCTGGTCGAACCTAGAGACAGGTCGTTCCTCAAACCAGAAGGAACTTCTGGCAGTCTGGAAAGCTATAGAAACATTCCAGTCCCGGTTACATGGCAGGGATCTGCAAGTTCGCTCAGACAATGTGACAGCAGTAGCCTACCTGAACAAGCAAGGGGGAACCAGAAGCCCTGCACTGCAGGTAATTGCGGACAAAATCTTCTGCTGGGCAGAGAAGAATTTGTCCTCAATATCAGCCATTCACCTAAAGGGAACCCAGAATTTCCTGGCCGACTTTCTCAGTCGCCAGAAGATAGGTCAGGACGAGTGGGCCCTCAACAAGGAAGTGTTCGAGGAGATCGTGTCATGCTGGGGAAGGCCAGAAATAGACCTATTTGCAACAGAAGGCAACAGGAAGGTGACACAATTTTTTTCGGTTCACCCACAGGATCGGGCCAGGGGGATAGACGCCCTTGCCAATCCATGGATGTTTGGCCTGTGTTACGCCTTTCCTCCCGTAAGGATGGTGGCGGAGGTTCTGCAGAAGTTCCGTTCGGAAACTACGGACCTCATTTTAGTAGCTCCTTTTTGGCCAAGGAGACCCTGGTTTGCCAGCATAAAGAGATTGGCCGTACATCCTCCGCTGTTTCTACCAGTCAGGGAGGACTTACTTTCCCAGGGGCCGATCCTGTGCCCTCAGATAGAGAGGCTCAAGCTTGCGGCCTGGTATCTGAGGAACAAATCTTAAGGTCACAGGGTTTCTCAGAGAGAGTGATTAGGACCTTGTTAGAATGCCGTAAACCTGTTACTAGGGCAATTTACGCCAAGGTAGGAAAGAGGTTTAATTCCTGGTTGCGAGAACAGGGGATTGCAAGTCCCGGGGTCCCGGCAGTCCTAGATTTTCTACAGGCAGGGGTAGAACTGGGCCTATCTATCAGCACTCTAAAGGTACAGGTGGCGGCCTTAAGTGTTTTCCTTCAGTCCTCCCTTCAGCAGAATCCATTTGTCAGGAACTTCTTCAAGGCTCTATCTAGATCCAGGCCTGTGAGAATGAAGTCCTGTCCTACTTGGGATTTGGCCTTGGTTCTTAGAGCTCTGACCCAAGATCCATTTGAACCATTAGAGGGGGCTTCACTTAAGTGGATTGTACTAAAGACTGTATTTTTGATAGCGATCACGTCAGCTAGAAGGGTCAGTGATCTACAAGCGCTCTCGGTCAGAGAGCCATTTCTGTTAATCTTAGAGGACAGGGTAGTACTTAAGACTGATCCTAGTTTTCTTCCTAAAGTGGTGTCCACTTTTCATAGGACACAGGATATTATTTTGCCAACTTTTTTCTCAACCTCAGACAAGGATGAGGCGAGATCTTTAAGTTTGTTAGACGTCAGGAGAAGTCTATTGATTTTTTTAGAAGCCACTAAGGTCTTCAGGAAGTCAGACTCACTTTTTGTTAATTTTTCGGGCGCCCGCAAGGGCTGCAAGGCGTCCAAAGCGTCTATCGCCAGGTGGATACGAATGGCGATAGTTAAAGCCTATGAGTTAGAGGGGAAGCAGGCACCCTTAGTTAAGGCACACTCTACAAGGGCGGTTTCCGCATCATGGGCAGAGAGGGCTGGAGCCTCTCCGGAGGAGATCTGCAAAGCAGCAACGTGGTCCAGCTACTCAACGTTCGCAAGACATTACCGTCTGGATTTATGGTCTGATAAAGAGCAGACTTTTGGACGTAAGGTCCTCCAGGCAGTGGTCCCGCCCTGACAAGGTGAGCTCCTTGCTTATCATCTCAAAGGCTGTCCTGGAAGACGATATGAGAAAACCGGAGTTAGACTTACCGGTAACTCTTTTTCTAGGAGTCTTCCAGGACAGCCTGGCTTCCCACCCAAAGTTGTTTAAATTGGACTAAGTGGTGAGGATGTGTATTAACATGATTGTTAGTGTGTTATGTCTTTCAGAGCCCCCCGGCGGTTCTTGGAGTAAAACTGAGGAGGGCCTGGAGGACCACACCTTTTATTTAATTGGCTTGACGTGTTTCCTGTCCCGGAGGGAGGAGCCCTATATCTCAAAGGCTGTCCTGGAAGACTCCTAGAAAAAGAGTTACCGGTAAGTCTAACTCCGGTTTTTTTTTTTTTTTTTTTTTTTTTTTCTCCCCCTCTTCATACATCATGGGACACAGTCAGGCTAATATTCATTACCTGCTGGGTTATACGTCCTCATTAGGTGAATGGACACTGGTAGACCAAAGGTCTTCTGACAGGAAGTGATCCCCTATAAAACCCCTCCCATACAGGAAGCACTTCAGTTTATTTTACCAGTGTGTGCAAGGTGGATGGCACGGTTTGTTTGAGCTCTCTGAGCTCCAGGTCTATAGTACCACAAACGGTTGCAAAAAATGATTCAAGGGGTTGAACGATCAGATCCATTTGACAAAGGCTTTTCTGCTTAGCTAAATGGTACCCGAGCCTCGCAAAGAAGACTATGTAGATCCTACGAGGTTTTGCCTGTAACGTGGCCTTCGGGTGCTGGACCCTGCGGTCTGTAAATCCTGGACACTACAGCGCTAAGGTATTTGGTGCAGGGTGCTGTACAGGTGGCCCCTAAACATGAAATGGTACCCAGACCTTGAAGGTCCAAGTGACCGGAATCCGCCGTGAAGGGTGAAGATTGGGACCTTAGTTCCTAAGTGGCCCTGCACCTGGACGGGTAAGTGAAACGCCTTTATTTTATTATTGTGGGGCTTGCCAGTGATTGTAACAATCAGTCAAGCTAGCTAAAGGCTGGACATCTGTGTGCGGTGACAATACAGGGGAGTTCTGGGCTAGCTGTGGGTGTTTCTAAAGTGTAAGAGCGCCGTTGGGCTCAGCAGTTTGGCGGCTTTGCCGCACATATCCTTTATCTGGGTACATGAATACAGTCGCCTGCTCGCTGGGACCGTGCACATGCGTGCGCATGCATGCATAGAGCATTCTGGTGCACACCCAGCTTATTTAAGCTGCTTATGCAAAGCATGTGGTGTTTCAAGAAAGCAGCTGTGGGACACAGAGCAGGCTCTGAACAAACACTTTCAGTAGTTCATTTTTCCTTACCTGGATCACGTGAGTCACCAGGTGTTGCTTGGCAGGCTAAAGGCGATTAGCCTTGGAACAGGGGGTGTACGCTGATTGGTGACATCCTGACAAGTTTTTTGCCTCCTAAAAAGGTGTTCCCTTTTATACCCAAATAGATGAAAAGTTTGTTAAAAAATTATTATGGCGCATGCCAGCCGTAGATGCAGCAGTCTCTTCCTTAAACAAGAACTTAGAGGGATTCCACCCAAAAAAAAAATATTAAAAGCCAGCAGCTATAAATACTACAGCTGCTGACTTTTAATAAATGGACACTCACCTGTCCCGGGTTCCAGCGAGACCGATTGATCGCTCGGCTCTCGGCTGCTGTCACCACCATTCTAGGTGAGGGAATCAGGAAGTGAAGTGAATCGGCTTCACTTCCCGGTTCCCTACTGCGCATGCGCGAGCCGCGCCGCGCAATAGGAAATCTCAGCGCTGTCACTGGGACCCGTGTGTGTCCCAGCAGACAGCGCGGCAGGGCAGGAAATGGCGTAGACTCCCATGGGAGTCTATGCCCGGAAGTGGGTGAAAATACCTGTCTTTGACAGGTATCTCCACCCCCCTCCCCCCTGAAAGGTGTCAATTGTGACACCGGAGGGGGGGAGGGATCCGATCAGCGGAGGTTCCACTTTAGGGTGGAATCCCGCTTTAACTTGTTCGGTAGTTAACGCTCAGGGCTTGAAAGACCCTGTTGACAAGAAATTGGTATTATTAAAAGCTTCCTTTTCCTTGGCCAGCTCAGCTATTCAGCAAGCTGTTGCAGCAATTGATATTTACCAGTCCGTAAAGGATCAGGTCAAATGGCCTGTTAGGCCTAACCAGGAGGATGATCTACCTGGAAAGTAAGACAGATATTTCTTGAACGCTGTGTTTTGCTGTTGATGCTTTAAAGGATTCAATACAGCAGGTTTCTCGTTTGGCTCTCTTGTCTGTACATATATGCAGACTTTTATGGCTTAAGAACTGGTCAGCTGAGCTTCCTTGCAAAAAGTTATTGGCTGGTTTCCCGTTTCACGGGGAACGTTTATTCAGTGATCTCTACTACCTGTGAAGAAAAGCACCAAATGTCCCTCGTTTTAAAAACCCAGGGACTGCTTCCCCAAATGTCTCAATGTCAGGGCGGTTTTGCCGCCAACAGGGTGCTAGGGCCAAGGGCAGAATAGGTCCTGGGTCCAAAATTATTCTAAAACCAGCACCAAGTCCTCCCTTTGAGGTGATGCCCCCATTAGGTGGGGGGGGGGAAGGCTGCTGCACTTTGTGGACATTTGGAAAACAACAATTCAGGACGAGTGGGTCTCTTCAAATATACCTCGCGGTTACAAGTTGGAGTTATGAGGGATGCCCCCTCAGGTCTTTAAGATCCCGCGTTCCCTTGGGTCCTCAAAAAATAAAAAATAAAAAACGTATTGCTTCAGGCACTACATCATCTAGTACATCAAGGAGTGATTGTAGAGGTTCCAGTATCCGAAAGGGCGCACAGTGTTTTACTCAAAACTATTTACGGTTCAGAAACCAAACTTTGACACAAGGCCCATTTTGGACCTAAGATCCCTGAACAGGTATCTTTTGATGAAGTCCTTAAGGATGGAGTCTGTCCGCTCTGTAGTAACCCCACTCCAGAGGGGGGCCTCTTTAGCCTCCATCGATATAAAGGAAGCATACCTATCTTTCAGCTTCATCAGAGGTTCCTACATTTTGCAGTAGAGGAACATCATTTTCAATTTGTGGCTTTACCCTTCAGGTGTGCTACAGCTCCCAGGTGTTCAAAAAGGTCCTAGCACCAGCACTGGGTCGCTTAAGGGCCCAAGGGACCCTGGTGCTTTTGGTATCTGTACGACCGCTTGCTCAGAGATAACTCAGTACAGGCTCTAGAACAGAGCATAATATACACAGTGAGGTATTTGGAAAGCTTAGGCTGGATCATAAATTCCCGAAAAGTCAGCCTTGAGACTAGCTCAGTCTAAGATATTTAGGTCTGATTCTAAACATGGTCTAAGCAAGAGTGTTCTTGCCACCCATAAGGATCTGTGCACTGAAGGATCAGGTGCGTCAGATAAGGGGCACCAGACAACCCTCCATTTGGCTCTGTATGAGTCTTCCAGGGAGGATGGTATCTCCTGAGGCGGTGCCCTATGCCCAGTTCCATTCCAGGCCTTTACAACTAGACATCTGTTGGCTTGTAACAGAGGAAGAAAAACCCTGGATTATCCAATGTGCTTATCTCCTCAGGCATGCTTAAGCCTAAACTGTTTGCAGGATCAGAACCTGCAAAGGGAAGATCCTTCCTCCCAGTAACTTGGAGCGTACGGACTTCAGATGCCAGTCTCTCAGGCTGGGGAGCAACCCTAGACCGGCTCAAGGGAAATGGTCAGGGACAGAACAGACCCTGCCCATTAAAACCCTAGAATTATGGATAGTACATCTGGCCATATGGTCCTGGACGATGGAACTTCAGGACTGCCCATCAGAGTTCAGTCTGACAGTGCCACGGCAGTGGTCTATATAAAACACCAAGGTTGTACCAGGAGTAGTTCAGCTTTGAAGGAGGGGAACTACATACTTCCCTAGGCAGAGTGACGTGCCAATAATATTGGCAGTCCATATCCCAGGAGTAGAGAACTGGAAGGCAGTTTATCTCAGCCGTCAGCAGATCTGCCCAAGGGAATGGTCACTACACCCAGAGGTGTTCCAGGAAATTTGCCAACGGGGGTGGTCAGAGGCCGACCTATTGGCACCAAGGTTCAACAACAAGCTACAGCAGTTTGTTTCTCAAACAAGAGATCCTCTGGCAGTTGGAGCAGATGCTCTTATAGTTCCATGGAGCCTGTACACCCTGGTTTGTGCTTTCCCTCTAATCCCTCTCCTTCCACATTTGTTGTGTAGGATTCGGAGAGAGGGGGTTCCAGTCATTATTTTAGTGGCACCAGCCTGGCCCAGAAGGCCCTGGTTCCCGGAGATTGTGAGACTGACAATAGATGGGCCATGGGCACTTCCACATAATCCCGATCTACTGTCTTAAGGTCCTATATTCCACCCCAATTTAAGTCTCTAAATTTGACGGCATGGCTATTGAAGCCAGGGTGTTGAAGGATCTCGGGACCAGTGGTGTCTACCCTAGTGAATGCTAGGAAGATATATCATAAGGTCTGGAAGACTTGTATTGCTTGCTGTGAAGCCTGAAAATGGCATCCATGGAAATGTGATTGGGAGTATTCTCCCTTTTTTCTACAGTCAGCTGTGGAAATCAAATTGGCTTTGAGTACAATCAGAGGTTAGGTTTCAGCCCTATCGGCATTCTTCCAAAGGCCTTTAGCCTCCTATTCACTGATCCAGACCTTTTATGCAAGGGGCAACTAGCTTGTGTCCTTGAGACCTGAACTTGGTGCTGTCAGTGTTACAGAAACAACCTTTTGAACCTATTAAGGAAATTCCAATTAGACTTGTTGTCATGCCAGCTAGCCTTCCTGATGACTATCGCCTCAGCTAGAAGGGTGTTGGAGCTGGCGGCCCTTTCATGCAGGGAACCATATTTGATCCTTCACCACGACAGTCATGTTACGACCTGTTCGTTCCTTTATTGCCAAAAGTGTTGTTGGCCTTTCATTTAAATCTGGACATTATTTTGCCTTTTTTTTTCTCTCAGCCTCGCTCAGTGGAAAAGAGACTACTGCATTCTTTGGACGTTGTCCTGGCAGTCAGTTTTTGTATAGATCTGCGGAGATCCCAGGATCAGACTCCTTTTCTGTTTTACCAAAAGGACCCAAGAAGGGTCTGTCAATTGGTCATTCAGGCCTACTGTCTGAAACTTAAAGCTCATCCCTTTTTTAGGTGAGAGCGCATTCTACCAGGGGTGTAGGAGCTGATGGCTTAAAGCCTAGGAAGTTATCTGTGGCTCAGACTTGTAAGGCTGCTACCTGGTCTTCAGTGCATACATTCACAAAATTTTTATCAGGTGGCTGTTCGAGCAGCTGAGGATTTGGCTTTCAGCTGCAGTGAAATGCGGGCTGCCGTATAAGTTCTGATGGCTATTGTTTGGCAGGGTGTCTTCCTCCCCTCAAGGCTATTTCTCTGGGATGTCTCAACAGGTAATGAATATTAGCCTAACTCCGTGTAATTATAATGCATGAAAAAGATACTACATACATACTTGCCAGTAAGATCCTTTTGAGTACATCATGGGACACATACACTTCCTGTATGGGAGGGGTTATATAGGGTATTACTTCCTGTCTGAAGACCTTTTTTGGTCTACCAGTGTCTATTCACCTAATGATGAAGAATAATCCAGCAGGTAATATAATTCTGTGGTGAGGGGACAATCCCTGCTGGGCGTTCAGTATAGGTTTGTGACCTAGTGCATGGGTATATTTGAGCTCCTTTGCTCCACGATGATGGTATTGAGGATGCTTCAGTATGCTCCTTTTTCCCAGGTTGTGGTAATACTCTTGTTCATTGAGCTCCACCCCTCTTTGAAGACCACTACCCAAAAGCACCTTGTTGAGGACACGGCAACCCTGGCCGTTGGTTGTCTTACTGCGAGCGGGGAGCTTGTCGGAATCTGGGAGCCCCGTTTAACAAGGGACACTCCAGATCCCGGCTCCCCACCCTATATACATGTGTATGGAGTACATTGTACCTCTACACATTAGCCTAAAAAAACAAACAAAAAAAAGTCAATCGCATTACATTGGTTTTTATAGTAATTTATTAAGGCAATTCCATCTCTTCCGATTCCCCCCCCCCCCCTTGTGGCTCTTCTGTCTTCTCCGCTCATTTCTTCTGCCCTCTCCGGTTCTTCTCCGATATATATTCTTGCTCTTTTGACCGGTCTTCATCGCTGTCTTCTCCCTCTGTTGTTCTTCCGATGTTGACTCGATGCTCTCTGCCACTCTAATGCTGGTGCGCAGTGTGCCACTACTTTGTTGGCATGGGGCGGGGACGCCAGAGGTACGACAAATCCACCCATCATGCCCCAAATGGTGTTGTCATAAGGGGCAGGTCCTCCCGATGACTTCAGTGCTGCCCCATGCCAATATAAGTAGTAGCACACCGTGCACCTAGCATTAGAGCGGGAGAGAGCGTCGAACAGTGGTGAAGAGTGCAAAGAGACGCCGGAGCTGCCTTAATTATTTTAACACCCTGTGTGCTTTTATTTTTGACACTTTTTTTTTTTTTCTGATGAACGGGTAGTGCCCCATACTCATACACAGGGTGGGGGGCTGGGATCTGGGGGTCACCTTGTTAAAGGGGGGCTTCCAGCCCCCGCCAAGCTCCCTGCCTGCAGACCTTAACATTTAAAGGCCAGGTTTGTCGGGAAGAGTGCATTGTCCTCCTCAACATGTGGACAAGGGCTTTGGGGCAGGCCCTTCACCCACGATGTTGAGGGCATGTGGCCTGGTACGGTTCCGGGGGGGGGAGGGGGTTTGCTCGTACCTACCCCCTTTCCTGACCTGCCAGGCTGTGTGCTTGGATATGGGTCTGGTATGGATTTGGGGGGGAGCGGGGGCATGCAATTTTTTTTCGGTTACCCTTAAAATCCATTCTACACCGAAGGGCCTGGTATGCTCTTGGAGGGGGAACCCATGCTGGTTTAATAAAATAAAAAATTGATGTGGAGTTCCCCTTCAAGGTCATCAGAGCACAAGTCGCATGCCAAAGTCAGATCATTCAAGATGGTGATGCGACTTCAGTGATGTTCAATGGGCTGAAGTAGCATCAAAGTCAGACCAAAGTAGTGCAGGGAGCATTTTCAAAGTCCGACCAACTTGTGTCGGACCAGTTATGATGACTCCCATAGGGAAACATTGATTTGCATGGGACATGAGCTCCCAATGTCAGAGTTTGTATCAGTGTGAACCCAGCCTAAGAGGCATTTCAGGTCTCCCGACAGACCCTTGCATCTTTAATCCAGTGCTGCACTGACGTTTCTGGATTCTGAGTCATGGGGAAAGCAAAAGAATGGTCAAAGGATCTGTGTGAAAAGGTAGCTGAACTGTATAAGACAGGAAAGGGATATAAAAACATATCCAAGGATTTGAGAATGCCAATCAGCAGTGTTCAAACTTTTTATTTTTTTATTTTTTTTATTTCTCTTTATTTGTTTCAATTCATCATATCAAAATCCAAATATTTTTCAATCAAACAATACACAACATAAAAAACATGATACACTAGGATTTGTTAACTGACATGTCCAATTCCTTATCACCCCTGTACCAATTGAACACCACACGATCTCCATAGCTATCATTGTTTCAAGACTCAACTGTTAATAAATATTAACCTCTATCTAATCTTTATCCTCATACGGTAATGCTAATCCAATGGGTGCTCCATTTCCTTCCCCCAAGGGGCCCATATTTTCTCAAACCCTTTAAGGTTTCCCCTACGTATATATACCGTCCTTTCCTTCCACACCAGGTCATTAATAACTTGGGTCCATTCACTCGAAAGAGGTGCTCTCACCGCTTGCCACTTTTGTGCTATCGGTTTCCGCGCTTGGAACAAGCACCGTGTGACTGCAGCTGTTATATTCCACCCTTCCCCAAGAGCAGTGTTCAAACTTTAATCAAGAAGTGGAAAATGAGGGGTTCTGTTGGAACTACACTATGGTCAGCTAGACCAACTAAAATTTCATAACTGCCAGGAAAATTTGTTCAGGATGCAAAGAAAAACCCAGCTGCCTGTGCATGCTTTTGGCTTATACACCAAGGTATATGCTGACGTACCAATAGTTCTCTTGTAAACACAAATGAGGATTGTAGACATGAAACTGATCTGAAAAAAAATGAAAATTTGCTCCAGGCTCCTTTGACAGTGGGTAATGTAGTCTAATGCCATTGCTACTTGGGTTACCAATGAAAGCAGAGTTTGCACATCAACATCTCTTCCTAAACAGAGAGTCCTTTTTGGCCACGTGATCAATGCTGCAACTTGTCACATGAGAATCCATTGGAGGGAGTCCCGGGCACTTTTTTTTTTTTTTTCTAAAGTAATAAGAATTTTACAGCTGTGGGTAGCCTAACAGTTTCTTAGCTCTTAGTTGGCTGTAGAGTATAGGTCTGTGTTTTTTTTTTTTTTTTTTTTTTTTTATATGGTCCCACAGTGTTGCTCAGTGTAGTTTATCTGAGGATCAAAGTTATGGTATAGAATGTGCATTGATGCAATTCTGATTCTTTTGATTCTGTTCTTTCAGCAGCAGGAGGTGACATTACTGCACTTGGTGTGACTTTTGCCAGGCTTATGTACCATGGCGACCGAGGAGAAGAAGCCAGAGACTGAAGGATCTAAAACGCAATCCACTCCTTCATCCTCCACAAACCAGAGCAAGGTCTGTCAGTCTTGTGCTAGCACAAGTAATGTACACCTGTCACCATGAAGCATGACGTTTTGAGACTTCCCTCAATGTGATATTTTATAGAAAGGAGTTTACAAATTGTAGCTGTAACATAAACATCTGAACATGCTTCTGATATCTCAGAAATCACTTGACTATCCATTTATTTAGTTGTAAGACAGGATCCATTATCTGTGCTCATTTTGAGGGTAACCATTTCCACATACATCAATGTAAGGGGGCCGTTGCTTCCTCAGATTCTGTTGAGAAAGGGAGGTAGTAGCAGAGTACCTTGCAGTTTAATAAACGCATATACAGGCAGATAACATACTACATAGAGAGATGTGGTCTTTGCGACAAGTTAGAATTCTAGTTTTCAGTTTAATTGATGGTCAGTCTGCAATCATTGGAGAATTGAATGCATTAACCAGTGTATTTTCAGACATTTATTCAAATATCAGCCTGACTAAAACTTTCACTTGCATATGCTGCCTTCATTTGCTGTCAGAGTCAGAATTTCAAGCTTTTGAGGATGTCGCCCCCCTATTTTTTATTTTTATTTTTTTTTCTTACTGACCAGAGAAAAATATACCAGTAAGGCAGTTCCTCCATGTTTGTTCCAGATTTTGGCTTATTTAATAAAGTCAGTGTAAGATGGTAGCCTCAAAACTTTTATGTTTAAAGTGGGTTGTAAACCCTTACAAACCACTTTGACCTACAGGTAAGCCTAGATTAAGGCTCACCTGTAGGTCCAAGAAATATCTCCTAAACCTACACGGTTTAGGAGATATTTGCCAAAATACAGGCACCGCTGTCTACGGCACGCAGGTGCACTGAGCGCGCTGCTGTCAACGGCAATATGCCGCGAGTGGCGGCTCCCGTGCGGGAGTGACGTCATTGCGGCTTCGTCGGATGACAGTGGCGGAGCAGCGAGACCCACCGAGAAGATGGAGGCTCCGGACTACAGGGGACAGCGGTGACTTCGCTGGCTCCTGTGTCAGGTAAGTGACATATAATGGATGCGATGCACAGTAGTCCATTATGCTTTACCTTTGCAGGGAATCAAAAAGGAAGTAACGCCCATCAGGGTTTACTTCCTCTTTAAAATGCAATGGCAACGGTAATGCCAATATTGCAGGCATGCCTCAATGTAGCCTTAAACGTGAGATGATTGTAAACCTTCACAGCGCATTCTAGTCCGATTTTTAGAGGAATTGGTAGCTATATATATATATATATGTGTGTGTGTGTATATATATGTATGTATATATTCTAATGTGTATATATATTCTAATGCATGTATATATGTGTGTGTGTGTATATATGTATATGTGTATGTATATATATATATATATATATATATATATATATATATATATATATATATATATATATATATATATATATATATATATATATATATATATATATATATATATATATATATTCTATTCTAATATTCTTATATATATATATATTCTATTCTAATATTCTAATATATATATATATATATATATATATATATATATATATATATTCTAATATTCTAATATTCTAATATTCTAATATTCTAATATTCTAATATTCTAATATTCTAATATTCTAATATTCTAATATTCTAATATTCTAATATTCTAATATTCTAATATATATATATATATATATATATATATATATATATATATTCTATTCTAATATTCTAATATATATATATATATATATATATATATTCTATTCTAATATTCTAATATATATATATATATATATATATATATATATATATATATATATATTCTATTCTAATATTTTAATATTCATATATATATATATATATATATATATATATTTATTAGAATATTTCTTCTATATATTGAAGGATTGTTTAAAAAAAAAATATTATTTGAAATGCGTTCCCTCTGTTCTTTGTCAAGGTTGTGTTTAGTAATAACTTGTTTTTATCTTCATTTTAGCCAGCTCCAGTAAAACCTAATTATACTCTAAAGTTCACATTAGCCGGGCATACCAAGGCTGTGTCATCTGTCAAGTTCAGCCCCAACGGGGAGTGGCTGGCCAGCTCATGTAAGCACCTTCATATTTATCATGAAAGCTCAATTTGTACTGCAGTTTTTAAAGGTAGTGGTGTTATGGGGAACAGTAAGGTGATGATGGGTAACAGTTAAGTGATTACAATTTAGGACTTTATTTGGATGTGCGCTATACTTGTCCCTGGAAACATGAAACTCTGTCACCTTCTTTTAAGCACTTTGATTTAGTCATACTGGATTCCATTTTTTCCAACTCTCTGAAAAATTGGCCTGTAGGACAGGCTAAAGGGTTCTCCCCACTGAACAAACCTCCTAGGCTTTTAGGCCAGATTTGATCAGCATTAGGTAATTAAATAGAAGCGGTCAGATCATAACGGTGTTCAAACACCCTAAAGGCACATAAGTACACCTTTTGTCGTAGATACATTTCTGTTAGCCTGGGAAGCCGCATGATACAGGTGGCTGGACTTTTGCACTGACTTTCAGCTAAACTCCACTGCTGCTATTCAACTTGGATTCTCAATTACGAGTATAGTAGAATGCAAGGTATTTGTATTATGTCCAGGGTCTGGAGGATCCCTAAGCACGCAGGGACAGTGTTGGGACTAATGTATTTTTATTTTTTTTTTAAGCATATTTAGTTAAATTTTTAGTTATAACTTGGCATGTTAATTTTAAACTTCTTTGGCGCACATTTCTGTATCTCAGACCTGGTGGAACCTGCGTTAAATGTGATTTCTCCCCTTATTTCTCACACACATCCTAATATAAGAGTTATTTTAAAAAGGAAGACTTGTTTTTTTACAAAATCCATATTTCTTTAACATGATTTGTGTCCTTTTGTATTTATGGTTTTTTCTTTTCTTTTTTTTTTTTTCTTTTCTTTTAGCGGCCGACAAACTAATCAAAATATGGGGTGCATATGATGGCAAGTTTGAGAAGACTATTTCTGGGCATAAGCTGGTAAGTGTTACTTCTCCTCACCTCTGTCCTTGTGCTGTTTTTTTTTTAGCTTTTCATAAGTCTGGCGTGACCCATTCTCTAGGGAACCTTGCCTCATGCAAATGGTCATTTTAAATCTGATTAGTGCAATAATTCCTGACAGGTCACCAATTATAAGGTTACCTCCTCCCAAGGGGCCACCTAGCTTGTGTGTAAATTTACAGTTATATTATTTCTCAGGTTAATGTCCTTTGTGGTTATTTCAGGGTATATCAGATGTTGCCTGGTCTTCAGATTCCAATCTCCTGGTGTCTGCTTCAGATGACAAAACTTTAAAAATCTGGGATGTCAGTTCGGTGAGTTCCTTTTTTTAAAGTAGATATAAGCCATAAGTGAAAGTTTAATTTGCTAAAGCACCATGTATAAATAACTGTTTTTTTTTATTATTTTTTTTTGGCAGTTTTCACAAAATGCAGCCATAACACTTCATGTACACTAGAAGCTCCTAAACTTGTTTAGGAGCACTGGGGGGGGGGGGTTTGCCAGAACTCAAACTCGACTCCATAAAAGCCTAGGTGCCAATGGTCACCTAGGCTTTGTAGCTGGTTTTAGGAGGTTCAACCTCTCTATCCTGAACGCCATTCTTCCGCGTTGAGGAAAGGAACATTTTGACCCCCGGCCACAGTAAAACATGTGGCCTAGGTAAATGACAACCAAGTGTACATGAAGCCTAAGCGATTCAAACTATTTCCTTTTTTTTTCTTTAATCCAGTTTTATTCATTTCGAAATGGACATGAGTAACCACATCAATGCTGACAAAGACATGCGCCTACGTTGTACACATTCATTCAAAGGAATACTTAAGTGAAAGGCCTCCATTTATGGAACCAGATAGCATGCATTATTTAGTTTGTTTTTCCAAATACCACATAAGATTCTGAAAATAACAATTCACTATTGCTTTATGCAGTATTTGCTCTGTAAATACCACATAAAACAGGAGTGAAAGTCAATTCACAAAAATACAAAAGGGGGGGTTGCATGCGGTAAATACGTAGTGGTCCAGGCATGCGATTTATCTTTCTTTTCTTTTTTCCTTGAACCAGCATCCTTCTAATGTTAGAGTTGTCA
Organism: Lithobates pipiens; assembly: GCF_037356315.1. Lineage (NCBI taxonomy): Eukaryota > Metazoa > Chordata > Amphibia > Anura > Ranidae > Lithobates > Lithobates pipiens. Next base: position 244,633 of record NW_027507728.1, on the reverse strand, counting down.
GGATGCTGCACCTAAAGTCTGGAGAGAAGGTGGAATATAAATGACATTAAGGGCTGGTTCACACCACAAAAATTGCACTCCAGATCTGTTCCGAGTGCGGTTTTGATAAGTTCCATTGTGTGTTTGATACATTTTTGGATGCATTTCAGATGCTTTTTATTCCCCCACTACTGCGGTCTGGTGCATTTCGGTGTGTTTTTGATGTGTTCCAGTGCAGTGCCAGAAATTGTATAACGTACTTTCCATGCATCTTTGATTCAGGAAAAAATGTCGCTAGACTGCATGTGGTGTGACTTGGCCCTCAAAGCATACAAGAAATTTGAGCAAGCACGTACAGAGCTAAATGATTACTAGGGCCAAAAAGTCCCTGTGGTAGGCATAACTTGGTTTTTATTTTTACATGTACGGATAAATGGGACACTTTTTGTTCACAAAAATTTTTTTTTAATTCAAAACCACACATTCATGTCCTACCAAAACTTTAAACTCAATTTTTTTTTTTTTTTTTTTTAAGAATTCCATTCTTATCATAGCAAACTTCATTGAAGGCCTTCTGTTGGTACCCAACCTTCTCTCAGGTATTTTTGGGAAATTGTCAAACTTCCAACTCTTTCTGCACACAACAAAGAAATTATGCTAAAACCATTAATTTGTGAGTACATCTCTACTCATTAATTCTGAAATTGTATACAGTGCCTTGCAAAAGTATTCATTCCCTTGGCTTTTTTAGTGTTTTGTTTCCTCACAACCTGAAATTAACATGGATTGTTTGAGGCTTTGCATTTTTTTATTTTATTTTTTTTTTTAATTGTGAAGCAAACAACAAATAGTCAATGTGCACCTCACTAAAGTCAATACTTTGTAGAGCCACCTTTTTGCGGCTATCGCAGCTCCAAGTCTTTTTGGATAAGTCTCTCTGAGCTAGCCAGAGCTTACCACTAGGATTTTTGTCCATTCTTCCCTGCAAAGGTCCTTCAAGTTGGTTGGTCTGCGCATGTGAACAGAAATCTCTGTGAACAGAAGTCTGACCGCAGATTTTCTATTGGATTGAGGTCTGGGCTTTGACCAGGCCATTCCAACACATTTACATATTTCCCCTTAAACCACTCAAGTGTTGCTTTAGCAGTGTGTTTGGGGTCATATTCCTGCTGGATAAGGATGATCTCCGGCGTGTTCGCACACCCCACGTGCAAAGCCTGCCAGGAAGTCGTCACTGCGTTGATCACAGGCTGTGAGACATTGTCCCGATGCGTGGCTACAGAGATCGGGAAATGTCTCACTGTCTGTGATTAGCGCAGTTCCGACTTCCTGGCGGGCTCTGCACATGAGGTGTGCCAGCGCACCGGAGCTCATCCTTAATGATGGAAGGTTAACTTCCATCCTTGCCTCAAATCACACACAGAATGGTACAGGTTTTGCTCAAGAATATCCTTGTATTTAGCACCATCCATCTTTCCCTCAACTCTGACCAGTTTCCCAGTTCTGACTGCTGAAAAACATCCCCACAGCATGATGATGCCACCATGTTTCACTGTGGGGATGGTGTTCTTTGAGTGATGTGTTGGGTTTGCCCCAGACACAGCATTTGATGGTCAAAATACATTTTTTGTCTAATCGGACCAGAGCACCTTCCTCCATACATTTTGGGAGTCTCCCACGTGCATTTTTGCAAACTCAAAACATACCATTTTGTTTTTATATCCTCACGTCCCTCCATCCTTAAATACACTATATATCCTACTTAAAGAGATTTACGGTATATATTATACAGTATCTCAAAATGAGTACACCCTTCACTTTTTTAAATATTTTGTTTTCATGTGATGACACTGAAGAAATTACTTTGCTACAGTGTAAATTCTGTACAGCTTGTATGTGTAAAAATAACTATTACGGAGATCTGATCAGAGCAGGAGAGATCACTCAGGCTGACACGCCAAGGACATCCGTCTGGATCCCTGATTATTTTAGGGAGAGAAGTAGCTTCTTTGATGCCCTTCTTGACACCAGGCCATCCTCCAAAAGTCTTCATCTCACTGTACTTGCAGATGCAATCATACCTGCTTGCTGCCATTCCTGAGCAAGCTCTGCACTGGCGGTTCCCTGATACCGCCGCAGCTGAATCAACTGTAGGGGAAGACCCTGTAGCTTTCTGGACTTTATTGGGCACTCTGAAGCCTTCTTCACAAATGCAGTAGAAGTGTGTGTGGGTTTTTTTTTTTTTTTTTTTTTTTGTATTAACCACTTGCCTACTGGGCACTTAACCCCCCCCCCCCCCCCCTCCTGCCCAGACCAATTTTCAGCTTTCAGTGCTCTCACATTTTGAATGACAATTAGTCATGTAACGCTGTACCCAAATTAATTTTTTTCCTTCTTTTCACACAAATAGCGCTTTCATTTATTGGTATTTGATCACCTCTGAGTTTTTTTTATTTTTGGCGCTATAAATGAAATGAAATTTTGAGAATTTTTCTTTGTTTCTGTGATAAAATTTTGCAAATTATTATTTTTTTCATTAATTTTGGCCACAATTTATACTGCTACATATCTTTGGTACAAATAACCCAAATTGGTGATTATTATTTGGCCTTTGTGAAAGTTAAAGTCCACAAGATGTGGTGCAAATCATAAACAATTGATCACACCTGGTGGCCTATCTCATTTCTTGCCACCCGAACAAGCCAAGGTATATTTAGTAAGAGGCATGGCGAGGTTTTTGGTGTTAGTTTTTTCCCACAATTCTTTGCAAAATTAAGTGTGTGTGTGGTGTGTTTGTTTTTTTGTTTTTTTTCCTCCCCCCACAAAATTGTCGTAATTTATTTATTTTTTTCTCTCTCGTGACGTGTATACCACAAATGTCCCAAAATACGTTCTGCTACACCTCCTGAGTACGATACCACATGTGTGGGACTTTTTCACAGCCTAGCCACTTAGAGAGGCCCAACATGCATGGAGCGCCGTCACGTGTTCTAGGAGCATAAATTACACATCTAATTTTGTTGACTACCTATTACACTTTTGAAGGCCCTGGAGCACCAGGACAATGACACGTGACAGGTGGCACTGATGATAGGTGGTGGCGTGTGTGTGTGTTTTCACTGTGTGAGTGTTAACTTACTGTTCACTGACACTGCTGCAGCACGGAAGCTCTCCCTCCTCACACGCTGTGTGAGAAGGGAGAGCCGGCAATGAGAGATGATCTCATATGTTTACATATGAGATCACCTCTCATTGGACATGCCGATCGAGTGCTAAATGGCTGCTGTGATTGGCCATTTAGCATGATCTGTGATTGGCTGTGTCCAAGGGACACGGCCAACACAGAACTTCCCCCTGATGCACGGCGGTGCGCAGAGGGGAAGTAAACTGCCAGTTAGCGTCCGCGCTGTAGCCGTCTTTTGCCTATAGCTCGGGGCCGCGGGCGTGAAGTGGTTTGAAGTTCATTTTCATATCAAAGAAGGACTTTGCAATTAATTGCAATTCATCTGATCACTCTTAGTAACATTCTGGAGTATATGCAAATTGCCATCATAAAACCTGAGGCAGCAGACTTTGTGCAAATTAATATTTGTCATTCCCAACATTTGGCCACAGCTGTCTCTCTTCTGTTATCAGAGTAGATTACATATTTTATTTCCTAACCATATAGCTGGTTGTTTATATTTACCACTGCACATACTGTAGATTATTCACGAAGGTTTTTTTTTTTTATCCGCTTATTCGAAAACCATAATTGGCCAACTAATCAGTTTTATAAAAATAATCATTTTTTGCAGCCCTATATCTTTGGGAGGGCACTCCATCTAATCTATTTGATATTTCTATGGTTTTTACCAACATTGTATTGGGTGGCGTGTGTGAGCAGTAATGTCCAGATTGGATTTTCTGTTCAAAATTCTTTATTGAAGGCTGAGAGATTGCAGGCATATCAGGTGACACAGCTTTTATAGCACTAAAGAACACTGACCAAGGATCAGTAGCATTGCAAATGAGGACCCTCCCACATTCTGGGTGGCACCAGATCAGAGCTGCTGGGTAAGTATTTTCTTCTGATTGAATTTTCTAGCTAAAACTAGCTATTTTTATGTGTGTGTGTGTGTGTGGGGGGGGGGGGCCTAGATGGCTTTTAAAAAGCCTGAATTTTGGCTTTGAAGTTTATCTAAACCCAAAAAACACAATATATTGCAACTTAAAGTGGTTGTAAACCCTTACAACCAACTTTGACCTACAGGTAAGCCTAGATTAAGGCTTACCTGTAGGTCCAAGAAATATTTCCTAAACCTACATGGTTTAGGAGATATTTGCCAAAAGACAGCCACCGCTGTCTACGGTGCATGCGCCGTAGACAGCGGCGGGCAGGCCGCAGATGGCGGCGATATGCCGTGAGCGTTGGCTCCCGTGCGCATGTGCCGGAGTGACGTCATCGTGGCTCCGGCGAATCACGGCGTCGGAGCCACGAGACCCAGAAAATGCTCCGGGATCCATGGCAGCGGCCAAGAGGGAGGAGGAGGACCGCTTCGGGGGCTTCGTTCTCAGGTAAGTTATTCATATTGAGCTAGTATGCTATGCATACTAGCTCATTATGTCTTTGTCTTGCAGGATTTTTTTATTTTTTTTCAGGATTTTTTAAAAAGGATTTACAACCACTTTAACAGCATTATGAAGCAGGGGCTTCATTAGTTTTAACTTTCCATGCTAGTAATATTTTCAGCAAGTACAAAAAATATTTAGTGATTTTTTTTTTTTTTTTTTTTTTTTTAATTTCAATAGAAAATGCAGTGTCGCTGTAAAGAAAACACAAAGCACCGTACCTCGTGTAAAACTACTAGTCGCATCATTCCACCTTGTGGTTGGGATAAACCAAGACAGATTTGTTCAAAGTCAAACCTCTGTGACATCCATGGCTCCCTCTATATCAGGGATATGCAATTAGCGGACCTCCAGCTGTTGCAGTACTACAAGTCCCATGAGGCATAGCAAGATTCTGACAGCCACAAGAATGACACCCAGAGGCATGATGGGACTTGTAGTTTTTTAACATCCGGAGGTCCGCTAATTGCATATCCCTGCTCTATAGATACAATGTACAAAATTGTGTAGACATGAAGGGAAAGGAAGTGTGTGGTTGTTGGGGTATTTTTATTATTTAAATTGTCAAGGAAAAGGCCTGAAGATAAAAACAAAACAAATGCAGCTACTTATTCTAAGAACTGGTATGTTGCAATATATTTTTATTTCCAGGCTTAAGTTGAGCTTTAAATAGTGTTTGATTTAAATAAAGTATCAAAAATAGCTGTTGATACAAATATGTAATATTTACAATGCTGTTTTTTTTTTAAGTGGAGCTACACTGCATCTGAGCACCCCCATCTATCGGGAGGGGGAGTTTAAAACAAATGAGTGTGATATGCTTTTACTAATGCTAGCAGTGTAAGGTTTAAAAATAGTCCATGTTTGCGAGAGAACATCTGCTTTAAATTTACACATCCTGGCAAAGTGGTTAGGAAGACTCTATTTGTGTGTGTGTGTTTTTTAATAAACATGTTTATACCTGCTCTGTTCTGTTACTGCACAGAGCACTCCTCTTTTTTGGGTCTCCTCTGCCTTCGCTCTTGGCTCTCCCTTTTCTGTCTGCCACCATAGAAAAATACTTCCTATGGGGGCGTACGTATGGGCTTGCTCCTGAGCTGGTCTGTGGCACACTGGAAACGTTGTTTTCCAGTGCTGGCCAGAAAGGGAGCACCTTGTTGTGGGCAATACAAGCTTCATTATGCTCTCTTTATGCATGGGTACTTGTACAAAGAAATGTACCTAATTTCATATATAAAATGTAATTGGTGCTCTCTCCACAATGTTCTATATGATCATCCAACAATCTTGTTGAATATAATTACAACCTTACAGACCACTTTAACCTATGGGTAAGCCTAGATGAAGGCTTACCTGTAGGCACAAGAAATATCTTGCTCCTGTTAAGGAGATATTTTCCTTAAAAATGGGCACCAATGTCTACGCGACGCATGCGCGCGGTAGACAACGGCGCGGATGCGCTGAGCGTGCCGTTAGTGAAGGCGATCATGCCCTGCGCCGGAGTGACGTCATCGCTGCTCCGGCCAGTCACGGCGCCAGAGCAGCAATACCCGGAAGTCACTCCAGGTATCATGGCGGTCACAGAGGTTAACGAGGGTCACTTTGGGTGCTTTGATCTCAGGTAAGTAATTCATATGCATACTAGCTCATTATGCTTTTTTCTTTTTCTTTTTTTGTGTGGGTTTTTTTTTATTTTCTCCTTTCTACCCCCCCCCCAATCCCCTCCATCATTTTTTTATTCAATATATAGCACATTGTGGATGCGACACCAATTAAATTTTATGTTTTTGTTCAAATGTTCGTGTGTGTGAAAGGTGTTGGCAGTTCACAATACATACTCATGCAGCGTGCAGGATTCAATATATCATTTTACCTAATTTCATGTGCTTGAGCTGGCCCCACGAAAGCTTACACCTCTGTTAGAATTTTTTGTTGATAAATTCCTATTTATTCGAGGGCTATTCATAAGAATTTTAACCTGAAATAACTTTTTTTTTTTTTTTTTTTTCTCTCTTGATAGGGAAAATGTCTGAAGACCCTAAAGGGCCACAGCAACTATGTCTTCTGCTGCAATTTCAACCCACAGTCCAACCTCATTGTGTCTGGTTCTGTAAGTATAATTTTTCAAAGTCTAGAAGGTATAGTACAAGCCAGTCAGGATAAAAATATCACTTTTGAAAATGACTCGGACACACCCTACCTGCTAACTGGCTATAACTTTCATTCTTGCATTTTTATATTTCACCTATCTTCCCTGCAAGCTAAATTCCCCCGGTTTAAAGTATTGTCAAAACAGCCATGAATCTAAGCATGCGGCCATTGTGTTCCCCTTGGTTCCAGCTCCAACTTCTTTGTAAGCCCCAAGTTGCCCAGGCATTTTTTTTTTCATCAATTTTTATATTGATGTAAATGTAAACATTTGGAGAGGTACATTGTTTTTAGGAGGATATACTACAGTATTAACATTTACACTACATATAAATGCAAACATGTTGAGTCTTTTGAGGGAAAAAAATACTTAACATTGTAAGCATCGTTTGAACTTTACAAGCATGCACAAACTTTGCTATGACTAAACTATGGTTTAGGAGAAATGAGTAGAAAGTGTTTTCCCAGCATACAAACTCCTAGGGGGACTATCTAATGGGAAAAAAAATGACTTTGCCAATGTGTCCATGCAAGTGTAACGAATGATACCCATAATGTTTGTAACCTTAAATAGTTTCCTTGTTGCATTTCATTCCCTAATGTTGGTAAAACCAAAGAAATGGGAAGAGTAAATCTATCCCATACACTAAAGAGGACTTTTAAGAATGAGATGAGCACAGAAACTCAATTACGCTAGTCATTTTAATTGTACAAATCTCCATAAAAAAATATCATAAACAATAATTGGTAGAAATGTCAACAACATATGGCATATTGTTTTGATATATGTTCCTAGCATAAGCTTGTCAATAGTGTCAGATCTAAAGACTCAGTCTGGCAGACACTAGATCATATCCTTAACTGAATGAAGCGTGCATAATAAACTTTTCCGTATTTGCCTTGTATCCACGCCTCTGTTGAAACAGTGGATACGACACTCAATGTGGATGGGGGGGAGAAGAGTTATTTCTCTTATATTCACCGACCGACACAGCTCCTCTCTGCAACAAAATGGGTTGTTAGTCCTATCACTGGAGATTACTAGGCAAAGTTGTAATACAACACTTCATAACTTAGTTCCACCCAGGTTCGTCATGTAGTACCTCCGGTCCGTCCACCCTTACCCCCTTGGGATCTGAACCTGGTGTTATCGGCACTTCAAAGACCACCGCTTGAAAATAGGGAGAGTGTTGGTGTAATGCAAATCAAGACTTTAGTCTAGCGTAATACATTTATTTTCTTTGTTTTTGTTTAGTTTGACGAGAGTGTCCGAATATGGGATGTGAAGACAGGGAAGTGTCTGAAGACGTTGCCTGCCCACTCTGACCCTGTCTCTGCTGTAAGATGTTCTGCTGATGTGGTTATTTTATTAGCTGTTTTCTACAAATATATTCACATAGCTGGATTTCAAAGGGATCCAGAAAGCTGAGGCTTAACTTTGTCTTCTACATGTCCTGAATTCAGACATACTGGAGGCTTCAAGACAATGAGTGGCATCAAGCTATTTAAGATATTCTGTAGTTTGGGGAGTCCTGTACACTTTATTTTTATTTTTTGGGCAGATAATGTGCAGGAAAACAATCAAATTGAGTTTACACCCAAGAACACATTTTAAATATTGCGGCCTACCAGTCTTTTAGATGTGATTAATTTTTTTTTTTTTTTTTTTTTCGTTATTCTACCGGCAGCACACTTCTTTTTTTTTTTTTTTTTTTTTTTTTTTGGTGGCAATGTATACGTTGCTCCTAAAGCACTTCAAAGAAGCTGCTTGCCTGATGGTGTGTGTTTTTATTTATTTTTTATTTTTTTTACGTCCTGCCAGCGCACCTTCAGGCTTGCACGTTGGAGTGACAGGAGAGGTGCTATAGCACCTCAGTGTGTAAGGGGTCTAATATTTAAAACTACAACAGTAAAAGCAGTCTGTGTATGCAGCATAGCATGCTTGTTATACTTGGGAACTTGAGAAGGTTAATCCTCTGCATTGTATAAAAAGCTTTTTATCCTATATGCACACAGATCCTCCCCCTCCGGCACTGCCTATCTGGGGAAGCCCAGCTAACACAGGCACCTGCACATGCTCAGTTGTGTTAAGCTGGAGAGAACATTTACTTGTTCTCAGAGCTAGCCATGTCACATGGGGGCGTGTATACAGGCTGTAGTGGATATCTCCTCCTACCTGAACTATCAGCACTGAAGAATCTGCAGTTTATTATGTAACCGTGGTATACAGATCATCCAAAAAGATGTATAACTTTAATGTTTTAATGTAAAAAGATGTATAAGCTGTGGGCACTAGGAGGGGGGCGGGTGAACTATTTTCATATTACTGGGTTTAGTAACACTTTAAAGTCTTTTTTTTTTTGTGTTTATTAATAGTCGGCAGCTACAAAAACAGTTGCCAGCATCTCTACTGTGGGCACCTGGTTGAGACAGCTGGTGCCCGAGTCGCGCTGTACCTCCTTTAATGGTCCTAAAAGTCTTCTGGGACCTGTGATGTGTCTAGGACCTAAACTGTCCAAAACTAGGTAACACCCCCCCCCCCCCCCCCAAAAAAAAGACATGCTGAATGTGACAGGAGGAGTACTTAAAGTGGTTGTAAACCCTTACAAACCACTTTGACCTACAGGTAAGCCTAGATTAAGGCTTACCTGTAGGTCCAAGCAATATCTCCTAAACCTATATGGTTTAGGAGATATTTGCCCAAAAACGGGCACCGCTGTCTACGGCGCATGCGCCGTAGACAGCGGCGCACTGAGCGCGGCATTTCCAAGAATGGAGCTGCCGCGCGTGTCGACTCCCGTGCGCATGCGCGGGAGTGACGTCATCGCGGCTTCGCCGAATGACAGCGGTGGAGCTGCGAGACCCCACCAGCAAGATGGATGCGGCGGACTACAGGGGACAGCGGCGACTTCGCTGGCTCCTGTGTCAGGTAAGTGACACATAATGGACTACTATGCGATGCATAGTAGTCCATTATGCTTTGCCTTTGCAGGGAATGAAAGAGGAAGTAAACTCATCAGGGTTTACTTCCTCTTTAAAGCGGAATATCCACTTTTGGGTGGAGATCTGCTTTGAGTTTAGAAGAAGAAAAGGTCTGTTCATTTTTCCATTTAATTGATCTTCTTTTATAGATGCTATAGTACAGCTTCTATGAATGGAGGAAGGCCAAAAGGACAGGTGTTTCGTGCACTCTTAATGAGCGCCTGTCAATTAAACCTCACCTAATGGAAAGATTGGGGTTGTTGGAGGAAGATTTAAATGAATGCAGGAGCCAGCAGCACAGGTGGCATGTTGGAATAATTGTTTTCATGTCATGTTCCTTTTAGTAAAAAAAAAAAAGTTTTGAAGTTTGTCCAGAACTTAAGGAACGCATAAGTGTGCCTTTTATAACACATTTCTATCATCCCTATTTCGATTAGAGGTTGTATGTACAGGTTGTTATTCCCTGCCAGGGTAGATCTGTCAGTGAGATTACAAAACAATAGTTGGTATCGGCATATGCTGAATTTTTTTTTTTTTTTTTTTTTATTTAGTATGACAAATCTTTTTTTTTTTTTTTTTTTTTTTTTTTCAGGTGCACTTCAATCGTGATGGTTCTCTCATTGTGTCTAGTAGTTATGATGGACTCTGGTAAGTTCAATCTTCCTGTTACTATTCCAGAGCAATGATTAAACTGTTTGTCCCTCATGGCACCTAACTTGAAATGTATCTGTTGCTTCCGAACAATCATCCTAAATAAGGGCATTCCCACAGCTTCATGTACACAAGTTTTGGAGATGCTTGTGGACATCCTTGACAGAATAAGGCCATATGACTGACATAATATGACCATGTGACCATATTGGGATAACCATGTCAAAAGCATCACCGCACCTTTTTTGTATTAGCTGCAGGTCAGGACATTTCTTGAACCAAACTTGCTCAGAACAAACAGTAGCTATTTGAACAAAAACTGATGGATTATACGGCATAATCAAGTGTAGTATTAATACTGGTTGTATATATACCCTTTGGTGTACTTTTTAGATGTATACTAAACTTCTTTTTGTCTGTTTTATGTAATAAAATAATTTTTGTATCATTTTAGTCTGAACGTGCCTTTAAAAATCCACCCTCAGGGGATTTCTCTTCCTTTAACAGCTATGGGTGGAAGTGACCTTTTTGACATTGCTTCCGCTATGGTATGGAAATGGGTGGGGGCCATCTTCAACTCGTCTCCATACCCGGGCACAGAGAGGATCCAATCGCCTCTGCGACTGCTCTGGTAAGCGGCAGGGGGGTGCTCTCCCGCTGTCGATAACTGCGATCTCGTGGCGAATCCGCTGCAGAGACCGCCATTATTGGAAACGCGAACGGCTACTGAAAAAAATTGATATCTCGGTTGTGGCAGCAGCTGCTGCCGGTACCGGTATATCCAACTTCAAAGTGCTGACGTATATGTACAGGAGCCAGTTGACAAGTAATGAGAACATGGTCTTCTAAATTTAAAGCTTAATCGCACATTGGCTAAAATCTTAACATAAGTACAGTATTTTTGCTAGTAGATTTCTATGCTTCAAGCTACAGACCCTCATTGTATGCAAGCAGCACATTATTCATTCATTATTACTGTACATGCTTCAAGCTGTTTTGGAAAATGGTTTTTAAGAATGTTCTGCATCAGTTTTTCCTCCCTGTTTTTCAAATTTTAATTTGTTTTTTTTCTTGGTATTCAGTCGAATTTGGGATACAGCATCTGGCCAATGCTTAAAAACACTCATTGGTAAGAAATGGCTTTGGTGGCACTTGGGTGGGGGGTAATTAGGTTTTTTTGCAGCAATACTCATTTCTGTGTGTTTTTTTTTTTTTTTCACTAGATGATGATAATCCTCCAGTGTCTTTTGTGAAATTCTCTCCAAATGGCAAATATATCCTAGCAGCCACTTTAGACAAGTAAGTACATGTGTGTTGCAGTCGGCTGTTGTATTATAGCGAGAGTGGGTCTTGATTAACTTTTTACAGTGACTGGAGGAAGCCACCCTGAGAGGCAACCACTTGATTTAAGACACGTCTATGAAGCCTTCATCTGAGACGCACCTGTAAAATCCCAATGCCTGAGAGAAATGGCATGGTAAATTACACATTAATGTCCCCAGAGACCAAGATAAGCCACCCAGACCAGATCTTGTCAAACTTCTTTGGACTCCCTCTAGAAATGTATGTCAGCTTGTACATAGGCAAAGCTACATTAATTGGCTCAATTAAAAAAGGATGAGTGGGAAGGGAAGGGTCTTTCAATTTAATGCTTTTTTACCATTAAACGAAAAAAAAAATGTGACGCTAAGCTTTTTCTGTAAGCTACTCAGGTCGGTCTTGGCAAAAATCACCCAGTTAGCATCTGGCCGGGGCACAGATCTTCGGAAGCAATAGTTTTTCCTCCACAAAGCAAAGGATGGCTGACCAAAAATGTCTGTGGACATGCCCAGACCATAGGTTAAAAAAATAAAAATAAATCCGCTAAGTCACAATGGCACTGTGGACACTGGAGAATCCAATTTTCCCATTTTAAATCTCCCAGGGGTATAAAACTCTGTGGCAATATTTAATTGGATTAATTGGTCTGGCAGAGATGACCATGGAGAGCTGAGTGTTCACAATATCCTCCCAGGACTCTTCAGCAAGCTCTGGAATATCCCCCCTGCCATTGTCTAGCAAATCTTTCCATTCTAGTAGAGGAGACTGAAAGGAGCTGAACATAATATCTAGAGATTCATTTTAGAGTGGCCTTTCTGAATTAAAAGGGCCTCCAATGTAGATGGTTTTAAGGAAACCTCAACTCAACCTAAACTTTCCAGCCAACGTCGCAATTGAATATATGTAAATAAATGGTTGGGAACCCCACATTCCAGCTGCAGAAGTTTAAATGATTTGAATACTTGCTCCTGAAATGATGAGCAGGTTGGATGCCAAACTGCACCCAGCGGCTTCCATCTGGAATGTTATACAAATCCTTTTAACTGCGCATTACACCATAGGAGCTTTTTCGGTAAAGTAAGTAGAGTGGAGCCTCCCAATTTACATTTATACATATGAAATATCTTATAGAGCAGCCGAAGAATATCCACTTCCTCATTAGGATAAGGTCAGTTTCTGTAAAGAACATTAATCAATGCCTCATAGGACTGGATCAGGCTTTAGTAGTCAAAGGCATTATCCAGATTGGGAGGAAAAACTACTAGTGAATATGCATGAATTGGGTCGCTAAATTTTAGCAATTGGGAAGTGCTAGCCCACCTCCCCAAATGGGTAATTGTAGAGTATATCTAGAGCTATACAAGGGGGTTGTGGCCCCCACAGAATAAAGGATAGCAACACATTAATCTGTCAACGCCTTCTTGGACACATGTCACAAAGTTATATAAAAATCTAGGGATGTAGATAATTTTAAAAGTTATCTCTGCCCAATAAGGTCAAAGGCAGGCAAATTCAATCAAGTGCAGAAATTATCTTTCATACGATGAATAAAGGGGGAAGGTTATTATGAATTTAGATCTCCAGGAACAGTTGTACTTCGATCCCAAAGTACCTAAACCTGAAAAATATTTGGAGGGGCCTTTCGGAGGGTAAGCCAAGGGGATTCCTTGGATCAAACTGAAAAGTTAGACTTGCACCAATTTAATTTGATCCCTGAGTATTTGCCAAAATGACAAATAACCTCCAAAATGGTGTCCAAAGTAGAAGCTTCATCTAAATATGACATATCCACATAAGCTGAGGTGTTCTCAAAAGCATTAATCCGACAGCCCTTAACATTGGGATTGGACCTCAAGGCCACCAAAGGGTGCAAAGACAAACTGGGGCAACCCCTGCTGTTTTTCCACGATGGATACAGAAATGGTCAGAAATTTGAGCTTTCGCTCTAATCTGGGCCTACAATACAGAAGCTTGACCCAAGCAATAAGTTTAATTCTAAAACCCAGCTGCTCAAGGACCGCAAAGGGCTAAGGCCAATCAATAGCCAAAAGGCCTTGTGTGTCGGGGGCACCACTGCTCTCGTGTCGGGATTGAAGTCAGGGATGTGTGAATTCGTAAATAAGCTTCTAAGACTAATAGCTGTAGAGGGATCGAGGATAAACCCTGTTTGGTCTGAATTAATAATATAGGTTATAACTTGGTTCACTCTGATAGCAAGAATTTTGGCTAATAACTTTGCATCTACATTAAGAGAAATTGGTTGGTTATATTTCACAGTATTTAGGGTCATAGCGTGGCTTAGAATTCTTGTAAGGAGTCAGGAAGGATCCATTTTTCAAAAGCCTCTGTAAAAACCTTCAATAGGGTTTGGGCCATTTGAATTTTTTGTGGGTGCATTAGCATTTGAATTCTTTGTGGGTGCTATAGCTTTCTACAGGGTAACTATCTAAGCCAGCAGTTTTATTGGGATGGAAAGCGTGTATGATGTGGCCTCTTTCTCTTTTGTAATAGGTAAAGCCAATTTAGCTGACGTAGATTGGGACTGCATGTGAAGCTGTACCTGTGCCAAATAAGATTGCACGTCCTCCCACTCATAGGTAGCCCCTGAGGAATACAGATGAGAATAGAAGGCCTGAGCAACCTTGGCAGGTGTGCTCAAAACGTGGGATTCATAAATACCGGGAATAGAGGCCAAGAGACACTCTGCTTTCGCTAATTATGCTAGGTTTTTACTCTTCTTGTCCCCAAATTCAAAGACATGTTGGTTCTGATAGGGGAGCTTTTAGGTTTTTCTGCCAGTAGAAGATCAAGTTGATTAGTATTTTTCCAGGTTTTGAAATGAGGATCAATTACCACCTTTTCAGATGTCTGCACCCACCAGGCCCTGTCAGATCTAAGTTGTTTAAAAAAAAAAAAAAAAAGATCTAAGTTGGTTGTTAACCCCAGTGATAGTGCCCAGGAGCGTAGCCTCAAAGGCATCCCAGTAAAATGCCGGGACCTCACTAGCGTTTTCCATCCAATAGTTAAGGTTATTGGAAGCTGTTTGCATTTCAAAAATTTCCTCTCTTTAACCACATAGGACTTAACTTCCAATGCCTATACCCAACAGGGGCATCTTTTGAGAAGGCTGTTCACAATGTTGTGGAGTGTCTTTGGGAATGTTTGACCATTTTTCCAGAAGTACATTTGTGAGGTCAGGCACTTATGTTGGATGAGAACGCCTGGCTCTCAGTCTCTGCTTTAATTATCCCAAAGGTGTTCTCTGGTTGAGCTCAGGACTGTGCAGCCAGTGAAGTTCCTCCACCCCAAACTTGCTCATATATGTCTTCAGGCAACTCTTAAGGCGTCAGCATACCAAGCCATTTTGGACAATTTCGAGCTCCCAATGTTTGGGGACGGGCCCCTTCCTTTTTCAACATGGCTGTGCATAAAGCCAGGCCCAAGGCATCAGTGGAAAGGAGAGCCCAAGCTTTCAGCGGAAAGGGGTGAGGTGCTGTCAAGAGCGCACATGTGCCACTCGGGGATTCCAGCCACCAGTCTGTCTCCATTGGAGTAGTGAAGAACTGCACCTTGCCTTTATTTAGGACATAAAGACTGCAGGATACAATGTGCTATATGGAATATTACGTTCTCACAGAAGTTTCTTGACACTTTGAAAATCAGCCCTCAGTTTCTCTGCAGTGGGCGAGAAATCTGTAAACATTTTGATAATAGTGTAAAAAAATCAATTCATACATATTCCTAACACATTGCAAGATAATTTACTTGAAATCAAGAAATCTTGCTAGCAGGGGTCTAGGATGGCTACCTGGCGGAGCCTGTAAGGGCGCTCCAAGAGCCCTTTTTAAATGGCTAAGAGGGTTGCGAAACTGTCTGATCCAAAGGCCTGCTTCAGCCGGGTTAGAAGAAAGTCCTCTGGGTGTTTCCCTTCCAATCCCTCTGGAAAGCCCAGAAAGCAGAGATTATTCCGGCGAAGCAAGTCTTCGAGATTGCGTAGTTGGCAGCCTGGGATTTATGGTCCGCAACCACATCACGAACTATGACCATAAGAGGGGTTAAATCTTCCACTGTGCTAATTTGTTACTCAACATTAGAAACCTGATGGTGGATCCTTGTGGTACATCATCCTTAACCATTAAAAGTTCACTCCTGAGTGTTTTAATCTGTAGAGAGTGAGACATGGTATTGCTTATCTGATCTGTGTCTGGGTTGGTTTTTGTACCTGATCCTTCACGTCGGTAGATGGAAAATCCTGATCAGATAAGTCGACCATTCCCTACCTCCTGCAGCCCAAGTGGGATTGACTTCCCCTACCGTAGAAGAAGAGGCCTGAGTTTTCTGGGTGGCATCTTGGCTGGCCGCTTGAGCTAAGATGGCCAAGTGATCTCATCGCGTCTGACAAGTCTTTCCCGATCTTCATCATTGGCACCTTGATCATGAGTCCCAAGGACCGACTAGGGCCAGGTGAGCAGCAAAAAAGTTGAAAGGCTGAACAGGATCTCATAGTGGTTACAGAGCAGAGAGAAAGCTGCTCACGTACTGGAAGTAGAACATGCCCAACCCCCCTTATGTTTCAGTTTTAACAATCGTTTTTGCCCTTTTTGACATTCAACTTTATATTGTGAACCTCTGTAAATTTAGATGGCTTTGGTAAAGCCGAATGAGTTGTGACAAAATTGCCTTTTTATCTTCTTCCTCTTATGTTAATATTTATGACAGATTTTACTGATGTGCTATTAGAATGAAAGTTGTTTGTTTTTTTTTTGTTAGAGCTTTACGCGGTATATTTTTGGTTTGTTAAATGGGCTTTGTCTTTATAATTTCAAAGCTTATTTACTTTGACACTTAAAATTATCATGACGTTTTTTTTTTTTTGTTTTTTTTTTTTCCAAAGCACGCTTAAGTTATGGGACTACAGCAAAGGGAAGGTAGGTGTCAAAAAAAGATGTCAGATTGTGTTTAGTTGTGTCTCAAGCCCTGTTGTATCAATACCATCTGTTGTATTGGTAATTCAATATCTTGATGATATTCCCTGCCGTCGGGAGCAGCCCGCAGCCTGGCGGATAAATAAAGAGGCTGTTATTGTGCCCTTTTCTGATCGTGTATTCCCCAGGACGACTTTGATTAGTAGGTAGAAATAATGTGCATCAATTCCTTGGGGGCCCTGTGACCCAGTACTAATTAAACAACCTTTCTCATCAAGTCTCCTGTTATTAACCAGTAATTTGTCTACCGTCTGCTGTGGCAGCGTACATGGTTAGAGGGACTGTTTATATGTGCAAAACCTTCTTATGACTCATGTTTACTTACCCTCTGCAGCCTGCTGTAACAGTATACATTGTTCAAAGGACCTGTTTATGATGTAAAGCTTTTAATAGTACTATATGCTTGATAAGCAGTCTTTTGGACAGGTACATGCTGCTCATAGATGGCCTGTATTTCAAAAAAGATAATTTTTATGTCTTGGTTCTATTCTGCGTAGACGTATGCTGTTTGATGTCATAGGCCCTTATGCCGTTAAAGACTACAGTAACATTTAAAATAAAGTAGTCATCTTCTGATGCTTTCCAGGATAAATAGCATCTTTGCTGACGTCATACAATTTTCCTTTTTTTTTTTTTTTTTGTACAGTAAATGAGATGCTATTTTTGGAGAGGTTAACGTTGAAACTTGATAAGTTCTGCATATTATGTTTGAAATGCGGAGTTTCCAACAACGGATTGGTTACAGAGCAAGATGGCCCTGGCACACGTTTGTGCTTGGATTTAAAAGTAAATAGTTAGGTTTGTGACTGGTGTGTGATTTTTACAGTGGTCCAGTCTGAGCCTAAAATGTGATTTTTGTATAAAGGCTAACTTTTTTTTATTTTTATTTTTTATTTTATTTTTATTTATTTTATTTTTTTTTTTCCCCTTATGCATTCACCACAAAATAGGCTTTGAACAGGGAGAGCTACAGATAGATTGGAATTCAGCCGGTCACTGCGGAACCACACAATTTTCAATCCTTGTGTACACTAGCATATTTTGGCTTTTTTTTTTTTTTTTTTTTTTTTTTTTTGTCAAAGCTCCTAAACCCGACTCCCTAAAAGCCCTTATGTCAATGTACAGATAGGCTTTTATCTGTTTAGGAGCTGCCATGGTTGGGTGAGGTTAAACGTTTTGACCGACGGTCACAGGAAAATGCTAAATCGTGGCACAATCTTGCCATGTTTTCCTGCAGCCACAGTAAATGACAGCCACGTGTACATTAAGCCTAAGAGACGGACCCACAAACATGAGTGGGGTTAACAGCTGTGGGACCAGTCATGTCCAGTTAGAGAACTCAAGCTCAGCACGCGGGAGACTGCAACTGTCATTTGTTGGAATTTGGGTGATTTGTTTTTCACAGAGACCAATCCATTATCGCATATGAATACTTATATTGTGCCAAGCTAACCCAATGTTATGCAAATTATATCATCCCTGAAGTTCAGCTTTAAAGTAAATGTTACTTGCAAGACTCAAACTTCACCCATCATGGGGGTCCTGTGTAAGTTCACCATACAGATTTTTCTGTAAAGGTGGACTTGCACTAAGTTTTTTTCCCTCATTTGCTTAGTCCCCTGTTTTCTCACCTATTCTCTACACTTTTTCTTGAGTAACTCCATCTGGAGTCTGCATGCAAGAGGAGGCTCAGTCTGTAAGTTGCCTGTTGGCACTGGATCCTGCAGACAGTGATCTTCAGGGTATTAAGTATCAGATGGCTCAGGGGACTGATCCACTGTAGTAGTCTTGAAAGTCCCTGTGGGTTGTGCCAGCCATGGGGTGAAGATTGGGCTTTCTGGCCCTGCTATGTGAACTGGTGAATGCCTCTTTAATGGGAGTCTTTTCTGAACAGCATTCCTATGAAGTGGGGTATTGCAGGCTGAAATTTACAGGTAGAGCACAATAGCATATTTGTAGCTGTTCATTCTTCCAAGGCTCCCACACCGCTTGTTTTTTCAAGGTTTTACCTTGGCATCACACATCCATCAGATGGGCGCGATCCTAAAATGGTTCTGAACCTTCAGAGGTTGGCTTTGGTTCCAAAGCAACATTTGGAGTATTTGGATTTTAGTCGCTGCACAGACGAAGATGTTCTGCAGGAGAAGTATTTCCCTACGCAGTCAGGTGGAGTGTCTGAGGTCACCTGGAGTGCCCCTCGATTCATGTCTGCATGAGGGTACTAAGGAAGATGGTAGCTGTCTTTTTAATGTGGTTTCATATCGGCAAGCTTTACTCCAGGGCAAAAAATGTATATCTTGTCAACATAAGGGGTAAATAAATACCAACAGTCCTTGGATTTGCCCATGCATCTGATGCCCAAGGCCAGGTCAGCTCTAAAATGGTGTATTTCCATGTGGAGGCCAGAAAATCTTTCTTTCCTTCTGATAATTTGTGAGGTTTTGATGAGGGCTGCCAGCTTTTTGGACTGGGTAGGTGTTTTGGTGAACCCATTTGACGAACACGGTTGTCAGAGGAACAGAGGTTGCTGATCAACATCCTGGAAGTTTGGGCGATTAAGCTGCCTTTCAGCATTGGTTTCCCTCCCTTCAGGGACTTCCCATTTGGGGTGTAGTTGGACAATGCCATGGCTGTGGCATACGTCAACCATCAAGTAGGGTGTTGGTGTTGTGCTGATCAAGAGGAAGTGAACCTTATCTTGTGCTGGGCGGAACCTCATGTTCCAAGACTCTGCTGTGCATGTTTTCAGTATGGAAAACTCAGCATCTGAACCTGCCAAGTGAGCCCTTCACCCAGAGATTTTTGCAGTGATTTGTCCGCGGATAGGGTGCACCAGATGTGGATCTCTTGGCATGCAGATCAGCAACCACCTGGACAGGTTTGTGGCCCTTACTAGGGATTCTTGGGTTTTTGCGATGTATGCCCTTATAAATGTCTTGACGCTAGGCTTTTTTCAAATCGACAAGACTTGCTGTAGTATGGGTCTATATTCATATATAACTTTAGTTATTGAATTACAAGAATAGTTAAGAGTGATTACTTATATCTATATACAACATGTTTAATGCATGAGGCATCTGCTTCATTATGCTATGGGAAGTTGGTTGCTATCCCAGGGTTCGATCTTGCATCCTGCTTTATGGTCACTGACTTTGACTACTTTGCTGTTGAAGCCCTCGTTCCGAGAGTTGGGTATTTCTGACACTTAAATTCTACTGTTCTCAGTAGCAAAAACGTCAACCTTGAGGAAGGTGTAACACCATAAAGATTGCTTATTCTGCCTGGTGTAAGACTTGCACATTTCATCCCTATTTGTCATGGGTGCATATTGCGCTCCCCCCCCCCCCTCTCTGTTTCTTCATGGCCATGTTCCCCAAACACGTTCTCCAGAACACCTCCCCAGCCCACACAGCTGACATCCTTTATCAAAACCTCACCAGTTATCAGATATTTTCTGGCATCTACATGAAAATCTGACATTTCAGAGCCGGCCTGGCCTTTGGAATCAGATGCATGAGCAAATCCAAGGACTGTTGATATTTGCCCCATGCTGACAGGCTGGTGTAGAGATTTCTCTGGCCTTAAGTACCATCAAGGGGCAGATTTAAACTTTAACCGTTTTTTTGTTCAGAGACTGATTTCATCTCATCCCTTGTTGAAAAGTCTTTGGAGGATGTCGTGAGGATTCTTGTGCCTGTGTGGCCCACTTTGTCTCCATGTGATCTTAGTGGTGTTACCCCCCCCCCCCCCCCCCAAAGAAAAGCCTGAATGTGCCTAAAAAAAAAAAGAGTAAAAAAAATAAAAAAAAAAATTTCCTCCCCTCCTAAATGCCTGTTGCTAGGGGATCCCTCGTAGTCTGCCTCCTTCAGCGCCTGGGCTCCTGATGTCACTTCCCCCTCGGTGCAGGAAGGGATCAGCTCGGCCCCCTTCCTCTTGTCAATCATCTGGAACATGTGACAGGTCCCAGATTGCGCGGTCAATTGCGGCGCTACTCGCGCATGTGCAGTTGGTGCCCGACTGTGAAGCCACAGCCGGGTGCCCAGAGTTACAATGCCAGCGTTGCCGAACGGAGGGGGAGACGAGCGGGACTTCGATCACCCGCATCGCTGGACCCTGGGACAGGTAAGTGTTCTATTTATTAAAAGTTTGTAGCTGTTGACTGTTTAACTTCCTCTTTAAGTTGGTGTTTATTTTAGACTACTCTGAGCCTGTTCAAAAAAATCTATCCTTTACTTGCAAGGATGCCATTACTTTGCTCATAGACACTCCTGCAGAGAACCTTTCCTGTTTCATCATTAGGACAAGGTGGTGGTGAGGCCTTGGATCTCTGCTTCCCTGTTTGCAAGGCTAGGGCTGCTTCTCGGTCCACTATTTTTTTTTTTTTTTGTTGGGTGGTTCTGTCAGTACATTTTTCTGTCCTGTGATGAGCAGCACTGTTAATTTAGCCCAGGCCAGGTTCAATTAGAAAATTTTAATATATTTAACATTTTGCCTGTGTATACTAGTCTAAGATTTTTCTAAATGTTTTACCTCCTTGCAGTGCCTGAAAACCTACACATGTCACAAGAATGAGAAGTATTGCATATTTGCCAATTTCTCTGTCACGGGAGGCAAGGTATGTCATGTTCAGAAGATTTTACAATTTGAATGGCCTTGGTATAATACTTATTGTATGCTGCTATATGTGATAAGTTGACGGAATAGGGATAAAAAATCTGTAGTAGAGTACTTTAGAGTGTCCCCATAGCAAGTTGCTTACACTCATGTGGGCTTGAGCTAAGCTTTGTACACCTATAGATGCACAGCATTGCTCACCCATCCAACCCCCTGCAGCTGCAGTGAGCCCAGGATTGGGGTCTTCTCTCTAGTTGCTGTCCTGGAAGATTCCTAGGAATACTATTATGGGTAAGACTATCGGGGTATTTACATCACCTTTCAACTAGCTTTTCTAGTATATTTAAAAAGTAGTCCTTTAAAAAAAGATGTTTAAGTTCCATTCCATAACTGTAGGCAATGCTCGTACAAAATCTGCACATACTCTGCACTCTGTTGCAATCCTATAGTTTGCAGATTATGGACTTTTAAAGATCTGAGGATTAGAAAACTTTTTTTTTTTTTTTTTTTTCCCCCTACAGACATTACTTTTCCACAAAAAATGCATTGCTTGCATTGGCGCGCCCTACAATTTTTTAAAACTGTATGCCCAAGGTCCCTCCCCACCCATGTGATCAGTTTTATATAAATTTGTTCACAATGCTTCTCCTAATTCAGGAGACCAACCTTTATAATTTGGGAAAATGGGGACAAGCCCTTCAACGCCCTATGCCTTTTAACATGGTGTTATAGAATCAAGGAAGCTGCATCCAAATTGCCACTGTTGTAGAATACCTATTTTTAAAAGTTTTCATAAGGGTAGTTCCTCTTATATTTAAATAATTAGCCCCCACTGTCTGGCCCCATAGAAAGCCTTGCTGTGATCCCAAGCAAGGCTGTACCGTCAATGGCTCCTGCCTCTGTGCCCTGTGGGGAGAGGAATGCAGTCCAGCCCCCCTGCAGACGGGCGCAGTGCTGGATCTTGATAGGACTCCGGGGAAGCATTTAGGAAAGTGATGAGTAGTGGGTCACAAGTAGTAACTGGTAGAGTGGACACTTTTTATCTTGAAGGCTGGGTTTCTCTCTTCTAAATAAAATAACAAATACACTTTTTGTAGGTAAAAAATGTGCATGCATTTATTTCTCTTATATTCACCGACCGACACAGCTCCTCTCTGTAACAAAATGGGTTGTTAGCCCTATCGCTAGAAGATACTAGGCAAAGTTGTAATACAACACTTCAGAACTCTTAGTTCCGCCCGGGGGGGGGGGGAAACTCTGCTCTAGCAGCCTCAGTTTTATTTTGCCTAGTGAAGGCGATAGACCTGGGAACCCTGCGGGTCCATAGGTCCGTTTTTTTTTTTTTTTTTGCAGAAGCTTTGCTTTTTGCGCAAGATGAATGATCCTGTGATCTTCTATCAACAGCTGGCTGGGCGACGGGCTGGTTCACTTATCCTTGTAGTCTCCCCAGTCTGGCCATCGACCATGTGCAGGTTGCAGCTACGGCTCGGCAGGCCACGACATACCTCAGCTCCAGAGGTGGTTGGTGAGCTTTTATGCTCCGGGGCGTACATATGACCGGGCTACTGATGTCTGCGTCACAGTATGCCAGGCCAGTAGCCTTCCTTGTACTGATCAGGAGTTGGTCTACAATGGAATGTCAATGGAATGTCACCCAGCTCTTTAGGACTGGCAAGTACGGCTCTCCCTAGGCAGGGCTGAGCAGGTGGGCATTCCCTAGGAGGTCGATTTGGGGGCCCCCTCTTCTCTCCCCTGTCCCCCACCCCCCCCCCCCCCCCCCCAGGCTGTGCATGGGTACTGAGTGGTGTGTGTGCCCCTGGGTTCTTGCTGACTGGGCGTGCCTGGATCCTGAGTGCTTAACTCCCGGGAGGAGCCTGTGAGGTTTGCCTGTGTGTCGGTGCAGCGCTGTGTCTCTGCCACATGTTTTCTTTCTGTCTCTCATGGCACTGGCTGGTGGCCATTTTCAGTGTGGGCAAAGGACCGCATGCTTTAAGCGGCCATTTTCCCAGTGATTCCCTATTCAGGACACTGGCGGACATTTTCTTGACGCCGGACCACGTTTTTGTGCTCTAGCAGCAGCTTCATGTGCCCTCAGCTTCCTGCTTTGTCATTACTGAGCGCTAGACAGCCTTCTATGTAGTCTGAGCGTGTTTTTCAGATCGCTCAGCGATCATTCACCCATCGTTCGGACGGACTGACACCGACACAGCTTTGGTTCCTCTGCATCTGGGAGCGCTAGGGGTCTACAGGCACTGCTGTAAACAGCGTGGAACTCCTCAGGGCGGTGAGTCCCGGGGTTTAGAACCCCTCAGTCAGCAGCAACAAGGAGGGTGGGACTGTCACTATCCTAAGTCCCCTTCAGGTGGCAGACAGGGTAGGGTCAGCATGGCTTCAGAAACTGGTGTTTCTTCCCCCCCGAAATCCAGGCAATTTCAACCGGGTCACCTGTGGATCCTCCACTGAAACTGTTGCCACGACTGCTTCGCAGAGTGGAAGCCGAGGGTATCCTGGTAATACTGATTGCCCCAAATTGGCCTCGGCGCCCTTGGTACACAGACCTGGTGCGTCTGGTGGCACTCCTTGGCAACTGCTGTTGCGAGAGGACATCCTGTCGCAAGGTCAAATTCTCCATCCTGCTTTACCATCGCTGGCTTTAATGGCATGGCTATTGAGAGCCAGGTATTGAGGAACCGGGGTCTGTCGGACTCAGTAATTCCCACTATGTTGAGAGCACGGTAATCTTTTTTGGAAGATATACCATCGTACCTGGAAGGCCTACATCTCCCATGTGTGAGAGAGGATGGCATCCGCGCTCCTATCCAGGATCCTGCTTTTTCTCCAGCAAGGAGTTGACCAGAGATTGGCATAAAGCACCATCAAAGGGCAAATCTCAGCCTTAGCTGTTTTTTCAACGACCCCTGGCATCCCACTCCTCAGTGAGTACCTTGGTTCAGGGGGTACGACACGTAGTCCCTCCGTTGCGTCCACCAATACCCCCATGGGATTTGAACCTGGTGTTGGCGCTTCAAAAACTGCTGTTTGAAAATATCAGGGAGATTCCCCTGTTGACTCTTTCCCAGAAAGTGGTCTTTCTAGTGGCCATCACATCGGCCAGGAGGGTTTTGTAACTGGCGGCCTTGTCCTGCAAGTTGCCCTATCTGGTTATCCACAGGAATAAGGTGGTGTTGCGTCCGCAACCATCTTTTCTACCGAAAGTGGTCTCGGCTTTTCAGATCAATGAGGACATTGTATTACCATCTGTGTCTAAGCCGAAGGAGGTGGCCCTTCACGCTCTGGACGTGGTTAGGGCTCTGAAGGTGTATTTGTCTGCCACGACTCCCTTTCGGAAGTCAGACTCGCTGTTTGTTTCGGTGGCTGGTCCTAAGAAAGGCATGGCGGTCTCTTCGGCCACCATTTCCAGGTGGATCAGACAGATTGTAGTACAAGCCTATGCCTTGAAGGGGCAGGTGCCCCCCTTTCCGGTCACGGCCCACTCCACGAGGGCAATCGGAACGTCTTGGGCCTTCCGACACCAAGCGTCTGTCGCTCAGGTGTGTAAAGCGGCGACCTGGTCGTCTGCCTATACATTTACTAAGTTCTACAAGGTAGATGTCAGTACATCGGCTGATGCCTATTTGGCTGCAAAGTTTTGCAGGCGGCCGTGTAGTTGCAATTGACTATGCAATCCATGTTTTTTCCTGTTTTTATTTTTTGCTAAAAACGCAGTACTGTTATGTTAATGCACTGTTTGCATTACTTCCGCAGTTCGCTGCGGTCTTGATTATCACTCCTGTTGAAGGTACCCTGTTGTGCGAAGTGTTTTTTTTCACGCACTGCTGTTCTTTTTGTGTGGGTATAGTTTCACTAGTTCCCACTTGCCATGGTGGATGAAGGTGTGTGTTGTTTTTTTTTTTTTTTTTTTTTTTTTTAATATGCTGGGGTTTTTTTTTTTTCTTCCCACCCCTCATTTGGCACTGCTTGGGGATGTCCCATTTTGTTAGAGAGGAGCTGTGTCAGTCGGTGAATATAAGAGAAAATAGCATTTTTTGTACTCACCGTAAAATCCTTTTCTCTGTAATTCACTGACCGGCACAGCGCCCTCCCCTCCTTTTTCTCTTTACATTATACTGCTTGTTGATGTACTGAGGCTGCTAGAGCAGAGTGTGGTGATTGTAGCCTGAGGGACCGCCGCCCCCACCCCCCCTCCCCCCGGGCGGATATGAGAGTTCTGAAGTGTTGTATTACTACTTTGCCTAGTATCTCCTAGTGATAGGGCTAACAACCCATTTTGTTAGAGGTGCTGTGTCAGTCGGTGAATTACAGAGAAAAGGATTTTATGGGGCGTACAAAAAATCCTATTTTTTTTTTTTTTTTTTTGCCCTCCAGCCTGTAAAGCATTGAACCTGCGATCCGCAGATTGCTGGTGTAATGCCAGGATTCTACAGAGACTCGGTCAGCTGTCTGCCTGTACCTTCTATACCTGCAGACAATTACTGCACTCATGGAAGAATCCATGAACTATATGGGCACTCGCCAGTGCCCTCAGTTTAAAGGTTAAAAAAAAAAAATCACTGCTCTCCCAGTCCAGTCTGTTAACATGTGAGATGTCCTCGCCTTACACCATGCCACGAGGTTGCAGTTTGAGAACTCTAAGCTTTCTGACAAAATGGCAGGCACTGCTTGTAGTTCATTTACACGGAACTGTGCATGAATGACCCTGTCCATGTGGGCACCAAAGATGAACTTTCTCTTTAATGCAGGGAATGCATTAAGGTAAAAATGTATTGGTTTTAACACCTGAAGTGCTTGACTCTTATAGTCCAACAGTGTCAAAGATTTGCTGGAGATGTGGACAATCGGTAGGTACTCTTTCGTATATTTTGACAGTGTTCTCTGGTTCAACCTTTTTGGGAAAAAGTAGTTGGGTATTAACCAAGCCAAGTCAAGGGGTTCATGCTCCCCATAGACAGTATACACGGACAGCTGCTAGAGGACTTATTCCACTTCATTGGAAGACTGCAGTTGTCCCATCTCACACCTATTGGCAAGTGGAAGGATGAAATTATCTAACTGCAAAATTATGGGATAGGTTGGAAATATTCCCAAAGACCCCTCTTAATACATTTCACAATTTGTAGTGAATTTAGAATGACGTATACAACTGGATGTGCTCCGAATATGAGAAATATAACATTACACTTAATGTATAGCACCTTTCTTCCGCTGCTGCCTTAAAGAGGATCAGTACCTGTTTTTCCAGTTGTCTACAATCTGCACTGTTTCTGTTTTCAGTGGATTGTATCCGGCTCTGAGGATAATTTGGTTTATATCTGGAACCTACAGACCAAGGAAGTTGTGCAGAAACTACAAGGACATACAGGTAGGAAAAGTTATGAATCCTAGATAGTGTAAATTTCATTCACCTGATATGTTGTATACTTTGACAAATGTGCCAGTCTTTAGAGTATAATTATCGATGTTTGTTTAAGAAGTTATTGGACTATTGGTAACGATGCTTCATCAGTCTAGAAGTCAACCTTATGCTTCCACTAGAAGCACAGTTTGAGTCCAAGAACAAGAGTCAGACAGCCAGTCATTGTGGGTCAAATTGAATCTCCATAGATGCAGTACAGGGACGTGCAGTGAGTTCAGTGGCTGGTGAGGCACTGGCTAGTATCAGAGCCAGATACACACAGGTTACATACGTTGCCAATGTTGGAGCGAGAGCAATATTTCTAGCACTAGACCTACTCTAAAATGTTAGTGTCGCCTATGGAGATTTTTTTTTAGGTACCAGAGTTTGGAACCTTTCCATGAGTGCTCGATTTTAAAGTACGGGTGTCCGTTTAGTCAGCGTAACATCTTTCATAGAATCCAAAAAATCCGGCCAACTTTTTTTTTTGTGTGTATGGGGGGGGGGGGGGTGTTTTCATTTAGTCCTGAGTTTTTTTTACCAAAAAAAGCGTTTGAATAATCGCTGCACAAATACAGTGTAACTCAACATAAAAAGTTACCACAACCATTCCCCCCCCCTCCCCCCCCCCCCCTCTAGGGTTTCTGCAAAAATATATAGCAGCAGATTCTCATTCTGCCTCAACTGTGTGAGAAAATCATGGGGTTATGGGTAAACCTTGTACCCATAAACCCATGCTTTTTCCTTCTAGTTGAGAGGGTTGGGCGGGAGCATTTGTCTTTTAGACACATGCCCCTTCTATGACACTGCAGTGAGGACAGCCTCCACTGCAGCATTTTTTATTGGACAGCTTGTTCCAATGGTGCTTTACCATTTTGGTCCAAGGCTCCAAGCTGTCCATTAAGCTCAGTGCTTCTGACAAGAAGTGAGAGGCACTGTGAGCTCAGCCTCTGTCTGCTGCAAAAAGAGTGTGCCAGCTTGTATTTAAACTGGCCGCTCTGGGTTGCACAAATGTTTAAATGATTGTAAAATAATTTTTGAATTAACAGGAAAGCAGGAAGCATTGAGGGATTTGCTGGAACAGGATGCAAGACTGGTATTTCTGAAGTCAGCTAAAATTCAATATGATTTTGGTAATAAACCTGGGAGACTTGGCGGGGGGCAATTAAACCTAGACGGAATCTGAATTATATCGCAAAAATAAAAGCTAAAAAGGAGTGCTGAAACATTCAACTAGAGATATTAGTAACCTTTTTCTAAAGTATTATCAATCGCTATATAAAGTAAGCGACAAACAAGATTGCGATGATAAACAAAATAGAAGGAATAAAATTGAACAGTATCTAAGGAAGATAGAACTACCAGTTATATCAAAAGAAGATTCAAGTAAGCTTGATAGCGATATCTCTAAGGAAGAGATGGAGCAGGCAATTAAACAGTAAGGGTGAGAAAAGTCCAGGGCCAGATGGGTACACGTCCCTACTTTTTAAGACGTTCCTTGGAACCCTGACGCCCTACTTTCATCTATATTTGAACTCCATTGGGGGAGGAATTAAGATATGCAAGGAAGCTTTGGGGGGCTTTTATAACAATTTTGGCAAAGGAAGGGAAGGATCCAACGTTATGCTCCAGCTTTAAGCCAATTTTCCTGATTTAATGAAGATGTAAAAATTTATGCGAGGATTTTGGCCGAAAGGTTGAAGCTGTATATGCCAGATTGTATGGCAGGGGCTTGTCCCCTGATGCACTCCCTCCGAGCCCCCCCCTCTCCTAATATAGGGGAGAGGAAGGTGATGCGTGTGCCCCTCCTTCTCCCCCCCCCCCCCCAAAGTAAAACACAGGTAAGAGGGGTATACGTTTGTTTATATTGGGGTAACGTAGTTCACATACATAAAGATACAAAGAGGAAGGGTGGGAAACTCCCCCCTCCATTTTTTTTTTTTTTTTTTTTGCACAACTTGAAGGAAGATGGTAATGGGGACAGAGATGGGAATTCTCCTCCCCCCCCCCCCCCCAAAGTAAAGCGAAATACACGGTTAAGAGGGGGGGTAGGGGAGTTGGTCTGCTCCCATTCTTTTCTCCTTCTTCCCAGGAGAATTAAGAGTATATGCCGCGGTCTAGATTATGTGCTGGTTATAGTACAGATCTATTTGTGTACCTGTATGTATTTGTGTATTTTGAGAATGTTTTATATTTTCATGAATGATTTGCAGATTGTTTTGTAAAGTATGAAAAATAATCTTAATCTGTAAAAACGTAATTTTTAAAATAAACTGGTCGCTCTGTATGCAGCTTCTGACAGGCTGCACAAGAAGCCCCATGTCTCCAGAACTATAGGTGGCCAGTGGTGTGGTAGACTTTAGCTACCTCAGGTCACGAGCTACGACCC
Organism: Lithobates pipiens; assembly: GCF_037356315.1. NCBI lineage: Eukaryota > Metazoa > Chordata > Amphibia > Anura > Ranidae > Lithobates > Lithobates pipiens. Next base: position 215,541 of record NW_027507728.1, on the reverse strand, counting down.
TCGAAGCTTGTTCGTTTTTTTTTTTTTTTTTTTCCCCCTATGTTCATGGCAGGTACGCGTGGTTTTATACCAAAAAGTGTTGGTATAAAAAAAATGTAACCAATGTATTGACTATTAAGCTGGCATTATTATTGTGCTTGGTTTTCGAGACACTGGTGCTGAGACTGATGATGATTTCACAATTTGATGTACTCGCTATATAAATTAATATCTGTGTTTCCCTTGAAATTGCAGTTGCTCTCCAGAATGTACTTTAATTCAGAAATGTTCTAATTTCATTCAGCTATAATTTTTTATTTTATTTTTTTTTTTTATCTTCAGATGTCGTCATTTCAACAGCCTGTCATCCTACAGAAAACATCATTGCTTCGGCTGCACTAGAGAACGACAAGACCATCAAATTGTGGAAGAGCGATTGCTAAATCCCCTCATTAGACTGTATCCTCCAGAGGCCTCTAAACCCCCTGGGACACAATCCTGTAAAGTGTGAATCGGGATTCTGAAACGTATTGATTGTGAAATTTAGAACAAAGAAGGAATATCTTGCAGCCTCAAATGTAGTATTTTCCAATCAACGTTTTTTGCCAGCAACATTTCATCTACCGTCTCTATGCCAACACTCACCAAAGTTTGCTTGTTCTGTCCACTCTTGGCTTACATTCTTTTGGTCCAAAGATGTTGACAAGCAGCGAATGAGCTTACAGTATCAGATTTGTTTTCTTTTTTTCCTTTTTTTTTTTTTAACAATGTATGTATCCCTCTTTTTGGGAAGTAGCTTGATCATTTTTACTCCAAATTTCCAATAGTGGTCAGATCTCCAACCTGCACTTATTGGGGGATTGAATGTGCTCACAGATCCTTGTTATACAAGTTTTGCAAAAGAGGCTTTAACACGTTTCCCTGTTCTCTTCTTTTCTAGTCAAATTCAGTTCAGCTGTTGTGACCAAATGAGGTTGCTGGTATCACAGTTGGGTCTTTCTTCTCGACAAATCTGTGGTTCCTGTGGTTATATGGTTGTATAGTTAAGTGTGTGTTGCTATGTGTTACTACAGAGACAATTCTGAAGCGTTTTTGAGTGGAGCAGCGTGCACAGACTGCACTACCTGACCTTCAGCTGCCACCAGCTTTTGGCACTAGAGTGGGAATCCCATCTCCTGTGTGTTGTTTTTATTGCTCCTCCCTCCTTATTTTAATGCCATCATTTTTTTCCCCTTGCTGGGTTATTTAAGGGTGGGAATGGAAGGGTGATCCTATTGTAAAAAAAAAAAAATCGGAAAAAAATCATTGTATAAAGCAGCGCTGTTTTGTATTTTGGAGATTCATAGTATTGTATTGCTTATGGCATGAGTCTGTATTCGGATTTTTTTTTTATATTTTTGTCAAAATTTTAGTTTTTTTTTTTTTTCTTTCTGACAACATACAGATCCATAAGCTGTAATAAAGAGGTGGGTTTTTACGTGACTTTTTTTTTTTTTTTTTTGTCGGTGTGAAAATTTGTTCATGCTCATGGTGTCAGTAGCACTTCAAATTCAGTTATGGGCTACCAATCAAAATAATAAATAGATTCAAATAACGTCTCATGACCGCCCGTACACCTTAATGGTGGCCTGAAGAGAGTGGTGTCACTGGAAGCCAATCGGTATGATGTACAGTGCCTTTAAAAAGTATCCATGCCCCTTTTTTCCTATTTTGTCATGTTAGAAACCAAAAACGTAAATGTATTTTATTGGGATTTTATGTGTTAGGCCAACACAAAATGGCACATAATTGTAAGGAAAATGATCAATAGTTTTCAAATTTTTTTTTTTTACAAATACAGTAAATATCTGAAAAATTGTGTGTCTGTATTTCGCCCCCTTTACTCTGATACCCCTAACTAAAATCTAGTGGAGCCAATTGCCTTCAGAAGTCACCTTATTAGTAAATAGAGTCCACCTGTGTGTAATTTAATCTCATTGTAAATACATCTGTTCTGTGAAGCCTTTAATGGTGTGTTGGAGCACTTTTTTTATTTATTTTTTCTTGTAAAATTTATTTCTTTTAGTTTTTTTTAGTTTTTTTTATACAACACAAAAACAGGCGACTTGGCACAACACCAAGTCGGACATTCAGCCAACATGGCCGGCAAAATATACGATTGCCAACATTGACAGTCTGCGATACCCATGTACCCCTCCACCCCCCCCCCCCCTGTAAAAATTTAATCCATGCATAGGAATGAATGCCTCTCCATTTTGTAAGTATCAACGGAATACAGACGTCCCGACTTCACCCAGTTTAGGAGAAAGTTGACCTAGCTCACAGACTTTAAGTGAATATTTATTTTAACGTTTCACTCCTGTCAAAAAAAAAGCTATTTTTGTAATGAAACTTGGTTTACCTTAAAGACCTTTTATATAATGACAATCTGTGTCGCACGCATGCAAATGTTAATACCATAAATATCAACCTATTTTATTTTTCACGCCAAGAGTATACAGTATCTCACAAATGAGTACATCCCTCACATTTTTGTAAATATTTTATTCTCTTTTCATGTGACAACACTGAAGAAATTGTACTTTGCTACAATGTAAAGTAGTGAGTGAACAGCTTGTATAACAGTGTAAATTTGCTGCCCTCTCAAAATAACTCAACCCATAGCTATTAATGTCTGAACTGCTGGCAACAAAAGTGAGTAAACCCCTAAGTGAAAATGTCCAAATTGGGCCCTAACGTGTCAATATTTTTTTTGGACACCATTTTACAGAACTTCCTGCAAGCTAACCCCCCCCCCCCCCCCCCCAGGAGAGCGGTTCTAGGGGGTTATCTGATGCAGGAAGAAGCCGCCAGGTGACCCCAGAAGACTAGGTTTGAGGCTGCACAGTGGAGATAAGCATGATATTTTGAAAAAATACAGTCACTTTAACCCTCTTGGGCATGGAGTTCACTAGAGCTTCACAGGTTGCCACTGGAGTCCTCTTCCCCCTCCTCCATGATGACATCATGCCCCACAGATGCGCAATAGGGTTTAGGTCTGGAGACGTGCTTGGCCAGTCCATCACTTTTACCCTTGACTTCTTTAGCAATGCAATGGTTGTCTTGGAGGTGTGTTTGGGGTCATTGTCATGTTGGAATACTGCCCTGCGGCCCAGTCTCTCTGAAGGGAGGGGATCATGGTCTGCTTTAGTATGTCACAGTACATGTTGGCATTCGTGGTTCTCTCAATGAACTGTAGCTTCCCAGTGCCGGCAGTACTCATGCAGCCCCAGACCATGACACTCCCACCACCATGCTTGACTTTAGGCAAGACACGCTTGTCTTTGTACTCCTACCCTGGTTGTGGCCACACACGCTTGACACCATCTGAACCAAATAAGTTTGTCTTGCTCTCATCAGACCACAGGACATGGTTTCAGTAATCCATGTCCTTAGTCTGCTTGTCTTCAGCAAACAGTTTGCAGGCTTTCTTGTGCATCATATTTTAAGAGGCTTCCTTCTGGAACAGCCATGCATACCAATTGTATCAAGTGTGCGGTGTATGGTCTGAGCGCTGACAGGCTGGTCCTCTACCCCTTCAACCTCTGCAGCAATGCTGGCAGCACTCATACCTCTATTTCCCAAATCCAACCTCTGGATATGACACTGAGCACGTGCACTCAACTTCTTTGGTTGACCATGGAGAGGCCTTTTCTGGAACCTGTCCTGTTAAACCACTGTATGGTCTTGGCCACCATGCTGCAGCTCACTTTCAGGGTCTTGGAAATCTTATAGCCTAGGGCATTTTGTATGTAGAGCAACAATTCTTTTTTTTTTTTTTTTTAAGATCCTCTGAGTTCTTTGCCATGAGCTGCCTTATTGAACTTCCAGTGACCCGTAAGAGAGTGATTGATGACCCCAAATTTAACACCTGCTCCCCATTCACACCTGGGGGAGAATATGGCTAGTTGGGCCCAATTTGGACATTTTCACTTAGGGGTGTACTCACTCTTATTGCCAGTGGTTTAGACATTGATGCCTGTGGTATTTTGAGGGGAAAATAAATGTACACTGTTGTACAAGCTATACAATTGTAGCAGTGTCATTTCTTCAGTGTTGTCGCATGAAAAGATATAATAAAATATTTACAAAAATGTGAGGGGTGTACTGACTTTTTTTTGTGAGATACTTTATAAGGAGTTTGGAAATTGTGGAGAAATGCTTAAAGTGGAAGTAAACCCATCGATTTAAACAGTTAAAAAAAAGAAAAAGGCATGCCGGGAATGCTAACTGCTCATTGGCTGTGCTCTCAGCCAAACTATCAAACCATCCAATGGCTGGTGTCATAACGAATCACATGTGCAGCACCATAGCAGTTGAAGATTAAACAGAGGCAAAGATGGCAGCTTCCTTGGCTGAAAACGATAGGGGAGTTTACTTCCACTTTAATGCATTACAGTATAACTAAACCCATTTGATTTAATCGACCGAAAAGGACTAACACTTGCAGAAGACTAACATGGGAATAAAACTAAAATGCCATTTTAAGAATAAATCGAAATTTGCTGCCAAAATTAATACTGCAAGGAGCACACCAGCCAGGTCAGGAGTGAAGTTTGAAAAACCTTTTATCATTTTCCTTCCACTTCACAATTATGTTCCACTTTGTGTTTGGTCTATCACAAAATCCCAATAAAATAAATTTTACGTTTTTGGTTCGAACATTAAAACATGTGGAACATTTCAAGGTGTATGAATGCTCTTTCAAGACACTGTACAGCAAAGTTGATATGCGTTTCAAACGCTTAGAAGTTGGGGAGAAGGTGCTCAAGATGAGCTGAAGCAAAATATCAGTGCTGTCCTGATTATTTACAGCCCAATGAGCCACCTTGGGAAGGGGTGAGGGTGATGATACAGCAAGCGACAGGGTTTGAATACTGCTCTCCTTTTTGTTATGAAGTGTAGATCAAAACAATGCCTCGAATTATGGCAGGTAATACAGGTGTATTCTTGTCTGCATGGTTACACTTTAGTCTTTAGAGTGTAACTGTGGACAAACGTATGGCTTTTTATAACATGCCTTCACTGACCTCTGTATTTGAAGGCACTGTGGAGTAATCCATCCTAAGTTCACACACAGCGCACACAGTTTTTTTCATTAAACACCTCAGCTTGCCTTGCTCTACCCATCCCAGTATGTGACAGTGCTCTGGTAGCCAATTAAGCCCTGGCCCTTTAACCTAATTGCTACAAAAATGGGTATAATGGTGCTAGCTGTGAGAATTGCTGGAGAGGCAAGTATCTTGGAATTGAAGGCCTGAATGGGCAATGTGACAGTGTCTCTAATTCCCCATACACAGGGTTGGAAATTCAGACGGAAAAAGTCAGATCGGATTCTGTTGTCGGAAAATCCGATCGTATGTGGGCTTTATTTGACTTTTTCTGTCGGAATTCCCGACGGAATTTTTTTTAGCGCTGGATCTAAAATTTTCCGCCAACAAAATCTGATCTGACTTTTTCTGATCGTGTGTAGAGAATTCTGACAAAATGCCACGCATGCTAAGAAAAAAATTTGGAGACAAACTATTGGCTACTGGCCTCTACGTAGTCCTGCCGTACGTTGTCCGGTTGACAGGTTTTCCGACAACTTTGTGCGACCATGTGTATGCAACAAGAGTTTCGGCCATAATCCGTTGGATTTTGTGGTTGGAATGTCCGATCGTGTGTATGGGGCATAAGATGCACTTGTATATCTTCACATACACTGAGGGGAATTGGGTATATTGCTCTCTGGTGCTAGCTGATTCTTTTTGTCTACTAAGACTTGAATTGGTTCTCTAAGGCAGGCCATACATGGTCGAATTCCGAAAACAAATCTTATTTTCAAAATCAGAAATTCTGTGCGTTTTTGTAATCTGATAATGATACCATTGATTTTCCAAATTCGAACAGCCAAGCCTTCAATTTCACCTAGTGTTGCTAGAGAAATTTTGTGTCTAGGAATCTTTTTCGGGTTATTTTTTTCTTCTTGCACTCGTGTGCATTCCTTTTTTCGATTTTATATTTCTCACACAATTCTCCCATCGTGGATTAAAAAATCGTTTGTTTTTTTTAAAATTTCCAATCACTAAAATTTGATAGCAACGGTCGATTTTTGTGCAGCTATGTGCCACCAAGTGTGAAATTCTAAATAAAATTCTTTCAGAATTTGAACCATGTATGCATGGCTTAAGATTGAAAATGCGGTGTAGAGTCATGATCAATTTTTCAGTAACTCCTGGTAACCAGTCTTTACCGATGGGTTGAACTTTATGTATTTTTTTTATTTTTTATTTTTCTTGCACTTTTATGTGTACCATTTAGGAGAGCTTTACAACTGTAGCATCTGGTGATGTCACTGGCATATGCGCACTGCACTTTCAATGGATGGCACACTTGAGCATGCTGTCCATTGAGTGAGCTGAGCAGTGACACTCCGTGCACATGAGTGGCTCAACCGTTCAAATGGCCGGAGCCTGCGAACCATAAGGAAGACTTGGTAAAAATAGAATCCCTGTCGGAGGCGACTTTGTGCCGTTTGAGGAATTATTTTTTTTTTTTTTTATTCCGAAGTAATAAATTCCCTTTTTTAAGGCCTTAATTACCTTTTGATGCCTAAATGACTGGTTCTGGGATCTGAAGTAGGTGTGATTATTCTAAAAAGTAGTATATGCAGAGAATTGTTTAGAAACTATGGATTTGAGCCCTGTTCCATGCTTTAATTGTAGTTCCCATGCTACAAGAGGGGGGATAGCAGGGGTCTTCAAACTGTGGCCCTCCAGTTGTTCAGGAACTACAGTTCCCATCATGCCTAGTCATGCAAGTGAATGTCAGAGTTTTACAATGCCTCATGGGATGTGTAGTTCCGCAACAGCTGGAGGGCTGTAGTTTGAAGATCCCTGGGATATGGAGTGCAGCAGTGCCCCATATGAGCCCAGGGTTTCAGCTTCTACCACAACGTAAACCTTTTCTTTAAAAAGTATCACCCATAAGTATAATTCATTATACGCATCCAAAGGGTGTCCTGCTAGAAAATTGAGAGATTATGGAGCCCAGCCCTCTAGAAGAAAATAGTTGTCCTAAAATGAATACGCGAAGTCTGGGAGGCCCATTATTCCCTAAAAAGGATGATTTTTTATGTATCTTTTTTAAAAAGGCGACAGAAGGGTCCAGACATGAGTGTTTTATATGTATAGGAAGAGAGGAAGCAGCTTCCTCTTAAAGAGGCGCTTCAGGTCTCTTGCCTGTCCAGGGATTTAGTGATATTCTCACCTTAACTGACTGGCTTTGGGTGCAGGTGATGGCATAGGAAGTGAAGCCTTGTGGCTTCACAGCCGGTTTCCTGTTGTGCCTTGTAAATGGACCCATAGTCTCCTGGGACCTGTGATGTGTCCCAGAAGACTGCCGGGGGGAAGGGCCAAACTTCTGCCTCATATTGTAACGCTACCAGCTTCTCTCCCCCCCCCCCCCCCCCCCCCCAAAAAAAAGTGCTAAACTTGGCAGTGGCAGATGAAGGTGCAAACAAGAATGTCCCCTTTTGGATGAAGCTTTACTTTTATTTAGATCTTGCCTGTGAGAGTTAATGGTAGGGACCAACAAGATGGTGGCACTGTCAACAAAAATAATGTACATTCCTCCGTTGATGCTCAGTGACCACATTAATCCAGCCACTGTCTGCGATAAATACCCCTCCACCGTTGTTGTGCAGTAGCAGCAATAATACCCTTCTCATTACTTATCTGAACACATGCTTCTGTGCTGCTTTTACCCCGTTCAGCTGGAACTACACTATTCCTGTCGGGGCAGAGTGATGAGTAGGAGGCTTTAACTGACAGCTTGCATCGAGTACATGGAATGTAAATATTCCGTCACTTGACGCCCTGCTGCTATTCTGTATTGAACAATGGAGGCTAAAGCACTGCAAAAAAAAAAAAAAAGGGGGCTCTGTTGGCTGCCACTAGCTTTATTCTAGGGATAAATCAAAGAAAAGGCTGGACGACTGCACTCTTAACACCTTTTATTGAAGATGGTTTAAAAATTCTTCTGGTACAAAGACATCAGAGGCACAGGATCAATGAAAAGCTGACATGTTTCACACCACTTTGGAGGTGCTTAGTCATAACTTGTTCTAAGGTGTTTGATCAGATAAATGTGTAATGTTGGTTCAGATTTTTTGTAGAGATATTAAACAACTTTTTGGAGCATATTTTTTCTTACTTTATAAGATCCATCAAGGGGAACTTGTCATTTTGTGGTGCTGTGAACAAGGCCTGCGTGCCGAAACGTGCCTGCGTTTTTTCTTTTTTTTTTATCATGGTCATACGACAACAATAAATTAAAGACTGAATTTCCAGTGGTGCCGGCTCTTCTATGTACATTTTATGGTTCGTTTTTGGATGTGGGAGGGACATCCTGAGCCAGAGCACGTGGACTAGGTGTGGCACCCTCCATCTCATTATTTTGGCTTTTCTGTTCAGAGTGGTATTATTTTGTGCTGCTTTTACTGCACAAAAAAAAAAAAAAAAAAGTCTGTTGGCTGCCAGTAGCTATGTTCTAGGGTATTTGATCAGATCAGGGCCATCTTTAATATTGATTGGACCCCTGGCAAACATTTTTCTTGGGCACCCCCCACAATGCAATTTCGCTCTCCACCTGCTCTGAGATATAGAAATCACACACACACACACACACTCTCTTACTTTACTGAATCAGATCAGACATGTCACTTCAGTGCAGGGCCGCTCTGGCTCATCCTTGGAGGAAACAGTTGATCTGGGTCACTGGTGCTGCTTTAGAGGATCCCCTGTACTTGCCTCTCCTTCGGTAGCTCCAAGGCCATCTTTAATATTGGTTGGACCCCGGGCAAACATTTCCTTGCCCCCCCCCCCCCATGCAGTCTCGCTCTCCACCTGCTCTGATCTATATACACAATAAATAGCAGCTAGACTCAAAATCAGATCAGACAGCGATTGGTTGCTAGATTTTACAGCATATCATTCTCACTTACTGACTGGTTGCTAGAGGTTACAGCACACATTACGGCTCACTGATTAGTTGCTAGAGGTTACAGCACATTATTTCTGCTTGTTGATTGGGTGCTAGAGATTACTGCACTTAATTACTGATTGGTTGCTAGAGGTTATAGGACATTATCTCCTCACTGCCTGCACACCATGGACTGGGGAGGTGAGGGGACCCATTAATGGAAGAAGACCCCTAGGGATCCTAGAACTCCTGGGATCAATGGCAATGCTGATTTCTTTTTTTTTTTTTTTTTTTTTTTTTTTTTTTACTGACTACCAATATAAAGAGTACTTTCAACACTGGCAACCAATAAAATAAGGGTTTACACTGACCACTAATGTAATATAAGCATTCACAGTAACCAAGTAAGGAGGGATTTATACTGACCACCGATGTAAGGGGGACAGTCACACTGGCCACAAGTGTGAATGATCGGATTCTACACCAAGCCCCAATGCAATGAGAAGATTTACACTGACCACAACAGACATTTAGCCTGCGTTCACATTTGTGTCAGGAACGCATGCAAAAACGCTTTCCTGACACTACAGAAACTTGCCACCCTTTAGCAGATACACAGCAGTGCCATCAATTGTTAATGACACCTTCCCGCATCTGTTGACATGTGCTGTGGCACCGTGTGATTTTGAAAAAGCGTTAGGCACTTTCTTCTGCATTTCTAGCACATAGAGTAGCCCATTGAAATGAATGGGCTGCCCTACATGTTGCCTACATTTTTATCCAACACCTAAAACCCCTGCTAACCTCTGCACCCCAAACCTCCCCCATTCTCTCCACTCCAACCCTCCACCCCTTTAACTCTACCTGCCTCCTATGTTCATCTTTGCACCCACCTTCCTTACCTCTATACATCCCCTCCTTGCTCACCTGTGCACCTAAACTGTAATTCCTTCTCTGCCTACCTCTTCACACCCCAAACTACCCTCCCCAATTTGCTTACGTTTACAGAACAGGCTGATGCTAGGGTTAATGACCACAGTTGCAGACAGGACTTTCAAGCATGCCCCTTTGTCTCCCCAGTGGGCAGCATTCAGCATAGGTGATGGTGGATATGACCTACGGGCGGTATGCTATACATATGAGTGCCGCCTTTTATTTCAGTGCTGTCGGCCGTGGCTATTTACATATGCATGCTGCCGCTATGTACATATCAATGCCGGTTATTTATTTATAAACACAGGGTCTGCAGGTGAGTCATCTGTATGAAACAAGAGGGCAGAGCTGGGCAGAATTAGTAGCAGCACTTCACACTGAGATAGGACACAGCACAGGACTAAAACTTTAAGGGACGGGGGAATTTAAACCAGGATAGTTTGCAAGTATGAGGCAGCTGCTTTGGGCCGCACAACAATGGCAGCTGCCCCTTTTGCCCTGCCTTAAAATGGCCTTGGGTAGCTCATGGCTGGAGATAGAAGGGCTGGAAATGGGCACATCAGCCTTGATAAGAGGGTCAGGAGTTGGGAGCTCTACCAGTGAGCGACTTCACTCCGCTATATCCAAGCCACGCCCCCGGTTTTCATTTTTTTTTTTTACAAATATATGAAAAAGTGTGCCGTGCATTTGTATTCAGCCCCCTAAGTGAATACTTTGTAGAACCACCTTCTGCTGCAAGTCTTTTGGGGTATGTCCCTACCAGCTTGGCACATCTAGAGAGTGAATATTTATGCCCATTCTTCTTTGCAAAATAGCTCATGCTCCGTCAGATTGGATGCGGAGCATCTGTGAATAGCAATTTTCAAGTCTTGGCACATATTCTCAATTGGATTTAGGTCTTGAACAGGGGTCCAGTAGTGGATATAGCAGGTAAGGATCTAACGGAAGCATAGTCCGCAAACCGGCCAAATTTTGGAAACAAGTAGTTAGTTGCTGGTTGGGATCAAGTCGGGGAACAACCCAAGGGTCAGTAACAAATGTTAGCAAAGATATGGAAGGTAGCAGGAAAGACAAAAGTGAGATACTGGCTGGAGAGAGCACAATACTTTGTTTATATACCGTATAAATAACTGACATTGATATGTCCGGTCCATAAATATTGGGACATCGACACAATTCTAATCTTTTTGGCTCTATACACCACCACAATGGATTTGAAATTTATAAGGAGAGGAGAGAGATGGGACTTTGAGTGAAGCACACAGCAGTAAATGGATTGGTCAAGTGACTGGAAAAATGTAATTTATTTATATTTCACAAATCATACATTGTTTACAAGTATTTTGGGCAACAAGCCTCTAAAAAATACTTGGGGCAACATGCCTCGTACAATATAAATCACAGTTCAATAAATAAACATATTGAGTAGTCTTGAGACCTTAGTAAGTAAATTAACCAAACGCCCAAAATAAAAATTTCTAAATATGAATAAAAATGCAGATTATGTAAAAACTGGATATTCCATGATTACAAGAAAAAGAAGGTAATAATACAAGGCTCTACGCGTTTCGCGGCGCTGTAGCCGCTCATCAGGAGCAGGTACCATGGAATAGATCTAAAAAAGAAAAATAGCAAAAAATAATAAAAGGAAAAATAATGAAACAAAAATTAGCTAAAAATGGGTGTTATCCCATATTTAAAGAAAAGCTGTGCATCCAACTTACATTTGCATCAGCACACCATCTGGGTGGTATCAAGAATTGGCAAAAAAAGACCGCAAGGTGAAGCCCCCAGGTAGCGCGGTAGCCTGCATGGATGATTGCAACCGCCAAGGACACCTCCAGAGTCGGTGAGTGCAATGGGTGTGATGTGAACATAATGATTGAAAGAAACCCCTAGGGCAGTGATGGCGAACCTTGGCACCCCAGATGTTTTGGAACTACATTTCCCATGATGCTCAACTACACTGCAGAGTGCATGAGCATCATGGGAAATGTAGTTCCAAAACATCTGGAGTGCCAAGGTTCGCCATCACTGCCCTAGGGGGACCTAAGTGAGATAAAAAATAAAAACATGAATTGTGAGCAAGTGTTGCAGTGGTGATGAATGGATGGTGCAAGAAAAAAAAGGGAGCAGATAAAGTGAAAAAAGAAAAGAGAACATGTTGTGTACTTATGCCAACTGAGAAGGACCATAGTCGATCCACGTAAGTGTGATCCTACTAGTGAGTGGGAAAGGTGGAAAGTGAGCCTACAACGGGAGATGCACCATCCGCGTCCTGCCACCAGAGCCACGCAGGTACATGCAGCAGTGGAGGGAGGAAAAGCTTTCACCTAGACGGCTCAGCCGTCCGGCGATTAGCGCCTGGCCATCCCCACACTGCGCACCTAGAGATCAAATTTGGTCGGCGAGGCGGCGCCACGAGGATGCCACCCGTCCGATCCTTATAACGAGGCTCCGACGGGCAGGGACCATCTCCCTGCCCCTCCTACGTCAAAGGGAGGCAGGATGGGGGAGGAGACCCACAGTCAAACCGCGGCCAGTGGGGGCGAACACAAACGGACCGATCGGCGAGACCAGACACCCAACCAGAGGCGCGCCAAAGCCATGAAAGCAGGGCACAGTGACAATAAGCCAATTGACAAAAAAAAAATTAAAAATGAAACAAAATAAAAAAAGATAAAAGAAAAAAGCTTTATCCATTTCAAAAATTTTATGAAGTAAACTAAACAGTAGATGTTCTTATTAGGTCATTATTTAAAGACAATAATATGTATAGTCACAGATACTACAATAATGGACTACTGCTGTGTGCTTCCATCCCTGGTTCAAATATCAATATAGGAAAAGTGGCATAAGAGGCACATATACAAACTGTTTTAATTCCTACACCGTTCACCTGATTTAGATGTAAATACCCTCAAATTAAAGGTGAAAGACTGCAGTTAAAGCACATCTTGTTTGTTTCACTTCAAATCCATTGTGGTGGTGAATAGAGCCAAAAAGATTAGAATTGTCAATGTCCCAATATTTATGGACCTGACTATAAATAGCCACAGCTGGCGGCCTTGATCTGTATATCATTCTGCCCTGAGGTCACCATCGCCTATACTGAATTCTGCCCACTGGGGAGACAAAGGGGCATGCTTGAAAGTCCTGCCTGCATCTGTGGTCATTAAAGTGGTTGTAAACCCTTACAAACCACTTTGACCTACAGGTAAGCCTAGATTAAGACTTACCTGTAGGTCCAAGCAATATCTCCTAAACCTATATGGTTTAGGAGATATTTGCCCGAAAACGGGCACCGCTGTCTACGGCGCATGCATGAGCGCGGCATTCTCAGAGACGGAGCTGCCGCGCGTGTCGGCTCCCGTGCGCATGCGCGGGAGTGACGTCATCGCGGCTTCACCGAATGACAGCTGCGGAGCTGCGAGACCCCACCAACAAGATGGAATGCGCCGGACTACAGGGGACAGCGGTGACTTCGCTGGCTCCTGTGTCAGGTAAGTGACACATAATGGACTACTATGCGATGCATAGTAGTCCATTATGCTTTGCCTTTGCAGGGAATGAAAGAGGAAGTATACTCATCAGGGTTTACTTCCTCTTTAAGCCTACCATCAGCCTGTTCTGCAAAGGTAAGCAAATTGGTGGGGGGGAGGGTAGTTTGGGATGTGCAGATGTAGGCAGAGAAGGAATTACAGTTTGGGTGCACAGGTGAGCAAGGAGGGGATGTATAGAGGTTAGGAAGGTGGGTGCAAAGATGAGCATAGGAGGCAGGTAGAGGGTTGGAGTGGAGAGAATGGGGGAGGTTCGGGGTGCAGGGGTTTTGGGTTTACTGACAGGGTGGATAAAAATATAGGGCAGCCCATTCATTTCACTGGGCTGCTCTATGCGCAGAAGAAAGTCCCTAATCATTTTTAAAAATCACACGGTGCCATAGCACATGTCAGCAGATGCGTGAGGGTGTCATTAACAATTGATGGCACTGCTGTGTATCTGCTAAAGGGCAGCACATTTCTGTGGTGTCAGGAAAGCGTTTTTGAATGCATTCCCGACCAGTGATGTAAGTAATTGAGTTAAAATAAACGGAGTTATGTAACGCAGTTTCTTTAGAGGGTAATGAGTAATGTAACTGATTACTCTTCCCCTCATGGTAACTCAGTTGCCATTACTTGGGCAGAGTTACCTCAATTACATCTACCGCCCAGGAGGCCCCCGCCGTGGCCGCGCTGCCTGGCCGTTCGTTCCGCCACGGTGTGAGGGGCTTTCTCCCGCTGAGCTGAGAAGAGGCTGAGACTCCGAGAGACTGTCTGGACCGCCCCATCCCGCCCCACCTATCCAGAGAGAGAATGTAGGGAGGTGGGGCGGACACTGAAAAATGAAGTCAGCTGACACCAATTTCTCCCTTCTGCTATGCATACTAGCTCATTATGCCTTTGCCTTGCAGGTTGCATTTAAAAAAAGTGCCTTTACTTCCTCTTTAAAGTGTTCATAAGCTCATAAAGAATGTCAACAGTTTCTGGTTGCTAAGCAGTCAATTACTATTTTAATAAAGTTCTTCTTTAGGTTAGGCTCAGACAAAGTGTAAGCTTTCTATTTTTAGTGTGCAAAAGCATATGTAAGATCAGTGTTTAATTATGTTTTTAGTTATTGTGCGGAGGTTTGTGTAGACCTGCAAAGCATGTTTAGCCTGAACTTTGTCCATATACAGCATCTCACCAGAGTGCACCCCTCACATTTTTGTAAATATTTTATTACAGCTTTTCCTGTAACAACACTAAAGAAATGACACTTTGCTACAATGTAAAGTAGTGAGTGTACAGCTTGTATAACAGTGTAAATTTACTGTCCTCTCAAAATAACTCAACACACAGCCATTAATGTCTAAACCGCTGGCAACAAAAGTGAGTACACCCCTAAGTGAAAATGTCCAAATTGGGCCCAAAGCGTCAATATTTTGTGTGGCCACCGTTATTTTGCAGCACTGTCTTAATCCTCTTGGGCATGGAGTTCACCAGAGCTTCAAAGGTTGCCACTGGAGTCCTTTTCCACTCCTCCATGATGACATCACAGAGCTGGTGGATGTTGGAGACCTTGAGCTCTTCTCCCTTCTGTTTGAGGATGTCCCACAGATACTCAATAGGTATGTTACAGTACATGTTGGCATTCATGGTTCCCTCAATGAACTGTAGCTCTCCAGTGCCGGCAGCACTCATGCAGCCCCAGACCACGACACTCCCACCACCATGCTTGACTGTAGGCAAGACACACTTGTCTTTGTACTCCTCACCTGGTTGCCGCCACACACGCATGACACCATCTGAATCAAATAAGTTTATCTTGGTCTCATCATACCATAGGTCTTTGTTCCAGTAATCCATGTCCTTAGTCTGCTTGTTTTCAGCAAACTGTTTGTGGGCTTTCTTGTGCATCCTCTTTAGAAGAGGCTTCCTTCTGGGACTACAGCCATGCAGACCAATTTGATGCAGTGTGAGGCATATGGTCTGATCACTGACAGGCTGACTCCCCACCCCTTCAACCTCTGCAGCAATGCTGGCAGCACTCAGAGCTGAAGTGGTTAAACAAGAGTACTTTAGGTGTGTATTTTACACGCAATCTTCCAGCTTTGCCAGCAAAAACCTTTCTTTCATGCAGAAAGTATGTGTGTGCCGTGTGAATGAGCCCTGATGTGCCCCTGTGTGATGCGGCGCTCTACATTATTAACCACTTGCCGCCCCGCCCTATAGGCAAATGACGGATGCAAAGTGGTTTCAAAATCCTGACTGGGCGTCATAGGACGTCCTCAGGATTTTGAGCCGCTGCGCACCTCTGGGGGCGCGCATCGTGGCGATCGTTATTGCGGGGGGTGTCAGTCTGACACCCTGCAACTACGATCTCGGTAAAGAGTCTCCGACGGAGACTCTTTACCACGTGATCAGCCGTGTCCAATCATGGCTGATCACAGTGTAAATAGGAAGAGCCATTGATCGGCTTTTCTTCACTCGCGTCTATCAGATACGAGTAGAGGAGAGCCGATTGGCTGACAGGGGGGGAGTCTGTGCTGATCGATTATCAGCACAGCCCCCCGAGGATGCCCACACTGGACCACCAGGGACGCCACCAGACCACCAGGGATGCCCAGCACCAGGTATGCCACTCTAGACCACCAGGAATGCTAGTCAGTGCCCACAATGGATGCCGATCAGTGCCCACAATGGGCATCACTGATTGGCATGCATTATTGTTTGGCACTGACTGGCATCCATCAGTACAAAACAATACAATACAATGCAGTGTCCACCCGTGCCACCTATCAGTGCCCACCCGTGCCGCCTATCAGTGCCAATCCATGCCGCCTATCCATGCCAATTCATGCCGCCTATCCATGCCAATCCGTGCCAGCTATCAGTGCCATTTGTGCCACCTATCAGTGTCCATCCGTGTCGCCCATCAGTGCCACCTATCAGTGCCCATCAGTGCCACCTCATCAGTGCCACTTCATTGGTGCCACCTCATCAGTGCCCATCAGTGCCGCCTTATCAGTGCCTGTCAGTGTAGCCCCATCAGTGCCCATCAGTGAAGGAGAAAACTTACTTATTTACAAAGTTTTGAAACTGAAACAAAAAAAAACATTTTTTTTCATAATTTTCGGTCTTTTTTTATTTGTTTAGCAAAAAATAAAAACTGTAGAGGTGATCAAATACCACCAAAAGAAATCTCTATTTGTGGGGAAAAAATTATAAAAATTTAATTTGGGTACAGTGTAGCATGACCGCGCAATTGTCATTCAAATTGCGACAGCGCTGAAAGCTCAAAATTGGTCTGGGCAGGAAGGTGTGTAATTGCCCCCCGGTATTGAGGTGGTTAAGATTGGTGCGTTTGGCTGCTCATTCAAAGGTGATAAGATGGTGCGCACTGCACAGATGTGGATGTGATCTATTCTGATTACTGTAAAGCACAGAAGCCAGAAGTAGATCCTTCAATGGCCCTCTGATGAGATCACAATAATCCCCCCTCACTATACACACAGGGAGTGAGCCAAAAAACTTGGTTAGAGATGCCACGAAGTAAGTGACAATGCCTTAACCGTATGTGTGTTGTAAAGGCCACTGGGACCTCTTCCATCCTTGTCAAGGGGAGTGCTAACCTTCTCTCCTTTCATACAACACAACAGTAATAAGCGTGTGTTCCCTTTATAAAGCACACACATATCTGGAAAGTTCAACTTATGGCGATTTTACATAATCAATTCTAAACCACTTTGGGTTATGCCCACCCCTTCTAAATAATCACTGAGAAGAGCAATCGCCAAATTTCAACCGTATAATCACTTTCTTCAATATAAATAAACGTCTGCTAAAGCAAAAGCTGGAAAATTAACTATGCAAAATTTCAACCAATGACCGTAAAGGGGGCGTTGCTAAAGGCGGTAGTTGGAACACAGACCCGGATGCGGAAATCTGATTTCTATATAGGCGGAGACGGAGGATAAGACAAAATGACAAAGGCTGGTCACATGATAGGGCGGGGCAACTGTATTGTAGCCAGTGATGTTAGAGAGTCCTATCACACTGCGGTGGGCGGGGCGGGACGGGTGAGAGTGTTACTGCGCATGACTTTCTATAGAAGTGCAGACAACCTTCCACCCTCCAAAAAAATAAATAAATATATATATAATCCTCTCCTACACCACTCATCTACAGGAGCCCCATCCCTGCCGAGTGTGCATGTTTATATCTGTATATGTGTGCAGAGCATTCCAACCATCCCATAATACACTGCAGAGCATTCCACCCATTCTATGATACACTGCAGAGAATTCCACCCATCCAATAATATACTGCAGAGCATTCCACCCATCCCATAATACACTGCAGAGCATTCCACCCATTCTATGATACACTGCAGAGCATTCCACCCATCCCATAATATACTGCAGAGCATTCCACCCATTCTATGATACACTGCAGAGCATTCCACCCATCCCATAATATACTGCAGAGCATTCCTCCTATCCCATAATATACTGCAGAGAATTCCACACATCACAAAATACACTGCAGAGCATTCCACCCATCCCATAATATACTGCAGAGCATTCCTCCTATCCCATAATATACTGCAGAGAATTCCACACATCACAAAATACACTGCAGAGCATTCCACCCATCCCATAATATACTGCAGAGCATTCCACCCATCCCATAATATAATGGAGAGCATTCCACCCAACCCATAATATACTGCAGAGCATTCCACCCATCCTATAATACACTTCAGAGCATTCCACCCATCCCATAATATACTGTAGAGCATTCCACCCATCATATAATACACTGCAGAGCATTCCACCCATTCTATGATACACTGCAGAGCATTCCACTCATCCCAAAATACACTGCAGAGCATTCTACCCATTCTATGATAGACTGCAGAGCATTCCATCCATTCTATGATACACTTCAGAGCATTCCACCCATTCCATAATATACTGCAGAGCACTCCACCCATCCTATAATACACTGCAGAGCATTCCCATCCATCCCATGACAACACTGAGCATTGCATCCATCCCATGTTACACTGCAGAGCATTTCACCCATCCCATGGTACACTGAAGAGCATTCCATCCATCCCATAATACACTGCAGAGCATTCCACTGATCTCACGATACACTGCAGATCATTTCACCCATCCCATGACATACTGCAGAGTATTGCATCCATCCCATGATACACCGCAGAGCATTCTACCCATCCCATGCCATACTACAGAGCATTCCACCCATGACAGTACGTCCAAAGTCTCCTGTAGTATGTCCGCAGTCTCCTGTAGCATTTTTATTGGTCCAAGACTCCAATCTGTCCATTGAGCTCAGTGCCTCTGACAAGAAGTAGGGAGAGGCCTTGTAAGCTCAACCTCTCAGTCTGCCGCAAGCAGCGGGGGGGTTATTTACTAAAAGTAAATCCCCTTTGCACTACAAGTGCACTTGGAAGTGAAGTCACTGTAGATCTGAGGGGGACATACAAGGGAAATAAAAAACAGCATTTTAGCTTTAGCTTGGATCAAAGATTGTGTGGCTCAGAACAGTGGGAAACAAAGTCTTGCTTTGGAAGTTTACAGTCCAAGCTGAGGTGTCCTCCCACACACCAATAGACAAACGGTCACCGAGTAAAAGAAGCAGCCGGCAACTCCATACCATCAAGTGTATTTATTTTCAAGCCTTCACAGTGAGTACAGTCAGTCAGCAGCAGACTAGTTTCGCCGAATATGGAGTTGCTGACTGCTTCTTTTGCTCGATGAGCATTTTAGCTTGTACATGATTGGATGATAAAATCAGCAGAGCTTCCCCTCATTTCAGATCTACCCCTAAGATCTACAGCGACTGCACTTCCTTTCAGTGCACTTGTAGTGAAATTGAATTTGCCTTTAGTAAATAACCCTCAGCGTGTGCCAGCTTGTATTTAAACTGCCCGCTTTGTAGCTATGTAGCTTCTGACAGGCTGCGCAAGGAGCCCCGTATCTCCGGAACCATAGGTTGTAGGAGCCCCACATTTTTTACTAGTGGTGGGGTAGGACTTAGGCTACATACCCCCAAAATTTGGTCACTGAGCTACGACCCTCGATGCTTGTTTTTTTTTAAATTATTATTATTTGTTTATATATATATATATATATTATGGCTGCGGAAATTAGCGGTTAGTTCCTCGATTAATCGTTAATTTTTTTGATTGGTGAAAATTCTTTTGATCGGTACTCACCTCTCTGCTGGTGTACTATCACATAGTGTCCCCCGTCGGATAGTGTCCGCTGTGTACTGCGCATGCGCATTACACGGGACACACAGATCCCGAAAATAGCCGAAGATGAATGCCGCCTGCACCATGAGTCCAGGTTCTAGACTCACCATCCAAGTGGACATAGAGTTAGAATAAAAAGAGCCGAGCGCAGCGAGGCCGTGCCCGAAGCGTCACGAGCGAAGCCGCCTTATGTCCACTTTGATGGTGGGGCTAGCACCTCGACCCACGGCGCAGGCGCCGTTCATCTTCGGAGATTTTCCGAATATTCTTCTGCTCCGTACTGCGCAAGCGATGCGCATGCGCAGTACGGGGCAGACACTTCTCGATGGCCGGACGCTATATGGCAGAACCCCGGCTTCCCGAGTCTTCAGGGAGTTCCGTCGGAGATCCGGTGACATCACGGACACCGACGTCAGCGGACTCCTCCCCTCCGTCTGTTAAATTAAGGGAAGGGGGGAGGATTCCAGTGATGTTGATGTCTGTGACGTTGATGCCTGTGACGTCACCGGACAGACTGGACAGCGATGATAAATATGGATGTGGTTAAAGCGGTAGTAAACCCGCTGATTTTTATTTTTTTCTGACCTGCAAGGGAAAAGGCATAATGAGCTAGTATGCACCGCATACTAGCTCATTATGAAATAGTTACCTTGGAACGAGGCCCCGATATCTCCGACGATCCACGCCAAAGGGAGCTGACATATTCCCTCTGTGTGTCTTCTGGGTATCGCAGCTCCAGCGATGTGAGTGGCCGGAGCCGCGACATCGTCACTCCCGCGCATGCGCATGGGAGATTTCTTTCCGGCAAAGTTTGGCGTATGCCGGGCTTTCAGCCAAAAATCCCCTGTGCGCATGTGCCGCTGTAGTCAGCGGCTCATTGCGAGGGGAATATCTCCTAAACCATACAGGTTTAGGAAATATTTTTTTTTACCTACAGGTAATCCTTATTATAGGCTTACCTGTAGGTAAAAGTAAAAAAAAAAAACACTATACAACCACTTTAACTGGGATCATTCAGTGAGCTAAGTGTAGGCAAATTTGATAACCTCCATTTTTAACATTGTTGTCCTTAGAGGCTGATAAGCTGTGATATTTGTGCCGTATGGATCAGCACTAGTGGAATAACTTGTGGATCTGGCTGTTTATCCTCTCTCTGGACTGCTATTTCATCTCTCTAATTGCCTTCAGATTTATTATTATTTGTTCTGTTGTTATTATTTATTTTATTAATTGTTTTTGTGCTGCACTTATATCCATATTTACCATTGCCAAAGTAGTTGGATCCTGTATGTGCGTTATAATGAATCGAAATTAATCGATTAATTGATTAAAAAAAATAGATTAATCGAACACGAAAATTGTAATCAGTAACAGCCCATATATATATATATATATATATATATATATATATATATATATATATATATATATATAAAAAGGGCTGTTACTGATTACAATTTTTGTGTTCAATTAATCTATTTTTTTTAAATCAATTAATCGATTAATTTCGATTCATTATAACGCACATACAGGATCCAACTACTTTGCAATGGTAAATATGGATATAAGTGCAGCACACACACACACACACACACATATATATATATATATATATATATATATATATATATATATATATATATATATATATATATATATATATATATATATATATTTTTTTTTTTATGTTCATGGCCTCACCTGCCTCCCCTGACTGCCTGTCCCTGTAGTGTATACCCCCATACAGCTAGCATACAGCCATTCGTTACTATGGGTGGCTGCACACTGAGCGGCGCCCTGAGAGCAAAAATAGATCCGTAACTTATGCTGGACACATAAAAGTGACCATGTGCATGAGACTTTAAAGTGAACCTATAAGGATAAAGATATGGCAGCCAGCACTGCTGACTTGTTTTTAACATGAAGGCTCTGAAATTAACTTAATTGACCCAGCAGGCTGCAAAGGAGTTCATGAGGCCCAGATACCCCGTGTGCAATGTGAAGATCAGACCCATCAGAGGGCCTGGTGCTTCAGACGAATTAGAGGCTAATGCTGAGATCTTTGCAGGGATAACCCGGACACACAGGCAGATTAGGAATTGGCTTACAGTCTGGCACAGTCTTCTACAGATGGGTAAAGAGGGATTTGTGAGGATCAGCTTTGAGGTTTTCCAGCACGGCAGTATCAGAACACATACAATGGCAGGTACAAGAAGGGGCCACTAGGCACTCTAGCTGAGTCATTATAGTGCCCCAATTAGTTCCCATCACAGACACTAAACCAGAACGCGGATATTGTTATATACTGTAACTGAGATAACTTCTCCTGTGTTTAAAAATGCTAAACACAGGAGTTGTTAGAAAATGTTAAGCTGGTGTCATTGAGCATTCCAGACCGCTTTACACAGCTGTATATAATTCACAGATCGTACCTGACCCCCATCAGGCTGGCGAAGTTCCAACCTAGCTCTGGTCCGGGGTGCCCCATGTGCTTATGTTCTTCTGGAACTTTCTACCACTTATTGTGGTTATGTCCTAAGATTCAAATTTTTTGGATGCAAATAATTACCTTCCTGCATGACCACATGGGGTCACCACTGCACTTGGACCCGAAAGTGTGCATATTGGGTATGTTCCCAGATGTTACGATTGATGTGTACCTTACCACGTTCCTGCAGTCCACACTGTTTACCGCAAGAAAGCTGATAGCAAAGCTGTGGATGCGCTCAGCTCCTCCTGTGGTACGTGACTGGATCATAGCAATTAATAATAAACTGCCATATATAAAGTTAGTGTATAGGCACCGTGGATGCCCTGCCAAATATAACAAGGTGTGGGATAGATGGTTAAATGCTGTGGAAACTTGTGTAGTCTGAGGTAGATACGCATGGTGATCGTGTCATGGGGCGGTTGGGGGGGGGGTTGGATGGGATGCCCGTATGGCAACTATATTCTGTTATCTAGGATGACTCTCCCCGTTGTGTAAGGGGTAAGTCCAACATGGCATTGTTATACTGTGTAAGATATGTGTGGTTGCGCCCACTACCATTCTTTATTGTAACCTTTTTATATGATTAATAAACCTGCGTTTGTTGAAAAAAAAAAAAATGCTAAACACAGGTGTAGTGGATGACATTTTGGCCAAAATGTCATACGCATGTAAATTTAGTTTTTGCCTCAGAACAATAAAGGGTTGATTATGTAGGTGGGCTTTAACACCAGTCTGGCCAGGCTGTGTTTAGAAGTTCTGCCTGGTCATGTGGATTATTATTATTATTATTATTATTATTCAGGATTTATATAGCGCCAACAATTTACGCAGCGCTTTACAATATAAAAGGGAGACAATACAGTTACAATACAATTAAATACAAGAGGATTAAGAGGACCCTGCTCAGAAGAGCTTACAATCTAAAAGGGTGGGCAGGTGGTACAGAAGGTTATAACTGTTGGGAATGAGTTTATGGAAGTGGTAGGAGATTAGTTTGAGACGTGATAGGCTTCCCTGAATAGATGAGTTTTCAGGGATCGTCTGAAGGTAGCAAGAGTAGGGGATAGCCGGACCGGTGGAGGTAACGAGTTCCAGAGGATTGGAGAGGCTCTGGAGAAATCCTGGAGACGAGTGTGGGAGGAGGAGACGAGAGAGCTTGAGAGTAGGAGGTCTTGAGAAGAACGGAGGGGACGGTTTGGGTGATATTTGGAGACAAGATTGGTGATGTAGCTCGGGGCAGAGTTGTGAATGGCTTTGTATGTTGTGATTAGTATTTTGAATTTAATTCGCTGGGTGATTGGGAGCCAGTGTAGGGATTGGAGGAGAGGGTTGGCAGACACTGAGTGGTTGGTAAGGTGGATAAGTCTGGCAGCAGCATTCATGATAGACTGAAGAGGAGATAGCCTATGGAGAGGCAGGCCAATGAGAAGGGAGTTGCAATAGTCAAGGCGAGAGATAACAAGGGAGTGAATGAGGATCTTGGTAGTTTTAATTGTTAAAAAGGGGCGAATTTTAGAGATGTTACGGAGGTGAAATCTACAAACTTTTGACAACGATTGGACTTGGGGCTGAAATGACAAGTCAGAGTTTAGGGTTACACCTAGTACCATGGCGTGAGGGGAGGGCCTGATGGTTGCATTGTTGATTTTGATGGAAAAGTCATGGAGGGGGGCATGTGCAGGGGGGATTATTAATAGCTCAGTTTTAGAGAGGTTTAGTTTAAGGAAATGGTGTGACATCCATGCTGATATGTCAGTTAGCAGGTTAGTAATGCAAGAGGAGACTGAAGGAGTGAGGTGAGGAGTAGACAGAAAGATTTGGGTGTCATCGGCGTATAAGTGGTAATGGAAGGGGTCCAAGAACAGAGCCTTGGGGGACCCCCACAGAAAGGGGCCATGGAGAGGAGGATACAGAGTTGTAGGTGGCACTGAAGGAGCGCTGTGATAGATAGGCAGAGAACCAGGAAAGTGCAGAATCTCGGAGGCCAAGGGAATGTAGTTTATTGAGGAGGAGCGGGTGGTCAACAGTATCAAAGGCAGCAGAGAGGTCAAGTAGTAGGAGTATGGAGTACTGGCTGTTGGTTTTAGCAGTTAGTAGATCGTTAGTGAGTTTTAGTAAGGTAGTTTGGTGAGGTGCATATGACAGGCCAGGTCTGGTTGGATGTTTGGGTATTGGCCTTCTCTGAGCCAATCAGTGGGAGTGTCGGGGCCCGCTGAGGAGTCTGAGAAGGGGGGTACTTAAGCGGTGTGGGTCACGTGGCTCGAGAGAGGTGTTCGTGAGACCCGTGGGGTCTGGTCTGGTTCCAGGACCGGGGTGGCCCCATGAGGGGTCCCGGTCACGTGGGTGTTCAACATCCCGCAACATGTTCCTGTTAATGGCCACTGGTAGACTCGTCTGGTCTGGGGTAGGGATCCGTCTGTTCCCGACTAGTTCGAGGCGCAGTAACTGAGGGAGGATTCAAAGTGTCCGGGTGTACTCTCGGCTTGGAGGGACACCACAGCTCGTGGAAGTGACCGGGGGAGGACTCTTCGGAGGAGGGCCAGCAAGTGGCATCCTGAGAAGTGCCTGGTTACTGAGTTGGGAAGGACATTGGCGAATTCAAACTTTTCCATTACCATTAAGAAGACAGTAAACATTCCAAGTATGACGGAAAAAGGTTCCTGTTCACCCTTAGTTGATTGATCAAGTTTGAGTCAACGTGCTGACTGCCATGATCTCTGGCTAGAGATCTGTTCAGCCTCGAAGTACCCAGCTGCGAGTGGCTACTCTCTGGTTGGAAATGGAGACTTTACTAGACCTACAGTTCAAGGGTCCTGAGTTCTTCACCTGAGCCCTCTGTTCCCTAAGAGACTGTGTTATTTGAAAGTTCTTGATGCAAAATAAAACCTTTTAAAGAGGACTTCATCTGTGTCAGTGTTCAAGTCGTTGGGTGTCAACCCTGGGAACCCCTAGACGTGGAAGAGCAGGCCACGAGAAGGTAACTGGTAAGCCCATTAAGTCAAGGCCGCCCTGCATCGGGTAATGGCCGCTACACAGGGGTGCAAAGTAAATGAGGCCTAAACCTGGACATACGCTATACAATCTGATTGTACGCTCTGTACAATCTCCTTTAGGTTTGCCAAAACGATGTAATGTAGCACCTTCTAGTGGTACTAGGATGTGTACAGTTAGAATTTTTTTTGTAGCGTAGGAAAATTTAAGCAGGCTTGGCAGGCAGCCAGGCCTGTGTGTGTTTGATTGTGGGTTGGCAGGAAGCAAGGCAGGGATGGATGATTCACAGGCAGCATCACTGAGACCTCCCACTTCTTTCCAGAACATGCTAGAATCTTCTGGAAAGGAAGGAGGAGGGTATAGGTGGCGCTGCCTGGAGTATTCCGAGGGCCCTGTCCAATCCCCAACTAGGATTGTCAGAGGGCAGGCCCTGGGAATACTCAGCTGGGGAGGAGTTGTGATCGGGTGGAAGATGGAGTGTTGGGGGGTGGCTGTGGTGACCTTGGGTCTGGGCACAGGTGCGGACAGGACCCTCTTACAACCCACAGAGGTCAGAGTTGCTAACATTGTAATAAAAATTATAGGGACACCTTTTTGGCTGTAGGCGAGTCTTATTATTAAGGGTTAAGGGTCTGGGCATGCGTTTGTAGATGTAGCATAGCAAAACGGAAAATGTGCTGTGTACAGCGCCGAAAAATGGTTTACGTGGTTTTACGTGAAACAGTGGGCATGGCTTATATGGGCGTGGTTCAAATGGGGTTGTGGTTAGAGTTTGAGATGAATGAGAGATGGAGAAAGAAAGGGGAAAAGAGGGAGGGAGAGAGAAAGAAGGAAAGAAGGAGGGAAGGAGAGAGAGAAGGAAGGAAAGAGGGCTGGAGGGACAGCAGGCCCAGATCCTACACCACAATAGAAATGTGTATTCCAGGGTTTAACAAATCAGTAGATAATAATACTCCAAACACCTGGTGTTAGTGCTTCAATCATCCCAGCACCATGGTTGTTGTGGTGTCAGGATGATTGAAGCGCATTATTACTATTATTACATTGTAATATAGAATGAAATCATTATACTCAGCGTAATCCAGAATCAGTGGAACCCCTAAGCGTGTCACCTGCCACGTCGCCTGCCATCAGATGCCATCAAGTGCCCCCAGCAGAGTCCGCCCTTGCATCAGGTGCCCCCAGCAGAGCCTGTCCTTACATCAGGTGTCCCCAAGCAGCGTGCCTCTTACATCAGGTGTCCCCAGTGGAGTGCCTCCTAAATCAGTGCCCCCAGTGGGGTGCCTCTTAAATCAGTGCCCCCAGCGGCATGCCTCTTAAATCAGTGCCCCCAGCGGCATGCCTCTTAAATCAGTGCACCCAGTGGAGTACCTCTTAAATCAGTGCCCCCAGCGGAGTGTTGGCTGCAGAGTGTTGGCTGCAGTCTAGCTACATCTCCGCTCGTTCCTCACGCTCAGTGGAGAGGGGATAGGCCGATCCATACAGCTCACCCTTGCTGGAGAATTGTGAAGAGAGAAGCCGATTCATTGGCTGCACGGATAGGCCCCTCCCCTCTCCACCGAACACGAGGAACGAGAGGAGATGTAGCTAAACACAAGGGGAAAGCTCTCGCGTTGGCGCGGGCGGCTATTTTGTTGGAGACAGGAGCCAGAACTGCTGCAGAGCCAAACATTCCCGGTTTTCCAAGGACAAAAGGCAAAATCCTAAAACGGGACGAGGGTCCCAAAATCGAGATTGTCCTGGGAAAATTGGGACTGTTAGCAACTATGACAGAGGTGTCCTGACCAGGAGGCACAGGAGGAGCAAGAGAAGATAGCAGGATAACACTGCCGGGCAAGTCTCCACGAGTTCCACAGAGGCTGCCAAGTGGGCTGAGTGTTTACACAATCAGGAGGACTGGGGAGGCACGCCTGAGAGGACTGGGAGAGTGCAGTTCGGGATGGGTGCAAAGCCAGTGAAGTGGACTGTGGTGGCATAGGCAGTGGAAAGGGGCAGCTGCAGCCAGGAGGGCTGGCAGGGCCTGAAGATGCGGTGCTGGGATCGGTAGCCCAGTGGACAGCTAGCACCAGGACTGTCACCATTTTTGCTACACCAAAGATGGTAGATCTTTTAACTCTTTTGTCCACAATCCCTAAGGTTCCCACGAGCCCCTGCACATACCCAGGAAATATAAGTTACCCTATTTCTCAGTACAAATAACTGGCCACTACCCCCACCTATAACACCAAAGAAAATTCCCAGCTCCATTTACCGACCAGTCTGCAACCACTGAATTATCCTGTCTAACAGTATGCACTGGGGTGCAGTGAAGTGGCTCTGCAGCTTAGGAATATATTTGCAAATTTGTGCAAACAAAACCCTTTTTTTTAAGGCAAACTGATAGACAGGATAATCCACATACAAGGGTGACATGTTAGGTATCTATTTACTCGGCGTAACTTCATCTTTCACATTATGCAAAAACATTAGGCTAACTTTACTGTTTTGTTTTTTTTAAAGCACAAAACTGTTTTTTTTTTCCAA
Organism: Lithobates pipiens; assembly: GCF_037356315.1. Taxonomy (NCBI): domain Eukaryota; kingdom Metazoa; phylum Chordata; class Amphibia; order Anura; family Ranidae; genus Lithobates; species Lithobates pipiens. The sequence goes on along the minus strand of NW_027507728.1, from coordinate 187,817 downwards.
AAAAAAAACGCGTTAGAAAATTGCTGCGCAAATACCGTGCGAGATAAAAAGTTGCAATGACCACCATTGTATTCTCTAGGGTCTTTGCTAAAAAAACATATATAATGTTTTGGGGTTCTATGTAATTTTCGAGCAAATAAATTATGATTTTTACATGTAGGGGAGAAAAGTCAGAATTGTCCTGGGTGCCCCAGAACACCTGAGGGTGCTCCCTGCATGTTGGGCCTCTGTATGTGGCCACGCTGTGTAAAAGTCTCACACATGTGGTATCGCCATACTCGGGAGTAATAGCAGAATGTGTTTTGGGGTGTAATTTGTGGTATGCATATGTTGTGTGTGAGAAATAACCTGATAATATGACAATTTTGTGAAACAAAAAAAAAAAGAAAAAAAAATCTTGATTTTGCAAAGAATTTTGGGAAAAAAATGACAACTTAAAAAAACTCATCATGCTTCTTACTAAATACCTTGGAATGTCTTCTTTCCAAAAAGGGGTCATTTGGGGGGTATTTGTACTTTTCTGGCATGTTAGGGTCTCAAGAAATGAGATAGGCCAGTCAGTACTTCAGGTGTGATCAATTTTCAATTTGCATATATTGGCACCATAGCTTGTGGACTCTATAACTATCACACAGACCAAATAATATACACCAATTTGTACTTATTTTTATCAAATATATGTAGTAGTATAAATTTGGGCCAAAATTTATGAAGAAAAAGTACTAATTTGCTAAATTTTATAACAGATATTACATCTGCAGTATGTGCTTCCTGCTCCATTAGGCTACATGATAACTTACTGCTCTGTCTTAGGCCCCTTTCAAACTTGTGCAACATTTCCTGCGACTTTGGACATCAGAGTCGCATGACAAGTCATACCCCATGATTCCCAATGATAACCATTTATATCTGTGTGACTTCAAGTTGCACCGACTTCAAAGTTGCCCTTCTGTACTTCTTTGGTTTGACTTTGATGCGAGTTGAGGTCCATAGACCTCAAGTTTACATAGGCATTCCCTGAAATTGTGGCTAAATCACATCAAAATCACGGCCGCAAAAACTTTCAAGTCTTCAAGCCTTATGGCCCGTACACAACATCCGAAAATCGCACGACACATCATCAGTTTTTTTTTTTTTGCATGCTAGTCGCATATCGAAAGTGGAGAGGTTACTTAAAGCGGTAGTAAACCCAGATTCAAAAAACACTTACATTACCGGCATGCCGGAAATGCTAACTTTCACATTGGTTGTGCTCTCAACCTAACTTTCAAACCATCCAATGGCTGGTTTCATAACTGATCACATGTGCAGCATTATGGCAGTTGAAGAATCATTAGAGGCCAAGATGGCAGCTTCTTTGACTGCACAGAGAAAAAAAAAATCATTAAAGAGGAGCTGCACCTTAAAAAAAAAATATTAAAAGCCAGCAGCTACTAATATTGCAGCTGCTGACTTTTAATAATATCACACTTACCTGTCCCAGGTTCCAGCGATGTCGGCGGCAGATGACGAGCGATCGCTCGTCTCGCTGCAGCCACCGCCGCCATCCTCTGTCAGGGAATCGGGAAGTGAAGCAAGAGGGCTTCACTGCCCGCTTCCCTACTGCGCATGCGCGAGTCGCGCTGCGCTGGTTCCCCGCTGTGTCTCTGGGAACTGTGTGTTTCCCAGAACACAACGGGGGGGGGGGGGGGGAGCGGGGCGGAGCCATGCGGGGGTGGGCGGAGCCATTCGGCGGTCTGGCCGGAAGTGGGTGCAGTTACCTGGATTATCCAGGTAACTGCACCCCCCTCCCCCCCGAAAGGTGCCGATTGTGGCACCGGAGGGGGGGAGGGATAATACTAGCGGAACTTCCCCTTTAGGGTGAAGAACCGCTTTAATTCCTAAAAAAATAAATAAAAAAAATTTGGATTTTTTTTAAACTCACCTCTAAATGCCTGTTGCTAGGGATTCCCTCGTAGTCTGCTTCCTTCAGTGCCTGGGCTGGTGACATCACTTCCCCTCAGCGCAGGAAGGGCTCAGATCTGCCCCCTCCCTCCTGTCAGTCATCTGGGACACATGACAGGTCCCAGATGACTGCGCGGCCAATCACGGCGCATGGCGCAGCTCGCGCATGCGCAGTGGGTGCCTAGCTGTGGCTTCACAGTTTGCCATTCCGGCGCCGACGAACGGAGGGGGGGGGGGGGCGAGCGGGGCTTCGAACCCCCGCATCGCTGGACCCTGGAACAGGTAAGTGTCCAATTATTAAAAGTCAGCAGCTGCAGTATTTGTAGCTGCTGACTTAAATTTATTTTTTTTTTAATGTAAACTCCTCTTTAAGTGATGAAAATTCTTGTATGACAGAATAAAAAATTGGATTGGAAGTGATGTCATGTGTTGTAGTGTATTTCTATTGTATTTTCGGACAACAACTGTCCTGATTAAAGGAAAATCTTTTGCTCTGGTATCGTACGAGAAAAAATGTCATGTTTGTCCGATCGGATAATATGGGATGAACTGTCGTGATTGGCTCTCAAAAGCTCTGTACTAACGATTCGATTATCGTACGATCGCTTCGAAAGTGGTATTTTTCATCCCATTTTCTGATCGTGTTTGCGACTTCAGCTCTCAGCAGCTGTTTAATCAAGAGATTGACGTTATTGTCTGATTTACAACTAGCCAATTAAAGGAGAACGCAGAGATCTGGATATAGAATAACTTGAAAAATATGGAGCAGCATACACTGTGGTCTCTTCCAGCAATGTCTGAGGCGGAATACTTGATGTAATAAATGTCACTCTTACGTTTATGCTCCTTTGTAAGGCTGTATTAACACCTGAGCGCAGTGTCTTTGAGCGCTTTCCCGGTCATTTTTTTGTGCTTTTTTTTATGCGCGATTTTGTGTGACTTTCTGCATTTGTATGTACCCTGTTTCCCCTAAAATAAGACCTAGTGTGATTGTCGGTGATAGCTGCAATAAAAGCCCTACCCCCCAAATAAGCCCTAGTTAAAGTCCTTGTAGGTCTTCTTTTCAGGGTAGGGCTTATTTTTGAGGAAACAGAGTAGGGCTTATTTGGGTGGTAGGGCTTATATTGCAGCCAACACCGACAATCACGCTAGGTCTTATTTTAGGGGAAACAGGGTAGCGTATACGAATAATAATAAATTAATAAATGTTAAATAAATACATGAATAAATAAAAAATAAAAAATTCAATAAAGTAACACAATAAACAAATAATTAACCCTTAAATGTAACCCTTAACCCTTAAAAAAATTAAATAACAATAACTAAACACCCTAACCCTAACACAAAATAAATTATTATTATTATTATTATTAATAATAATAATAATGTATTTTTTTTATTTGAGTCTGGGTTTTATTGTTATTTTATTATTATAAATACTATTCATAATAATAATAATAATAATAATAATAATAATGTATTTAATATTTTTTAAGGTTAGAGCTTATTTATTCATGTATTATTATATATGATTCATATATTTTACTTATTTATGAGAGTTTTTAGTTATTTGTGTATTTATTTGACATTTATTTATTCATATGTTATTACTATTTTATTTTTTACTTTTTTTCATTTGAGCAGATGGTGCGTTTCCTTTCATTCCCATTCATTTCTATGGGAATACAAATGCACTAAAAACGCCCAAATCTGCCTGATTCAAGCGACAAAAAAAAGCTCCAGAATTTGTTTGAGCTTCAGGCATTTGGATTCAGGTGACATGGAGTGGAGATGTGAACCATCTCCATAGAGAATAATAGATTTTATTTTGCTTCACTAGCGTTTTTGAGCTTCAAGCAGATAATTGCTCAGGTGTGAATGGGACCTCAAGCATGTTGTTGGATGTTTCAGTAATGCCCTGTACACACGGTCGGAAATTCCGATGGAAAAGGTCCAATTGGATTATATTGTCGGAAAATCCGATCGTGTGTGGGCTCTATCGGACTTTTTCTGGCGGAATTTCCGACGGAAAAATTTTTAGAGCAGGACCTCAAATTTTCCGACAACAAAATCCGATCAGACTTTTTCCGATAGTTTGTAGAGAATTCTGATCGGACAAAGTGCCACGCATGCTCAGTTCAAATTACGAGACCAAAGCTATTGGCTACTAGCCGCAACGTAGTCCCGTCGTAGCAAACAAACGTCAGAAAAACGGATTTTGTTGTCGGAATGTCCGACCGGGTGTACGGGGGCTTAGAGATATGATTTCCTATCCTGCCAGGCCGCCATGGTTATCAGATACCAGCCGAGGCGGCACTGAGAAGCATCTTGTTAGAATGAAACTTCCTAATCCCGGATCAGAGGATGGATTGTGTCTTAAACTGTCATTAGTCGGGTTGGGTCATGTGTGTGATATGCAGCCATGCTGACCACCCCGGTCACCCTCCACTGTGTTTATCAGCAGACAGTAGCACAGCACACAGAGGGATCGATCGATCGGTCTATCTCCCAGTCTCCTGGATTTTGGCAGAAGCATTACAGTAACCCCATACATGCTTATTCTTATTAAGCAATAATGTATGAGGATGATAGTATCAGAACTTGCACACCAAGTGCTTTTTATGCCGCGTACACACGATCGAATTGTCTGGCGTACTTAGTCCGACATACAATCCGGCGGATAGTCTGGCGGACTTTCTACCGAATGGACTTGGCCACACACGGACACACAGAAAGTCCGGCGTTTGCAAGCGCGATGACGTACAGCACGTACGACGGGAGTAGAAAAAGGAAGTTCAATAGCCAGTAGCCAATAGCTTCCTTTTTCGTACTTGCTTCTGAGCATGCGTCATTCTTAGTCCGCCGTACTAGCATACAGACGAACGTATTGTCCGCTGAAACCCCAAGTCCGACGGGAAGATTGGAGTGCAAAAATACTTTCTTAGTCCGCCGGACTTCACGCTGGAAAAGTCCGCTGAAGCCCACACATGATCAAATTGTCCGCTGAAATGTGTTTCGGCGGACTAAGTACGCCGGACAATCTGATCGTGTGCATAAGAACCACTGAACCTGAACTACATTAGATGTTCCAATGGTTACCTTTATTGTCCTCCAAAGTATTTACTGTACAGGACTTCAGAAAGATTCCTCAAAGATCACAGCTATGTCTCAGCACCCATTCACAATTATGCATTCCAGAAACGCACACTAACGCGCTTGTTTCAACAACGCATGCCAATGCACCTCCTCTATGTGCTGTGCATTAAAGTGCCATTCATTGTTAATGGTACCCCAACACACTGTACAGTAGAGTGCAATGCACAAAGCACCACAATGTGTATACAATGTCTTGTGGTGCGTTGCATTTTGAAAAAGGGGTCAGATCCATTTTTACATTATTTTTTGGCGTGTTGGCAGCACATTCATAGTGAATGGGTTGCCTTTATACAATGCGCATTAACACAAAGAGTGTGATTGGTCCTTTAGATATTTTAAGTTTTGATAGACACCTGAAGCTGGTGTCATTATTCACTCCACAATCTGTAAGAATATATTTTTTATAATGTATACATCTCTAGACATGGGCAGTGATGTGCCCCCCTGTAATGGGCATTGCCTGTCCCATGTCCTGCTATGATCCAGCTGGCATAATAAATACAGAGTGTGGAGTAAAGCACAATCAGAGTACAGCGAACAAGCTGGAATGAGGCTTTATGTGCAAAGATGATTTTCTGGCTGCGCTTTAATCCATGTGTCATTGTAAGACTGTTTACGTGACCTTCAAGTGCAGCCAGACTGGGCTGAATTGTGCATGGAGTGACATGTTGGGTGCAGTTCTGAGGACCCATAATAGAACTTTAGGAGGTCAATAAGGCTGATGGGACCCCCTGCGTCGCTGGTCCTGGTGTCTGGTGCCCTGCTCCTCCTCTCCTGGGTGGGTGAGTACCTGGGGGGTTTAGGGAAAAAACTGAAAAGATTTGAATGCATTAGGTCAGATGATTAGATTCCTAGCGTGACATTCCTTTATGTTATTTTGTTACTTCGGGATATATTTTATTATATTACTATGTTATATTTGTAAAGGTATTTGTAGTATATTTTGAAATGTTACATTGTATCATGTTACTATACTGCATTACATTTTATGTTTTACGTTATGTATTATAGTATACTACATTAAGTTATATTGTATTTACTTTTTATTATACATGGTATATTTTGGAGGATTACATTGTATCTTGTTACTATAGTGTATTACATTTTAAATAGTTTTATGTTATTACATTAAGTTGCATTGTATTAATTTTATATTATACACAGTATATTTTTGAGTATTACATTGTATAATTTTACTATAATGTATTACGGTATATTTCATAATGTTTCATGTATTACATTATATTACATTAAGGTATATTGTATTTATTATATATTATACTCGGTATTTATTTTAAGTATTACATTGTGTCATGGCACTATACTGTATTACATTTTATTATCTTTCATGGTTTGTACAAGCCCTTGTACACACGGTCGGACATTCCGATGTAAAATGTCCGATCGGACCGTGTTATCGGATAATCCGACCGTGTGTGGGCTCCATCGGACTGTTTCTGTCGGAATATCCGACCGACAACGTTTTAGAGCTGGGCTATAAAATTTTCCGACAACATGATCCGATCGTGTAGTAGAGAATTTCCGATCGGACAAAGTGCCACGCATGCTCAGATCAAATTACAAGACCAAAGCTATTGGCTACTAGCCTGAACGTAGTCCCATCGTAATGAAATTACGTCATCACGTTCTGAAAGAACGGATTTTTCGACAACTTTGTCCGACCGTGTGTATGCAACAGTTTCGGACAAAATCCGACGGACAAAATCCAACGGATTTTGTTGTCGGAATGTCCGACCGCCTGTACAAGGGCTTAGAGTATATTTCACTTGCAGTACACACGAGTTATCAGATAGCCCTGCCACCCTTCATGCTCAAAATGTGCCAGGAATTACCACACACATTTAAAGCGGGAGTCCACCGTTTTTTTTTTTTAAAAGCCAGCAGCTACAAATACTGCAGCTGCTGACTTTTAAAATAATGACACTTACCCGCACAGCGCACCCACGATGTCGGCACCCGAAGCCGATCTCTCGATCGTCTCTCGGGTGCTGCCGCCGCCATCTTGGGTATGGGAATCAGGAAGTGGAGCCTTGCGGCTTCATTTCCCGGTTCCCTACTGCGCATGCGCGAGTCGCGCTGCGCAATAAGAATGGTCCCCGCTGTCTCTGGGATCCGTGTGTTTCCCAGCAGGCAGCGGGGGACCTTTGGAAAGGGGCCTAGATTCTGCGAAAAGGGGCATAGTTTCTGCAGAATCTACGCCGGAAGTGGGTGCAGATACCTGTACTGTACAGGTACCTGCACCCCCCTCCCCCCTGAAAGGTGCCAATTGTGGCGCCGGAGGGGGGGAGGGTTCCAATGAGCGGAAGCTCCACTTTAGGGTGGACCTCCGCTTTAAGATATTGCTATACTCAATATGTATCAAAAACAAGAAACTCGAGGAGAGATGGAGATACACTTGGTTACGTGTACTATGCCTTGTACTATGGACAACTTTTCAGAGGTGTTTGCTGAGGGGTGGGAAGGCAATATTTTGCCTCTTCACCACCAGTTTTAACTCTGTAAATGCTGCTCCACTACAGTGCATCCATGTGCATTGCACGCAGTTGTGGTCCTGCCCCATTCGCTTGAATCGGTCGCATTCAGCGCCAGTATTGGCCGACAAATACGACAGGACAGCTTAAGGGTGATGGGGGGCAGTTGGAGGGAGGTAAAAATGCAGCAAGGTAGTTGCATGTCTAAAGGAACCCTAAAGCTGACCATAAGTGACACAGATTTCTTTGATTCTTGCAGACTTTTGTTAGTTGGGTGGAAAATGATCACCTGAACAGTAAATACATCCTATCATTAGATTGTAAACTCTTCTGAGCAGGGCCCTCTTAATCCTCTTGTATTGTAACTGTATTGTCTCCTTTTTATATTGTAAAGCGCTGCGTAAATTGCTGGCGCTATATAAATCCTGAATAATAATAATAATAATCAGATGCAGTCTCTGTTCAAATGCATCACTATATTGAGGCTGTGGCTGACTGAATACAATAGCTGGTAGTAGAAAATCCCCTATCCACACTGATATTGGGGATGAGGAGATTCGATTGATTTTCCTAACAGGCTAAATGATAGATAGCCCTCCTTTCACTTTGAAGCGATCTGTCATGCGATTTGACAGGTCAAATCACATGACAAATTGCAGCCTATTGCCGGTGTCCTATCATATACTGTCCCCCATCGGATAGTGTCCGCTTTGTACTGCGCATGCGCAGTACACAGCACACACAGATTCCGAAAATACCCAAAGATGAACGGCGCCTGCGCCATGAGTCCAGGGTCTAGCCCCACCATCCAAGTGGACATAGAGTTGCAATATAAAAGAGCCAAGCGCAGCGAGGCCGAGCCCGAAGCGTGGCGAGCGAAGCGAGCCCGCAAGGGGCCCTCTAATTTTCCCAACCCTATGTCTGCTTGGATGGTGGGGCTACCACCTCCACTCACGGCGCAGGCGCCGTTCATCTTCGGAGATTTTCCGAAGCTTCTTCTGCTCCGCACTGCGCATGCGCAGTACGGAGCGGACACTATATGATGGCAGGACAATATCTTGCAGAACACCGGCAATGGCACCATTTCAATAGCTGCGACGCTGACTGTGTGGCACCGCACCGATTTCTAAAAGTAGTTCCTGCACTACTTTTGCCGATTTCGGGTGCGACTTCAATAGACATCTGATGTCTTTTAAAGGGTTTGTAAAGGTAATTGTTTTTTCACCTTAATGCATTCTATGCATTAAGGTGAAAAAACATCTGACACTGCCTGCGCCCCCAGCCCCCCCCGTTTTACTTACCTCACCCCTCGAAAATCCCGCACTCGCCCCCGACGTCCTTTCCACCGTTCAGCCTGGCTGCTGATTGGCTGGAGTGGATGGATGGAAAGCAGCGCAGCTATTGGCTCGCGCTGCTGTCAATCACATCCACTGCCGCGGAGCGCCGGGGGGGCGGGGTTGTGTGATACAGTGAGCGGCTATAGCCGCCGGCTGTATCACGGGAACGCGCCCGCAGATGCTTCTCACCATGTGAGGGAGCTCGCATGAACGTGAGAAGCACCTGCGGGAGGAAGCTGAGACAGCCGCAGAGGGACCCCAGAAGAGCAGGTTCGGGGTCACTCTGTGCAAAAGGAGCTGCACAGTGGAGGTAAGTATGACATGTTTGTTATTTAAAAAAAAAAAAATCACTTTACAATCCCTTTAAGTGGGACCCGAAGTCGCACTGAAATGCAGGTTTGAAATCGTGCGATTTCAGATAAAGACGTACAATTTCAAAGCCGTGTTCAATGTGAACGAGGGCATAATGGAGCTGTTTATGGCTAATCTAACACAATACAGGCACAACAGGACTTGGATCCTCACAGGCAGGCCTATAGAGGAGAAGCCAATGACACGCTCTTGTTATAGATTTACATAAAATGAGATGCGCCATTTCTCACACTGATTCTGTCTTGTGTGGATCTGAATCACATTGCTATACATCAGACTGAAAAAATGTACAAATTGCTTATATTCATCCTGCTATCGCTGAGTCATCAGTAGATTTTAGTTCCATCCGTTACGTTGAACGCTACGTTCATATCTGAGCTTTTTCCACTGCATTTTTTTGTGTTTTTGCCACAATTTTCACTACACAGCCCATTGCCTTAAATGGGCTGCCTGTTGTGCGACAAACGCTCCAAAGAAGCTCAAGTTCCAATTTTTTGCCAAGTGTGTTTGGCGACATGAGTTTTTGTGCATTTTTTATGAGGAAAACGCAAGACTGCTTACCTGCATTTAGGTGCTATCAAGAAATAATGGCCCTGCAAACATTTTGCGTACGTTATTCAGGAGTTTACAAAAACGCAGGCAGAAACATGCTTCTGCCCATGTTTCCAATATGCTGAGGTGTGAATTCAGACAAAATCTTTGATTCTGTGATGGCAAGCTGTCCGGATTGCTGGATGCTGCCAGTAATCAATCAAAATGGCCCATCACAGTGTCACTAATTGGTGACCTAATGGGTGAACACACGTGCTTTTAGCATAATTACCTGCTTGTCTGAGTGCTTATTATTAAAGTGGAGGGCCACCCTGAAAAACAAAAATACATGAAAATTTTGAAAAAAATCAGAAAAAAAAATGAAATATTTTTTTTTTTAACTTACCAGAAATGCCTGTTGCTAGGCACATCGTCCTAATCTGCCTCTTCCTCCTCCACAGTGATCTTCGGTCTTCTCTCCTCCGTGCGGCGTCTTCTGGGTAATGGGGCACTGTGTGTTCTGGGAACTGTGTGTCCCAGAACACAGCGCGCCCCATTCACAAAGCGCTGCGCGACTCGTGCATGCGCAGTAGGAAACGAGCAGTGAAGCCCTTAGTTTAAATGGCTGCCCCGGGACCCGAGAGCCGAGGGACGGGTCAGCCTTGGGCGGGCGCCCTGGACAGGTAAGTCTGCTTATTAAAAATCAGCAGCTACAGTGTTTGCAGCTGCTGACTTTTAAAACATTTTTTTTTAAAACTGGCTCTCCTCTTTAAGCCTAGTTAAATTGGTTTAGCTTGGACCAATGGTGTCTGGTGCTCAATTTTCTTCAGGAACAGCCCCCGGCCCCACCAGCCAGACAGACAGGAAAACAAACAAACATTGGAGTCCATGTGTCCGGTGCCCTACAGGAAGATTAGGTGCCAGGCGCATGGATTAGGGGGGTGGCCTGCGCCCTGAATGAGCGGCCACCACTTATTTGGACCAATGTAAATATACATATTCCATACCCGTGGAACCGCTGTAGTGGTAATCACTACTACTACTACCACTTCCATGTCTTGTGCCAAGCAGCTTCCCTTCTGCATAGTGAACAGCACTGTTAATTTTGACGTCAAATTTTATTTAGTTTTAGTCATAGTCTTTTGACTAAAATACCACTAGTTTTAAGTTTTTTTAGTTTAGTCGACTAAAATAGTGTTAATTTCATTAACAAAAATATTTTTGTCAACAAATTTAACACTGGTAAACACAGGGGGTCGATTTCTCTGCATAGCCACCATTCAGAGATGGCATAGTATTTTTTGTTCAATGAATACAAGGATTTGCGGGTGCTTTTAACCCTTTATTCGGTCGCTAGCTTTACCGCTATTGCCCCACCCCTGTGTGAAAGTAGCCTTAGTGATAAGCAGGACCATCTTTAATATTGATTGGACCCTGGGCAAAAGTTTTCTTGCCCCCCCCCCCCCCCCATGCAGTTTCACTCTCCACATGCCCTGAGACATAAAATAAATAGCAGCTAGACTTAAAGTCAGTTTACTGTATCAGATCAGGCAGCAATTGGTTGCCAGCGGTTATAGTATATCATTACTGCTTACTCACTGGTTGCTAGAGGTTACAGCACATATTACACATTACGGTTCACTGATTGCTAGAGGTTACAGCAAATGATTTCTGCTTGTTAATTGGTTGCTAGAGATTACTGTACAGTATTACTGCTCACTGATTGGTTGCTAGAGGTTACAGCACATCATCTCCTCAGTGCAGGGGGGCATAATCTACATATGAATGCCACCTTTATTTACATATCAATACTGCCGGCCACAGCTATTTATTTATGAATGCTGCTGCTATTTACATATGAATGCTGGTTATTTACATGTAAGCACAGGGTCTGCAGGTGAGTCCCCTGTACACAACAATAAGGCAATAAGGACACAGCACAGGACTAAAACTTTAGAGGACAAGGGAATTTAAACTGGGATAGTTGGCAAGTATGAGGCAGCTGCTTTGGGCCCCACAACAATGACAGGGCCCAGGGCAGCTGCCCCTTTTGCCCTGCCTTAAAGACGGCCCTGGTGATAAGAAACATACATAGAGATAAGAAATCCCGACTTCTATTTTCAGAATGCTTGTTCCAGGTTTGTGACATGAAGGCAGACACAAGCAGGGTACCAGCATTTTTGTATTTGAAACGCAATAACCAAAATATGGATCAGCAAACATGTAACCATGTGAAGGTCTCAACAAGAATTTCTCTTGATAAACATTACAGAATCAATACCTAAGGCAAGGAGCAAATCAGTTAGCACAAATCACGATAACAAAAAAGAAACCCCTTGAAAGACAGAAGACAGACCCTGATTGGTCGCTGGGGTTATAGTGTTTTGCTACTATCACAGTTTAAATAAGCGGAAAACCGTGAAGCCGCTGAAGAGTAAAGGCGCATCTCATCAGCTGCTGCAGCTCCATGTTACTAACAAAGGGGTTGTAAATCTTCTCTGGATTAATCTCGTAGATCTGTCCGCCAATCCGCAGGAAAATATTAGGAGTTACAATAATGACAGAAAATCTCTTTGCAGAATTCTTAGCATAGTGATGCTGACATCTGTGATGATTATCTTTTGTTTGTTATGTCTGCAGCCTGGGGTCTACAGTGCTACAGCTGTAATATCATCTCTGGAGCAAAATACATCGACAAGGGCTGCACCAGCCCGGAGGTTATCACTTGCTCCCATTCCCACCGAGGATACAAACAGCGATTCTGCATTAAGACCGAGAGCGGTAAGTTGGTGCGCCATCACTGGCTACTGAGGAATTGATGAGCATTGCTATTTATATGTATTGGCTAAGCCCTGCCCCTGCCGCTGTACTCACATATAGAGGTAGAGTGTTGCCTGCCGGGTGATTTTAAATTCTGCTGAGCTAGTCGCATGATTGGCACACTCCTGCCAAAGAGCATAGAGTTATGGGGGGGGGGGGGATTTACTAAAACTGGAGCACTCTGAAGCTGGTGCAGCTGTGCATAATAGCCAATCAGCTTCTAACTTCAGCTTTTCCGATTAAAGTGGTTGTAAACCCTAAGCCCTTGTACACACGGTCGGAGATTCCGTTGGAATGTTTCCTAACGGACCGTTTTGTCGGATATTCCGACTGTGTGTGGCCTGCAGCAGACTGTTTCCGTCGGAATATCCGACGGACCAACTTTTCCAACTTGCCGGTAAAATTTTCCAACTAAATGCTCCTATCGGACATACTCCGATCATGTGTAGCCTACTCCGACGGACAAAGTGCCACGCATGCTCAGATCAAATTCCTAGGCGAAAGCTATTGGCTACTAGCCTGAACGTAGTCGTAACGAAATAACGTCATCACGTTATGTACAATTAGATTTTCCGACAACTTAGTCCGACCGTGTGTATGCAACATCACTTCCGGACCTCTTCTGGAATTAATCCGTCGGAATTACTCCGACGGATTTGGTTGTCGGAATCTCCGACCGTCTGTACAAGGGCTTAGACCTCTTTCAGTGATGATCAGCCCTGTGGATATTATTATTATTATTATTATTATTATACAGTTTATATAGCGCCAACAGTTTGCTCAGCGCTTCACAACATGAGGGCAGACATTACAGTTACATTACAATTTGGTACAAGAGGAATCAGAGGGCCCTGCTTGTTAGAGCTTACAATCTAAAAAGGAAGGGGCAATTGATACAAAAGGTAATAGCTATGGGGGGGATAAGCTGATGGGGGAAGTAAAACAGTGTTAGTTAGAAGCAGGATAGGCTTCTTTGAAGAGAAGGGTTTTCAGGGATCGTCTAAAGATGGATAGATTAGGGGACAGTCAGACAGATTGGGGTAGGGAGTTCCAAAGGATGGGAGATGCTCTGGAGAAATCCTGGAGGTGCGCATGGGAGGAGGTGACAAGGGAGCTAGAGAGCAGGAGGTCTTGGGATGACTGAAGAGAGCAGCTTGGTTGGTATTTTGGGACTAGGTTAGTGATGTAACTAGGGGCAGAGTTATGGATGGCTTTATAAATTGTTGTTAGAACTTTGAATTTTATTTGTTGGGTGAGTGGAAGCCAGTGGAGGGATTGGCAGAGAGGGGTGGAGGACACTGAATGGCTGGTAAGGTGGATGAGTCTGGCAGCGGCATTCATTATGGACTGAAGGGGGGATAGTCTATGTAAAGGTGATCCAATGAGGAGGGAGTTGCAGTAGTCGAGGCGAGAGATGACCAGGGAGTGAATTAGAAGCTTGGCGGTGTCATTAGTTAAAAAGGGGCGTATTCTGGAAATGTTGCGGAGGCGGCATGATTTGGACAAGGCTTGTATGTGGGCCTGAAAGGACAGTTCAGAGTCTAAGGTTACCCCTAGCACCCTGGCATGTGGGGACGGACTGATAGATGTGCCATTGATCTTGACATCTGCTTGCTCTGCGGGGATCGCTCCGTTGATCCCCGCTGAGCAGGAAGATCACAGTGTGCAGGGACGGACCTGTCAGAGCGCCGCTCTCCCCTATGGGAGATCAGATGACGACGGACCCCGGTGTCCATCGTCACCCGATCCAATCCGATGACGGATGGAAAAGTAGGTTTTTCCTCCGTCACACTTTTTCGGATCGGAGCGGGTAAGATGTCAGCGGACATGTCACCGCTGACATCCGACACTCCATAGACTTCTATGGAGCATCCGTTCAGGTCCGCATGAGAAACTGACAGGCAGACCTGAACGGATCGGCCATGTGAAAGAGGCCTTACATATACTCAGTGAAGTGACTGTCCTCAGGTGATACACAGAGATGAAATTACTCCTACATAAAACCGTGACAGTGAAAGTCCCTGCCACTATATAAATGGGTTTAAAAAGGACTCAGGACTCCCAAAGAGTCTGTTGAAAAGTGTCAGCAGGTATTTTGTGAGCAGAGAAAACTGTGCCTTAAGTTTTCTCTGGATTTGGTCATTCCAGATCGGGGCTGGAAGCTTGAAGGTTCCAAAGACTGTTGGGTGGGACAGAGCCTTCAGTCCTGTGTCCGGGATTTGCTAGTTGCCTACACCCTGAGTGCACAGGTGGTCAGGATTGTTGTAAGCCAGATCTAAGGAACGCTCTGGGTAGTCACCGCCATTTGGAGACAGACCCCTGTCAGGATACCTGGTTGTTTCTGTCAGAGACTGCATCCCTGGGGACTTCTTGCATCAAGGACTGGGAAGTTTAGGGTGGCTAGGCTGGCCTTGGAGACCAAGAGAGGTTCTGGGAGGCTGGAAAAGCCAAGGAGGCTAGTAAGTCCAAAGAGGCTAGAGAAAGTCAGGAAGCTTTGGAGAGAGAGAGTGAGCAAACCCAGGGGGGCTGGAGAACCATATTTGGGCCCATGCCAGGTGGCTCAGTATTTTCCAATAATTGTGTTTTCTGGAGAAGACTCCCTGCGTGGGAGACCCGCTGTTATAAATGTTTCCTTTTAATAAAAACGGGCTTCCATGCCCTAAACCAAAGTGCTGACTGCCATGGGTTCACTGTAAAAAATGCATTTACCACTGAGCTAAACATATCACAATGTATTGTACTTAATAATCTGCAGTCTTCTCTTCTCTACATCTGTTCAAAGTGCATAATTTATAAAGCTTGCCTGAGCTGTCAGAAAAAAGGGGGTGGAGAGATGAAATTACATTATGCAGAGCTCAGTGAGGAGAGCTCTTGGAGCTGATTGAAGGGAAAGGAACCCCCCCCCCCCCCCAAATCACACAGGACCAGAGCTGAGGCTGTCAATCAGCTGGAGATCCCTCCCCTGTCACATTTTTTTCCCTTGGTGTCAGGAAAAATTATCAGAAGTGACTCATGCTGATAGCAGAGAAACAAAGCAACAGACAGAAATTACACTTAGTGCTCTTAATTGAGATAAGTACACACTATAGAGGGATATGTTTGTTTATATTTTATGTCTGAGGTTTACAACCACTTTAAGCTTTGACAATAAAACATGGAAGCTGATTGGTTTGTATGCAGAGCTGCACCAGATATGGTGTGCTACAGTTTTAAGAAACCCCCAATCCCCCCCCACCCTCCATGGTGTGATCCATCTGCCATTTGATCAAAACCATAATGTTTTCAAAAAACAAAATAGCCATAACTTACATTCTTATTGACTGAGACTAAAGTTGATCAGCCAGGGAAAAAAATTATCGCCAGTTTTGCATTGGTCAGCAGCACCAAGATACTTTGTTCATGAATATCTAGCACCCTGATGTTTAGACTGGGTTGACCTTAAATGTATCTGCCAAGTGATAGTTGCCTTGGCCAATTGTTAGGAGGTCAATTGATTTTGACCTTATTCTGGAATTGCTGCACTTCTCTCTTCTGTCGCTAGGTGGCCGGGTATCTGGTGACATTAGATAAGACAAGGACATTGCAAGGACAGATTAGGAATGGATGGGGTGTCTAAGCCAATGGACAGGGATGTTCTTGGGTCCCTTGGCCTGCTGGGAGAACCTATTTATTTGGGTGGAGTTAGGTGATTGGGGTTCTGTGCCACCTGGGCGGCTGTCTGGGTGGACGTGTGTCCTTTTACCCCGGCTGCTAGGCCAGAGACCTGAGGCCTATCCCAGGAACATCTGGCTGCTAGGCTATCCAGAAGCAAGAGAGCAGCGTAGGGTTCAGATTGCGGCTTGCAGTCCAACCAGAGATCCTGTTGTGGCTGTGAGTAGCTGAAGCAAGTACCTGAGCAGTATTCTCACTAACCGGGGATGGTGAAGAACTGGGAAACTTCAGCAGAGGCAAAGCCAGTGGAAGTGACGCTTACAGAGCATTATTGTGTGCCAAGCCAGGGGCCGAGCAGTCCAGTGGGGTAAAGCTTGAAGATTGTCTGTGAGTGCCAAACTAGGGACTCAGCAGAGACGTGGGGGTAACGCTTGAGGAACAACTTCACACTTAGTGAGAAGATTTGAAAGAACTCAGGAGATCCAGTGGAAGTGGATCAGCGAGTCTAAGTGATAGACTGGGAGCTCAGCTGAGTGAAGATCTAAAAAGAAGGTTGTGGAAGAAGTGAAAGAGTTCATTACAACTGTTCAAGATTGGTGCCATAGAAGACGGCGTTTCTACACACGCAGATGCGGTGTCCGGCTGGGTGCTTTTCCCTGCATGGCTGTCTACCTATAGAAGTCTCAGGGTCTGCTAATTACATTGCAACTGCTAAAGGGTGTCCTGGCCCTAACCCTTTCTCCTACAGTTCTGTTTAAGAGAAAATGAATCTCTTTGAATCCAAGAAGTGCCTAGCGCCCGTTAGTTCACATTGTACTGCATGACAGCCTTCATTTCAAGATGTGCAAATAATAGAAAACCACCCGTGAACAAAACACAAATAATAGTCCTGCAGGTAAATAGAGACTGAGCTTGCTAGTGCGTAAAATTTAAAAACACAATTTGTAAAGTGTGAGAAATAGTAATTGAAGACAAGAACTTATAATGGACAGAAAACGTAGGGAGTGAGAAAGGAGAGGAAGGAAGAGAAAAAAAAAGGGGTGAGCAGAAAGAGTTGGGGGCAAGGGAAAGCATGGGGAATAGGAAAGGCAATGAAAGAAATGGGAAAGGGATGTTTTCTGCAATCATAGTTTCATAGTTAGTAAGGTTGAATAAAGACACCAGTCCACCCAGTTCAATTGTCCATATCCCTTACATTGCACACTCACATTGGTCCCTACACTCAAGGAGCCCACAGTCCAAGGTCCCCATTCATATACTGAGGGCCAATTTGCCTACCTGCATGTCTTTGGATTGTGGGGGGAGGCTGGGGTGCCTGGAGGAGGCCCATGCGGGCACAGGGAGAACATGCAAACTCCATGCAGGTGGTCATGTGGTTGGGATTTGAACCAGTGACCCTTTTTACTGCTAGGTGAGAGTGCTAACCACTACACCACTGTGCTGCCCAGGGGCAGGTTGTAAATATTTTTTTGTAGGTGGTGGAGAATTTGATTTGCGTCCAGTAGAACCACGTCTTATGTTCCCCTTCTTTTCTCAGAGGCAGGGTATGGTCCACCATGTTCATGATGTTCTTTACTACTTTAACCCCCCTTGACCTATTGTCCAGTTCAGGATAGATTTCCAATTAGAGGGAATACAGGTCCTAGAAGTATTTAAGAGATGAATTACCAGGGACTCATGGTATTTCTGTTCTGAGAATGAGCTGAGATGTAGGAGACCCTCAGCAAGGTTGTCTGCCATGGATAGACCCCTAAGTTCCACGATCAAATCACAGACCTTGGTCCAGAAAGGACAAATCCCTGGGCAAGAACAGAATATCTGAAATATCGGACCCTTAAGGTTTCCATATCGCTAGCAATTAACAACCTGGAACATTCTGTGTAAACTCACGGGTACCCTATACCATCTAGTTAGCAATTTATAACTAGGCTCCTGAAGCCTAGAGGATACATAAGATTTATGTGCAAAAAAAGGGACTAATGCCGCGTACACACGACCGGACTTTGAGGGACTAGGTCCGACGGTCTTTCTGACAGACTTTCGGCGGAGTTCCGATGGACTTTCCGAATGAACGGACTTGGCCACACACAACCACACCAAAGTCCGACGGATTCGAACGTGATGACGTACGACCGGACTAGAATAAGGAAGTTCATAGCCAGTAGCCAACAGCTGCCCTAGCGTCGGTTTTTGTCCGTCGGACTAGCATACACACGAACGGATTTCTTGGTCCGGCGGAGTTCCGCTAAAAAAATTTAAAACATGTTCTATTTCCAAAGTCCGCCGGATTTTTGGCAAGCAAAGGTCCGATGGAGCCCACACAAGATTGAATTGTCCGACTGACTCGTTCCGTTGGACCTTTGCTGTCAAAAAGTCCGGTCGTGTGTACACGGCATTAGAGGATATATAAGATTTATGTGCAAAAAAGGGACTGTGGTCCCTTTGTTCTGGTGTAAATTGCTAAGTAGGCTCTTTCTCTCGTTCAGTAAAGGAAAGGGGCATGCAATTCTCGGGAGGTAAGTGTAGCGTAGGCAGCAGAAAGCCACGTCACCCCCACCTAAGCCCACACCATGTAGAAACTCCAACTGCAACCTTTATTTGGCTTTCAGCCGGTGTGTTGACATTCATCGTTAAATACATTTTATAACATTTGAAGAAATAAATAAGTGGGCTAACCAGTGCTTTTTTTTTTATTAATTTTTTTCTTTTATTTATTTTTTTACACTTCTGTCTCTCCTATACAATACCAGTGCTTTTTTAAATCCTAACAACAGAAATGTTTTATTTATTTTTTCTGGAAAGGATTATATAACCTATCAAGTGTTTATTGCTGTCTGTGTGCCAGGACAGGAAGCTATAGAAACAGATAAACTGTCCAGAACCTTCCTCTACACACGCAATTGATCTGGTAATCATTGAGGCTGCATTAAAGAGGAAGTAAACCCTGAGGAGTTTACTTCCTCTTTCATTCCCTGCAAAGGCAAAGCATAATGGACTACTATGCATCGCATAGTAGTCCATTATGTGTCACTTACCTGACACAGGAGCCAGCGATGTCACCGCTGTCCCCTGTAGTCCGGCGCATCCATGTTGTCGGTGGGGTCTGGCAGCTCCACCGCTGTCATTAGGCGAAGCCGCGATGACGTCACTCCCGCGCATGGCCACGGGAGCCGACACGCGCGGCAGCTCCGTTCTTGGAAATGCCGCGCTCAGTGCGCCTGCGCGCCGCTGTCTACGGCGCATGCGCTGTAGACAGCGGTGCCTGTCTTCGGGCAAATATCTCCTAAACCGTATAGCAGTGATGGCGGACCTTGGCACCCCAGATGTTTTGGAACTACATTTCCCATGATGCTCATGCACACTGCAGTGTAGTGGAGCATCATGGGAAATGTAGTTCCAAAACATCTGGAGTGCCAAGGTTCGCCATCACTGCCGTATAGGTTTAGGAGATATTTCTTGGACCTACAGGTAAGCCTTAATCTAGGCTTACCTGTAGGTCAAAGTGTGTTGTAAGGGTTTACAACCACTTTAATACCTCAGTGTTTTGAACCACGGTCAGAATTGCCACGATTCTTCCTGCTATTTTAAAATGTCCAGGCGTGAATGACAAATCACAGAATTCAAAATTTGAGATGCTATTCATTTGAATGCTATCTAAAATCTCAGTGTGGTTCAGCTGCGATTGTCACACGATAAATCTCACTCAAACCGCATCATGGGAAGCATGTTGCCCAAAAGAAGCTCCTGAACTTTTTTTTGGTTGACAGGCTTCACGCGATGCTGTTTGCACAGTCAGTAGCGCACTGGGAGACCGAGCCAGCTGCCTGTCAGGCATCTGGGTAGATCCTGACATTATTGTCAGGATCCCTACAGAGCCTGCACAGGCTCTCTGATGTCATAAAACAGCAGGTTTTAGCCCTCGGGTCGGCTAAAACTGGGTCACAGGAACTTAGTACGCTTCTGTGACCCAGAGGAGAAGTATGGCCAAAAGGACTTTGATCATACTTTGTCTTTAATACATTTTTTTTAATTAACTTTTTCCTCAGAGAATAGTTGCAAGTACTCCCCCTTTCCAAGTCACCCCTCGCCTCCCCCCCCCACTCACCTCTGAACACTGCCCGTTGGTTCCACATTCCATCCACCACCCACTACTGCCCATTTTAGAGAATACAATACCAATAATACATTTGTGGTACTAAGTAATTTTGTATAGAATATGTTAATGATAACAAGAAATGTAGTAAAGTAGATTCCCTGCAGCTAGCAACAATAGACACCGTAGAAACAATATATTTCCCCCCAGTCAGCAACAATAGACTCCTTCCTCAACAGTACATATCTCCCACCAATGTGGGACCCCCAGAGCAACAATAGATCCCTAACAACAATTATAGACCTCCTTAGCAACATTAGACACCCCACAACAATAGACCCCCCTCAGCAACAATAGATCGCCCAGCACTCAGCATCAATAGCCCCCTCAGCACACCCCAGCAATTCTTGCCATTACATACATTTAGTGCGCCCCCCCCCCCACGTTCCCATTTAAAATAAATGCCTGACTATAGCGATACACAGTGTTCATGTAATGGTGGGGTCAGAATTTCTGGAGTAGTAGTGGGAATGTTCTTTTTGTGCACATTTATTTTGCTGCCCGTGTCTCATTGGGTAGCTTTTCCTTTGTTTCCTGTCCTGGGGACCAGGGGCGGACTGACCATTGGGCCACTCAGGCACTTGCCGAGGGCCCCGTGCCACTAGGGGGCCCCATCAGGGTTGCCAGCCTCAGTAAAACCAGGGACAGTATGTAAAAATCAGTGTTTTTTTTACATCTGCCTCTGAAATGTCCCTTACCGACATCCTTTTGGTCTAAAAATCCTTAGATTATAGCTACCCCACCTCTCCAGTACCTACCTGTCTGATTGCCTGGGGGCCCCATAATCTCCTATTGCCCGGGGGCCCCATGAGTTGTCAGTCCGCCCCTGCTGGGGACACAACTGGATGTAAGAGGAGGTTTTCATTCCCCGTAATTGCTTCCTGTCTGATGAGTACTGATGCTGTAACATGCACTTTGTCTCTTCTTGTTGCAGTGGTGTTGGGGAAACTCCTGACTAGCGGTTGCGCCACCTCCCGTCATTGCCAGCAGCAGGAATTACCGGGGGTGCAGATCCATTGCTGTGACACCGATCTGTGTAATGGCGCCTTGCATCGCACTGAACATTGCCTGATCCTGCTCTTACTTGGACTCTTTTGGGCAGTGTTTGGCTTCTTCCTATGAGATGCATGAAGTTTCACAAAGCAAGACTCATCTGCCCTGCTAAGCCACTGACAGACGCAAGTGATGGAAGCTGACGTTTGGACAGGCTGTTAATGACAACATAAATTTTTTTTAAAATTGTATTATCCTAACAGGCTGTCCAGTAGGAGCTGATGGAAAAGGTGGAAAGTATGACTGTGTGAAACTATGGGTTGATTTCTGATTGGCTGCCATGGCCTACAGATGTGGCTTCCTCTTCATTATACTTCATAACCACATGCAATTTATTAAATAAACCCTTTTAATTAACCTCAAACTTGCATTTTTTAAATAAATATATGCGAGTTGTATACATTGCAAGGATTATGAAAACTTGATTAGAGATTTAATGCATGTGCTGAAATCTTTTGAAATGATTCCTAAGTTTGGGGTCTTTGATTTACTAGGATCACATAATCAGTCCCAGCATTGTGAAAAGAAACCACTCAATACACCTACAGAAATTTCTCAGGATGCCATATCCTTGTCTGACTGCCATGTAAACTTGAGACAATTACAAGAGCAAGGGGATGAGAGTTCTGAAAAAGTGAGTAACGGGAGTACAGTTTCTTTTTATTGTGATATGTGAGCAAGAAAGATTCGGTTTTTTGTTACTTTTATGCCGCGTACACACGATCGAATTGTCCGGCGTACTTAGTCCGGCAAACAATCCGGCGGATAGTCCGGCAGACTTTCTACCGAACGGACTTGGCCACACACGGACACACAGAAAGTCCGGCATTTGCTAGCGCGATGACGTACAGCACGTGCGACGGGACTAGAAAAAGGAAGTTCAATAGCCAGTAGCCAATAGCTTCCTTTTCGTACTTGCTTCAGAGCATGCGTCATTCTTAGTCCGCCGGACTAGCATACTGACAAACGGATTGTCTGCTGAAACCCAAGTTGCTGAGAAAGTCCGCTGAAGCCCACACACGATCGGATTGTCTGGTGAAATGCGTTTCGGCGGACTAAGTACGCCGGACAATTTGATCGTGTGTACGCGGCATTAGAAAATCATACTGGTTGCAGATTGAGGTGGATTTTAAAATTTAAATGACAGAATGTCATTTGTAGTATTTTCTTACATTTTTATCAGATTAGTATCTTCCCTTTAATGTTTTCCATGTCGGGATGAGGTTATATACAGTATGGTTATCATTTAAATGGGCAATTCAGCTGTCCTCAGCACACACATTCATACATAGAGTTCCCATATCTATACATAACTGGAAACATTTATAATGGTACTACTTCCATTTCTGAGCAAGTTTGTTATCAGCCTTTTTAGGCTCATGTGGGATGAACACAGGCTGCTGCCTACAGTGTCCTTCCATAGGAGTCCAGGACTAGGGTTGCTTTTCTTCAAGTCAAACCTGAACACTTTATCGGTGCACTGCAATTTTTTTTTTTGTATAAACTATACATATATTTTGCTATTAAATAACATTTCTAATCATATGACATTAATAACAAGAGTTCCCCTTTACATCAGAGTCCACAGAGTTCCCCTTTTACATCTAAACTTGCAGAGTTCCCTTTCACTGTAAGGGAGAACTCTGGGGACTCTAACATAAGGGATGCTCTGGGAACCCTGATTTAAGGGGGGACACTAAGAACTCTGATGTAAGGAGAGGACTTTGATGTAAGAGGGAACACTGTGCCCTTTGGTGTAAAGGGGAACTCTGATGTAAAGGGTGCTCTGATTTACCCAAGTGTACTCTCCCAGAGGCAGGAGAGAGAAGGGGGGAGACTTCAGTCACAGACAGGGATGGATGGTGAGCTCACTCACCCCTTGGCAGTCAGCATCTCTCATCCAGATGTATCTGAGGCTGCTGGACTTCTAATTAAGAGAGTAAGAGGTACAGATCAAGCCCTCTCTCCTCTCCTGTCTGTTTGTGTGTTTGGGGGGAGTGCTGGCTTTAGGCAGTGTGAAAGAGGGTGTAACAGACACTCTCAGCTTAGATAACTGCAGCCAGTAACCCTGCTGGGAAGCCATGGTCCAGTCTGAATAATGTGTCCGGGTTTCAGGCAGTCTGAAACCCGGACACATGCTTCCAAACCCGAACTGTCCGGGTGAATCCTGGACAGGTGGCAACCCTATCCAGGACAGTGTTTTGCTTGTGTCTATCTAGTAAGGTTACTTTGTGGTATAAGCAAGGAAACTGAGACCTCCGCAGTGTGTAAATGTGCTTTTACTATACAAAAATGCTATACATACAAAATGATTACAATATTAGGAATACAATACAAGTCTGAACATTTTCTATAACAAGCAAAATGCCTAGCAAATCAGCAGCCTATGGTCTGTAACAGTAGAAATACAATTAAAAGTTACATAGCTCCAGTTACTGTGTTTGTGATCTCTGTTGACAACAAGGCTTCTGGAGATCAGGAACCTTCTTGTTCACTGATTACAGATTCTTCCTCCTGCTATGGTGTCTGCTGGTCTTACAGACAGTCCTTGGTTCTAATGCATGATGAAGTGGCTCCCAGCTTATGCCTGGCAACCTTTATATAGGTTAGGTTGTTTTCTATAACAACCGACTAACAGTCATTCTTTCAGTTTGAGAGACCCTCTCTTACCTGTTTACTGTAGCTATAGAGACAATAGCCTATTCAAACTGTCAATTGAATACAACGATGGTATCTATGTTCCCATTGTATCCAACAGCATTTGTGTGAGAAATATCTACTCAAGCCAAAACCTGACAGTAATCTGATTTCTATGACCAACTACTATTGTAATATTGCCCTGTGTAATGTTATGTCTGAGTAAAATAAAAAAAATATCATATTTTAACAAATGCAACACAGACAGAAATACCGCTGTATGCAGGTAAAGGTCTCCTTAAATGACCAGACCTTTATCTTTATTAATTATTCAGCCCAGTTAATGGATATTTTTGTAATGTTCAGAAACTTTTATTTTATTTTTGGAAATATTTTGAAGTTACCTTAAGGCTGGGTTCACACTGCTGCGGCTACGAGAACCGGATGTGATTCGCACCGCACTGCAGTGCAAATCACATCCGATCTCTGTGCGATGCGAGTTCAGCCATACAGATAGTATGGCTGAATTCGCATCGCACCTGCCCCAAACTCGCACAGGACCCTTTTTTTGGTCCGCAGCAGAATCGGATCGCATGGGTGTTCACACCATGCGATCCGATTCCTGTCCGAGTTTGCAGATCGCACTGCGATATGCGAACTGATCTGGGGGTGTCATTAACGTTTCACTGACACTCCCAGCAGTTCGCATAGGGCAGTGTGAACTGCCGCCGGGAGGCATGCGATGCGAGAACCCGCCGCGGATTGGCGGCGTTCCCGCATCGCTGCAGTGTGAACCCAGCCTAAAGTAGAACCACATCTTCCCATTGAAAAGGATGTGCTGCTGCACTTAAAGCTGAACTCCTGGAATTCAGCTACTTTGTAAAATGTGCTAGATTAGTAGGAGGTTAAGTTCAATGAGGTTAATGTCATCTTGTGGATTTATCACTTTAATTGACAGGTCACCTTTTTTCTAAGTGACAGGAGCATAACTTTCTTCTGGTGCTCCGACCCTAAAATCACAATGTATATATGGGCATATCTGTTCTGCACTGGATATTGGGCTGCTTTCAAACTGATCCGCAGTGCACCTGGGGGTTACCTGCACTGAACCATAGACTTCTGTTATTACCTGGGGGTTTGGTGTGCTTTCAGAAAGTGCACTACATCTGCAGGATATAATAGAAGTCTATGGCAAAGTGCAGCTAACCCACAGGAAAGCCACCGCTGCGCCTGCGTCGTGGGTAAACCACAGCGCATCAGTGTGATAGCGGCCCTAGGCCCCTTTCACACAATCGGACCATTTACACCCGCCTGCATACCTGTGTCCATGTTTGTTCTGCATATGCAGTGTGGACATGGGCCTGTCATCCTCCCGCTCCACTCATTGTGCCCCGCGTCAGGATGCCAAGTGGCTTAAGGGGCCCTCGCTCTTCAAAAGATTGGGAACCCCTGCTTTAACCGCTTCCAAACTGCCCACTGTACATATACTGTGGCAGGGCGGCCTGGCTGTGCAAAATCACGACCTGTATGTGATTTTGTGCAGGTGGTGTAGGGGGCGCCGCTCCCGCTGTAATTGGACACAGTGGGAGCCAATCAGCGGGTCCGGCGGCCTTAATGGCTGCCGCCACCTGCCGATTGTTCTGTGGAGAGACGGATCGGCGGTGTGTGCCTATGTAAACAAGACAAACTGCTGATTTGTCAGTGAGCAAAGGCGAGATCTTTGTGTTTCAGCTAAGCTGAAACACGATCTCTTTCTTCCTCCCATCTGTCCATCCCCCACACAGTTAGAAAGCACCTCCCAGGCACACACTTGACCCCTTGGTTGCCCCTAGTGTTAACCCCTTTCCCTGCCAGTGTCATTTATACAGTGACAGTTCATTTTTTTTTAGCACTGATCACTGTATTGGTGTCACTGGTCCCCAAAAAGTGTTACATAGTATCCAATTTGTCCACTGCAATGTCACAGTCTTGCTAAAAATCGCTGACCGCCGCCATTACTAGTAAAAACAATAAAAAAAATCCCTAAAAGTCCCTAAATATATCCCATAGTTTTTGGACGCTATAACTTTTACGCAAACCAATCAATGTATGTTTATTGGGATTTTTTAAACAAAAATATGTAGCAGAATACATATTGGCCTAAATTGATGAAGAAATTCGATTTTTTTTTTATTGGGAGTGATTTATAGTAGAAAGTATAAAATATTGTTTTTTTATTCAAAATTGTCGGTATTTCTTTGTTTATAGCGCAAAAAATAAAAACCACAGAGCTGAAATACTACCAAAAGAATGCTCTATTTATGGGAAAAAAAGGACATACATTTTATTTGGGTACAGCATCACACGACTGCGCAATTGTCAGTTAAAGCAACGCAGTGCCGTATAGTAAAAAATGGCCCGGTCAGGAAGGGGGTAAAACCTTCCGGAGCTGAAGTGGTTAAAGGAGCAGGATCCATTTATTTTTTTTGTTAGGGTAACAAACACTTTGATTATAATAGCATCTGCATTTACAGTTTTCTTTTAGTCCTGCAAAGTCCTACAAATATCCGTTGATCCTGCTAGTCCACCTATTACAGCTTCCTGTGATGGTGTGGCAACAATGCTGCACTGCTGCTGAATTCAGAGCATGGTTGCCACTCATGTGGGCTGAGCATGCAGTGGATAAAAATGTAACAGGAGCCAAGAGGGGGAAAGTGTGAGACACAATTGGAGAATGATTTGTCTCAGTCACAGAAGTTTTTTGTTTATTTTATGAGGCTTTAGCTCCCATAGTATCCATGAGGAGATGGAGTCTGTGGATTGTTTTGTTTTTATTTTTACTTTATCTCAATTCATCTTCTGCTGTAAACGTGCTCAGCTTCAGTTACCATTATATATGCTATACTGGCATCTAGTGGTTGTAAACAAAATTGACACTTAGTCACTGTATTAAAGTGGTTGTAAACCCTTACAAACCACTTTGACCTACAGGTAAGCCTAGATTAAGGCTTAGCTGTAGGTCCAAGAAATATCTCCTAAACCTATACGGTTTTGGAGGTATTTACCTGAAGACAGCCACCGCTGTCTACGCCGCATGCACCTTAGACATCGGCGCGCAGGCGCACTGGGCAAGCCGCAGATCGCGGCGATATGCCACGAGTTTAGCCTCCCGTGCGCATGCACGGGAGTGACGTCATCGCTGCTCCGGCGAATCAAAACGCCGGAGCAGCGAGACCCACCAAGAAGACTACAGGGGACAGCGGTGACTTCGCTGGCTCCTGTGTCAGGTAAGTGACACATAATGGACTACTATTAAAGGGGGCTCCCGGATTCTGTTAGGGTGGGGGGGGGGGGGCGCAGGCCAAAGCACCCCCCCATGTTGAGGGCAAGTGGAGTTTTATGCATGCGCTGTGTATATAAAGCGTAACACGCCTGCGTCGTAAGTTCGATCTGTGAGCGGAGGACGGAGTAAGGGAAGCGATGATCGTTATAACGAAGGTACAGTTTTAACTTGGTGCATCAGTGGCCTATACTGCTTATAGACTGAGGTCTATATTGGGTCAAGATTAGGAGAGTTTCGCTTGACGTTCGGGGTTGTCTTGTATTGTGTCTTGCACAGAAAATGGATCCCACCAATGATGGGGAATTTCTAGGAATAGTCATTGATATGTTCGGGGAGCTGCCCTGTCTGTGGCAGGTGAACCACCCATTTTATAATAATCCAACAAAGAGGCAGGCAGCGCTGGAGAAACTGCTTGAATTTGTGAAGGCGGTGATCCCCACGGCAGACATAAAGTATTTAACGTCCAAAATTGGTGACATGAGGAGCACTTATAATAGGGAGCACAAGAAGGATCGAGGATTCCCTGAGATCAGGAGCAGCAGATGACATTTATGTACCCAGGGTGTGGTACTATGACAGACTGCATTTTCTGTCAGACCAGGAGGAATCCAGGCCAGCACTCTCCAGTCTTCCTTCAAGGTTTCCTCCCCCCCCCAGCTGAGGCTTCCGATAACCAACCTGGGCCTTCTGGGCAGCAACATGTGGAAGAGCCCAGCTTGAGTCAGGTATAACATTCTTCAAAATATTTCTGGTTTCCAAATTAATGATATTAAATATATGTTAGTTTTGATAACTACCGTATTTATCGGCGTATAACACGCGCCGGCGTATAACACGCACCCCAAGTTTAGGAGGGAAGTTTAACCACTTTCAGACCGGACCATTTTGCTGGTAAATGACCAGAGGTCTTTTTACACTTTGGCACTGCGCTGCTTTAACTGGTAATTGCGCGGTCATGCAATGTTGTACCCAAACAAAATTTGCGTCCTTTTCTTCCCACAAATAGAGCTTTCTTTTGATGGTATTTGATTGCCTCTGCGATTTTTATTTTTTGCGATATAAACGTAAAAAGACCGCAAATTTTGAAAAAAAATGATATTTTCTACTTTTTGTTATTAGAAAAATCCAATAAACTCAATTTTAGTCATACATTTAGGCCAAAATGTATTCAGCCACATGTCTTTGGTAAAAAAAAAGTCAATAATTGTATATTTATTGGTTTGCGCAAAAGTTGTCACATCTACAAACTAAGGTACGTTTTCTGGAATTTACGCAGCTTTTAGTTTACGACTGCCTATCTCATTTCTTGAGGTGCTAAAATGGCAGGGCAGTACAAAACCCCCCCAAATGACCCCATTTTGGAAAGTAGACCCCCTAAGGAAATTGATAAGTGGCATGTTGAGCCCATTGAATATTTTATTTTTTTGCCTCAAGCGATTGAATAATGACAAAAAAAAAATTTTTTTTTTTTTTTTACACAAAGTTGTCACTAAATGATATATTGCTCACACATGCTATGGGCGTATGTGAAATGACACCCCAAAATAAATTCTGCTGCTTCTCCTGAGTACGGGGATACCACATATGTGGGACTTTTTGGGAGCCTAGCCGCGTACGGGGCCCCGAAAACCAAGCACCGCCTTCAGGCTTTCTAAGGGCGTAAATTTTTGAGTTCACTTCTCACTACCTATTACAGTTTTGAAGGCCATAAAATGCCAAGATGGCACAAAACCCCCACAAATGACCCCATTTTAGAAAGTAGACACCCCAATCTATTTGCTGAGAGGCATGTTGAGTTCATGGAATATTTTATATTTTGCCACAAGTTGCGGGAAAATGACAAACTTTTTTTTTTTTTTTTTCACAAAGTTGTCACTAAATGATATATTGCTCACACATGCCATGGGCATATGTGAAATGACACCCCAAAATAAATTCTGCTGCTTCTCCTGAGTACGGGGATACCACATATGTGGGACTTTTTGGGAGCCTAGCCGCGTACGGGGCCCCGAAAACCAAGCACCGCCTTCAGGCTTTCTAAGGGCGTAAATTTTTGAGTTCACTTCTCACTACCTATTACAGTTTTTAAGGCCATAAAATGCCAAGATGGCACAAAACACCCACAAATGACCCCATTTTAGAAAGTAGACACCCCGAGCTATTTGCTGAGAGGCATGTTGAGTCCATGGAATATTTTATATTTTGCCACAAGTTGCGGGAAAATTACAAACTTTTTTTTTTTTTTTTTTTTTTTCACAAAGTTGTCACTAAATGATATATTGCTCACGCATGCCATGGGCATATGTGAAATGACACCCCAAAATAAATTCTGCTGCTTCTCCTGAGTACGGGGATACCACATATGTGGGACTTTTTGGGAGCCTAGCCGCGTAC
Organism: Lithobates pipiens; assembly: GCF_037356315.1. Taxonomy (NCBI): domain Eukaryota; kingdom Metazoa; phylum Chordata; class Amphibia; order Anura; family Ranidae; genus Lithobates; species Lithobates pipiens. Next base: position 157,955 of record NW_027507728.1, on the reverse strand, counting down.
GGGGCCCCGAAAACCAAGCACCGCCTTCAGGCTTTCTAAGGGCGTTACAGTTTTGAAGGCCATAAAATGCCAAGATGGCACAACCCCCCCCAAATGACCCCATTTTGGAAAGTAGACACCCCTAAATTTAGGGGTACACTAGTGAGACTAGGTAATAAATGGCGGGTGCCCTGAAACTATAAAAAAATAACTAACCAACCAGCGTCACCTGTAACAGTTATATGGTGATCACTGGTGAAAGGGTTAACTAGGGGGCAATCAGGGGGCTTTATGCGGTAGTATATGGGGGTCCCTGGCGCTATAAAAAGCTGCGGCGAACCTAAATACCTACCTGCCTAACTAGCGTCACCTGTGACACTAATACAGCGATCAGAAAAACGATCGCTTATTAGGCTGGGTTCACACTGGAGCGATGCGGGAACGCCACAAATGCGCGGCGGGTTCCCGCATCGCATGCCTCCCGGCGGCAGTTCACACTGCCCTATGCGAACTGCTGGGAGTGTCAGTGAAATGTTACTGACACCCCCAGATCAGTTCGCATATCGCAGTGCGATCTGCAAACTCGGATCGCATGGTGTGAACACCCATGCGATCCGATTCTGCTGCGGGCCAAAAAAAGGGTCCCGTGCGAATTTGCGGCGGGTGCGGCGGGTGTGGCGAATGGCTGAACTCGAATCGCACAGAGATCGGATGTGATTTGCACTGCAGTGCGGTGCGAATCACATCCGTTCTCATAAACCGCTGCAATGTGAACCCAGCCTTAGTGACACTGGCGACGGGGGGTGATCACGGGGTTAAACCTTTATTGGGGGGGTTAGGGGGGTACCTTAGAACTAAAGGGGGCTAACCCTAACTGCCCTAACAGTTATTACAGTCACAAATGACACCCGCCGGGTGATCAGGGGGTTAAACCTTTATTAGGTAATAAATGGCGGGTGCCCTGAAACTATAAAAAAATAACTAACCAACCAGCGTCACCTGTAACAGTTATATGGTGATCACTGGTGAAAGGGTTAACTAGGGGGCAATCAGGGGGCTTTATGCGGTAGTATATGGGGGTCCCTGGCGCTATAAAAAGCTGCGGCGAACCTAAATACCTACCTGCCTAACTAGCGTCACCTGTGACACTAATACGGCGATCAGAAAAATGATCGCTTATTAGGCTGGGTTCACACTGGAGCGATGCGGAAACGCCGCGAATCCGCGGCGGGTTCCCGCATCGCATGCCTCCCGGCGGCAGTTCACACTGCCCTATGCGAACTGCTGGGAGTGTCAGTGAAATGTTACTGACACCCCCAGATCAGTTTGCATATCGCAGTGCGATCTGCAAACTCGGATCGCATGGTGTGAACACCCATGCGATCCGATTCTGCTGCGGGCCAAAAAAAGGGTCCCGTGCGAATTTGCTGCGGGTGCGGCGGGTGTGGCAGGTGCGGCGAATGGCTGAACTCGAATCGCACAGAGATCGGATATGATTTGCACTGCAGTGCGGTGCGAATCACATTCGTTCTCATAAACCGCTGCAATGTGAACCCAGCCTTAGTGACACTGGCGACGGGGGGTGATCACGGGGTTAAACCTTTATTGGGGGGGGTTAGGGGGGCACATTAGAACTAAAGGGGGCTAACTCTAACTGCCCTAACAGTTATTACAGTCACAAATGACACCAATGCAAAAAAAAAAAAAAAAAAAAATGACATTGGTGTCACTGTGACTGGGGGGCAGGGGTAATTGGGGGGGTGATCGGGGGGTAAAGGGGGGGTGTGAGTGTGCCTGGCATGTTCTACTGTGTGTGGGGTGTGTTGGTGCAACTCACCGATCCGCTCTCCTCCGTGTCGGAACGGAAAATACCGACACGGAGGAGAGAATACATCACTTCCTCTCCTGTGTTTACATTACAGGAGAGGAAGTGATGTCACCGGGGATTTCCATTCGTCGAGAGCGATCGCGAGGGGGTGGCCATGAATGAATGGCCGCCCCCTCATCCCGGATCGCTCTCGAAGGAATGCCGACCGCCGCAGGCACCGGGGGGGGGCCCGATCGGGCCCCCCACCCGCGGGCAGGCAGGGACTTATATATACGCCCATATGCCTGCCCGTGCCATTCTGCCGACGTATATCGTCGTGCGGCGGTCGGCAAGTGGTTAAGGAAAAAAACTTTTAGGAGGCAAGTTTAAGGAAAAAAGCTTACATTTTAAATGCCCATCAATGTAGCCTTCCACTGTCCCCCTGCAGCCCTACACTGTTCTCCTGCAGCCCTACACTGTCCCCCTGCAGCCCTACACTGTCCCCCTGCAGCCTTCCACAAAATTGCAGTATGGTTAGTTTTACATTTTAAATTTGGCCGCCGCCGCCGCCATCTTCGGCTCCTCCCGCCGCCATCTTCGGCTCCTTCCGCCGCCGCCATCGAGATCTTCGGCTCCTCCCGCCACCGCTGCCGAGATCTTCGGCTCCTCCCGCCGCTGAGATCTTCGGCTCCTCCCGCCGCCGACATAGACCAAGCCGAGGGTACTCGGCCACTCGGCTCTGCTCGCAGTAATGCCCCCGTCCCGCCCCTTGTCCTGGCTCCTGTGATGGACACAACACTAGGCCAATGGCGGGACGTAAAGGCTAGGAGGCGGGACTGGGCGTAACTGAGAGCGGAGCCGAGTACACAGTACACTCGGCTCAGCTCGGTAAATGTTGACGGCGCTCCACAGAGCGCAGATCGGCAGATCGGCGGGGGGGTTCGGTGTATAACACGCACCCATGATTTTCCCCCGATTTTAAGGGGAAAAAAGTGCGTGTTATACGCCGATAAATGCGGTAATTTCTGATTTCACAAAGTGTTTTACATATCAATAGACAGTAGTGGCTACAAATGATTGGGACAATACGGAAAAATGCTGGGGTCAGAATGATAGTCTTTTCTATTTATTAACATTCAATTTGCAACAGTCATGAGCTGAAAATTGTGTGTGATTGATGAACCAAAAAACTAAAAGGAATCCTTTCACTCTGCAATTATGTGCCACTTTGTAATGGTCTATCATATAAAATCCCAATAAAATACATTTACGTTTTTGGTTGTAACATGACAAAATATGGAAAATTTCAAGGGGTATGAATACTTTTTCAAGGCACTGTATATGATTTATGTGAATGAATTATGGCAATTAAAACTTCTCTGTTTAGTATCACTTTAACCACTAATCTAATCAATGTAATTGGGAGAAGAGGAACTACTGCAACCAGCGTATAACATTAACCATAAATATATAGCTGTACACCAGTATGGAAATAATACAAGCTTTATATAAGAAAAGACAAGACAATATGAACATGTGATCAGTAATGAGGAGATCCTCCAACTGTAGACCTACCGGCCTAGAACACAGATTCTCACTAGCAGAAACAGTGGTGTGGCTCTGGAACAGAGAGTCTTTCTACTATGCGCTTTAGTCCTTCCCTAGTAGTTTCTAGTCTGACATGCAACCAGGCCTTTAACTGCCAGCCGAATGGCTAACCTGGATCTAAACCCTTACAAATTATCAAGCTCTAAGCTAAAGCTAGCAATAGAAACTCAGACCAGAAAGGGCAGAGGTAACTAAAATAACAGGAGCTGCATATAAACTCTATAGCAGTGAACAGGTTCACTTATTAATATAATGGAAGATGACCAGTACATATATACAGTAGCACAGGCCTAGCTATCTGGCACTGTGCATGCGAGATAAAGTTCTGCTGTTCTGCTGCTTGCCCTGTTGCTGGCTCCTGGCTCCTTGCTTCTCTTGCTCCTGGCTTCTCGTTCCTGGCTCCTTGCTCCTGGCTTCTCGCTCCTGGCTCCTTGCTCCTGGCTCCTGGTTCCTGACCCCTTGCTCCTGGCTCTTACCGCAGTCTAGTTGGCTCCTGCGCTATTCCCAGTCTGTCCGCTGGCCAGGGCTGGACTGGGACAAAAATTTGGCCCTGGACTTCATCCAGCCCACTTTAATTTTGCAAACAGGCACAAAAACAGTATATAAAACTATACGCAATTGTGCAGAAAAACATAAGTAGCATAACATGAGTCCTCACTAACCTCTTTTATTATTTCACTTATTCTCCTCTGTATTTTTCTCAACTTTCTCACATCACTGACTGAAGTTTAGGGCAAGCCGCGCAGCCATTACTTTGTCACTGAAATCGGCCCACTGAGCCATCGGCCCACCGGGAAACTCCCTGTAGGCCCGATGGCCAGTACATGCCTGCCGCTGGCTATAAGCCAGACTGCAGACTGCTGCTGCTTGTCGCTATAGCATGACTATACCTCCCTCTACCTCCCTCTGGTGGCTGGTTGGTTGAAGATCTAGACTCGGTGAAGTAAGCTGTGGTGTGAGCAGTGGCCATCTTGCTACACCCTGAGGTATGCATATGAACTTCACAACACTAACCTTATAATTAATAATTATAATTCATTCATTAGAATATTTGAGTATTACTGGAGAATTTGTGGAGTATTACAATATACCAGCTATTGAACAATTATTGACCAGGATTTGGACTAATATTTCATAGCTGAAGGAACAAGTGGACATCTGTATTAGTACTTGTTGTGCTGTGGGCCTGACTTAGGCTTGAAACATGTGCTGCAGTGAATTTTTCTATATCTGCTATGGGGGGGAGGGAAAAAGAGACACTTTTTTTTTTTTTTTTTGATGTGAGGTATGAATGTTTGAATTTGGACTTCTTCTAAATATGAATTTTTTGCTAACCTCAATTGACTTTAATATTTAAATTGCCAGTAATAGTGTCTATATACTTACGCAAAACCTTTTTAAATCAATGTAACCATGTTGAATACATATGACTAAAGTAAATGACAATTTGTATTGTTAATTAATAACTTTCAATAATAAGTTATTGTAAAGAAAAAAAAAATCTAAATCAAAACACTATCTATATTCCCCGGGAGAACAAACAAGGTTTTTTTTTTTCCCCTCTCTTTTTCTTGTGTTTCTTCGGCTGGAAATACATGTCTCAGCCTCAGACTCCTTCAGTGACATCAAGTAAGTCAGTATTAGACCCAATCTCTGTGGTGGTTATTTTATCTGCAAAGAAAGCAAAGAAAGCAAAGATGCCAAAAGCAGGAATGGCTGCCATTTCTCAATCGTCTAATGACAAGTTAGTCACCCCCTTGGAAGATTCCTCTTCAGCCGCAGCCATTTTACACCTATTATGGTGTGTAAAGAGACTCTTAAGGGGCAAATGGATCTGATAGCCTCAGATGTTTCTCGGATCCGTTAGGACCTAGATTGGTTCAAAACCAGGGTCTCTGAGGTAGAAAGTAGAGTCTCTGCCTTGGAATACTCTACGCAATCGGATTCTAAAGACATCTTAGCCCTTGTACACACAGTCGGAGATTCCGACAACCAAATCCGACGGATTTTGCCCGAAACTGTTGCATACACACGGTCGGACGAAGTTGTCGGAAAATCCAACGTGATGACGTTATTTCGTTACGACGGGACTACGTTCAGGCTAGTAGCCAATAGCTTGGGTGTAGGAATTTGATCCTAGCATGCGTGGCACTTTGTCCGATCGGAATTCTCTACACATGATTGGAGTATGTCCGATCGGAGCATTTTGTCTGAAAATTTTACCAACAAGTTGGAAAACTTGGTCCGTCGGATACTCCGACGGAAACGGTCCGATGTAGACCACACACAGTCGGAATATCCGACAAAACGGTCCGATCAGACACATTCCGTCGGAATCTCCGACCGTGTGTACAAGGGCTTAGAAGGAATAATATCAGCATCTTGGGTCTACCTGAAAGGGCTGAGGGGACTAAACCAACTGAATTTGCTGAGCAACTACTGATTTCAGCTGTTGCCCTGGGTAGTGTACCACCTTTGTGGTGGAGCGTGCACATAGGGTTCCACCATTACCACCTAAACCTGGGCCCCCCCCCCCTAGGCCTTTCCTGCTACCATTATTGAATTATCGAGATAGGAATAGGGTTCTGGCAGCTGCCAGGGCTAAACAAGATATACTATTTGCAAATACTAACTTATAATTTTTTCCAGATTATTCTCAAGAGGTTCAGCAGTGCCGTAAGACCTAAACGGAGATCCGTAAAAGATTCGGAAAAAAGAGTATTCAGTTTAGCTTTCTTTTCCTAGCAGATTGCACATTACAGATGATGGACAGATTTTTGATTCTTTGATACTCCGGCTTCTGCGTCCTTCTGGCTGCATGGACGATAAATACATTTTTTTATAATCCTTAAATATATAGCTCCAACAAGCGCTATTTGGACTCCTCTTATGTACCCCTTATATCAACTATGGTTTCTCCCTTCTGCCCCAGAACATAGATCTGGGGCAGTGAGAGTGAACTGTTCTGCAGGGGGCACCACTCCTCGCCTTCCCGCTCCTCCCTTCCTTTCCCTCTTCCCCCTCTCCCCCTTGTGTGTCGTGTGTGGAGTTTTTTTGTTTTGTTTTATATATATATGTATATATATATATAGGACAAATAGAATATAGTTGCCTGTTTTTGTCTTTGGGATAAGGCCTTCTCCACGCCACCTTGTTTTTTTTTTTTGTTTTTTTAGGGATGGCATAGGAGAAAGGCAGGAATATTAATGCCCATGGGGTGTGTTTTTGCTAATTGTTTATACACATTGTGCCTTGTTTATTTTTTTGAAATTTGTTCACTCAAATGTTTGCTGCTTTTAAGGTCTATCATTCTGCAATGCACCTTGCAATGCAATCTATTATTTAAGTATCATATGTCTTATTATTTAGATGACATTACATGACCAAGAGGTATTCTCTATTCTGTCATGGAACGTTCGTGGCCTTAACTCAAAATTGAAAAGAGCGCTGTTATTTAGGTACTTGAAAAGTTATTTTCCACATATAGTGCTACTTCAAGAAACTCATCTTATAGGGATTAAGCTTTCAACCCTTAAGAAGCCTTGGGTACAGAAGGCCCACCATGCTACATATTCCACGTTTTCTAGAGGGGTTTCGATATTGATCAGTAGATCCTCACCTTGCACTGTAAAAGGTGTATTCTCTGACCCCCAGGGTTAATATGTTTTGGCTGTATTTCTTTTGTGGGGCCAGAGATATATAGTTGTCAGTGTGTACATAACACCTCCCTTTGCGGGGACCCTCCTATATAGTCTCTTAGAAAAAAAACCCTTGTATGCTCCAGCTAAGTTATTAATAATAGGAGACTTTAATGCTATCCTTGATCCTGCTTTGGATAGACCAACTCCTCCTAGAAAAAAATCTGGAGAGCTCTCCAATAGGGCCCAGATGGTAGACCTGGTAGAAGCTTGATGATGGAAAAATCCATCAACTAGGTCATACAGTATTCTTGTTTTTCAACTTCGTATAACTTTGTATAAGACCTCCCGCATAGATCTAGCCTTCGTTAATTTGGCAATATTAGCACATATAGTGGATGTTAAAAATTTGCAGAGCGGGTTATCTGACCATGCTCCACTTGTTTACACTTCGTCTGCATCACTTTCGTGATGCACGCCTGTGGAGATTGGGTACTCATTGGATTTCACATTCATATATGGTTAATAAAATCCCCCCCCCCCCCTTCTAGCAGGGTATTGGGAGTTCAATATAGGGTCGTCCACTTCAGCAATACTATGGGATGCTTTTAAGGCCTATACAAGAGGACAATATATATCAGCTATTGAAGCAGTTAATAAGGCTCAACGAGTAAAGAATGACGCTTTGAAGCTTATAGTAGATGAAAAAACAGCACAATATGCTGCTGACACTTTAAAATCCAATTTTAATGCTCTATTCCACAGCAAACGGGCCTTACATTTGCATTTGGCTGAGGCCATGAGGATGGATCTATACAAAAAAATGGTCACTTTTTGGTCATGATGGCTAAACATGAACAACCTAGTATTCCGATTCCGGAAATACACACCTCCTCTGCATGCATGCACACAGCCTAAAATTCTAGAGACTTTCTGCAAATTTTACCAGACATAGTATGCATCTCCTTTGTCTTCTGATTTCCAGCCAACTGAATTGGCTGAATTCAGTTGCACTGGCTTGGTTAACAGATAGTGAGAGGGAGACGCTAGTGCGTCCTATATATTAAGAGAAGGTACTTTCAGTCATCAGTTTGTTTCCATTGGGGAAGTTGCCGGGGCTGAATGGCCTTCCTATTGAATTTTATAGGGCTCATGGAGAGCTCTTAGCTCCTGTATTGGCTTCTCTTTACTCTGATTATCTGAAGGAGGGAGCTTTGCCGAGTCATGCCCATATAGTTTTGATCTATAAGCACCCAAAAGATCCATCCTCTTGTGCCTCATACAGGCCTATTGATCTTTTGAATGTAGACTTTAAAAGTTTGACCAAGCTCATCTCCCGATAATTACAACATATGATGTCCAATATTATTGACTCAGGCCAGATGGGGTTCATGCCTGGTATGTTCTAGCAGAAGTCTGCATGTCCCTTTCCCAACAGGGTGACTACAGCCTTAACAGATATAAAAAAAATAATTCTGTTTGATTGTTAAACTTTTTGAGTTATTCGCCTTTTTGGAGTCACATACTACACTAGGGCTCTCTCACCTACTTCATTTCTTTTCCAGTGGACACCCCCAATTTCCCTTTTGGGGCTGTGAGCCAGCCTGTTGTGGCCAAACTTCTCAGACTGCCATGGACCACCACATCCTAAATCACATTTACACTTGAGCATCTTTGGTCATTTTTGGGTGTTTTTTGAGTGTTTGTACAGGTGTTTATGTGTGTTTTGGCTTGCATTTCAGGCTTGACTTTTTATTTTCAGCCAGTGGAAAGCTAATAAGTAGACAAGAAACCACATACATAGTTTTCATGTAATGCCATTGAAGTCTATTGCTGCCAAAATGCTCAACTTTGCCCCAAAAGAAGGTTGTGTATTCTTTCAAGGTTTCATGTGACACTACAATCATGTGTGAATGGGCATCAATGAATATAATGGAAGTCCTATTGTCAAGTATTGAAGCACTTATGTTGAAGCTTTCAATTTGCATGACTAGTGTATAACATATATGCATTCGCTACCAATCTATACTCCACTTACCCCCATTATATAATAAATATGACCATACCACTTTTGGAGTAAAATAGGCCGTAGCAGCCATTACTTTATTAATCAAACTGTATAAATATCCAAAAATATATAACTCTTTAAATAACTTAAACAATAATAAAAAAGAATAACAACATCAGTTATGACAAAACATCAGCTCCCCCTAGTGTTGGTCTTTGCAGGTCCACCAATAACACTCAGTTATATCCAAAAATTATGACACTGCGGTCCCTCTGACGTGGGTTATTGGGCCTCAAGCCGACAGGCTGACTCAGAGACACCCACCTACCCCAATGCCCCCATAACCAAGTACCAGATAACCTCCGTTAACTGGAGTACCACCCTCAGGAGCCATATCACCGACAGATCCTGACTCTTCATTCAGAACTCTCTTCCTTCACCCGCAAAGACCAAACACCAGCCACTGCCACGACATTCCGTGTTCTTGTCCTGAAAAGAGAAAACACACAACATAGAAAAAACACCACTCGACATATACAACCCAATCTTAGGGAGGGAGGGTGGGAAACTTTCCTCCGGAATGCTGCCTCGTGGAGGGGGCGGGATCAGCTTCCCTGCACTGAATAACCCGCTCCCTATCCTTTGGGCCAATCACCCGCCCCCTACTATCACGCAGGGCTGACATGCACTGTTTACAGTCATGCCAGCCCTCTGCCTACGGGGTTTTGTTAACCCCTGCGGCGCCAGGCTTTTCTCTTCAAAAGGTGCCTTAAAGTCAGACTCCGGTTTTGATGGGAGCATTTACCACCAGGTGGGTTACATACATTAGGGTCAATTCGCAAAGATTTAACACCAACCATAGGTTCTCTGTTTTCAGCCATGTGATTGTATTTTCTAATTTTACTGTACTCAACCAAAAATAACACTTGTTTAAAATAAGGTGTGCTAAGAATAAAATGTGTCAGCTTTGTGAATTGGGCCTAATGCATGTTTGGGATTTTTTGGGGGGGTTTTGGAAATGCCTGCTGTCTTACCAGTAAATGTCCACGAGATGGCAGTGTTGTCCTTCACACATTTTGGCCTGCATAGTAAGTTAGTGAGGATGAGGCCAATGGCTGACAGCAGAGCCAAGAGCTCCCTGAACTTTGTCACCTCTGCCCTGTAGCTGCTCCTTTAGCTGGAAAAGGGGAGGGTGGCTTACGACTGGGCTCAACTTCCAAACAGTCTGCAGCTCTGCCTTCCATACTTACCCTCTGGATCCTATTATCATCCTGTGGAGGAACATTCTGCTGTGGACTGAGGCTAAGAATGTCATCTATTTTGGAATGCACTGGGGAATTCCTGCGGAAAGTTTTCCTAAGTCCTTTCCCTCCTTCCTGGTTAATTCTCTCGGGAAGCCGATGAACCTAAAGTGGAACTCCGGTCAAACTTTACAGAGTTTGTTTCATCTTTATAAATATTGGCAGATAAAATAGACCAACAATCAGAGGTTCAAGAAGATATTATAGGCGCACATGTAGTGCCTCTGGCATCCAATGCATTGCTCTGTTCAGATCAGGATATCGTACAACTTCAAAGGGTTAAAACTGGGCCAACACAAACAATGCTTATTGCACACCAAGCCCATAAGTAGTATAAAGACAAATGTAATTAAAGCCCAACTCCCGTAAAACTTCACAAAAATTAATAGAGTGGGAAAGAATGTGTTGAGCTTCTATAGGTGTCTTTGTGCCCACTGGGAAGATTTAGGCCTCATTCACCTGGTGGTACCTATTTGTACACCCGTGTCAAGGGAGTTCTTTGCCTGCATCTAGGGTTGCCACCTCATCCCTTTAAACCCAAACACATGTTAATTACACAGGTTCTGAGGCTAATTTAAAGGGGTTGTAAAGACAATTTATTTTTATTTTTTTAAATAACAAACATGTTATACTTACCTCCACTGTGCAGCTCATTTTGCACAGAGTGGCCCCGAACCTGCTCTTCTGGGGTCCCTCGGCGGCTGTCTCAGCTCCTCCATGCAAGAACTAAGCACCTTCATGCGAGCTCTCTCGCATGGTGGTTAGTTCTTGCGGGCGCGCTTCCATGATACGGCCAGTGGATATAGCTGCTCACTGTATCACTCGGCCCCGCCCAAGGCGCACTGCATCCAATCACGTCATTGGATGTGATTGACAGCAGCGCGAGCCAATGGCTGCGCTGCTTTCAATCTATCCACTCTAGCCAATCAACGGCCAGGCTGAGCGGCAAAGAGGACATCGAGGGCGAGCGCAGCAGGTGAATGGGCTCAGGTAAGTAAAATGGAGGGGCTGGGGGGGGGAGGGGGAGCCGGTATGGTCGGATGTTTTTTCACCTTAATGCATAGGATGCATTATTATAGACTTACCTGTAGGTTAAAATGACCAAGCGGAAAATTATAAATTAAAACCTAAAACACTGCGCTATCATTAACAAACAAGCTGCTAACACACTAAAAATTGATATTTTAGTTCAAACAATGTTTAACCACTTGCTTACTGGGCACTTAAACCCCCCTCAGTCCCAGACCAATTTTCAGCTTTCAGCGCTGATGCACTTTGAATGACAATTGCGCGGGCATACAACACTGTACCCAAATTAAATTTTTATCATTTTTTTCCCACAAATAGAGCTTTCTTTTGGTGGTATTTAATTACAGCTGGGAGTTTTATTTTTTGCTAAACAAACAAAAAAAGATGCAAAAAAAAAAATCATGTTTAATAGTTTGTTATAAAATTTTGCAAACAGGTCATTTTTCTCCTTCATTGAAGTGCGCTGATGAGGCGGCCCTGATAGGCTGCACTGGTGGGCACTGATAGGCTGCATTGGTGGGCACTGATAGGCTGCACTGGTGGGCACTGATAGGCATAGTTAAGGCGGCACTAATAGGCACAGATAAGGCGGCACCGATGGGCACAGATAAGGCGGCACTGATGGGCAAAGATGGGCACAGATAAGATGGCATGGATGGGTGGCACAGATGGGTGGCACTAAGGGGCACTGATAGGTACCACTGATAGATGGGACTGATGGGCACTGATAGGTGGCACTGATAGGTGGCTCTGATAGGTGGCACTGCTGGGCACTGATGGGCGGCACTGCTGGGCACTGATGAGCACTGGTAGATGACACTGATGGGCACAGATATGTGGCACTGGGGTGCAGCACTTTAGTTGAGGCAGATTGTAGGCACTGCTGGGTGGCACTGTGGGCACTGCTGGGTGGCACTGCTGGGTGGCACTGTGGGCACTGCTGGGTAGCACTGTGGGCACTGCTGGGTGGCACTGACAGAGGGGGACACATTTTTTATTGATGTGGCAAAGCAGGGGGCAGGTAGGCACTGGCAGGGGGCAGGTGGGCACTGGCAGGGCTGGCCATGATCGGGACTGATGTCCCGATCACGGCCGCCTGTGATCGGCTCTTTTTTTTTCTCCTCGCGCTGTCAGCGCGAGGAGGAATAATAGCCGATTACCGGCTCCGTTGTATCACATGATCAGCTGTCATTGGCTGACAGCTGATCACGTGATAAGGGGTCGGGATCGACCCCTTGCTCGGATCGGTGATCAGGCGAGTCTCATAGACTCGCCGATCACAGAGCGCACCGCGCGCGCCCATCAGGGGGCGCGCAGGCTGCTCGTGCACGGGACGACGTCAATACGTAGTCCCGGCAAAGGAGATCAGCGCTGTATCCGTCATTTGGCTATAGCGCGGGTCTCAAGTGGTTAAGGAAAAAGTGTTGCGCTAAAAAATGAAAATAAGTGTGTACAGATCCAAAATGGTATCTGTCCCGTGCATGACCTATGTGACCTATAGAATTATCAACATACAACACAGATAATAATTATACCATTTCTATTGTGCATATATATATATATATATATATATATATATATATATATAAAAGAAAAAAGAAAAAAATTGCACAATTTGAAAACCATTTATAATTTTCCTTCCACTTCTCAATTATGTGCCACTTTGTGTTGATCTATCACATAAAATCCCAATAAAATACATTTTTGTTTTTGGTTGTAACATGACAAAATGTGGAAAATGAAGAGAAAGAGCGGTTGGGACTTTGTGTGAGACCAGGACTATCCAGTACCCAGGTCTCCATCCCTGATAATATGAAATATAAAGGGAAATTGGGACGGGGAAAGGGTGTGTTTCATATAAAGTCCCAACTCTTTCCCCGTCCCAATTTCCCTTTATATTTCAAAATGTGGAAAATGTCAAGGGGTATGAATACTTTTTCAAGGCACTGTACAGTAATTATTAGCAGGGATTCCCTGAGCCCAGAAAGTTATAACAAGGGTTCCTCCATGTTAGAAAGTTTGGGAAATACGGCACTGTCATTGCAGCAGAGATGTAAGAGCCTACTTCAAATTACGAGTCTCTGCACACTTTATATTGCATTTTAGGGTGTAAAATGAAGAGCCTCAGTTACCACTATCACCCTCCGCCCCAGTGCTGGGGCAAGATCATCCAGTGCCCAGGGCAAAGATGCCAAACTGCGCCCCCCCTTTCCCTTAGGGTTAGGCTCATGGTGCCCCCTACCCCTGCAATATACCATTGCGCCAGGGGGCAGCCGTCCCTCCTGCCCACCCCTTGTCCCGGCCCTGCTCCGCCCTTGTCACAAATTAGGAGCTAATATATAAAGCCAGTACCCAACACTCTTTAAAACTTTGGTAGTGACCATCGCCCCTAAAGCAGTGCAGTGATCATCAGTGCAGCTAATGCAGGAACAACACAGATAAAATACATCTTCATCATGGGAGATTCGTTTTCTCTCCACTAGAAATGAGGGGAGATAAAATTTTGTTTTTTATTCATTAAAAAATAAACTAACACTAACACACCTTTCACACCAGGGCGTTTTGCAGGCGCTATGGTGTTAGAAATAGCGCCTGCAATCCGCCCTAAAGAAGCTGCACCATTGTGTGTAGTGTGAAAGCCCCGAGGGCCTTCACACTACAACGGTGCGCTGGCAGGACGTAAGAAAAAAGTCCTGGCAGCAGCTTCTTTGGAGCGGTGTGTTTACCGCTCCTCCACCGCTGCTCCCCATTGAAATCAATGGGGCAGCGATGTAATGCCGCCGGCAAAACGCCGCTATTGCAGCATATTGCCGGCGGTTTTAACCCTTTTGCAGCTGCCAGCGGGGGGTAAAAGCGCCCCGCTAGCGGCCGAAATGCGCCGCAAATCCGGCGGTAAAACGCTGCTGTGGTGTGAAAGGTGTCTAAATAAAAAAGCATTTTTGTTGTATCTTTGCCAAAATGGCAATTGGTCTTTGTTGGGGGTCAAACCCATCCAGTGACGCTAAGCCCTTGTACACACGGTCGGACATTCCAACAACAAAATCCGTCAGATTTTGTCCGAAACTTGTGTTGCATACACACGGTCGGACAAAGTTGTCGGAAAATCCGATCGTTCGGAACGTGATGACGTTATTTCATTAGGACGGGACTACGTTCAGGCTAGTAGCCAATAGCTTTGGTCTCGTAATTTGATCTGAGCATGCGTGGCACTTTGTCCGATCGGAGTTCTCTAGACACAATCAGACAAAGTCCGATCGGATCATGTTGTCAGAAACTTTTATAGCCCAGCTCTAAAACAGTCCGATGGAGCCCACACACAGTCGGATTATCCGACAACGCGGTCCGATCGGACATTTTCCGTCGGAATGTCCGACCGTGTGTACAAGGGCTTACTGTGAATTTGAAGATCTTCATCATCTCTATAATAACGGACATTCACCTTCTGAGTCTCCTGTGGCCAACAATCCCAATTACAGAACTCACAGAACTGTTTGTATATCGATGACATCTCAGACTATGCAATTCTGAGAGAAAGATCAATGAGATTGCTAGCCAGTGTCAGAGTGTCAGTCCATTACTGTCCTATGTTTAGACTCCCAAGCTAGCATTTACTGTGACGGATGGCTGTGATTTCTGTGTGCTCCAGGGCCCAAATGCATTTCCGAGCACCAGTACCGCAGTTAAAACCTCCCTGATAAATGGCAACTCCTGACAACGAGCACAATCAGAGATTCATTAATACCCTCCAGCAAACACTGCAGCTTTGCTAATGTCAGAAATTACACTCAGTTTACCTTCAGCTAAACCTAACATCATCTACTGCAGCAAAATCCAGCAGTCTTTTCACAATGCTTCTCATACAATTCTGTATTCTGGAGCAAACAGATCATATTTATCCTCCAAGGTCACAAGGAACTCCTATATATATAATATGAAATGAGCTCTGCAGAATCCTGCAAAATGGAGAAACTTCATTAGAGGGCAAATACTTTTTCACAGCAGTCTACCTTCTGTGCTACATAATATTAGCTACATATGGAGGACTATGGCAGTGGCAAATTTACACAATGCTAAAAAAAATTTGCAGCACACGAATCTTCTTCTCTGTTCTGTCGCTGAATTCAGTGGAATTTAGGAAATGTTTCCTTCAATAAAAAAATGTTTATTTGTGTGGTTTGAGGAAGCCACAAAATTGGCGAAAAGGCAAATCTCGCAGTGCAGTTACCCTCCCGGGACTCCAGTTTTAGCCATAGTTTTATCCAGTAATAAAATGTATTGAATTAAGTGTGTGTTTTTTTTTTTTTAGAATTCACTGAATAAAAACATTGGAGTTATTGCAACATCTCAGTGGTTTCAGACAATGCAGGAAATAACTGTGGGATTGTATCTGTTGGGAACATGGTTACAAATAAATATTTGTAATGTCAACCCTTTAAACACAAACAGGCCATTTTAAAAAGGAACAAAGTGCAAAAAAATAAAAAAACAACAAATCAGCAATCAGTTTTATTCATCTAATTTCTCTGAACGGAAGAAAGGTAAAATCTGAATGGTTGCTACTCATTAAGGCTGGATTCACACCTATGGCATTTTTTGTGCTTTTTGCATTGTGCAGATTTGCACTGCAGTCCATTTATCATGGTTTCCTATGGAACACGTTCTGTAGTGCAAATCTGCAAAATGCAAAAAGCACTAAAAATGCCATAGGTGTGAATCCAGCCTAAAGGGGAACTAAAGTCCGGTAGGTGAGAGTGGTTTCTTTGCCCTATAATACGAATCTATGGATAGAATACTTGTTGCACATCATGGCACACTTACCTATAAGAGCACCCTCCTCCAGTGCTGACAGATCCAGGCTCACCACTCCTTCCGTGGCCCCCTCAATCTTCTCTGCTCCTTACTCATTGAGCAACCACTAATGATGTAACTCTCGAAATCTAACAGATGGTGGGAATGAACTTGAATTGTACATTGCACGGCTCATACCGGATTCAGGACACATATCAAATATGTCACTGGAAAAATAATGTAATAAGAGATGACAGCAGGATGTGGAGTCTAAACTGATCATTTCCCTGTCGCCATTACCCCGTGCAATGTGCAGCACAGCCATAAGCTGAGTCAGCATTTGCCTGGCATGTCCTGGAATTTGGGTTTAAAGCTGCAGTTAAATCTGTTTTCCCTGGTTCCTCCCTCCCCTATCATCAGCTTGGTATTGACATTTTTTTTTCCATTACATATCTTTTTTTTATATCCAGCGATTTCGTCACTGGGACTCTGTGCTTCTCTATGCAGGCAGATCATAGCTAGTGGGCTGGGCCGGCAGTGTGCTGTGCAAAGCTTCCTGAAATCAGCACAGCATTCTCTTTCCAAACGCCTCTCAGGAGTCCTCAGTCTTGATGCAAGCAGTGGCTGGCACATCGGAGGAGATATGCAAAACCAAAATGCCTTGATGGTTCCCCAGACAGTACGCAATTGAGCGTCAAGTTTGAAAATGACTTGCTCAGCTATTGCTGATATGCCAGGCTTTACAAGTTTGTTGTATAATTGCAGCAGGTCCGCATTACATGACTCCAGATCAACTTTCTTTGCAAACATCCTGCAAGTCTGCTGCAACTTTTGGTTCAGTTATGTTGCGCAATAGTCATCCCACCACAGGGGTCACTGTGGCTGAATTGTCATGCTGTAGACCTTCAGAGCTCTTGCTGTAGACTCACCACTGCAACTTTACTCTTGCAAGAGACTTTCCACGCAAATTTTCTACAAATCGGAAAAACATCAACTAGAACTTGTCAGTAAAAATGTGTAGCAAGTTAACAAGACTTACAATTCAACACTGCCACAAATTTATGGCAAGTTATCCTTGCTATCTTAGTCAGTGTCAGTCTAGAACATTGTTTTTCTTAGGCAAGTTGGACTTGCATGACGCAATGAAAAGAAAACCAGCACACCAAAAAGTAGGTTCTGAAGCAGGATTTACTCCAGTCTCATCTCAGTAAAAAATTTACATCATAATTCTGGTGTAAGTAGGTGTAACTTTTTAGCTGATATGGAACGTCAGCAAATTCTGCTTCAGAATATACTCTTTGTGTGCTGACTTTCTCGTCATTGCTCTATGGTACCACTGTATAGCCATACAGGGTCGGGACAAGGGGTGGGCAGGAAGGGCAGCCACCCTAGGCACAGTGATAGGGCGGGACGGGTCCCTCCTCACTAGGCATTGCAGATCAGTGGCTGGCAACCAGCTGATCATGATTTCAAATTTGTCCGTCGGACTCGGCTTTTAGCGGACAATCCGTTCATGTGTATGCTAGTCCGACGGACTAAAACTGACGCTAGGGCAGCTATTGGCTACTAGCTATGAACTTCCTTATTCTACGTCATCACGTTCAAATCTGTCGGACTTTTGGAGTGATCGTGTATGGCCAAGTCCGTCAGTTTGAAAGTCTGGCGGACCTCAGCTGCAAAGTCCATCGGATTGTCCACCGGACCAAGTCCGTAGAAAAGTCTGGTCGTGTGTACGCGGCATAACACACAAAAAAACAACTGACAGCTCCAGTCGGAACTGCTGTACTAACCATGCAACATAGTACAGCGATCTCCCCTGCTGATCTGTTGTGTTCCGACAGGGGGGTGGCCCCCTCGCAAGAAACCCCCAGTGCTCTTCAGCCACAATAGGCTAGGAGGTAGAGAATGGGTGCAAGGCAGTACATCCATTCATACATTATTAGTGGGGAAGAAGGGTGCAGTTTTTCATCCTTAAAGGGGTTGTAAACCCTCGAGGTTTTTCACCTTAATGCATTCTATGCGCTAAGGTGAAAAACCTTCTGTAGGTCAGCAGTCCCTCGGAGCCCCCCTTTTACTTACCTGAACCCAAGGGAATGATCGCAGCTCTAGCCGCAGTCTCAGGTCCTCATTGGATAGATTGATAGCAGCAGGAGCCATTGGCTGATCAGGAGTTGGTCAGCTGCTGGTTTTCCAGCATACTTCTGTTGGACCGGCTGACATACACATGGGCCGAATGTCGGATGTTTTTTTATAGAACCAGCGGATGTCTCCCGACATTTGGCCCATGTGAACTAGGCATTACCCTGGGAGCTAGACCAACCTGTCCTTATACTGTGTCCAAGGGTCACCTATGGATATATGTGCAGTATGGATGATGAATTGGGTTTGCATTCAGACTTCCATAGGAAACATGCTGAGCCTCCATGACTGAAATTCTGCCAGTGATTCCAAATCGCCCATATGTGAATGGAGCCTTAGAGAACGGGTTAGAGATGAGTGAGATAAAAAAATTGCCTGGAGTTTTATGGTATATTTACCAGACCAAAAGGGAGAAAATAAGAGAAATTCATTGTTAGGGTTTACATACAATTTAAAGTGAAAAATGAAAAGGTGAACTAACACTGTGCCAGTGGTGGCTGGTGCTCAACATTTTTTCAGGGGGCGCAAACAAACTAAAAAAAAATCCCATCAAGCGCAGCCACTGTGCCCATCAAACGCAGCCACTGTGCCCATCAAACGCAGCCACTGTGCCCATTAAGCGCAGCTACTGTGCCCATCAAACGCAGCCACTGTGCCCCATCAATTGCCGCTACTGTGCCCCATCAATTGCTGTCAGTGTGCTCATCAATTGCTGCTACTATGCCCCATCAACTGCTACCAGTGTGCATCGCCCAGGAGTCGGGACCTGTCTTGCAACGGGTCACTGTGGCATCATCCATGTGCACGCTGCTCGATAACTCTGGTCCTCTTTATCAGGCATCCAATCACAGCGCCTGTTGTTTCAGCCAATCAGGTGACAGGTAATCAGACCCGAGCACCTGATTGGCAGAGAGGGGGGGTCAGTGTTAGGAAAGCAATTTTACTTTTCATAACACAACACGGAGTAAACAGTGAACATGCAGCATTGCGCCCGCTGTTTACCATTTTGGAAGCCTATTAGCGCCTATGGCTCCAATCAGGACACCCATTAGAGCCCACGGCTCTAATCAGGCGCTTCCAAAAAAGCCCTGCCATCGTAATTCAGGTGCCTGGCACCTGACAAGGGTCCGGACACCTGAATAGGGGGAGGCAGCGGCGACCATAGATAGATTCATGCAATGCATGAATCTATTTATGATGAGAGAGAGGTGAAAGGAGAGGAGGGCCCTTTATGGACACACCGTTACAACACTGTGAACCTTAACCCCCCCCCCCCCCCCCAGGTCCTGGCTGCTCTTGCTTCTGTGGATAATTAGCTTTCACTGACACACAGCCGGTGTAGGGGTCTGGGTAATTGAAAGTCACGGTTTTCTTCCAGGATGAATCAGAGCGATTTTGATTGATCACTGGCTGGTATGTAATGGCTTTGACCAATCAAAATCGCTCTGATCTGTACTGGCATCCCTAGGAAAAGTCACAGTCTTCTTCCCCTTATTTCCTTAGTGATGGAGCGATGGATCAGAGTGATTCTGATTGGTCAAAGCCTGTGACCAATCAGAGTCTCATTGATCTGTCCTGACTTATAGGAGGAGAGGAGGAGAAGCAAAGCGACAGAGAGATGAGCTAATCATTGTGCTGCTTCTCCTTTCACTGTCCACTCACAGGGTGGGGCGGGGCCAGAGGACGACTTGGGCTCAGTGGAAGAGGGCTAACTGATGATGGCCATTCAATTGAGGACATTTAGCTTCAAAATAGAAGTACTGCAGTGGAAATCTCTGGAGTAAAGATGGTATGGTATATTGATGTCTTTGTTACACTAGCCATTTTTTATGTCTAATCATGTCCGTTTGCATGTAGCCTAAAACTTACAGCCATTTATTACATTTCATATAGATCTCAGTTCTCCCATTGATAATGTCCTCATTTGCTTGTGTCTTCAGAAACATCTTTGAACAGACATCATCCAGACTCAGAATCTATTTCCTGGACTGAAATTCTAACTCAGAGGTGGCAGAACCATGTAAATCCTGGTTTCTGTTCGTTAGCTTTTTGTATTTGCAGATGTCTGACACTAATCAGCCTCTTGTTGCTGCCTCTCACTTTGCAATCCACTGTGGGAGAAGAGAGAAAAGGTCCCTTTTATCTGAAGCAGCCATCTGCCAAAAGTCCAAGGATGGTGCCTCTTTTCCAAGGCCTTCACACTTTGTTTCCTACTGTGTATTTTGGAAAATCTAATAAACATTTCTAAAAAAAAAAAAAAAAAAAAGATGGCTTTTTATTGATAAAATGTTCAGCAAATTATACCGGTTTTGTCATATTGTGACAAATCGGGATTTTATCCAGTTAGACTTGTTATAGTTATTATAAGGTCCCTTTTAAACTGCAAGATTTGGAAGTTTGCCCCTGGAATTGCTGCAAAATTGGTGAAAACCTCATAGTTAGACAAGCCTCAAGTGGTCCTCTACAGCTCCTGCTGGGACTTGTTGTCCTCCAATGGTGGCCCACTTACTGACTGAAGCGCCATGGGCTTGCATTCAGATGACAATGCTGCTGTTGTGTCTCTTGCGCTGTAGACTTTCCCGGCTTCCGATTTAAAGCTTGCCAAAATGAAAGCTGCAGACAACGGTCGGAATGCAGCCTTGCTGGGAAGCTTCCAGCTGACTTATGTAGAACGTCTGTTTCCAGCATCGCATACTCACTGTCAGATAGAACAAAAAATAAACAGATTTGGCCGCCATTCTAAACGGTCTGCTGGAACAAAGACTCAATTTTTATTTTGTTGTCTCCGTGCAGCTACAAAACACAGCAAAATGATGACGTTGTATTGTTGCACAATTCCATGACTTTCCTTATTAATACGATTTTTATACAACGCAATTCGGCATTTTCTCCCAGCTGTAAGATACAGTCATGCCATACATATCTCAAAACATTTATCCAGAATGCTGCTATTGTGATATGTATGCTGGGTATATCTTATCCTGGCATCCCAAGGAGACACATGGATAAGGCTGATGTCCATCTGTGTCACTCGGGGCTGGTGCAAGGATTTTTGACAGCCTAGACGAAACCTAATTTTGCCGCCCCCATTGGCTCAACCCATGACCCCACCCCCTTTCCCCTGCCCATGTGACAGAAGGCGCCGCTATACAGCAAGCATTGGCTCTGCTTCCTCAAGCGCTGGCTCCAGTGCTCTGCTGCACCTCTAATTACACTACCGGTCGGACTGAGTTAATTACATATGGCAGCCATCAGAGCATGCAGATGTGGAGGGAAACCAGTAGCTGAGCGCCCCTAGGCAGCAGTGCGCCCTAGGCGGCTGCTTAGCTTGCCAAGTGGTAGCACTGGCCCTGGTGTCACTACTTGTGTGCTCCTCCCTGCAATAATATAAGACTGGAATGATAAAAAGACAACTCAAAACTCTAACCATTAACACTGGTGAGCGGAGTCAACCACTGCTTTCTTTTCCCTCCTGATCAGTCTAGTGGTCAGATTTCCTAGCAGCAGTTTGTTTCTCTGCTAGGGTGACCACATGTCCCGGATTGCCTGGGACAGTCCCACATGTTGTAGGTCTGTCCCGGGTCTGGGGTACCTTCATTCCGGGACAATACAGTGTCCCAGAATGAAACTGACACAGCCATGGGGGTAGACTGGGCCCGGGGGGCAGGCCGCCGCATCGCCGCTTTACTCACTGACAGTACTTTTACTGGCCGTCCGAGACATATTTTATCTAGTTCCACCCCTGGCTCTACACTGCCTGAACTGGTTGCTAGGACTGCCTGGCATCTAGCAACCAGTGATGTAATGTCACTACAGAGCGAGGCCGAGGCCCCAGCATTTAGAGCAGAGGAGGATTTAACTTCTTCCTCCTCTCTGCCTAGTGCTTTAGCGGCACCCACCTCCTCCTCAATCTTCTCCTGCGGCATGCTCAGAGGGAAGGCAACGGCCAGGATTTCAGAGCAACGCTCAATGCTCAGAGGTGAGGCTGGGCGCCGGATATGAATGGAACACCATGTGTGTCGTGAGGCACTGACTGCAGAGAGGACAACAGATGAGCTGGCAGCAGAAGACAGATGATACTCTCGGAGGTATGGGAGGAGGACACATCCTTAGATATAAGGAGTTCATGCTGGAACTTGTAGTCCTTTACTTTTGGGAGATGTGGCGCCCCCAACTAGTGACGAACTACAGGTCCCAGCACGAACCTGTGAAATCTATGGGGTCACACCCTTAGAGCTCAGGGGTTCATCCTGGGACTTGTAGTCCTTCAGATTGGGGGGGGTCACATCTTTAGATCACAGGGATTTATGCATGGACTTGTAGACCATCACTTTTGGGGGGGGTCACATTCTTACATATCTGGGGTTCATGCTAAAAGCTCCCAAAAGTGAAGGAATTCAGGTTCCAGCATGCACCCTTCAGAGCTAAAAATGTGACACCCCCCCCCACCCACACCCAACTAGTGAGGGGGGGGGGGTGTCCCTGAATGGCAGTTTGGAAATGTGTAGACATGTGCAATTCGTTAAGTTTTGAATTGAAATTCGGACAAATTTTAGTTTTTCGGAAATTCGGATGTATTCAATAGTACCGAATTTAAATGAATCCAAAATAACGAAAAAAATATTCGGACGAAATTCAAATAGTTTTCAAATCAATTTCTAATCGTTTTGAAATTCAAATATTTTTCGAATTCGAAAAAGCTCGAATAGTTTTCGAATTTGAAAAATTTTCGAATTCGAAAAGTTTGTTCATTTCGAATAGTTTTTGAATTCGAAAAGTTTTTGAAATCAAATCAAATCTAATCTATTCTATTTGTTTCTATTCTATTACATTCTATTCTGTTGTTTTATTCTCTATTCTTTTTTTTTGTTCTCTTTTACATATATATATATATATATATATATTTACATAATATACAGTATATTTACTGTATTCAATTTTTTTATTTTCTGTTCTATGTTTTTTCTATTCTATTTGTTTTTTTTTTCTACACCTTTATTTTCAATTCTATTTTATTTTCTTTGGAAATTGGAAAACTATGCAAATTTTAATTTCCCAGAGATCAGCCTTAATTTATTAATCAGCCAATCCAAACCTTTTGCTAACTTCTTTCCACTGTGCAGATGTTTTATCATTTTTCCTGTGCGGGATACATAAAACAAATGAAATATTAGCCAGAGAAATAAAATGTGATTTGTTTGTATAGAGAGCGGCAGATACCTTTGTTTAAAAATGTCACTCCAACATTAGTTTCTCAGTTTTGGAAGGTGTGAAAAAACATCTAAAAGCCATATCTAAAATAAAATACTCTTCTTGTTTGTTTTATGGACAAAAGTGTGAACAAACTCTAAAAGCTATTCCGTGTTGTCCAAAGGAGGGGGTCTGGGGGATCCCTCCGCTGCCTGTTCTGATCCCCTCCCCCCCTTCTCCAATCTATCCATAGACCTTTTATCCTGTGCACTGACTTCTCAGCACTCACAGAGATCAATCCATCAGAGGGGCCATCTACCGTGTCCACAGTGACAGGCAAAGACCGCCAGGAGTGATAGATTAATACAAACATATTCGTTCACTTTCCCTCACTTACTGCTACTGTGTGCACACAGGACAAGCTTCTTACTACAGGCCTCAAACCTTACAGTAGGCAGAAAAAAACAAAAATAAAACACAGGAAATATCATTCTTCTTTCCATGTATATTTCCAAATTGTTCTATGGAAATAGATCTGTAGATTCAGGACTGTTAAGCTGCAACTGCCCACCTTTTCGCTACTGCGGGCGAAAAAAAAAGGGGTTAATCGTTTAAATTCAAGACTATAGTGACCTATTTTTCCATAAAACGCGCTCAATTGGATAACAATGACTTTTCACCGCGTCCTACATAATACAGCGAGTGGATCTTAGGTTGCGCAATCTCCTTTGATGTGCCTTCATTGAAATGCAAGAATTCTCCACCAGCTTGCGAGGCGTCCGTCCCTCTGGGAAAAAAAATCTCCATCGATCAGGAGGAGAGCACAGCAGCGATGGATAAATTCTCATAGCCAACCCTGCAGCCATGCGGGATGGTCAGATGTGCGTCGGTCATTGTTTTGACAGGTGCGACAATGACAAACTTGTTAAAGGGACGCAAGTCCCAAGCGCCGAATTTTACTTAATGCCAATCACCGGATCAACCTGGGCCCAAAGGGACTAATAACAGAGGACAATGGAGTGACCTTTACTCATGTTTTAATATAAACATGGGGTAAAAAGTAACAAAAAACACAAAATAACTACCTTGGAGAAGATGCTGCTTCAGCTCCCCTTTACTACCAACCTAGGCTTAAGCCCCATACACACTATAAGATTTTCTGCAGATTTTTTCCTTCAGATTTACCAAAACCATATAATATGAGGTCAAACCTTAGGAGTTTCAATTTGTATGCAATCAGGCAGGCCCTTGCACTACATGGTTTTGGTAAACCTGAAGACAAAAATCAGCAGAAAATCTGATAATGTGTATGCAGGGCCGTCTTTAAGGCAGGGCAAAAAGGGGCAGCTGCCCTGGGCCCTGTCATTTTTGTGCGGCCCAAAGCAGCTGCCTCATACTTGCCAACTATCCCAGTTTAAATTCCCTTGCCCCTTGAAGTTTTAGTCCTGTGCTGTGTCCCGATATCTCAGTGTGAAGTGCTGGTACTAATGCTGCCCAGCTCTGCCCTATTGTTGTGTACAGATGACTCACCTGCAGACCCTGTGTTTACATGTAAATAACCGGCATTTATATGTAAATATCGGCAGCATTACTAAGTAAATAGCTGCAGTCGGCAGCATTGATATGTAAATAAAGGTGGCATTCATATGTATATTATGCTCCCCTGCAGTAAGGAGATGATGTGCTGTAACCTCTAGCAACCAACCAGTGAACAGTATTACTGTACAGTAATCTCTATAAACCAATTAACAAGCAGAAATCATTTGCTGTAACCTCTAGCAACTAATCAGTGAACCGTAATTTGTGCTGTACCCTCTAGCAACCAGTCATTAAGCAGTAATGATATGCTGTAAACACTGGCAACCAATCGCAATTGCTGCCTGATCTGATACAGTAAACTGATTTTAAGTCTAGTCTAGCTGCTATTTATTGTTTGTCTCAGAGCAGGTGGAGAGTGAAATTGCATGGGGGGGGGCAAGAATTTTTTTCCCAGGGTCCAATCAATATTAAAGACGGCCCTGTGTGTATGGGGCTTTAGTGTTGCAAGACCTAGGCATTTGGTCATGTGATCTCTGCTGAAGAACACATTTGATTTCAGACTTGCTGGTTCTTCTGTGCAATAGGGATCACCATGAGCAAATGCCTAGGCATGACCTACATCTGGATATGACTTTGTCTTGCTGTATTTTTTGTTTAGCCTAAGGGAACTAATTTGCTGCTTTGCAGGGATCTGCCCTTTTAATAGTTTAAAAACTGTGTCGGGGTCTCATTAAACAAAGTGGAACTCATTATTTTCCACATGCAAATTGAAAGCAAAGCATGCTTATATTAATCGTCTATATCATTTGCGAAAGTATACAACTCTGAATGCAGAACTGAGCAACACTGCAGAAGAATTACCCAGGACATACAGAAAAAATGCCCAGCCATGTTGGCAGAGGTTGTGTAGATATTTGTTTGTAGAGAAACTCATGACGCTGTTAACATGCGGAACTTAAATTGGTGTTCTACGTCTGTGTCACCAGCTTCCACAATGGTGGGATTTTCCTGCAGTAGTTTGTGTCAGCCCCTTCAACAATGGAGAGACTTCATCACAATAGTTTTTGTCTCTGCCCCTCCCACAATCATGAGACTTCCTCACAGTAGATTGTGTCTCCGCCGCCCCTTCCACAGTGGGGAGACTTCAACGCAGTAGTTTGTGTCTCTGCCCCTCCCACAATAGTGACATGTTAATGCAGTAGTTTATGTCTTAGACCATTCCACAATGATGACATTTACTCACAATAGTTTGTGTCTGTGCCCTTTCCACAATAGTAAGATTTGTTTGCAGTTGTTTTTGTCTTTGCTCCCCCCACAATGGTGAGACTTCCTCATAGCAGATTGTGTCTCTGCGCCTCCCACAATGGTAATACTTACTCGCAGTAATTTGTGTGTCTGCCCCTCCCACAATGGTGAGACTTCCTCACAGTAGATTGTGTCTCTGCCCCTCCCACAATGGTGAGACTTCTTCGCAGTAGATTGTGTCTCTGCCCCTCCCACAATGATGAGACTTCCTCACAGTAGATTATGGGTTTGCCCCTCCCACAATGGTGAGACTTCCTCGCAGTAGATTGTGTGTTTGCTTCTCCCACAATGGTGAGACTTCCTCGCAGTAGATTGGGTTTGCCCCTCCCACAATGATGAGAATTCCTCACAGTAGATTGTGTTTGCCCCTCCCACAATGGTGAGACTTCCTCACAGTAGATTGTGTTTGCTCCTCCCACAATGGTGAGACTTCCTCGCAGCAGATTGTGGGTTTTCCCCTCCCATTACCAGCCCCCTTACATCAGAGTGTCCCATCAGCACCCCCTTTACGTCAGAGTGTCCCATGAGCAGCCCCCTTACATCTGTCCCATCAGCACCCCCTTACATCAGAGTGTCCCATTACCAGCCCCCTTACTTCAGAGTGTCCCATCAGCACCCCCTTACGTCAGAGTGTCCCATGAGTAGCCCCCTTACATCAGAGTGTCCCATCAGAACCCCCTTACATCAAAGTGTCCCATCAGAACCCCCTTACATCATAGTGTCCCATCACCAGCCCCCTTACATCAGAGTGGCCCACTGAGCCATCGGCCCACCGGGAAACTCCCGGTAGTCCCAATGGCCAGTACATGCCTGCGGTCGTGTGTACACGGCATTAGGCTAAACACAAACTCCAGCAAGACATAGATAGAAGATAAACTGTTGTACATCGTTTAATTTCTACAGTGTAGGAACAAGAGACGAGCACACAGTGCTGTGGGCTGAGTGTCTATAGAGCGGTGCCGTAGTATTCTGAGTCCTGCAACGACTTATGTGTGCATTTTTCTGGTGAGTGATGTGGTATGAATATGTATATAGCAGCCGCAGTGCAGGACGCAGTCCGTACAGCCATGCATTCTTCGTGAGGTCTCCTAGCAACCCAGCAAAATGTTTGGGAGGGTCTCATTTTTTTAGTATGGTAAACACAAATCTGTGCAATTCGTCTAATCAGGACCCTGGCAACGGGGCGAAGAATGACCTAATTTGATTCATGTTTATTTCATGCAAAGCCACAGCTTTTTTTTTTTTTTTTCCTTTAATGAACATAAAGATTTAATTCTCTAAAACTTTCCGCTCCCCAGACATTTCTAAGTAGTGATGGCCGAACGGTTCGCCCGGCGGTCGTTTCGCGGCGAATTTCCGACATTCGCGGTCCGCACGTTCGAACGCCTTTTTCCGTCGTTCGCCGCGGCGGACTTACGTGTTTAATGTATACAAGAACTTTAACCTTTGGTGACACGTTTATCATGTGATACAGGACAGCCAATTGAGACATGACAGCACATGGACACTTGTACATTCCCCCTAACCTATAAATACACCCGATCCGGTGGCCATTTTACATTCTTTCTTCTGTTAAGATAGGGACAGGTTCCTGTGTGGAGTAGGGAGAGATAAACCACTAGCTATTTGGTACACAAAAGTTCTTTTCAGGACTGGTATAGGTGTTAGGTGTTGATAGGTTTGCTGTGCTGCTGATTCTTGCAGCAGCCTGAGTGTCTTTTGTTAGTTTAGAGAAAGGGAAAGGACGGTGTATGCTACAGGGACAGCCAGATTAGTCTTTCATCATCATCATCATCATCATCATCATTAGCTGTTACTATCAAGGTCCACAAAAGAGCTGTTCCAGTAACCACTAATCGTTCTCTTTTTTTGCCAATTTGTATAGGGACAGGAAGGAAGCAGTGTTGTCAGGCAGTGAGGGTAATTTTAAAGACTTGCTGTTATTATTAGTTCCACAAAGGTTCTTTTCAGGACTGGTATCAGTGGTACAGTAATAGGCTTGTACATGTATAATATTCTTTCTTCCAAATATAGAAAGGATATTATACTTGACTGCTGCCCTTCTGCTGCAGTCTGCTAAACATTCACAACTCACTTGTTCCACAAAAGTTCTTATAAGGACTGGTAACTTGGTATAGGGTGCTACGGTACATAGGCTTGAGTGCGGTACAGTCTGCTGTTCTGTAAGGACCGCTATCGGTCCACAATAGATAGGGTTGACGTGCACCACTGCTGACCGCTGCCCTATACTGCAGCAGTCCTTCAGCGGTATAGGGACTGACGTACAGTCTGCTAATCACTAACACACAACCTGCTTGTTCCACAAAAGTTCTTATAAGGACTGGTAACTTGGTATAGGGTGCTACGGTACATAGGCTTGAGTGCGGTACAGTCTGCTGTTCTGTAAGGACCGCTATCGGTCCACAATAGATAGGGTTGACGTGCACCACTGCTGACCGCTGCCCTATACTGCAGCAGTCCTTCAGCGGTATAGGGACTGACGTACAGTCTGCTAAACACTAATACACAACCTGCTTGGTCCACAAAAGTTCTTATAAGGACTGGTAACTTGGTATAGGGTGCTACGGTACATAGGCTTGAGTGCGGTACAGTCTGCTGTTCTGTAAGGACCGCTATCGGTCCACAATAGATAGGGTTGACGTGCACCACTGCTGACCGCTGCCCTATACTGCAGCAGTCCTTCAGCGGTATAGGGACTGACGTACAGTCTGCTAAACACTAATACACAACCTGCTTGGTCCACAAAAGTTCTTATAAGGACTGGTAACTTGGTATAGGGTGCTACGGTACATAGGCTTGAGTGCGGTACAGTCTGCTGTTCTGTAAGGACCGCTATCGGTCCACAATAGATAGGGTTGACGTGCACCACTGCTGACCGCTCACCTATACTGCAGCAGTCCTTCAGCGGTATAGGGACTGACGTACAGTCTGCTAATCACTAACACACAACCTGCTTGTTCCACAAAAGTTCTTATAAGGACTGGTAACTTGGTATAGGGTGCTACGGTACATAGGCTTGAGTGCGGTACAGTCTGCTGTTCTGTAAGGACCGCTATCGGTCCACAATAGATAGGGTTGACGTGCACCACTGCTGACCGCTGCCCTATACTGCAGCAGTCCTTCAGCGGTATAGGGACTGACGTACAGTCTGCTAAACACTAACACACAACCTGCTTGGTCCACAAAAGTTCTTATAAGGACTGGTAACTTGGTATAGGGTGCTACGGTACATAGGCTTGAGTGCGGTACAGTCTGCTGTTCTGTAAGGACCGCTATCGGTCCACAATAGATAGGGTTGACGTGCACCACTGCTGACCGCTGCCCTATACTGCAGCAGTCCTTCAGCGGTATAGGGACTGACGTACAGTCTGCTAAACACTAATACACAACCTGCTTGGTCCACAAAAGTTCTTATAAGGACTGGTAACTTGGTATAGGGTGCTACGGTACATAGGCTTGAGTGCGGTACAGTCTGCTGTTCTGTAAGGACCGCTATCGGTCCACAATAGATAGGGTTGACGTGCACCACTGCTGACCGCTCACCTATACTGCAGCAGTCCTTCAGCGGTATAGGGACTGACGTACAGTCTGCTAATCACTAACACACAACCTGCTTGTTCCACAAAAGTTCTTATAAGGACTGGTAACTTGGTATAGGGTGCTACGGTACATAGGCTTGAGTGCGGTACAGTCTGCTGTTCTGTAAGGACCGCTATCGGTCCACAATAGATAGGGTTGACGTGCACCACTGCTGACCGCTGCCCTATACTGCAGCAGTCCTTCAGCGGTATAGGGACTGACGTACAGTCTGCTAAACACTAATACACAACCTGCTTGGTCCACAAAAGTTCTTATAAGGACTGGTAACTTGGTATAGGGTGCTACGGTACATAGGCTTGAGTGCGGTACAGTCTGCTGTTCTGTAAGGACCGCTATCGGTCCACAATAGATAGGGTTGACGTGCACCACTGCTGACCGCTGCCCTATACTGCAGCAGTCCTTCAGCGGTATAGGGACTGACGTACAGTCTGCTAAACACTAATACACAACCTGCTTGGTCCACAAAAGTTCTTATAAGGACTGGTAACTTGGTATAGGGTGCTACGGTACATAGGCTTGAGTGCGGTACAGTCTGCTGTTCTGTAAGGACCGCTATCGGTCCACAATAGATAGGGTTGACGTGCACCACTGCTGACCGCTGCCCTATACTGCAGCAGTCCTTCAGCGGTATAGGGACTGACGTACAGTCTGCTAAACACTAATACACAACCTGCTTGGTCCACAAAAGTTCTTATAAGGACTGGTAACTTGGTATAGGGTGCTACGGTACATAGGCTTGAGTGCGGTACAGTCTGCTGTTCTGTAAGGACCGCTATCGGTCCACAATAGATAGGGTTGACGTGCACCACTGCTGACCGCTCACCTATACTGCAGCAGTCCTTCAGCGGTATAGGGACTGACGTACAGTCTGCTAATCACTAACACACAACCTGCTTGTTCCACAAAAGTTCTTATAAGGACTGGTAACTTGGTATAGGGTGCTACGGTACATAGGCTTGAGTGCGGTACAGTCTGCTGTTCTGTAAGGACCGCTATCGGTCCACAATAGATAGGGTTGACGTGCACCACTGCTGACCGCTGCCCTATACTGCAGCAGTCCTTCAGCGGTATAGGGACTGACGTACAGTCTGCTAATCACTAACACACAACCTGCTTGTTCCACAAAAGTTCTTATAAGGACTGGTAACTTGGTATAGGGTGCTACGGTACATAGGCTTGAGTGCGGTACAGTCTGCTGTTCTGTAAGGACCGCTATCGGTCCACAATAGATAGGGTTGACGTGCACCACTGCTGACCGCTGCCCTATACTGCAGCAGTCCTTCAGCGGTATAGGGACTGACGTACAGTCTGCTAAACACTAATACACAACCTGCTTGGTCCACAAAAGTTCTTATAAGGACTGGTAACTTGGTATAGGGTGCTACGGTACATAGGCTTGAGTGCGGTACAGTCTGCTGTTCTGTAAGGACCGCTATCGGTCCACAATAGATAGGGTTGACGTGCACCACTGCTGACCGCTGCCCTATACTGCAGCAGTCCTTCAGCGGTATAGGGACTGACGTACAGTCTGCTAAACACTAATACACAACCTGCTTGGTCCACAAAAGTTCTTATAAGGACTGGTAACTTGGTATAGGGTGCTACGGTACATAGGCTTGAGTGCGGTACAGTCTGCTGTTCTGTAAGGACCGCTATCGGTCCACAATAGATAGGGTTGACGTGCACCACTGCTGACCGCTCACCTATACTGCAGCAGTCCTTCAGCGGTATAGGGACTGACGTACAGTCTGCTAATCACTAACACACAACCTGCTTGTTCCACAAAAGTTCTTATAAGGACTGGTAACTTGGTATAGGGTGCTACGGTACATAGGCTTGAGTGCGGTACAGTCTGCTGTTCTGTAAGGACCGCTATCGGTCCACAATAGATAGGGTTGACGTGCACCACTGCTGACCGCTGCCCTATACTGCAGCAGTCCTTCAGCGGTATAGGGACTGACGTACAGTCTGCTAAACACTAACACACAACCTGCTTGGTCCACAAAAGTTCTTATAAGGACTGGTAACTTGGTATAGGGTGCTACGGTACATAGGCTTGAGTGCGGTACAGTCTGCTGTTCTGTAAGGACCGCTATCGGTCCACAATAGATAGGGTTGACGTGCACCACTGCTGACCGCTGCCCTATACTGCAGCAGTCCTTCAGCGGTATAGGGACTGACGTACAGTCTGCTAAACACTAATACACAACCTGCTTGGTCCACAAAAGTTCTTATAAGGACTGGTAACTTGGTATAGGGTGCTACGGTACATAGGCTTGAGTGCGGTACAGTCTGCTGTTCTGTAAGGACCGCTATCGGTCCACAATAGATAGGGTTGACGTGCACCACTGCTGACCGCTCACCTATACTGCAGCAGTCCTTCAGCGGTATAGGGACTGACGTACAGTCTGCTAATCACTAACACACAACCTGCTTGTTCCACAAAAGTTCTTATAAGGACTGGTAACTTGGTATAGGGTGCTACGGTACATAGGCTTGAGTGCGGTACAGTCTGCTGTTCTGTAAGGACCGCTATCGGTCCACAATAGATAGGGTTGACGTGCACCACTGCTGACCGCTGCCCTATACTGCAGCAGTCCTTCAGCGGTATAGGGACTGACGTACAGTCTGCTAAACACTAATACACAACCTGCTTGGTCCACAAAAGTTCTTATAAGGACTGGTAACTTGGTATAGGGTGCTACGGTACATAGGCTTGAGTGCGGTACAGTCTGCTGTTCTGTAAGGACCGCTATCGGTCCACAATAGATAGGGTTGACGTGCACCACTGCTGACCGCTGCCCTATACTGCAGCAGTCCTTCAGCGGTATAGGGACTGACGTACAGTCTGCTAAACACTAATACACAACCTGCTTGGTCCACAAAAGTTCTTATAAGGACTGGTAACTTGGTATAGGGTGCTACGGTACATAGGCTTGAGTGCGGTACAGT
Source organism: Lithobates pipiens (assembly GCF_037356315.1). Lineage (NCBI taxonomy): Eukaryota > Metazoa > Chordata > Amphibia > Anura > Ranidae > Lithobates > Lithobates pipiens. The sequence goes on along the minus strand of NW_027507728.1, from coordinate 125,051 downwards.
CTGCTGTTCTGTAAGGACCGCTATAGGTCCACAATAGATAGGGTTGACGTGCACCACTGCTGACCGCTCACCTATACTGCAGCAGTCCTTCAGCGGTATAGGGACTAAGAGTTTTGTCACAGGGTCATTTAAAAAATGACATGCAGAGGAAGAGGCAGGCCCTTCCGCAGGGGTGGTAGGGGTAGGGCAGGAGCAACAGGCTTGAGCCAAAGTGGGAAGTTGCAGAAGGTGCGTTCAATTACTTTAAAGGATGCACCAGACTTGGTTGAGTGGCTCGCTCAGCCTTACTCTTCTGCACCCTCCTCATCCTCTCGATCTGCACCCTCTTCTTCACTCTCTGCTATGTGCACCCCCAAAGACACTACCACCAACAACACGACCACCACCACCACCACCACATACCTTCCGCTTGAGTCACTGGAATTATTTTCCGATCCATATCAAGAGGACATTTCTGATGCGCAGCCACTCTTGGTATTGGATCAGGAAGAGGAGGTAGCAACAAGCGCTACTCAGCAGTCTGACGCCAGTACCCAGATCAGCCCAAGGAGGAGGTTGGTCCCCGGTGTTGCTGCCTACTCTACTTATAGCGGTGGGGAAGGTGACGTTGATGATGACGTGTCTAGTGATGTCACGTGGGTGCCCACAAGAGAGGAAGAGGAGGGGAGTTCAGAGGGAGATATGGACCAGCAGATAGGGAGGAGAAGCAGCAATGACTTACATTGCACAGCAGGGACAAAGCAGACTGCAAATGTATCAGGAGCGAGTCATCGACCATGTACGGTCACATCTGGCGCTCCCAGGACACCGGCACATGGCTCCGCAGTGTGGGCTTTTTTTAACGTGTCCGCTGCTGACAATAGCGTTGCCATCTGCAATCTTTGCAGTCAACGCGTTAGTCGCGGTAAGCCCAATACTCACCTAGGGACGACCGCCTTAAGAAGGCACATGAGCAGCCATCACCGAGCCCAGTGGGAGCAACGGAACACACAAAGCCACACTGCAGGCTCTCACCGTCCAGCCTCGTCTTCTACTTCTCCTTCTCCTCTCTCCTCACAATTGTCCTCCACTCCACCTTCCATCACGCCAAGCTCACATTTTTCTGCAAAAAGGCAGGCTTCCGTGGGCCTAATGTTTGAGCGTAAAAAAATGATGACGCCGGATAACCCTCTTGCCCAACGGTTGGCGGCTGGCTTGTCAGAACTCATAGCCCGCCAACTACTGCCATATAAACTGGTGGACTCGGAGGCCTTTCGCAAATTTGTGGCCATTGGAACACCACAATGGAAGGTCCCAGGAAGGAAGTATTTCTCAGAGAAGGGCATCCCAGAGCTATATGGCCATGTTCAGCGGCAAGTGAATGTATCTCTGGCACACAGTGTCGGTGCCAAGATACATCTGACCACAGACACGTGGTCTAGCAAACACGGGCAGGGAAGGTATATCAGTTTTACTGCCCACTGGGTGAACCTTCTGACGGCCGTCAAGCATGTAACCCGTGGCACCCGTGTAGATTTGGTTTTACCGCCACGGATTGCATGCAGGCCTGACTCTTCTTCTCCTCCTCCTACTCCATCCTCCTCCCTCTCCTCCTCAGCTGCCTCCTCCTTTTCCGCTGCTAGCGTCTCTTCCACTGCACCGCCCAAGCTCCCCAGAACCTATTCCACATGCCAGGTGAGACGTTGCCATGCCGTGCTGCGTCTGTTGTGCCTGGAAGCAAAGAGCCACACTGGCCCGGCACTCCTTTCAGCTTTGCGTTCACAGGCAGATGAGTGGCTAACACCGCTCAATTTGACAGTTGGTAAAGTGGTGTGTGACAACGGTGCCAATCTGCTTAGCGCATTGAAACAGGGCAAAATCACGCACGTGCCGTGCATGGCACACGTCTTAAACTTGGTCGTGCAGCGATTCCTTGTCAAATACCCTGGGGTCCAGGACATCTTGCGGCAGGCAAGGAAAATCTCGGCCCATTTCAGAAGATCTTACACGGCCATGGCTCGCCTTGCTGACATTCAGCGGCGACACCATCTGCCGGTCAGACGTCTTATTTGCGATTGCCCGACGCGATGGAACTCAACCTTCTATATGCTTGATAGGCTGCTCCAGCAGAAACGTGCAGTTAACGTCTACCTGTATGAACTCTGCGAAAGAAACGGTTCTGGGGAGCTGGGTTTTTTTTCACCGCGCCAGTGGCTGCTCATGCGCGACACATGCAGACTTCTGCGGCCATTTGAGGAGATCACCAAACTGGTCAGTCGCAGCCATGGCGCCATCAGTGACATGGTACCTTATGCCTTCTTTCTGGAGCGTGCATTGCGTCGTGTCATTGATCAGGCTGTGGAGGAGCAGGAGCGGGAAGATGAGGAAGTCGCAATGCTGGATGAATTCCCAGGGGGGGCTACTCTATCTGAGACAAGTCAACAACAGGAGTCTGATGAGGAGTCAGAGGAGGATGGTGCCGGGGCGGATGAGCAGGAGCAAGAAGAGCATGCTTTAAACCTTTCTGGGATCCCTGTTGTGCGAGGATGGGGAGAGGAGAATGAAGAGGACGACATTATCCTGGATGATGAGCAGGAGCCAGGCCACCACACCGCTTCCACTTTAGTGCAAATGGGGGCCTTCATGCTCCAGTGTTTTAATAGGGACCCCCGTATAAAAAGCATGAGGGTCAAGGACCAGTACTGGGTGGCAACGTACTTAGACCCCCGGTACAAACACAAAATGGCGGAAATGTTACCGCCGTCGCAGAGGGCTGTCAGAATGCAGCACTTCCAGGCCTTGCTTCGAGAAATGCTGCATTCTGCTTTTGCGTGCGCTGGCAGAGGAGCAATTCCCACTCCCAGAGAAGGATTTGCGGGTACCAATCCAACAGCGCCTGCAAGAAGAGGCCGGTTTGAAGATGTGTTGGTGACTTCGGATATGAGGTCATTCTTTCAGCCGACCCATCGACAGGTGTCATCCGGATCCAGCATCAGGGAACGCCTAGACCGTCAGGTGTCCGACTACATTGGGTTAACGGCCGATGTGGACGCTCTGAGGAGTGATGAACCCCTAGACTACTGGGTGGGCAGGCTTGACCTCTGGCCAGAGCTTGCCCAATTTGCAATCGAACTGTTGGCTTGCCCCTCATCCAGTGTCCTGTCCGAAAGGACGTTCAGCGCAGCAGGGGGGATTGTGACCGATAAGCGTACTCGCCTAGCTCACCACAGTGTTAACTACCTCACATTTCTAAAAATGAATGAGGCATGGATCTCGGAGGAATTCAACACATGTGATCAGTAGACCATGTATATGTCTATAAACAATTTTTGGAATCAAGCACACAGACCTTCTTAATTCATTTGGCTCACTTCCCTGACCCAAAAAAGCACACCGTACTATATGCCCCTACCCTCCTCTTTGAAGAGGTTGAGCGGTGTCATATTTCTACTGGGGCTGCTTATTATGAGGGGTTCCCACCATCCCTGTGCTGTGCTGACTTCCTCCTGGGTGTTCTTATTATGAGGGGCTCCCACCATCCCTGTGCTGTGCTGACTTCCTCCTGGGGGTTCTTATTATGAGGGGATCACACCATCCCTGTGCTGTGCTGACTTCCTCCTGGGGCTGCTTACGGTGCTGCTGTCAGCGCTGTATGTCACGGAGCTGCTGTCAGCGCTGTATGTCACGGAGCTGCTGTCAGCGCTGTATGTCACGGAGCTGCTGTCAGCGCTGTATGTCACGGAGCTGCTGTCAGCGCTGTATGTCACGGAGCTGCTGTCAGCGCTGTATGTCACGGAGCTGCTGTCAGCGCTGTATGTCACGGAGCTGCTGTCAGCGCTGTATGTCACGGAGCTGCTGTCAGCGCTGTATGTCACGGAGCTGCTGTCAGCGCTGTATGTCACGGAGCTGCTGTCAGCGCTGTATGTCACGGAGCTGCTGTCAGCGCTGTATGTCACGGTGCTGCTGTCAGCGCTGTATGTCACGGAGCTGCTGTCAGCGCTGTATGTCACGGAGCTGCTGTCAGTGCTGTATGTCACGGAGCTGCTGTCAGCGCTGTATGTCACGGAGCTGCTGTCAGCGCTGTATGTCACGGAGCTGCTGTCAGCGCTGTATGTCACGGTGCTGCTGTCAGCGCTGTATGTCACGGAGCTGCTGTCAGCGCTGTATGTCACGGAGCTGCTGTCAGCGCTGTATGTCACGGAGCTGCTGTCAGCGCTGTATGTCACGGAGCTGCTGTCAGCGCTGTATGTCACGGAGCTGCTGTCAGCGCTGTATGTCACGGTGCTGATGTCAGTGCTCTGTATTACGGTGCTGCTGTCAGTGCTCTGTATCTCCTGCACCCTCTTGTTTGCCTACCCTGGTCCCTGACCTTCCCTCTCCTCCATTGCCTTCATTAGCTCCATAGTCCTGAATTGTCAGAACAATTTCCCAAATAAAAAAAAAATGCTTGTAGTTATCGATCCCAAATTCACCTCATACATGTATTATGCTATTGTCCAGGTGGTGGGACTACGTGCTACCCCCTAATAATTACCCCGTGGCCGCAAATTCGACCTAAAGGTTTGCGAAATTCGCCTCCCATTGAAGTCAATGGAGCCCGCGGCGAACGGTCGTTTTCGCGAACGTTTGTGTCCGTTCGCGTTTCGCGTTCGCGAAACGTCCCGTCGGAAGTTCGTCCATCACTATTTCTAAGGAATGATGGAACTAAAATAAACTCTTAAATCCCATAATGGAGCACGATTAACTATTCTGCACAGCCCCAATTAACGGTAAGACCAGCTCAGAACGAACACAAATTATAGGACATTAGTTGATTACCATGGTAATTAACTTCTATTACGCTCAACCGACACGGAGCACTTCATTAAGAGATTGCCGGCTCTCCGGCATGACTAGCAATGCCAGTGACTTATTAGCAGCATAATTCAGCAAGAAGATAAATAACGTTCCCTTTTTTGAAAGATGCCGTTTTTTATCAGAATATCGTCATTCTGGAGACAAACGCAATCTGTCCCAGTGGCTCTAAGCTTATTAAATATTTTGATACTCCATAATAATCAACAGGGTTGGATTGTAGCTGAGAGAGCTAAATTAGTTCCAAGTAGCACAAAGGCTCCAAAAATACGGTAGTGTCAAGTGTTGTGCAATTATTGAGACAACTGCGCTTAACTGGTTGTTGAGGTGGAAATTTACTTTGAAATTGACAAGAAATAGAAAATTAAATATGAGATTGTCAACCGGACCCTACTTAACCACTTCAGCCACGGAGGATTTTACCCCCTTACTTACCAGAGCACTTTTTTTTGCGATTTGGCACTGCGTTGCTTTAACTGACAATTGCGCTGTCATGCGATGCTGCACCCAAACAAAATTGACGTCCTTTTTTCCCCAGAAATAGAGCTTTCTTTTGGTGGTATTTGGTCACCTCTGCGGTTTTTATTTTTTGCGCTATAAAACAAAAATGAGCGTAAATTTTGAAAAAAAAAACACAATATTTTTTACTTTTTGCTATAATAAATATCCAATTTAAAAAAAAAAAAACTATTTTTTTCCTCAGTTTAGACCGATACGTATTCTTCTACATATTTTTGGTAAAAAAAAATCCGCAATTAGCGATTATTGATTGGTTTGCGCAAAAGTTATAGCATCTACAAAATAGGGGATAGATTTATGGCTTTTTTTTTTTTTTACTAGTAATGGCAGCGATCTGCGATTTTTTTTCGTGACTGCGACATTATGGCGGACACTTTTGACACATTTTTGGGACCATTCACATTTACACAGCGATAGTGCTAAAAAATTGCACTGATTACTGTGTAAATGTGACTGGCAGGGAAGGGGTTAACACCAGGGTGGCGCTGCAGGGGTTAATATGTTCCCTATGGGAGTGATTCTAACTGTGGGGGGAGGGGACTCACAAGGGGAGGAGACCGATCGGTGTTCCTCTGTACTGGGAACACACCATCGGTCTCCTCTCCAATGACAGGACGTGGTTCTGTGTGTTTACATACACAGATCCACGGTCCTACTGTGTTCCCGGGCGATCGCGGGTGCCCAGCGGACATCGCGGCCGCCGGGCACACGCATCGGGTCCTGAGCGATGCTCACGCGCCCCCTAGGCGGCCGGGAATCAGAGGACGTCATATGACGCCCACCCAGGATGAGAGATCCCATCTGTGGGCGTCATATGACTATCGGCCGGGGCTGAAGTGGTTAAATTTAAACACGTAACATCATTATTTCATAATTTTTTTTTATTTTTTTTTAATTCTGCAGTTTTGACTATTTTATGCACACATTCTCATGCCATTTCCCCTACTACAACCTTTGTTATGCCACGTACACACGATCGGAAATTTTGCCAGCAAAAGTCGGATGAGAGCTTTTGGTTGGAAAATGCGATCGTGTGTACGCTCCATCGGACTTTTGCTGGCGGAATTTCGGCCAGCAAAAGATTGAGAGCATGTTCTCAATTTTTTCGGTCGGAAAAAGTTCCTACCCAAAAATCCGTTAGTGTATATGCAATTCCGATGCGCAAAAATCACTCATGCTCGGAAACAGTTTGGCGCATGATCGGAAGCATTGAACTTCATTTTCTTGGCTCGTCGTAGTGTTGTATGTCACCGCGTTCTTAACGGTCTAAAGTTCAGAGAACTTTTGTGTGACCGTGTGTATGCAAGCCAAGCTTGAGCGGAATTCCGTCGGAAAAAACATCCAAGTTTTTTCAGACTGAATTTCCGATCGTGTGTATGCAAGACAAGCTTGAGCGGAATTCCGTCGGAAAGACCATCCAAGTTTTTTCAGACTGAATTTCCGATCGTGTGTATGCAAGACAAGCTTGAGCGGAATTCCGTCGGAAAGACCATCCAAGTTTTTTCATACTGAATTTCCGATCGTGTGTATGCAAGACAAGCTTGAGCGGAATTCCGTCGGAAAAACCATCCAAGTTTTTTCTGACGGAATTTCCGATCGTGTGTATGCAAGACAAGCTTGAGCGGAATTCCGTCGGAAAAACCATCCAAGTTTTTTCTGACGGAATTTCCGATCGTGTGTATGCAAGACAAGCTTGAGCGGAATTCCGTCGGAAAAACCATCCAAGTTTTTTCAGACTGAATTTCTGATCGTGTGTATGCAAGACAAGCTTGAGCGGAATTCCGTCGGAAAAACCATCCAAGTTTTTTCTGACGGAATTTCCGATCGCGTGTATGGGGCATTCATTTTTTGCTCTCCTATTTGTTTTTCTTTTCTAATAATGCCCCTCCCCCAAACAAAAAAAAATGCAAAAAAAGCATATTTTGGAGAATTTACAATGCTGCAATGTGCTATTGCTGTCAGTCAACAGTTCTTGAATATCCGCATGTCCATCCACTCTCAATTGCCAATCCGCAACAGTCGAAAGCTGAACAGAAGCATGAAATGGACATCATTTAATTTCTCATCCTCTGCCAGAATCAAGAGGAATTGGACCTGTCTACAAGGTGCGGATTAAACGCAGAAGTTGTGCCCAAGAGGATTAAATGCAGAAGTGTTTGGAAAGGAGTCGGTCGGCACAATGATTTGTTACTTCGACTTCATAAAGAAAAGACGAAGTTCTTTAAAGCAAATCCAAAGTTGGCTTTTTTAAATATTTTTTTTTTTTTTTTTACTTTTACTGTTTTCCGAGAACAACATCTGCATTTTTATTGTTTCCAGGATCCACGGATGGATGGTAAGCAAGCGCAGTGTTCAGTGGCGCTGCGGTTTCCTTTGTACTGTTGTGAGATTTTACTCCCTGAGAATAATCAGCCGGGGGTATTTTCGCACACAGTGTGCTGGACCTCCATCCAGAGCTTCATCCCTCGGCCTCCCAGATTCATAAATTCATCACGATTTTTCCCAGGATGTCATTTTTGGCAAATGATCCCTGCACATGCCTCCCGCTAATGGCGCAGTGGCTGCCTGACCCCAGGAAATCCAGAGGCCAAATGAAAACAGAGAGCAGGGTTCAAGGCTGGGTCTGTGAACTGCAGATCTTATAGGAAGGTCACAGGGGGGTCAGCAAGGCATTGTGCGATCGACACTCCATTTTACTTCCATCCTTTCATGTAAAAAAAAAAAGGGAAAGGAGGTCATTTTCTGGGGGTCTCCAAGGTGCCGTGTGTGGGCCGAACTGGGTTTGGGGTGTGGGGGGGGGGGTGGAAAATATTAAAAATGGTCAAAGCTTAAACATTTCATTGACAGACCTTCACTTAACCCCATTGCTGGCACTCAGGACTTCATTTCTGTGAAACGCGGCGGTAGCTGTAAAACAACAATGTGTGTGTTATTAGTCTGATGACCTGTCAAAAGAAAACAGATATAAAATTTGATCCCAATGTTACACATTAAGTGAAGCCTGGAAGTGCAAAAACTCTCAGCCAATGTGGATTCTGCTTGTCCGTCTGTCTGTCAGCATTTTAGGTTTATGTGACTTCATAGGGTACAAACAATCTGTCTGGGAAAAGCACCTGAGAAAAAAAACAAACAAAAATTATACACTACAGTCTGGTTCAAAATGGTCCTATCATACAGAAAAATCCTTGTAGTAAGTCGGGGGTTCGCATTAATGCGAATTGGATGTGGATTTCCCTGCATCTAATTCAGGCGAGTGTGACCGGCTCTCAATGGAGTCAGTTCACATAGGTCCAGGGCGGCCGCGGTCCGCATTCAAAAAGGGGTCCTGTGCGTGTTTGGGTCAGATTTAGGAGCGGATTTAGGCAACAAGTCGGACCTGATTCACACCTGAACTTATGAAGGGATACGCACCGGACCCCAGGCACGAACCTACGGCTGCACATACAGTATGGCAACCCGGCCAAAATGTGTAACAATGTGATTCAGCATGAGCAGGCCTATTTCATGTTACCTGTAGCAGTTAATAAACATTAACTATGGTATATTAAGCCAAAACTATTAACCCCCCTGGCGGTGTTCCAGAGTCTGGCTCGGGGTGGAAATTTTGTACCAAAAGTGGTAACCCCGAGCCAGACTCGGGACTGCATCGCTGAATGCAGGAGGAGATTACTTACCTTCTCCCTTGGATCCAGCGATGTCCCCCCCGCTGTACGAGCGTCTCGTCCTCCGCCGTATCTATCACGGAGCCGATCTCCGTTCCCTGCGAGCGTTGCGACGCACGGGGACGGAGATCGGCGCCAAATTCAAAAAGTAAAACACACAGTATACAAACAGTATAATGTAATCTTACAGATTACATTGCTGTATGTAATTATTTCACACCCCCTTTGTCCCTAGTGGTCTGCCCAGTGTCCTGCATGTAGTTTTATAATATAAAAACTGTTCTTCATGCCTGGAAACTGGAGATTGTCCATAGCAACCAAAACTGTCCATTTACATCAAAAATGATTTTAGACCAGCTAGAAAACAGCGATAATAAATTAGAATCACTCGCAGAATTGAGCGATAGCGATTTGTGGGGAGATCCGTCATCAAATACTGAAAAGTAATGACAGCGACAATTCTGCAACTGAGCAATTTTCAGTGTTTTTGATTTGATTACATTATTGAATAATTTTTATTATTGTTATATTATTATTTGGTATAATTATTTATAGTTATTTATTATATTATAATTTATGATTTCATTTTTCAAAATTTATCATACCCGGGATGTCTGCTAGACTCTGGTTTGAACAGATTTAAGTGAGTTATTCCTAAAAATTGCAGGACTACAAAATAAAACGCCAAATTTTCATGCAAAATAATTGTACCGCTTTCAGCACCTAAAATCCGAAATAATCATCCCGCCAGGGAGATTAAGCCCTGTCAGGTTTTACTGTCAATGGAAACTCCATTCGAGAGATTCCTCCGCTTCTTTCTTCTGTTAAAAAGAATGTCACCAGGACAAGAAATGAAGGAAACAGAGACAGAAGACATTTTTTTTTAAAGTAGAACTCTAACTAATTCTTTTTTTTTACTATGGGTTCCCCCTCCATATAAAAGAAAAAATATTTTCAAGTTCTACATGCCCTCTCCATGTTCCACTGCTGGCTTCCTCCTCAGACCAGCACCAGCATTCCTTTTCGGGCAGAATGACAGTCATGTCATTCTCTACATTTCCCATCAACCCAGCCTGTTGTTTACATGTCCCCCCCCCCCCCCCAGGGGGCACATCATCATGCAGGCTAGGCCCACAATATTCCAGTATTAAGTAGCGCTTACAAGTCATTACAAATGCGCAGGGTTGTGCTGGGACAGGTTCCCTTGAGGTGTCCGTTTTGCTGCTCCCCATTGTTGGTTGCCATGATGCCCTGCAGCTTGGCTGCAAAACAAAATTGGGTGCTAGGGCACAGGAGGCTGAGCTGCACTACGTCATTTCATGTTATCTGGCAGGTGGCCAGTTGCACCAAAGCATCCAATGACACTGTGCAGCCTTGGGGATGAACATACACAAAGCTAAGTATGCACTGCATTCCGCCATTTTTTTGCCCCCCCCCCCAAAAAAAAACATTAGCCACCACTGTTTTTGACCCTTGTTCCTTGCCGAGTGCCCCCAGAGCAAGCCGCTTGCTCTGAGGCACTTGTGTCTGCTCGATCCCGAAAACGCTTCTGTGTGTCCATAAAACACACAGGGCATGGCTCAGCCACGTCTCCGCTCCCTCCTTACTGGCTATGATTGACAGCAGCAGGAGCCAATGAGAGGCCCGGGAGAGTTGCTGCTCTCACGCATATCGCTGGATCGAGATGGGACTCGGGTAAGTATTGGGGGAGTCTGGGAGGGATGCTGCACACAGAAGGTTTTTTACCTTTATGCATACATAGCACACCCAACATAGGAGCAGCAGATGAAAAATCCTGGGAGCTCCTTTCCGGTACCCCCAACAAACGTTAATTTGCTCTCATGTTGTGGACTATCTGGCTCACAAAAAAAAAAAAACTCTAATGTTACGGCCCTCACTTTATGGGAAGCCGTAAAACAGTTATGAGGTGACTGCATACACTTGTGTAGCACCCTCTACTTAGGTAGGCGCTAGAATAGGATTTGTTGTATGATAGGTAAGGTAAATTTAGGCAGGCCTGGCTGGCAGCGGCTCAGAGCAGCAGCTGGTGACTCACAGGCAGCATCACTAAGACCTCCCTCTTCCTTCTAGAGCTTTCTGGAAGGTTCTAGAAAGAGAGAAGGAGAAGAGAGGAGAGGTGGAGCTGCCTGGGGTACTCTAAGGAGCCTTGACCAATCCCCAACTTGGAATGGCGGGGGAAGGCCTCCTTAAGTACCTGGGGTCAGCCCAGCTGGGGAAGAGTTTGGTGGAGTTGTTCAGAGCTTGAAGATGGAGTTCTGCCTTTGAGGGAGCACCCTAGTCTGGGGGGGGGGGGGGTGATCTTGTGCCCAGGGCTTGGGTGTGGACAGAGCCTTCAAGAAAGCGTGAAGGTTCTGGACAGGAGGCACAAGAGGAGCAATGAGGACAGCAGGAGCTAGCATTTCCGGGAAAGTCTTCAGGGAGAGGAACAACTGGTTGCAGCCAGGAGGGCTGGTGAGTGACAAGCACAGTCAGGAGGACTGGGGAGGCACACCCGAGAGGACTGGGAGCATGCAGTCTGGGATGGGTGCAGAGCCAGTGGAGTGGACTCTGTTTTCAGGGGCAGTGGGGAAAGGCAGCTGCAGTCAGGAGGGCTGGCATGGCCTGAAGATGGGTTATTGGGCTTAGTAACCAAAGATGGGACAGCTAGCACCATAAATTTATATTTTCTTGTTACACCATAGGGCCCTGTGGTCCCTGCCTGAAAAAAGTGGTTGCTAAAGCCTGGCTGAAGTCAGAGTCAGGGCTTACAGTTTTTGTGCTAGCTGATCCTGAGAGCTAAGAGTTGTGCAGGAGGAAGGAAGAGGAATAGTTTTCAAGCAAGGAAAGTGCTGGAGGAGACTGAAGTAGTGATGTGCACAGGGAGTGTACATCATTTGTCCCAATTGATTGTTCTAAAATTTACTGGGCATCCCATATATTCATTTAGCCATCCAAGTTCTTTTCCTTCAATAAAACACACAAACAAAAAAAAAAAACACACACACAAAAAATAAAACAAACTTACCTGTAGATACTGCAAATATCTCCTAAGGCCGCGTACACACGAGCGGACTTTTCGACATCCAAAGTCCGACGGACTGAGTCCGTCAGACTATCCGATCGTGTGTGGGCTGCAACGGACTTTAGCTTCGCTAAAGTCTGACGGACTTTAGAAATGAAGCATGCTTCAAATTTTCCCGACGGAACTCCGCCGGACCCGGTCCCCTTCGAAAAATCCGCTCGTGTGTATGCTACTCCGACGGACTAAAACCGACGCTAGGGCAGCTATTGGCTACTGGCTATGAACTTCCTTATTCGAATCCAGTCGTACGTCATCACGTTCGACTCCGTCGGAGTTTGGTGTGATGGTGTGTGTCCAAGTCCGTTCGGTCGAAAAGTCCGCCAGAACTCCATCGGAACTCCGGCGGAACTCCGGCGGAACTCCTTTGGAGGTCTGTCGGAATTAAGTCCTCTCGTGTGTACGGGGCATAAGCGTGTACTGTTTAGAAGATATTTACTTTAGTGGCACCCGGTGACTTCACAGGCGCATTCGCAATGCACTGTCAATAGACGGCATGCCGTCCATTGAGAGAGCTTTGCCGCAGCCATGACTCCCACGCAGAGTGATTCTTGGCCATTCATACAGCCAGAGCCCGCAAACCCAGAAGGAAGATTGAGTGAAGATGGAAGAACTGTCAGCGTTGATACATGCTGCTGGAGGGCTTCGTTTTAAGGTAGGTCTCTCATAATGTGCTAGTATGCAATGCATACTAGTACATTATGACATTATCCTGCAGAGATAAATCTTTTTGTCTCTTTATAGTCCTGTATCCTCACATGTTATAATTTGTAACTGTTTTTTACTTGGAAATGCCTTAAAGGAGAAGTCCAGCCTGAGCTTTTTTAGGCTGGGCTTCTCCTATGGGTCACAGGAGTGCAATTCGTCTCACTCCTGTGACCCGTTTTCAGCGGACAGCGGTCTGAAGTCTGCTCTCTCCGCTGACGTCACAGCCATCAGTCGAGGCAGTGCGTCATCCTGACTCCCAAGTCTGATTCCGCCAGCTGCCTTGAGTGATGGCAGTCTCAGCGAGCTGTTGAGACGGCTGCTCCCCACCCCTCCACAGCTCAGCGATCCAATGAGCGTGGAGATGCAGAAAGGAGAGATGCTGACTGGCAGTCAACAGCTCTCCTCTCGGGGAGCAGTGAGAACCGAGCCATCGGCGGTGTTTGGTGGTTTGGTTCTCAGTGCAGAGATGTCAGTCTCATGCTCCACCCACGAGGTAAGTATGTGTCAGAAACCATAAAACAGACTGAAACAGAAGTACAATCAAATCACACTTGTTTATTAATAAAAATAAAAATAGAAAAAAGCGTAGTCAAGCATAGCCAGAGTCCAGTAGCCAGATCGGGTAGTCAGCCAGTCCAAAGTTCATTAACCAGATCGGGTAATCAGCCAGGCCACAAGTCAGGGATCCAAGGAGAGCAACTGAAAGCAGGATAAGAAGCCAGGAGGGATGTCAGCAAGCCAGTCTTGAAACAAACAGCAGGAGATGGTTCCTTGTGATGTGACCAACGCGAAGGCAAAGGAAAGAGTGAGCTGGAAGGCTTTAAATAGGCAGGTCAGACGAGCATCATTGGGAACATCTGGTAACTGTGGAAAGAGAAGAGAGCTGGCAATTAGCCGACAGCTGAGTGGCCAGCCCAGAGGAGGAAGGGCTAAGCCAGCCCTGACAGTATGAATCAAAAAAAAAAAAAAATACTTCTCTTTTAAAATACCCTTATTCTCTGTGAAAATGTTGCTTCCTGCTCATTGCAGAACTGCAGTGCTTTTGAGTAATGGCCACACCCCTCAATACAAGTGACCGCTTGCAGACTTGTATTGCAGAGTATGGGAGGAGTGTACCTTACCACTTTGTTACTGAGCACTAATTACTGAGAACACAGGGACTAAAGCCGGCCTTAGACAGTTCGAATCTCAGCTTGTTCAGCAGGGACTGGTCAAGATTTGAAGCCATGTATGAGCAGGCTGCTTGTACCCAAGTTGATCCATTGATCGACTTGGTTAAAACCAACATTTCAGATTCATAGGATGTGATTATCGCCAGCGGCTATAGTCGCTGGCAATAATCACTGTGTTCCCCCAGTCTCCACGGAAGGGATTCCCCCATAGGCACTTATTATGTTGATGGCGAAACCAAGTCATTTAAAAAAAATCATATCATCTATGGCTAGCTTAACTTTGATGCGTATAGGAAAGCAGAGTCATATTTAGACAACCACACTCAATTGCTATCAAAAACAAGCAGAGGTAACACTATGAAAATTGAGGTTTTGGTACAGAGCCTGACTGTGTGACTTTGGCTGGGACTTAAGCATTATTTTAGGGGCTCAGTCAAGTTTTAAATCCCTGGTGAGAGTATGCCACCTAAGGTTACATTTATACAAAATTACATATTCAGACTGATGTATTTTAGGAAACATACTGCATAATGGCCACTAGATGGAGCTAAAAATCATAGAAAACCACTTTATTAAACTAAATATAGTCAGAATGTGGCAGAGGCCGGATAATTGCTCCTCACATTTTGTCAAGTGATTATTTTCATAAATAGACCCCACTATTTTATGATTACTTTTAGGGTGTCCTTAGCCTGATTCCAAGAATTACCAGCACCTGGTTATGCTTAGCCTGATGCCAAAAGCCAAAGTATTGTCGTTATCCACATTTTCTGGTAGGAGCAGAGCTGAACTGTTGAGTACAACACATTGTTTTGATAGTTACCTAGATACCAAGGTCATTTCTATGTTTTTAAAAATCATTTTCATGAGTTCATCATCAAAATTTTGTCCAGTATAAGCTGTATAAGCAACAAAAAACTTAAACTTTGTTTTTTCCAAGGACGCTCTGCTGCTGGTTTACAGTATATGAGTATTAAATCTGATTATAACAGTCCTGTTTTTACATTTAAAGCTCTCCCATTTTAAATATAAATTGAGATAATTTAGGCCATGAACATGCTGGCAGGTCTGGAAAACAGGGATCTCATTGTGTTTTATCGATGCTGAAAACCAAAGACATTACCAAAGGAAAATCTCATAAATTTCAGGTTGTGCCTGAAAGTCAGAAAGACTTGTCAGCATTGTATCTCACTTGAGATTGTGTGAAGTGAGCTGGTGAGCTGGGGGTGGGCAACTACATGGCAAATGAGGTTCAATGTAGAAAAATGTAAAATAATGCATTTGGGTGGCAAAAATATGAATGCAATCTATACACTGGGCGGAGAACCTCTGGGGGAATCTAGGATGGAAAAGGACCTGGGGGTCCTAGTAGATGATAGGCTCAGTAATGGCATGCAATGCCAAGCTGCTGCTGCTAACAAAGCAAACAGAATATTGGCATGCATTAAAAAGGGGATCAACTCCAGAGATAAAACGATAATTCTCCTGCTCTACAAGACTCTGGTAGAGTATGCCGTCCAGTTCTGGGCACCAGTCCTCAGGAAGGATGTACTGGAAATGGAGAGTACAAAGATGGGCAACAAAGCTAATAAAGGGTCTGGAGCAGTGATTCTCAACCAGGGTTCCATGGAAGCCTAGGGTTCCTCCAGAGGTTGTAGGGGTTCCTTCAGCATTGGGCAATTTCTGTCTCTCAGATAAGTTCCCACTCACACCATTAATGTTTTTAGCTATCTGTAAGGAGGTAATTCTTCCCAATGACCACAAGTGTAAGGACCATTCTTCCCAGTGACCATCACACTAATGTATCATGAGTTGTAAATTTCTC
This sequence comes from Lithobates pipiens, assembly GCF_037356315.1. Taxonomy (NCBI): domain Eukaryota; kingdom Metazoa; phylum Chordata; class Amphibia; order Anura; family Ranidae; genus Lithobates; species Lithobates pipiens. Next base: position 109,253 of record NW_027507728.1, on the reverse strand, counting down.
ATTTTTAGCAGGGGTTCCTCAAGACCGGAGAACTATTTCAAGGGTTCCTCTGTGTTGAAAAGGTTGAGAAAGGCTGGTCTGGAGGATATTAGTTATGAGGAAAGGTTACGAGCACTGAACTTATTCTCTCTGGAGAAGAGACGCTTGGGAGGGGATATGACTTCATTTTACAAATACCGTACTGGTGATCCCACAATAGGGATAAAACTTTTTCGCGGAAGGGAGTTTAACAAGACTCATGGCCACTCATTAAAATTAGAAGAAAAGAGTTTTAACCACTTGGGATCCGCGCTATTGCAAAATGACGGCAATAGCGCGGACCCACATTTTCGGGACTACGTCTATTGACGTAGTCCCGGTTACGAGCGGCCTGCGCGCCCCCTGAGGGGCGCGCGCGGCGCGCTCTGTGATCGGCGAGTCCGTGAGACTCGCCTGATCACCGATCCGTGTAAGGGGTCGATCCCGACCCCTTATCACGTGATCAGCTGTCAGCCAATGACAGCTGATCATGTGATAAAACGGAGCCGGTAATCGGCTAGTATTCCTCCTCGCGCTGACAGCGCGAGGAGAAAAAAAAAAAGCCGATCGCCGACGGCCGTGTTCGGGACATCAGTCCCGATCACGGCCAGCAATTTAAAAGGACACCTGCCCCCTGCCAGTGCCCACCTGCCACCCGCAGTGCCATCCTGAAATAAAGTAAGTGCCCCCCTGTCAGTGCCACCCAGCAGTGCCCATAGTGCCCACAGTGCCACCCAGCAGTGCCCACAGTGCCACCCAGCAGTGCCCACAGTGCCACCCACAGTGCCACCCAGCAGTGCCACCCACAGTGCCACCCAAAATCTGCCTCAGGTGCTGCACCCCAGTGCCGCCCATCAGTGCCCAGCAGTGCCGCCCATCAGTGCCCAGCAGTGCCGCCCATCAGTGCCCAGCAGTGCCACCTATCAGAGCCACCTATCAGTGCCACCTATCAGTGCCCATCAGTCCCATCTATCTGTGGTACCTATCAGTGCCCATCCGTGCCACCCATCCGTGCCACTTATCCGTGCCACCCATCCGTGCCATCTTATCTGTGCCCATCTTTGCCCATCAGTGCCGCCTTATCTGTGCCCATCGGTGCCGCCTTATCTGTGCCTATTAGTGCCGCCTTAACTATGCCTATCAGTGCCCACCAGTGCAGCCTATCAGTGCCCACCAATGCAGCCCATCAGTGCCCACCAATGCAGCCCATCAGTGCCCACCAATGCAGCCTATCAGTGCCGCCTAATCAGCGCACTTCAATGAAGGAGAAAAATGACCCGTTTGCAAAATTTTATAACAAACTATTAAAACATGATTTTTTTTTTTTTTGCATCTTTTTTTGTTTGTTTAGCAAAAAATAAAACTCCGAGCTGTAACTAAATACCACCAAAAGAAAGCTCTATTTGTGGGAAAAAAATGATAAAAAATTCATTTGGGTACAGTGTTGTATGGCCGCGCAATTGTCACTCAAAGTGCATCAGCGCTGAAAGCTGAAAATTGGTCTGGGACTGAGGGGGGTTTAAGTGCCCAGTAAGCAAGTGGTTAACCTTAAACTACGTAGAGGGGTTCTTTACTGTAAGCCCTTGTACACACGGTCGGAGAATCTGTCAGAATGAGTCTTATCGGACCGTGTCGTCAGATAATCCGACTGTGTGTGGTATGCATTGGACTGATTCCGTCCGAATCTCCGTCTGACCCAATTTTCCAACATGGTCGAAATATTTCCCGACCAACTGGGCCGGACGGACCTAATTTGATCATGTGTAGAGCATTTTCATCGGACCAAGTGCCACGCATGCTCAGATCAAATTCCTACATCAAAGCTATTGCCTACTAGCCTGAACGTAGTCCCATCGTAACGAAATTACGTCATCACGTTCTGAAAGATCGGATTTTTCGCCAACTTGGCCCGACCGTGTGTATGCAACAGTTTCGGACACAATCCGTCGGACTAAATCCGACGGGCAAAATCCGACGGATTTGGTTGGCAAAATCTCCGACTGTGTGTACGTGGGCTAAGAGCGGCAAGGATGTGGAATTCCCTTCCACAGGCGGTGGTCTCAGCGGGGAGCATTGATAGTTTCAAGAAAATATTAGATAAGCACCCGGATGACCACAAGGTAATACTGGCATATAATCACACACATAGGTTGGACTTGATGGACTTGTGTTTTTTTTTCAACCTCACCTATTATGTAACCTGTGTTACTATAGTAAATTGTGCTAAGGTGCTTAATACTGATAAAATCTATATCAAATGTTAGGGGTTGGTATCCTCATCCTTATTCTTAGGCTCTGTAACTTCTCTTTTAATATCTATATGTGTATTTGTACCCCTTTTTTTCTTTGTTATGTAATAAAAATTTAAATTTTATTTATGGTATCGAGACAGTCCTTTCATATATTGGCACGGCACGTTTAAACTTTGGGAGTTTTTTGTGCTCAGGCCTTTTTTCCCCTGTGTAACTATGTAACTATGTGAGAGCCTCAAGACTAAAACAGATGGGTACTTTCTGCACCACATCTGACATTTCCAACCCAAATTTTCATCCGTCCTTGGGTACTAAATGAAGTAGCGCTATTCCACCCATATGGCCGAACCATAAATCTTCAATTACCCTGAGCAATCCTCAGAAGCTTTGACGCTACACGTTTTTCGGTAAGCAATCCAACAAAGTATTCAACTGCCAGATTAGGCTGCTATATTTGGTACAAAATAATCACAGCTGACACAGTACCTGTGTGACATCATCATTCATCAGTGATGTCATTCTGGCAATTTTTGTGGCTGGTGTGTGATGAGTGGCTGGTTTAGAGGGAGCCAAATTGGTGATTTAACAGCCCCAACCAAAAGTCAGACATAAAATGAATACAGACAAGGGTGTTGTGTTACAGAGAAAATGAATTAAAAGATAATTAGTTAATTGAAGAGTGCTTCCATCTCTCATAGCAATGTGTCAGCTCCTATTAGGCGCTCAGTAGCATTAGGCTGGATTACCCATGAGCTCCCCGGAGACGGTAATCATTCATTTAACATACCGCGGCTTCTCTGCGCAGCCCCTTACCCAGCACTGCCGGGATCATTACCCTGAACAGATGCTCCATCACCGGTCCTCGGGCTCTGTCTGCTGACCGCCACATCCAATGTTCGCTAGGAAAATGGAATATAAACACATTGCTGATTATTGATTTCTGCTGGAGAAGATGCGAGAGATGCTGCAAAGATTCTAACAGACGGAGGGAGTGGGAAGGTCACAGAGTGATGGCGCAAGGCTCTATCACACCACATTGTGGTAATTATTAGCAGCCCTCAGACTGGACGCTGAGATGACAGACGCTGGACAAATGACTTCAAACCATGCAGAAAATGATTGAGTGAACTGATCGATCGCTGTTTAATACCAGTTGGATCACTTGCAACTGCTATGCATTTACTTCTTTGTTCATACTGAGTCCCACTTATACGCACATCTAGATTTCTTTTTCTTCAAACTACAAATCCTGATCTCAGTAATATTTGTCATGTTCACATCTAGTTTGCAAATTTACTGTATGTAGATACAATGCCTTGCGAAAGTATTCGGCCCCCTTGAACTTTTCAACCTTTTGCCACATTTCAAGCTTCAAACATAAAGATATAAAAAAAAAATATTTTTTGTGAAGAATCACCAACAAGTGGGACACAATTGTGATGTGGAACTAAATCTATTGGATTTTTGAAACTTTTTTTACTAATAAAAAAATTTAAAGTGGGGCGTGCAAAATTATTCGGCCCCCTTGCGTTAATACTTTGTAGAGCCACCTTTTGCTGCGATTACAGCTGCAAGTCGCTTGGGGTATGTCTCTATCAGTTTTGCACATCGAGAGACTGAAATTCTTGCCCATTCTTCCTTGCAAAACAGCTAAGAGCTCAGTGAGGTTGGATGGAGAGCGTTTGTGAACAGCAGTTTTCAGCTCTTTCCACAGATTCTCGATTGGATTCAGGTCTGGACTTTGACTTGGCCATTCTAACACCTGGATACGTTTATTTGTGAACCATTCCTTTGTAGATTTTGCTGTATGTTTGGGATCATTGTCTTGTTGGAAGATAAATCTCCGTCCCAGTTTCAGGTCTTTTGCAGACTCCAACAGGTTTTCATCCAGAATGGTCCTGTATTTGGCTGCATCCATCTTCCCCTCAATTTTAACCATCTTCCCTGTCCCTGCTGAAGAAAAGCAGGCCCAAACCATGATGCTGCCACCACCATGTTTGACAGTGGGGATGGTGTGTTGAGGGTGATGAGCTGTGTTGCTTTTACGCCAAACATATCGTTTTGCATTGTGGGCAAAAAGTTGGATTTTGGTTTCATCTGACCAGAGCACCTTCTTCCACATGTTTGGTGTGTCTCCCAGGTGGCTTGTGGCAAACTTTAGACGAGACTTTTTATGGATATCTTTGAGAAATGGCTTTCTTCTTGCCACTCTTCCATAAAGGCCAGATTTGTGCAGTGTACGACTGATTGTTGTCCTATGGACAGACTCTCCCACCTCAGCTGTAGTTCTCTGCAGTTCATCCAGAGTGATCATGGGCCTCTTGGCTGCATCTCTGATCAGTCTTCTCCTTGTCTGAGCTGAAAGTTTAGAGGGACGGCCAGGTCTTGGTAGATTTGCAGTGGTCTGATACTCCTTCCATTTCAAAATGATCGCTTGCACAGTGCTCCTTGGGATGTTTAAAGCTTGGGAAATCTTTTTGTATCCAAATCCGGCTTTAAACTTCTCCACAACAGTATTACGGACCTGCCTGGTGTGTTCCTTGGTCTTCATGATGCTCTCTGCGCTTTCAACAGAACCCTGAGACTATCACAGAGCAGGTGCATTTATACAGAGACTTGATTACAAACAGGTGGATTCTATTTATCACCATCAGTCATTTAGGACAACATTGGATCATTCAGAGATCCTCGCTGAACTTCTGGAGTGAGTAAAGGGGCCGAATAATTTTGCACGCACCATTTTTCAGTTTATAATTTGCTAAAAAAGTTTAAAATATCCAATAGATTTCGTTCCACTTCACAATTGTGTCTCACTTGTTGGTGATTCTTCACAAAAAATTTAAATTTTATATCTTTATGTTTGAAGCCTGAAATGTGGCAAAAGGTTGAAAAGTTCAAGGGGGCCGAATACTTTCACAAGGCACTGTAGTAAATTGTTGTTTTATTTATTTTGGAGATTCTTTGTCGTTTCTTGACACGCCACATTGGCTTACTCACCATGCTGGACATTCGCTGCACATTTGACACTGGAAATCAACACTAGTCGAATAATTGGCTTTAAAGCACCATGGAGTGAAAGTATTGTAATGTGCCACTAATTTGTTTACCGAATGGAATAAAATGACAGTTGTTCAGAATCATCCTAACAAAAAAACAAAGCAAAAAAAAAAAAAAAAAAAAAAAACGGATTACACATTTATAAAGCAGCACTTAAATCACAATGAGTAATATTGTTTTACTAAGGGTCTCGGAGACCCCAGAAAGATCCCTGACAAATATACTTAACAAAAATGTTTACAATATTTAGAAATAACATTTCTTAGAAATCTGATCTTTCGGAGAGGGTGAAAATAATTTTTACTTTCCTCCGCTGTGGAATCCTCCACAGGTGCAAGTCCATAGTATGTTAGGAGAGGAGAGTTATGTAGCGTAATTCTGCGTACACACGATCAAATTGTCCGGCGTACTTAGTCCGCCGGACCGCATTTCACCGGACAATCCGATCGTGTGTGGGCTTCAGCGGACTTTTTCAGCGTAAAGTCCGGCAGACTTAGAAAGTAGTTTTGCAGCCCAATCTTTCCACCGGACTTGGGTTTCAGCAGGCAATACGTTCGTCAATGTGCTAGTCCGGTGGACTAAGAATGACGCATGCTCAGAAGCAAGTACGAAAAGGAAGCTATTGACTACTGGCTATTGAACTTCCTTTTTCTAGTCCCGTCGTACGTGCTGTACGTCATCGCGCTAGCAATCGCCGGACTTTTCGTGTGTCCATGTGTGGCCAAGTCCGTTCAGTAGAAAGTTCGCCGGACTATCCGCCGGATTGTTTGCCGGACTAAGTACACCGGACAATTCGATCATGTGTACGTGGCATAAGGGGCAAAGTCCTCCAACAGTGCAGAATAGTTTAAGAAAGAGGAGTTGGATAGTAGAACTACCAGGATCTAAGCAGCGCAGTGTATTACAGTAGAGGAGAGTTATACAGTATCTCACAAAAGTGAGTACACCCCTCACATTTTTGTAAATATTTTATTATATCTTTTCTAGGGCTGTGAAAATTAAAGATTAATTCCTCGATTAATCGTTAATTTTTTTGATCGATCAATTTTTTTTTGATCGATCAAAATTCTTTTGACCGGGACTCATCTCTCCGCCGACTTCCCGGGTCTTCAGGGAGTTCTGCCGTAGATCCGGTGACATCACTGGACTCCTCCCCCTTCCCCAAGTGCCTCCATCTGCTAACGAAGGGAAGGGGGGGAGGAGTCCGGTGACATTGAAGTTTCTGATTGAACGTAATGTGTACGGGGGAGGAGCTACGCATGACGCCCCCCACTGCTGCCATACGGAACTAACACGATTGTCGGCTTTACATGCTGTGTTTTTATCATCTTTATGTGTGTAGTTTGTGTTTGAACACAAAAATTAAAACTTATACTTAAGCGGTGAGCACTTTGATCTTTTCTTTCTACCCGTGACCTGAGATTGTGAGAGAAGTTTATGGTCCGTGTTAACCCTTTTGATACCCGCATGCATGACCACCTGTTTGCACAGGGGTCCATGCCATAAGGTGAGAGTGATTCGTTAGACCGGAGGTGGAGGGATTGTCACGCTACTGTGGGAAAAAAAAAATTACTTACGTCAGTGCTATAGTTTGAATTTAAAACGTTTGTGTGAACTATGAAGTTAAGTCATGGATTGTGAAAACGAAGTAGTGTCAGGTGATTGTATATAGTGTATACCACATTTACCACTGACTTATGCAGAGTTGCAATGCAAGGAGATCAGCTAAAAGTAGTTGGATCTGTATGTGCGTAATAATTAATCGAAATTAGTCGATTAATCGATTAAAAAAAATATTGATTAATCGAACACAAAAATTTTGATCAGTAACAGCCCTAATCTTTTCATGTGACAACACTGAAGAAATGACACTTTGCTACAATGTAAAGTAGTGAGTGTACAGCTTGTATAACAGTGTAAATTTGCTGTCCCCTCAAAATAACTCAACACACAACCATTAATGTCTAAACCACTGGCAACATAAGTGAGTACACCCTGAAGTGAAAATGTCCAAATTGGGCACAATTAGCCATTTTCCCTCCCCGGTGTCATGTGAGTTGTTAGTGTTACAAGGTCTCAGGTGTGAATGGGAAGCAAGTTTGTTCAATTTGGTGTGATTGCTCTCACTCGCTCATACTGGTCACTGGAAGTTCAACATGGCACCTGATGGCAAAAAACTCTCTGAGGATCTGAAAAAAATAATTGTTGCTTTACGTAAAGATGGCCTAGGCTATAAGAAGATTGCCAAGACCCTGAAACTGAGCTGTAGCACGGTGGCCAAGTCCATACAGCAGTTTAACAGGTTTCACTAAGAACAGGTCTTGCCATGGTCGACCAAAGAAGTTGAGTGCACGTGCTCAGAGGCATATCCAGAGGTTGTCTATGGGAAATAGACATTTGAGTGCTGCCAGCATTGCTGCAGAGGTTGAAGGGGTAGCGGTTCAGCCTATCAGTGCTCAGACTATACGCCACACACGGCATCAAATTGGTCTACATGGTTGTCACCTCAGAAGGAAGCCTCTTCTTCGGATGGTGCACAACAAAGCCTGCAAAGAGCTTTCTGAAGACAAGCACACTAAGGACATTGACACTGGAACCATGTCCTGTTGTCGGATGAGACCAAGATGAACTTATTTGGTTCAGATGGTGCCAAGCGTGTGTGGCAGCAAGCAGGTGAGGAGTACAAAGACAAGTGTCTGGGGCTGCATGAGTGCTGCCAGCACTGGGGAGCTACAGTTCATTGAGGGAACCATGAATGCCAACATGAACTGTGACATACTGAAGCAGAGATTGGTCCCCTCCTTTTGGAGACAGGGCTGCAGGGCAGTATTCCAACATAATGACCCCAAACACACCTCCAAGATGACCACTGCCTTGCTAAAGAAGCTGAGGGTAAAGGTAATGAACTGGCCAAGCATGTCTCCAGACCTAAACCCTATTGAGCATCTGTGGGGTATCCTTAAACGGAAGGTGGAGGAGCGCAAGGTCTCTAAAATCCACCAGCTCCGTGATATCATCATGGAGGAGTGGAAGAGGACTCCAGTGGCAACCTGTGAAGCTCTGGTGAATGCCATGCCCAAGAGGGTTAAGGCAGTGCTGGAAAATAATGGTGGCCACACAGAATATTGATGCTTTGGGCCCAATTTGGACATTTTCACTTAGGGGTGTGCTCACTTTTGTTCACAGCGGTTTTGACATTAATAGCCGTGTGTTGAGTTATTTTGAGGGGACAGCAAATTTACACTGTTATACAAGCTGTACACTCACTACTTTACATTGTAGAAACGTGTCATTTCTTCAGTGTTGTCACATGAAAAGATATAATAAAATATTTAACAAAAATTTGAGGGGTGTACTCACTTTTGTGAGATATTGTATAGTGGAAGGAACAGAGTCCTCTTGCAGCAAAGAGCAGAGTCCTCCAGAAGTGCAGAGTATTTCAGGAGAGGAGAGTTAATAAAAGTGCAGAGTTCTTTAATGGCAGACAGAGTCCTGCATCAGAACAATGTAATTTAGGAGAGTTACAGTAGATAGTGGAAGGAGTGGAATCCTCCGGCATCACATACCGTATATACTCGAGTATAAGCCGAGATTTTCAGCCTCTTTTTTGAGGCTGAAAGTGCCCCCCTCGGCTTATACTCGAGTCATCGCTGTCTGCCTGCTCGATCAGCGTATCGAGCAGACAGACAGCGGCCATTCTAACATTCAAACGCCGCGCCTCCGCCTCCGCCTTCGCCTGTGATAGGCGGAACACTGAATTTCCCAGCAGCCTGTGTTCCGCCTATCACAGACATCGTCTCATCCTCGTACTACGGACGAGGATGAGACGATGTCCGTGATAGGCGGAACACAGGCTGCTGGGAAATTGAGTGTTCCGCCTATCACGGACATCCGATAGGCGGAACACTCAATTTCCCAGCAGTCAGTGGGAAATTGAGTGTTCCGCCTATCACCGACGGAGGCGCGGCTTTTGAATCCTAGAATGGCCGCCGACGAAGAGCTGAAGGACGGAGGCTCGGCTCGGGACGGGACGGGCCGGGCCGGGACGGGCCGGGCCGGGCCGGGACGCAGGCTGGACGGGACGCAGGCTGGACGGGACGCAGGCTGGACGGACACAGGCTGGACGGACACAGGCAGGCTGGACACAGGTAGGCTGCACGGACACACACACACACACACACACACACACACACACACACACACACACACACACGGATGCATGGACACACACACACACACACACACACACGGATGCATGGACACACACACACACACACACACACACACGGATGCATGGACACACACACACACACACGGATGGATGGACACACACACAGGGATGGATGGACCCACAGGGATGGACGGACACACAGGGATGGACAGGCATGTCTCACCCTCGGCTTATACACGAGTCAATAATTTTTTCCAGTTTTTTGGGGGTAAATTGGGGGCCTCGGCTTATATTCGGGTCGGCCTATACTCGAGTATATACGGTAGTATTTTAGGATAAGAGCATTAGGTATAGCCTACGTGCAGACAATATTAAAAATAAGAAACATCAGCCTCAGGACATAATTTACAGTCAGTAGGATGTGTCCGTCGTGCTGATTTCTATGCTATTGGTAGTAATTTTCCTCCATCCTGCCATCCCCCTACCACCGTAATCAGGGCAGGACTTAGGGTGGGCTTGAGTCACTTTTGGGCCCTACCTTCTATACATTACTGTATTTATCGGCGTATAACACGCACCCCAAGTTTAGGAAGGAATTTTAAGGAAAAAAACTTTTAGGAGAGAAGTTTAACCACTTCCCACCCGGCCAATGCGTATATACGGCCGGGTGGGAGCCGCCTGCTCCTGATAGGACGTTTGGGAACGTCATTCAGGAGCAGCGGGATCGCGCGCGCGCGCGCGCGCGCGCGCGCCCGCGCAGCGGCGCGATCCCGATGTGCTCGTGTCACCCGGACACGGCACATCTCAGATCGGCAGGAGGGCTCTGTGATTGGCCCTCCTGATCACATGACGGCCGTGTCCAATCACGGCCGTCATGTGATGTAAACAAACAGCCGGTTGCTAGGCAATCGGCTCTCCCTCCTCACACGGAAGTCACCGCTGAGGAGAAGAGAGCAGATCGCTGCAGCCGGCTGATGATCAGTGAGTATGGGCTGCTTTTTACAGCTTTTTACTCACTGATCATCAGTGTAGTGTACACACACAACACACCACACAGTACAAACACAGTCCCCACATATGTCCCCAAAACACACATGTCCCCAAAACATACATGTCCCCAAATAATAAAAACACATGTCCCTAATAATAAAAACATGTCCCCCACATATGTCCCACTAAAATCACATGTCCCAATGATTATCTGCACACATATGTACGTGATCACCTGCACACATATGTACATGATCATTTGCGTACATATGTCCGTGATCACACAAACCAATTATTATACACTTAACGGAATTTTTTTTACCAAAAACATGTAGCAGAATACATTTTGGCTTAAATTTATGACAAAATTTGATTTTATTGGATTTCTTTTCAAATAGAAAAAAGAAAATATAGTTTTTTTTCCAAATTTCCGCTATTTTTGCGCTTATATCGCAAAAAAAAAAAAACGGAGTCGTGAATAAATAACACCAAAATAAAGCTCTATTTGTGCGAAAAAAATGATAACAATTTCATTTGGGTACAGTGTAGCATGACCACGCAATTGTCACTGAAAGCGCGAGAGCGCTGAAAGCTGAAAATTGGGCTGGGAAGGAAGGGGGTGAAAGTGCCCTGTATTGTAGTGGTTAAGGAAAAAAACTTACATTTAAATGCCCATCAATGCAGCCTTATCAGTGTCCATCTGCAACCTTGTCCATCCATCTGCAGCCTTGTCAGTGTAGCCTTGTCATTTGCAGCCTTGTCATTGCAGTCTAGAAGTTTAAAAATTGCGCCACCGAGATACAGAGTCCTGTGTATCTTGGCGGCTCTCGGGTCTTCTTGGCGGTGTAACAACATATTCGGCGACCCACCGCAGTCTGCTACGGAAGTGACGTTCCGTCGCCACCATCTTGGTACACCCCACATTCGTCCACAGTAAGGATACACTAAGAAGGGGGAAAGCGGACATGTTGTTACACCCACCGGAGTTTTGCATTTTACACGTATTTATAACAGTAAAATCAGTTTATATAGTGAAATACAGGACTTAGAACTCCGCCTGACTACTTAGATCTTGAATTTTAAAATCAGCGGCAACCCTGCTCATCTCACAGGTTTGATAATCTGACAGGAGTTCGCTGCTTTTAAAATTCAACATCTAAGTAGTCATACGGAGTTGTAAGTACTGTATTTCACTATATACTAACTTTAATGTTATAAATACGTCTGAAATGCAAAACTCTGGTGGGTGTAACAACATGTCCGCTTTACCCCTTCTTAGTGTATCCTTACTGTGGATGAGTGTGGGGTGTAGCAAGATGTCACTTCCGTAGCAAACTGCAATGGGTCGCCTAATATTACAGCGGCTCTCGGGTCCTCTCGCAGTCCCGAGCGGAGCAGGGAGTAGCCGAGTGTACTTGGCTCGGCTCACAGTCATGCCCAGTCCCTGTGTTGTGTCCATCATAGGGCAGGACTGGGCATGACTGTGAGCGGAGCCGAGCCGAGTACACTCGGCTATGTATCTTGGTGGGGCCCGCGGGGCCCCCCATTGGGCGGGGCCCATGGGCTTATGCCCAGTCAAGCCCAATAGTAAGTCTGGCCCTGACCGTAATCTTTCATGGAGGTTAAGACAACTAAAGGGCTTTTGCAAGCTTTTTTAAAAAGAGCCTCACTTTGTCCACCTCTGCCCTCCGTAGAAGCCGTACTACAGCTTCCAGAAAAACAGAAATGGAAGAGCAGAAGATAGCGGAGGAGTCCGGCGAGAAGACCCCCCAAGACGGAAGAAGACCCCCGGAGCTGTGCAATAAATGATTTTGAAACCTTGTGTTGTGTTTTATTTACATTTTTTTCACAGGTGAATGGGTAGGGGTACATTGTACCCCATACTCATTCACATAGGGTGGGGGGCTGGTATCTGGGGCCCCCTTATTAAAGGGGCTCCTGGATTCTGATAAGCCCCCCGCCCGCAGACCCCGACAACCAACGGCCAGGGTTGTCGGGAAAAGGCCCTTGTCCTCATCAATATGGGGCCCCCCCTTCTCCAAAGCACCCCCCCCATGTTGAGGGCACGCGGCCTGGTATGGCTCAGGAGGGGGGGGGGGCGCTCGCTTGTCCCCACCCCCTTTCCTGATCGGTCAGTGTAGGGCTTCCCCTTTAAGTCCATACCAGGTGACGGGGCCAGCAACGTGTCAATCTCACCGCCAAAGGCGGCGACGACCTCCCTCGCTAGTCCTGTCTACCTGGAGCTGCGTTCAAAATGAACGGACTTTCCTCCGTGTGTGGGCAAGTCCGTTCATTTTCAAAAAGTACGGCGGACTCCCGCCAAAAGTCCGGCGGACCTAGTCCGCCGTAAAAGTCAGGTTGTGTGTGTGGCAGGTCCGCTCATTCGGAAAGTCCGGCGGACCTCCGCTTCGAAGTCCGGCGGTTTGTTCGCCGGGCTAAGTCCGCTGGACAGTCTGATCGTGTGTACGCGGCATTAGGCTTTACAGAAGATGCAGAATCATCTTTTAAGGAAAGGAAAGTTAGACAGTGAAAGTTTCTGAGTTATTCAGCAGGAAAAAGTATTTCAGGAAAGCAGTTACAAGATGAAATGAGCAGAGTTGCGCAGCCGTGCAGAGTATTCGCAGAGAGCCCAATTCGGATCTCGTAGGGGAAGGATCTTGTCCATACTCATACTGTGGACACAGAAATGAAATGTATATGCATAGGGTGCTGTGAGAATCTGTCAGTTTTCTTGTTGTGCAAAAATATGATCGTCAATCTCTCCTCACAACAAATAGGTCTGTAGTCTGGCAAACTTTTTGTCTTGCATATCGCATGAAGGAAAAGAGAGGCCTGCTGGGCAATTTACTCGGCTCAGCTTGATCATACCTCTTTTGTGCAGCCCACTGCGACATTGCCTTTCATTCATCGGCGCACGTAGGAGGCTGATAGCGACTTTCTGTTATTACAACCACTCAGTGTGGACGCTCTTCAGTGTTTGCAAACAGTAAAAGCATAGGACACAATTCTAAATAATCCTCGCATTCTCCTCTCCCTGCGCTTGACTTGCAGAAAAAAAAAAAAAAGATTATAATAATAATAATTTACAGGAATTTCTGTAGATCACACAGAATGTAGATGTTTAACCTCATGGCTGACACTGCTGAGCTGAGAGAAAAAATAATAATAACAACGCCAATAATAGTTTCAAGTAATTGTTGTAGAACACACAGGATACAGGGCCTTGAAAAAAGTATTTATACCCCTTGAAACTTTCCACATTTTCTCATGTTACAACCAAAAAACGTAAATGTATTTTATTGCGCTTTTATGTCATAGACCAACACAAAGGGGCACATAATTGTAAAGTGGAAGGAAAATGATAAATGATTCTCAAAATGTTTTACAAATAAATATCTGAAAAGTGTGGCGTGCATTTGTATTCAGCCCCCTTTACTCTGATACCCCCAACTAAAATCTAATGGAACCAATTGCCTTCAGAAGTCACATAATTAGTAAATAGAGTCCACCTGTGTATATCATAATCAAAATAAAGCTGTTCTGTAAAGTCCTCAGAGGTTTGTTAGAGAACCTTAGTCAACAAACAGAATCATGAAGGCCATGGAACACACCAGACAGGGCAGGGATAAAGTTGTGGAGAAGTTTAAAGCAGGGTTAGATTATAAACAAATATCTCAAGCTTTGAACATCTCACGAAGCACTTTTCAATCCATCATCTGAAAATGGAAAGCGTATGGTACAGCAGCAAACCTACCAAGACGTGGCCGTCCAACTAAACTGACAGGCCGGGCAAGGAGAGCATTAATCAGAGAAGCAGCCAAGAGGCTCATGGCTTTGGTGGCTGATGAAAAACAGTATGCCACTCCCCCCCTTCACCCCGTCGGCCGGTTACACTTACCCCATCACCGGCGACTTCCCCCTGCTCAGTGCTGGCGGCCTCCCATTCTCCTGCTCTCCATCACCAGTGGCCTCCCATTTTCTTGCTCTTTGCGGCAACGGCGGCTTTCCCCTGCTCGGAGGCCTCCCGTTCTCCTGTTTTCCACGGCAGTGGCTTCCACTTCCTCCCTCCTCCTCGGCGGCCAACCGGGAGTCTTCTCTTTTCGGCCAATCGGAAAACGGGTCCCACACCCACTTCTGATTTGCCGGATTGAGGACAGTGTTTCAATAGCAAATAAAAATTTGCTGTTGTAACACACCTGGATGGGCTCCAGGTCGCATGCTCTGCGACCCGAGCCCACCCTATTTTGAAGCCTATTAGAGCCACTGGCTCTAATCAGGTGCTTTAAAAAAATCCCTTGCCGCTGTAATTAATGCGCCGAAAGGGGCAGGGCTCATAAATAGGGGGTTGGCTGCGGCGACAATGGATAAATTCATCTCATCTAGATTAATCTATCCATTATGCATATAGGGGGGTGGTGTGAGAGAGGGGGCCATGCCCGTGCGCCCCTAATGGACAGGACACCACTGCCCCATAGTAACTCTGGAGGAGCTGCAGAGATCCACAGCTCAGGTGGGAGAATCTATCCACAGGAAAACTATTAGTCATGTACTCCACAAATCTGGCCTTTATGGAAGAGTGGCAAGAAGAAAGCCATTGTTGAAAGACAGTCATAAGAAGTCCCGTCCAGTTTGCCAGAAGCCATGTGGGGGGCACAGCAAACATGTGGAAGAAGGTGCTCTGGTCAGATGAGACCAAAATTGAACTTTTTTGGCTAAAAGCAAAAAGCTATCTGTGGAGGAAAACTATAAGGCCGCGTACACACGGGCGGATTGTCTGCCCAACTAAGTTCGTCAGACAATCCGACAGACAGTCCGTCCAACTTTTAAATGAACGGACTTGACCACACACGACGAACAGACAGTCCGCTGAAAGCTTGCACGATGACGTGTACAGCACGTACGACGGGACTAGAAATACGACGTCCAATACACTGCAATGCAACCTTCGGCCGTGTAAATCCTTTCTGAGCATGCGCCATACTTAGTCCGTCCAACTTGCCTACTCACGAGCGGACTGTCCGCTGAAACCAAGTTTGGACGGACAAAATTACGGAAATTCCGAAAGACTTAGTCCGCCAGACTGTCCGCTGAAAAAGTCCGCTGAAGCCCACACACAAGCGGATTGTCCGCTGAAACACGTTTCAGCGGACTAAGTTGGGCAGACAATCCGCCCGTGTGTACGCGGCCTAACACTGCACATAACCCTGAACACACCATCCCCACCGTGAAACATGGTGGTGGACGCATCATATTGTGGGGATGCTTTTCTTCAGCAGGGACAGGGAAGCTGGTCAGAGTTGATGGGAAGATGGATGGAACCAAATACAGGACAATCTTAGGCCGCGTACACACGATCAAACAATCGGGTGGAAAAGTCCGGCAAACTCAAGTCTGCCTGACAATCCCCCCCGTGTGTAGCCTTCGGCGGACTTTTTTTACCCGAAAGTACGGCGGACTTAGAAAGTATTTTTGCACTCCAATCTTCCCGCCGGACTCGCATTTTGGTGGACAATCCGGCCGTTGGTATGCCAGTCCGCCGTACTTTTGAAATGAGCAGACTTTTCCCGCACGGAGAAAAGTCCGCTCATTTTGAGCGCGTCTCCAGGTAGACGGGGCCAGCGAAGGAGGCGTCGCTGGCCCCGTCACCTGGTATGGACTTAAAGGGGAACCCCAACACCGAAAAAATCGGCGTGGGGGTCCCCCAGGTCCACATCAGACCCTTGTCCGAGCACGCTACCCGGCCGGCCAGGAAAGGGGGGGACGAGCGAGCCGCCCCCCCTTCTGAGCCGTACCAGGCCGAGTGCCCTCAACACGGGGGGTTGCCTTGGGGAAGGGGGGCTTCCCCAAGGCAACCTTCTTTCCGGGCCACCGCGCCTTCTTCTAGCTCTTTTACAGGCGGTGGCCCGGTCTTCTGTCGCTGCTGTCGCCGCCTTCAGGATGCTGGGACTGTGACACCATAATGGGTGGGGACATCATCCGGTGATGTCCCTATATAAGTCGCCGCGCGCCTGGTCCCCGTCATTGTGAGCAGAGAGAGCGACGAGGCAACATCTGAAGAGAAGAACAGAAGAACAGAAGAACAGAAGGCGGCGACATCGGCGACAGAAGACCGGGCCACCGCCTGTAAAAGAGCTAGAAGAAGGCGCGGTGGCCTGGAAAGAAGAACCGAAGAGGGGGACAAGACCCCCGAAGTCGGAAGAAGAGGGCGGCGGCGAGGAAGAAAGCCGGGCTCCTATGCTAGCAAAAGAGCTAGAAGAAGATAGCGGAGGAGTCCGGCGAGAAGACCCCCGAAGACGGAAGCTGTGCAATAAACTATTTTAACCCTTGTGTATTGTGTTTTTTTTTACAGGTGAATGGGTAGGGGTACATTGTACCCCATACTCATTCACATAGGGTGGGGGGCCGGTATCCGGGGGCCCCCTTATTAAAGGGGGCTCCCGGATTCTGATAAGCCCCCCGCCCGCAGACCTCGACAACCAACGGCCAGGGTTGTCGGGAAGAGGACCTTGTCCTCATCAACATGGGGACAAGGTGCTTTGGGGTGGGGGGCCGCGTGGCCCCCCTTCCCCAAGGCACCCCCCCCATGTTGAGGGCACGCAGCCTGGTATGGCTCAGGAGGGGGGGCACTCGCTCGCCCCCCCCCTTTCCGGGTAGCATGCTCGGACAAGGGTCTGATGTGGACCTGGGGGGGACCCCCCACGCCAATTTTTTCGGCGTTGGGGTCCCGCGGGCCCCGCCTACCTGGAGACGCGCTCAAAATGAGTGGACTTTCCTCCGCGTGTGTGGTCGAGTCCATTCATTTCAAAAGTACGGCGGATAGTCCGGCAGACTTAGCACGCCGTATTAGTCCGCTGAAAAAGTGCCGTGTGTGGGCAAGTAGCCCGTTTGGAAAGTCCGGAGGACAATCCGGCGGGAAGTCCGCCGGACTAAGTCCGCCGGATAGTCCGCTACGTGTGTACGCGGCATTAGGAGAAAACCTGTTAGAGTCTGCAAAAGACTTGAGACTGGGGCGGAGGCTTACCTTGCAGCAGGACAATGAACCTAAACATACAGCCAGAGCTACAATGGAATTGCTTAGATCAAAGCATTTTTTTATGTTTTAGAATAGCCCAGTCAAAGTTCAAACCTAAATCCAATTAAAAATCTGTGGTAAGACTTGAAAATCACTGTACACAGACACCCTCCAATCCAATCTGACAGAGCTTGAGATATTTTATAGAGAAGAATGGGCAAACATTTCACTCTCTAGATGTGCAAAGCTGGTAGAGACATCCCCAAAAAGACTTGAAGGTGTAATTGCAGCCAAAGGTGGTTCTACAAAGTATTTACTCAGGGAGGCTGAATGCAAACGTACGTCACACTTTATACATAAGGCATTATAGTTATTATGTGTTTAGCTCCTTCTAGTGTCCGTTTAATGCTATTAAGACTCCTGTTTAGTTTCTGTGAAGCAGGGCTACAAAGCATTGTGGGAGATGTAGTTTAATGAGGAAGTGACTTATGTGTTAACTTAGCTTGGGAACTACTAAACCCACAATGCCAAGTCACAGACCCACAAGGCCAAGTTATTGTACTGTATGCTGGGAGCATGAATATAAGGTACGCTGCGACTATCTTTCGCTCTTTTGGGACGTTATTCAATACCTGCCTGCAGTGTGTAAGCAGGAGACTGTGGCCTATACGGTCTGTGACTTGTATAGAGTCAATCAGCAGCCCCCATGGGGGTACTGCTACATACCTTTTTCCAGGGGTATGAATACCTTTTCAAGGTACTGTATATGAATTTAACCCCATGGCTGTGACAACTGAGAGATACATTTCTAATCAGCGTCATGTGTCACAAAACAAACATACTCAATTGCTCATTACATATGCCGTCTCTGCTTCCTGCATAGCAGTGTTGCACATTGACTGCGATTTATAGTGGCCCTATTCTCTTTGATTTGATTTTCTGATGTGCGATTCAATTAAAATGATCAAATCAGAAACTGATCAATTAGACCCCATACACACTGTTAGATTTTCTGCAGATTTTTGTCTTCAGATTTACCAAAACCATATAATATGAGGTCAAACCTTGAGAGTTTCAAATTTTATGCAATCAGGCAGGCCCTTGCACTACATGGTTTTGTTAAATCTGAAAACAAAAAATCTGCAGAAAATCTAATAGTGTGTATGGGGTCTCAGACTCAGAGATTGATCAGCCAAGGCGGAAAATTATTGATTGTTTTGTATCAATTGACAGCACTTAGATACTCTGTTTGTGAATACAATTGTATTTCAGTTGATCACATTATGAGATTAAGTGGTGGAAATAGAGATGCAATTGATAATTTATGCTCGTGTCTTAACCTCTTGGCGCTGACTGCACGCAAATATGCGGCCTCTAGGCGGGTGGGCCTTGGCGACAAGCGGCTGCATACCAGCGGCCAACGGAAAGCTCCCGATCACAAGCTTTCAGATGATGTGACCGCCATGACAGCCAATCATGGCTATCACATCACTATAAACCCTGCACCACATCCCAGGATATGAAACCCCTTAAGGGACCGGGAGCCACCAACGCCTAGGGCAGGGGTGCTCAACCTTTTGAAGAGCAAGGGACACTTTAGCAACTTGGTAACCAGTCGCGGGCCACAATGAGCGGAGTGGGCGGATGACAGGTCCATGTCCACCCTGCATATGCAGGGCAGACACAGACATGGACATAGCCCACTCTACTTTATGGGCCCTCCAATCTGCCCAGATGGAAGGGGACAGATCCCCAGACAGTTTTTTTTCTTTTAGCGGATCGGATTGATGGTAGGCAGGTGTAAACAGACACAAGTCTGTTTACATTTGCCGCTCCATAGAGGTGAATGGAGGGTCTGATTGGGTCGGACCGATCATGTGAAAGGGGCCCAAGATTGCTTTCACACTGATGTGCTGCGGTCTACCCAGAGCAGTGCACCTCTGGCTTTTCTGTGGGTTAGCTGCACTTTGCCATAGAATTCTATTATATCCTGCAGGTGTTGTGCACTTTCTGGAAGCGCACCAAACCCATAGGTAATAACAGAGGTCTATGGCTCAGGGCAGTTTGAACACAGCCTGGTAACCACTGCAGAACAGATATGCCCATATATACACTGTGATTATAGTATTAAACATACCTTTAATAACAGTCTTCAATTCAGGTATTGCCAGCTGTTGCTGTTCCAGGCGGAGTGCATTTGGTATCACTCCACCTGTGACAGGAGGTGGCGCTATACAGGAAGCATTGTCTTATGTGGCTCTGCTATGCAACAGATTGCTTCCTCTACCGCCGGCTTCATTCACAACACTGATTCTCTGGGATGCCGAGTCGGGAACCTGTGATTTGGGCTTGCCAACCAGCCATCCCAGAGCAGGAGGCCGCAGGCCACATCAGAGGGCTCCGCGTGCCACATGTGGCCCCCGGGCCACTGGTTGGCCACCCTTGGCCTAGCGGTTTACTATCAACTGAAATCCACTTCCCCATGTGTGGCATATCAGTCAAATATAGATTGATTATCAGAGGAGGTTCACTTCAGAAATTGTTCAATTTTCAAAGCATTTATGGCAGTGCAGG
The DNA here is from genome assembly GCF_037356315.1 of Lithobates pipiens. Lineage (NCBI taxonomy): Eukaryota > Metazoa > Chordata > Amphibia > Anura > Ranidae > Lithobates > Lithobates pipiens. Next base: position 89,179 of record NW_027507728.1, on the reverse strand, counting down.
TCTCTGGATTACGCCTAATGTCCTTAAAAACAATGACCTTACGGCGGCACAGTGGTGTAGTGGTGAGCACTCTCACCTAGCAGTAAAAAGGGTCACTGGTTTGAATCCCAACCATGACACTACCTGCCTGGAGTTTGCAGGTTCTCCCTGTGCCTGCGTGGGTTTCCTCCGGGTACACCAGTTTCCTCCCACACTCCAAAGACACGCAGGTAGGTTAATTGGCTTCTGTCCAAAATTGGCCCTAGTATATGAATGGGGACTTTGGATTGTGGGCTCCTTGAGGGTAGGGACCAATGTGAGTGTGCAATGTACAGGGATAGGGAAAGACACTCACTCAGGTTGAACTGGATGGACTGGTGTCTTTATTCAACCTTACTAACTATGAAAGTCCCCCATAAGGTTGGCCACAGTCAGGCATATACAGTAGTTGTTTGTGAGCTCCTGCTCCTTGTTTCCACCTCTGCACCTAATGCATCTTGTCTGAAGGGCTATAGCACAGCATACAAGGTTTACACCCACATTTCCTTTTCCTTACCTTGGTACTTCAATGAGGACCATCATATTGTAGCTGACTGTGGAAATACCATCAGAGAAAAGGAAATCGGGACTGTCATTCACTCCTGCTCTCTGTCTTCTTGCAGCCAGTGTAGACACTCTCACACTCAGCCAGATATGACATTTCAATTGGTGTGCAGGGAGTGATGGGAATTTGATGTAAAGGCAAATTACCTGTGATCAGATAATGCATTTCGTTTTTTTTTTTAATGGGTTGATATTAATGGTTTGATAAACAAAATGTTTTCTATGACGGCTCTTTAGGGCAATTAATATAGGTCTCATGCACACAGAGCTTAAAAGCATTGCTTTTACAGGCATTGAGCATTTTTTTTTTCAGCTGGTAAAAGCACTTCTATGTAAACCTGCGTGTCCATGTGCACATAGGCACAGCAAAGGTGGGTTCAGGAGAAGAGCGTAAGAGCGGAAAGAAACACTAGACACCTAAATGCATACCTCTCAACTTCAGAATGAGGGATACTTAACCACTTCAATACAAGGCCTTTTCACCCCCTCCCTGCCCAGGCCAATTTTCAGTTTTCAGCGCTGTCGCATTTTGAATGACAATTGCGTGGTCATGCAACACTGTACCCAAATTTTTATCATTTTTTTCCCCACAAATAGAGCTTTTTTTTTGGTGGTATTTGATGTGGTTTTTATTTTTTTGTGCTATAAACAAAAGAAGAGTGACACGTTTGAAAAAAATACAATATTTTTTACATTTTGCTATAATAAATATTCCAATTAAAAAAAAAAAAATTCCTCAGTTTAGGCTGATATGTATTCTTCTACATATTTTTGGTAAAATAAATCACAATAAGCACAATATTGATTGGTTTGCACAAAAGTTATAGCGTCTACTGTATAAATGTCACTGGCAAGGAAGGGGTTAACACTAGGGGACTATCAAGGGGTTAAATGTGTTACCTAGTGAAATGGATATTTTATAGCTGGGCAACTCCTATCCTCATATTGATTAGTGGTTCCAAATTAATAATAACTACTGCAGTAGGGAACAGACACAAAAGATACGCTCAGCATCTTTACAAATAACCGTTCTCCTTTGTTATGACGCATTTGAAGGTTTTTATACACATGATTACGTAGGTATCACATTAATATTACAATTGTATGTTTATGGTAACAAAGGGCGTTACATAGGCAGGCTAATCAGGACTCGAAAGAATGCAAAACATGTACTGAAAACATTATTAGTGCCGTGTGCACAGTGAGGGAATTGTGCAATACATATAAAATAGAATACAATTATATACAGAACTTACAAATTTCCATTACACTAGGGAGTGATTCTAACTGTAGGGGAGGAGCGTCACAAGGGGAGGAGACCGATCAGTGTTCCTCTGTACTGGGAACACACGATCGGTCTCCTCTCCCCTGACAGGATGTGGATCTGTGTGTTTACATACACAGATCCACGTCCTGGCTCTGTTACTGGCAATCGCGGGTGCCCTGCGGACTTTGCGGCCGCCGGGCATGCGCACCGACTCCTGAGTGATGCGGCACGCCCCCTATATGGCCAGGAAGCCCAGGACATCATATGAGGCCCGCCCAGGACTGGAGATCCCTCCTGCAGACGTCATTTGACTATGGGCAGGGTAGGAAGTGAATAAATAACAAACATGTCATACTTACCGCCACTGTGCAGCTCATTTTGCACAGATTGGCCCCGATCCTTGACATCAGGGGTCCCTCGGTGGCTCCTCCTCTTATCAGATAACTCCCTGGGAGATGCGCTCTCCCGGGCGGGTTACCTTGCGGGCGTGCTTCCGAGTCCAGCACTTGAGTCCATAGACACGAATGCCGGACTCGACCCTGCTCCCCCGACGCCCACGTCATTGGATTTGATTGACAACAGTGGGAGCCAATGGCTGCAGGCTATCAGTCTTTCCAATTAAGAGCCGAGACCCGGTGCAGAGAGGGAGTGCGTGTCTTCACCAAGTGAATGAAGGGGCTCAGGTAAGTAAAACGGGGGGGGGGGGGCTGGTCACTGCCAGAAGTTTTTCACCTTAATGCATAGGATGCATTAAGGTGAAAAAACACAAGGGTTTACAACCCATTTAAATTAGCCTCAGAACCTGTGTAATTAATATGTGTTCGGATTTAAAGGGATGAAGTGACAACTCTAAGGCCGCGTACACACGCGGGGACTGTTCGCTCAACTTTGTTCGTCAAACAGTTTGAGCGGACAGTCCGCTCAAAATTAGCATGGACGGACTTGGCCACACACGACGAACGAACAGTCCGCTGAAACCGTGCGCGATGACGTACGTCACGTACGACGGGACTAGAAATAGGAAGTCGAAGACACAGCAAAGCACCCTTTGGGCTCCTTCTGCTGACTTTGCGTTAGTAGAAGTTTGGTTAGAGACGATTCGCGCTTTTCAGACTTCAGCTTAATTTGTCCGTTCACTGCGGCGCAGTCTACCTGTGAGGTTTGTATCTGTCTTTCGGTACGCGTGGATCAGTTGTACCTGTTATTAGGCGCTTCTGGTCCGCTCGTTTCTGGGTTTCAGGTCGTTCTTCATAGGTCTGGCTGTTCTTCAGTGCGTTCAGTTGAGCTTGTCTGTCCAGCCGACCGTTTCAAAGCCATGGAGTGTGGACGTACTCGGGAACGAGTTCGTGCTATATTGGGGCTTGGTGTTGGGGTTAATACTTTGACCCGAGCCCAGTCTGTGAACAGGGTGAGGAGGAGTTCATGGACAAAGAATTGGTTGCGCCAGCGTGACCAATTCTCGCATATGCCTTTACTCCGTGAGATCCGTGAGAATAATCCTGATGATTTCAGGAATTATCTCAGGATGACGGACCCCGTTTTTCACCGTCTGCTGGCTTTGCTGACCCCTTATATCAGCAGGCAGGATACCTGCATGCGGCAAGCCATCACTCCGGAGCAGAGGCTCGTCGCCACGTTGCGCTACTTGGCGACAGGGAGAAGCCTTCAGGACCTCAAGTTCTCGACAGGCATCTCCCCCCAGGCTCTGGGGATCATTATTCCAGAGACCTGTTCTGCCATTATTCGGGTCCTGCAGAAGGAATATATGAAGGTAAGTTTGTTCTTTTAATATTGCATTATATGCATTATATGCATTGTATGTTTGTATTCATTTCATCATGATTTTTAATATCCATGACAGGAATATGATGTGAATGTCCCCTTTATATGAATGCATGCATTTTTTTTTTTTTGTTATACAGAAAATGCAAAGGTATACTCCAGACCCCTTTAAGGAGGAGGCCTTCCTCTCAACATTTCTTGATCTAGTTGAGTCGCACAGCAATCTTTGGGATTCAAAACACCCCCAATATTCAAGCCGTGCTGCCCGGAAGAAGACACTGGAGACAGTTTTGGCGTTTGTGAAAACCCGACTCCCCCAGGCAGACAATGACTTTGTGAACGCCAAAATTAAGAACCTGCGTAGCGTGTATAGGCGGGAGCAAAGAAAGATCCTAGAGTCCCAAACATCAGGAGCAGCAGCAGGTCAGGTCTATGTACCTAGGCTGTGGTATTATGACAGGCTGCGTTTTCTGGATGACACGTCAGAAGCCAGGCCGTCACTTTCGACTCTTCCGTCTACCCGTCCCTCCACCCTTCCCTCCGCCTCAGGTGAGCCATCCCTGGAAGATCCAGACCCTTCCTTGCTGGACGAAGTTGATGCGCCCAGCTGGAGCCAGGTATATTTTATTTTCTAAAGTTTGGATTGCTCAAATATTAATGATGTCAAGTTCAATGTTTGAATTGCTTCCAAATCTAGGATTTCATCACAAATTAAATTAGATAGAAGGATACAGTAGTTTACACAAATGTGGCTCAAATCTTGGTGAACTGATGGAAAAATGATGGTGTCAAAATGATAGCCTTTTGTATTTCAAGACAAATGTATTTGCAAGTGAGAACTGTAAAATTGTTAGTGATTGATGATTTCTAAATATAGACATATTTTAGTTATTGATTTCTTTGTTTTTTTTACACAGGATGAGCTCACCCAGGAGGAGGCCGGGACCAGTGGTATGGAGGAGGAGGCCGGGACCAGCCACACACAAGAGCTAGCTGGGCCCAGCAGGAGTCGGACTGAAAGCCAGGTCCCTCCCCTCCGCCTAGCCAGCAAAAGGCCCAGGAGGATGGCCCGTACAGAGGAGGAGTCCTTGGCGCTTATACACCAAGCCACACAAGTTTTGTCAAAACCCCCCAATCCGGAGGAGGCCTATGCCACTTATCTGGCTAGTAAGCTACAGGAAATGGACAAACCACAGCGAAACTTGTGTGAAGCAATCTTTTTTGATGCCATCCAACGGGGTCTGAAGGGTGAGCTCACACCCACCACTAAGCTTTACAACACAGACCCTACTGCTCCTCCTCCTCCTCCTCCTCCTACCACAACTCCACCACCAGAGGCACAGCCTCCAGCGACGCGTGGAGGGAAGGCTAGACGGAAGAGTCGCAAGTGACTGCCTGGCTTCAGTCTGCTCTGAAATAAGACGCAGGCTGTTGTAGTACCACAGTCTGGGGACATAGATCTCATCTGCTGCTGTTCCTGGTCTTTGGGATTCTAGGACCTGGCTGTGCTCCCTATTTACATGCTACGCAGGTTCGGAATTTTGGTGTCCACTCACTTGATGTGTGCCTGGGGGACAAAAGGCTTCACAAACGTCAAAATTGTCTCCAGTGTTGCCTCCCTGTTGATTTATTTTTGTTCTGAGGAAAAATAAAAATTTATTATTTCAAAAAAAATCTTGTATGTTTTTTTTTTTTTTTTTTTATATTTTTTTCTAATTTTGGCTTAAAAAACAAAGTTTATTTGTGAGTAGGCAGATACATGTCAAAAGACTCTGGGGGTTATTTACAAAACACACGTTCATGTAAATATGCTAACTTCAAGTGCAATTTTTAAAGCACTGCAAGTGCACTTGGAAGTGCAGTCGCTGTAAATTTGAGGCTTAACATTTGAAATGAGGGGAAGCTCTGCTGATTTTGAACATGCAATCATGTGTAAGCTAAAATGCTGGTTTGGGTATCTATCTATCTATCTATCTATTTTTTTTTTTAAGAAATAAATATATATAAATTTTTTGGGGGGGTTTTTATTTTATATATTTTTTAAGATAGACATATACATATATATATATATATATATATATATATATATATATATATATATATATATATATATATATATATATATATATATATATATATATTTATTTTTTCGTTTTTTTTTTTATAGGGTTTTTTTTTTTGTTTTTTTAAAATGTAGAATAATTTTTTTTCTATAATTGGAAGATTAATCATAGGATGAGGATGAATAAAAACATGTGGTATAACTCTGTGTGAATATAAGCAGCAAAGCTACTTCACTTTTCTTGCATTACGAAGAAGAAAAGAACGGGCTATATTAAAAAACCACAAAATTAGCAGCATGACGAATATGCTAGCTTCAATACGAACACTAGTTTTACAAGACCGAGTGCTTCCGCCCTGTCCGCCCTGTAAATTCTTTCTGAGTATGCGCGGAACTTAGTTTGACGAACAAGCCTACACACGAGCGGACTGTCCGCTCAAACAAAGTTTCAGCGGACAGTTTTACGGAAATTCCGAAAAACTTTGTTCGTCAGACTGTCCGCTGAAGCCCACACACGAGCGGACTGTCCGCTGAAACACTGTTCAGCGGACAAAGTTGGGCAAACAGTCCGCCCGTGTGTACGCGGCCTAAGTCCACTCCTGGTCCCAGACATTGATGAGCACTTTCATAGGGAAAGGTAACCCTGTGTGCAGGGAGAGTAGGCCTCGCCCAAATGGTGGTAACGTCATGGTGTCATGAGACCAAGGCCATTAAACCAGATATTGTGCTGCCGATAAATCCACCACCATTTGGGGCTCGTTCACATAAACACCGCTAAAACCCGTATGTGCTATTGTATGCATTGTTGCAACACATTACACTGTTTACTGTTTTGTTCTTATTTTTTACTTTTTTTAATATGTTGTGCTGCACTGTGATGCCATCTAGGAAAGTGCATTGCATAAAACTGCAGCGCATTTGTATTTTTACACAACCCACCTCAGCGCATCATTATGGTGTGAACAGGGCACATAGAAATAAATTGTCATTTTTATATTTAACGTGCCTTTGCGTTGAGCCTGCGTTAATCTACGCAGATCAATGCAGCTTAATAGACAATGTCTGAATGAGCCCTAAGTGTCACAACAGCTGCAACATCGCTTTTCCAGCCCCTCTCGGCAGTGAAGAGGTTAAACTTTCCTACAGGAGTAAAATCTGCGATGTCCCTGAAAATAAGGGAGAAATACATGATGTTCCCGTACGCTATTGTAAACAAGTCTGCGTGTTTTGAAAGTCGCTGTCAATATAAATTAGCAGGAGAGGGGATGCTGGAATGACAGCAGCGGTCGCACTTAGAACATCCACTGTCTACTTCTACCTCTGAATGGTTCAGTGTGCATTATACTATGCCAGACTCATTCCCTCTCCTGCGCTAAGTGTTCAAGTATCTACAGCGGTGGGCACAAGCACATCCTCCTGTCTGTGTGGCATTGCCATCCTCTCCTGCGCTAGGCTATTTTGGGCTTGTTTTATTACTGGGAAAATTACATTTTGTAGCTGAGTGTCTGTAACCCTCTGCCTGCCAGCCCTCAGTGAAAAAGAAAATATAATAAAGAAGAACAAATAACATGCCCGCAAACCCACATATGGCTTCAAACACACAGAGTGGCCCCTCTGTATACCAGAACTCCTAGCAGGAAAATGCTGCCTAAAAATGTGGTTAAAGCGGCATTTCACATGCGTTTAGGCATGTCTAGTGGTTGACCGCTAATGCATTTTATTAGCCAGAATGTTCATTTATTCTGCCCATTGGAATGCAGGGCATACCTCCCAACCATCCCGCATTCTCCAGGACCGTCCTGGGATTTGATGTAAATCCCGGCAAATCAAAGCTAAGTCTCAAAGTGGAGTTTAGTGCCGGAATAATTTCCGGCACTTGGCTCCATTGACTTTCCTGGCGGGGGGGGGGGGGGCGCTGACGCAGGCACCAACAGGGCTTTTTTCAGGCGGAAAGTTCCGCCACCTCTGGTTACTTCTCCCAGCGCTGCTTTACTGTTTACAAGTGGCAGCGGTACTCTGCCATTGGCCGCACAGAACCCCCCCACCTATCTAGGAGAGCAGAGAAGGGAACGGGCAGGGCTGCTCTAAGCTGCACAGCAGGGGCTACCATGCACAGCTACACCAGATTTTGCCCTCTCCAGTTTTCGTAAATGAACACCATAGTCTTTTTACTAAAATGCCATTTTAGTTTTAGTTGTAATTCAGTCATCTGAATTGTTTTAGGTTTAGTCGTATTTTAGTTGACTAAAATCTCCAGTACATTTTAGTTGACAAAAATTCTGCAGTACATTTTAGTCGACTAAAATATAATGGGTTTAGTTAAACTGTAATGCATGATTAAAAGTGGAGTTCCACCCAAAAATTGAACTTTCGCTTTAAGTGATGGTGACCCCCTGACAGGCCACATTTGGCATGTAATTTTTTTTTGGGGGGGGGGGGGGGAGCAGGTACCTAGTTTTTACAGGCACCCAGCTCCCACTTCCTCTCCTGGCGCTGGAAGGAAGTTCACCTCTCCCCCCTCCCTCCCTGCAATCTTCACAGTCACAGGTCCCAGAAGAATGCCTGGCCATTCACAGGGCGCATGCGCAGTGCACAGTGAAGCCACAGCTGGGCGCCCACAGTTAGAATGGAGAGGAAGGGCAGAGGAGTGAGGCTTTGAGCGCCCGCATCGCTGTACCATGGGACAGGTGAATGTCTGATTATTAAAAGTCAGCAGCTACAATTTTTGTAGCTGCTGACTTTTTAATGGGTGGAACTCTACTTTAAGCATTTCTCTAGAATTGCCAAACTCACTGTATTCCCTTGGAGTAAAAATCTAATAACATGTTATTATTTATAGTAGTATGGTTTGAACATGCAATACAGACACAGATTTAGCTGTTCTATAATGTCTCTATAAATATAGCCAAGTTTCATAAACAAAAATATTGCTTTTTGGCAAACAGAAGTGCAACTTTCAAATATAAAAACAAAACAAAACTGTAAACTCCATTGGCTGTAATGCCATTGCACATATTACCTGAATATATTACCAACAATAATTATTAAATGAGAAAAAAAGATAAGATAAATAAGAAAAAAAAAGAAGAAAAGCCTTTTTCTTAATTTTTTTTTATTTATTTTTTATTTCAGCAGCTTAGTAGATGTCCCGTAGTGTTAATTTTGATGTCAAATATCGATTTAGTTGGAATACTGTAATACTGCAGTGCAGCCCAATCTCTGAAGGGAGGGGATCATGCTCTGCTTCAGTATGTCACAGTACATGTTGGCATTCATGGTTCCCTCAATGAACTGTAGCTCCCCAGTGCCGACAGCACTCATGCAGCCCCAGACCATGACACTCCCACCACCATGCTTGACTGTAGGCAAGACGCACTTGTTATACTCATCACCTGGCTGCCACCACACATGCTTGACACCATCTGAACCAAATAAATGTATCTTGGTCACATCAGACCACAGGACTTTGTTCCAGTAATCCATGTCCTTAGTCTGCTTGTCTTCAGCAAACAGTTTGCAGGCTTTCTTGTGCATCATCTTTAGAAGAGGCTTCTTTCTGGGATGACAGACATGTAGACCAATTTGATACAGTGTGCAACTTATGGTTTGTGCACTGACAGGCTGACCCCCCCACCCCTTCAACCTCTGCAGCAATGCTGGCAGCACTCATACATGTATTTCCCAAAGACAACCTCTGTATATGACGCTGAGCACATGCACTCAACTTCTTTGGTTGACCATGGCGAGGCTTGTTCTGACTGCAACCTGCCCTGTTAAACTGCTATATGGTCTTGGCCATCATGCTGCAGCTCAGTTTCAGGGTCTTGGCAATCTTCTTATAGCCTAGGCCATCTTTATGTAGACCAACAATTCTTTTTTTTCAGATACTGAGAGAGTTATTTGCCATGAGCTGCCATGTTGAACTTTCAGTGACCAGTATGAAAGAGCTATAACACCAAACTTAATACACCTGCTTCCCATTCACACCCGAGACCTTGTAACACTAACAAGTCATATGACACCAGGGAGGGAAAATGGCTAATTGGGCCCAATTTGGACATTTTCACTTCGGTGTATATTCACTTTTGTTGCCAGCGGTTTTACATTAATGGATGTGTTGAGTTATTTTGAGGGGACAGCAAATTTACACTGTTATACAAGCTGTACACTCACAATTTTACATTGTAGCAAAGTGTAATTTCTTCAATGTTGTCACATGAAAAGATATAATATAATAGTTTAAAAAATGTGAGGGTGTACTCAATTTTGTGAGATACTGTATGAGCACCTTAAGGGCTTGTTCACACCATGTGCAGAGACGTGCGTTTTTCTGCACCTGTCTCTACAAAGGCACAAAGTATGCAATTGTTTTCTATTTGCACTGTTCATTCCACATGTAGCTCCCTGATCCTAAACAGGGCTACTAATAAATCTAGTTGTGTTAGGCGGTAACTAGCCTGGCTAATTGGTAGGTAGATCCACTGATTCCTTTCCCAAGTCTGAGTAGTCTCTACTACTGGGGTAGTCTCTCTCTTCTGTCAATAGGTGGCACTGTTGCTTTTGGCATTAGAATGATGGATTATCATAAATTCAGGTAATGGGTAACTAGGTTGTCTCAGCCAATCAGCAGGAATTTATTTGACCACTGTGTATGCTGGGATAGGCTATTTATTTGTTAGGAGTCAGGTGATCTGGGTTCTTCCCACCCGAGGCTGCAGCCTGGGTGGGTGTGTGTTGAGAAGCTCCTGCTTGCTAGGCCTGAAGCTTGAGGCCTATCCAGGAGATATGGTGGCTGCTAGGTCCACTTAAGGCCCAGCAGTTCAGGGTTCCACAAAGGAAAACAGCCAAGGTTAAGCCTAATGCCTGGGGCTAAACCGCATGTGTTAGAGGCTCAGCCTGAGGGGAGGCTGATCGTGTCGGGGTAAAGGAGAAATATTTGCCACAAAGGGATGACCACTCCTGTTACCGGAGGCAAGTTTGGAAGGAATTAAGTTTTGAAGGTGTACCAGAGCAGACGCTTCACTAGCCGGGGACAGTGAAGTAGTGGGAAAGCTTCAGTGGAGACTCATCCAGGAAGGCAGCAGGTAGCTGTGAGTAAAGCTTGAAGGAGTACAGCGGGTAGCTGTAGTGAAGCTTGAAGATAAAGTACAGCAGTTAGTTGTGGGTGAAGCTTAGGAATCCAGCAGGTAGCTGAGAGTTCAAGAAGTCTAATGAAAGATGGTGAGCTGAACTTAAGGATCTACAGTGGGATACTGTGAGTTAAGCTGGAAGACCTACAGTGGGTTCCTGTGAGTTAAGCTGGAAGATCTACAGTGGGTTCCTGTGAGTTGAGTTGGAAGATCTACAGTAGGATACTGTGAGAGAACTTGTTGCCATAGGAGATAGTGGTTGCTACCAGATACAGATTGATGCATTCAGCTTAAAGGCCCTCGTTCTGTATTGCTACCTGCCTAGTTATATTTTTGTCTGTGGAGTTTGCCTCAATTGCTATTGCATTTGCCTAAGGGTCAGTGCTGGGACAAGGTCATCCAGCGCCCAGGGCAAAGATGCCAAACTGCGCCCCCCTTTCCCTTAGGGTTAGGCTCAGGGTGCCCCCTACCCCTGCAATATACCATTGCGCCAGGGGCAGCTTCCCCTCCTGCCCACCCCTTGTTCCGGCCCTGCTAAGGGTGTCCTGTGCCCTAAACCCTCTCTCCCCACCGTTCCTTTTAAGAGAAATAAAACTCTCATTGTTAATCTTTACAAAAAGTGACTGGTGCCCAATCTTTCCACCTTGCACTACAGCCACTACGCCTAGTAACCTGCATCATGAGGAGCCCATTGGAAGTCGGGGAGACCGCTACACACAAAACTGGTATTATTTGCCTATTTTATGAAGACGTTACATGTCACAAATATGCAGATTAGAGCTTGTTTGAAACACCAAAAGACTGCATAGACAGATGGGCGTAAGCCACTATCAGGGCAAGCACCTCCATGCCAGTCAGCATGAATTGAATTTCAGCTGGTGTGCAAAAGGTTATTTAACATAAACGAATACAGGGGTAGAACAATGAATATGGGGGGGGTGGGGGGGGGGGGGTTTGTTAGGTCTTTTGCGGAAATGAAATTTCTCTATATAATTCAGAAGGGATTGGCATCTCACAAGATCAGTATGTTCTGTCATTAGGGCCTGTGGTACGCAATTCTCTGACAGTAACTCTGAGTCAGGATGGACAGTGCTTCCAGATGTCAAAGTAAATGGCTTTTTTGCAGGACATTTTGGAAATGTTTTCTTTTTCAGAAAAAAAAAAGAACACATAACTCTATTACAGTATGTGTGGTTGGCATGTCAAGCTGCTTTTTTTTTTTCAATGTAGGTGACCCTCTTCTTTTTTTTTATGTGGCCCTGGGATATTTAAGATTTTTTTTATAGAATGGGGCTCCAGACTGTTTATGATCACTCTTTTAATTATGGTCCAGCAGTATTATGTCAATGGTCCCTGTAGTAGTGTTCAGTATAATGGGGCCTGTGCTCCATACCTCTAATGCGGTCACAACAAGATTAGCTCAATGGACAGAGAAAAAAATAATAATAATGGAGGTAAAGCAGAGAGGGACCGTGAGGTTTGCGAGACGCCCATATGGATATCAAACAACTTAAATTTTGCCGTCTCCGCACAGACAGTGGTTGCATTCAATGTTGGGTGGGGTTCTTCGGAAGTTTCATGTATTGGGGGTGGTCGAATCCCGGTCTTTATAGAAGTGGAGGAGCTTGGCCCGAAAAAAGTGCATCATGGCTGCAGTAGAGGCACCCAAGAAGGAAAGGGAGCTCAAGGTTTTCTCGTATGAAATTTTGGAGATGTATTGAGACACTTTAAATTCTGCTGGAAGACGTTTTTGTCGGTTTTGAGGATTGCACAATTTCTTGAGTGCAGGCCTTTTCATTTCTATCAACTCGGATGATGCTTTTTGTTAAAGAGGCAACAGGAAAATACACAGATTTTAGGCCACGCCGCGACGGGATAAATAACTGCAGGCACAGAAAATGGTGGTCTTCTCTAAAGCAGCCATACTACTAGAGTTCGATCTTAACATTGTTAAGCAGGGCCAGAAGGCACTGAGAAAGAAAAGACTTTTTCCAGCAGCAGCCATTAGAATTGTTTTAATTCAGTTTCTTTCTGCTGTTTCCATTAAACTTCCATCTCTGAGTGCTGAATTATAAAATGATCTTTGCTGTACCCCCCCCCCCCCCCCCCCCCAAGTACTCTTCTGCATCTTGTTTCCTGCATCTCAGCCATTTCCTGATCAAAGCCCCCTGTCTCTATAACCAGCTCACAAAAGACTTCTTATTTCCTTTCCATGGAAAAAAAAGGCACTGTTTGTGGCGTCTGCTCCAGCCGGCGGCCCTACAAGTGCCCTGCGGATGAGAAAAAAAAACAAAAAAAAAAAAAAAACTACCTACAATTTTTATTTTCCTTTAGGGAAAAACATAACATGGCTGAGCAGCAGAAGAATGTGGCGCTGAGCCCCTGCCAAGATCCTCTTGTTTCTCCTCTTTATATTTCACTTACTAATGGCGCAGGCACAGGATGCTGCCAGGCTGGAACTGTGTGCCCGCAGTCGCTTCCTTTCAATCCACTGGGGTGCCACCTCCCCCCCCCCCCAGTCATTTATCGATCCCATCCTGAGCGCAGACGGGTGTAAAGAGATCGCACAGAGCGGCGTTGTGCGTCCAGGCGAGTACACGTTAATACAGGACCGCAGGATGCCCCTGCTGTGGTGACAGCGTTTGACGGGAAGGCATGCTGGGAATAAAACGTTTTCCTCCCCGCTGGAAAAACAAAACAGACACATTTATTTTAAAGCAAGCGGCCGGCGCGCCATTTGACACGCTGTTAGTTTACATGTCACTTGGATCGTGCTGATGATGGCATTATCCACGGGCTTTCCTTCCTATGCCTTACTGGAAATAATTCTGCCACTTTTATTTCATTTTTTTTAATCTTTATTTATTTACTCAAATCAGCAGAGTCTGGGTTTCTGTCCCAAATGTTCTCAGTACCCAGTTTACCCTGGAGATTATTCCGAGCAACTTTAATATCAAGCAGGGGCGGACTGACAATTTGGCCACTCGGGCACTGCCCAAGGGCCCCATGCCACTAGGGGGCCCCATCAGGGTTTCCAGCCTCAGTAAAACCAGGGACACTATGTAAAAATCAGTGTTTTTTTTTTTTTTTACATCTGTCTTTGAAATGTCCCTAAAGCCCCATACACACTATCAGATTGTCTGCTGATTTTTGTCTTCAGATTTACCAAAACCATGTAGTAGAAGGGCCCTGCCTGATTGCATACACATTGAAACTCCTAAGGTTTGACCTCATATTATATGGTTTTGGTAAATCTGAAGGAAAAAATCAGCAGAAAATCTGATAGTGTGTATGGGGCTTTACCGACATCCTTTTGGTCGAAAAATCCCGAGATTATAGCTGCCCCACCTCTCCATTACCTTCTCAGCCAATAGAAAAATGTCTGTGTATACTGTGTGTACATGTATGTATATACTGTGTGATTGTATAGTGTCTGTGTATACCGTGTGGCCCCTTAATCTCTGATTGCCTGGGGGCCCCATAATCTCCTATTGCCCGGGGGCCCCATGAGTTGTCAGTCCGCCCCTGATATCAAGGTATAAACAAAAATGATATAAAGCGCTGGTAGGTGATGGATTTTTTTTGGGGGTCACTGCATAATCGACGCAAAGATCTCCATATACATTATTATCGTCCCTATAAGATATAAACCGCAATACAACATCTTATTGCAGCTGTAATAAATCCGAGCATTGGTATGCATTTTTCCAACAGTTTTCATAGATTTTTTCTGAGGAATTTTGCAGAAGGACTGGAAAGTGGTCAGTTGTCTCAACGTGATTGTAGCACATGTGGTGCAACACCGCAATCCCGGTGTCTAGTGTGCAGTTCCGTGTGAGCAATTGCAATAGTTTGTGGTGCATTTTTAGGCATTATTTATTTATTCTTTACTGAATTGCATCTACATTAATTTGCACTGCTTTCTTGTGCATTCAGATGTGAAAGAATACAGCATTCTGCACTTTTTTTAGAGTGGTTGTAAACCTTTACTCTATACCCAGTGAATTTACTATCCTCAGGTGATACACAGAGATGAAACAAATCTTCCTAAATAAGTTTTACCCGTTTATCTGCAGTGTTCACTTCTCCACAGCAATTAAAAGCCCAGAATTTATACAGGTTGTTTGAGCTGTCAGAAAACAGGGAGGAGAGCTGAAGTTACACTCTGCAGAGTTCAGTGAG
Source organism: Lithobates pipiens (assembly GCF_037356315.1). Taxonomy (NCBI): domain Eukaryota; kingdom Metazoa; phylum Chordata; class Amphibia; order Anura; family Ranidae; genus Lithobates; species Lithobates pipiens. The sequence goes on along the minus strand of NW_027507728.1, from coordinate 74,175 downwards.
GAGAAGTCTGAAAGTTGATTGGAGGGAAGGGACACATCACCTTGAGAGACGACTTGCAGCGCGACTGCCTCAGGCGACCGGGATCCGACTTTAGCGGCGGCTTGCAAAATGACTTCTGTATAGAAGTCAATGCAAGTCGCCCCAAAAGTCACACAGGAACCTTTTTCTAAGTCGGAGCGTCTTGAGTCGCTCCGGTTAGAACGGTTCCATTGCACAGAATGGGACGCGACTTGTCAGGCGGCTAAGTCACCTGACGAGTCGTTCCTGTGTGAACCGGCTCTTACACAGCACACAGGAACAGCTGAGAGCTGAGACTGAGCTGCAAATCCCTCCGCTGTCACCTTTTTTTCTCTTGGTGTCAGGAAATCTTGTCAGAAGTGACGCATGCACATAGCGGAGGAATGAAGCAGCAGACAGAAATGCCACTTAGTGCTCTGGATTGAGACAAGTACACACTATAAAGGATTATGCTTTGTTACTATTTTTATGTCTGAGGTTTACAGTCATTTTAAGCTTGCAAAAGACAGCCCAGCAATAGTGTAGGCTGGTTGAAATACATTTACTTTTCTTGCATGTTTGACTGCATATATTTACATAGTTAGTAAGGCTGAACAAAGACACCAGTCCATCCTGAGTGTCTACAATTGTCCCTATCCCTGTACATTACAGACTCACATCGGCCCCTACCCTCAAGGGGCCCACAAACCAAGGTCCCCATTCATATTCTAGGACCAACTTTGGACAGAAGCCAATTAACCTACCTGCATGTCTTTGGAGTGTGGGAGGAAACCAGAGTACCCGGAGGAAACCCACGCAGGCACAGGGAGAACATGCAAACTCCAGGCAAGTAGTGTCATAGTTGGGATTTGGACCAGCGACCCTTGTTACTGCTAGGTGAGAGTGCTAACCACTACACCACTGTGCCACCCACTACACCACTGTGCCACTGTGCCACTGTGCCATATAGTGTAAACAAGCCCTAATGGAACAAACCATGCGTGCATAATGGAACAAATTGTTCCCCCCACACCATATATGCTGCAACCACCTAAATATCTGATCAATTGAATCTTATTTATAGTGTGTAAGCATATGCCTTTATTCGGATTTAATTTGCAAAGCAGCAAACACAATGTCATAAAAAAAAACAAATGCAAATTAAAAAACAAAAACAAAAAAAAAATAGCCGAATTTAAAAAAAGATACAAGGCTGTTATATATGTAGCCATCATGAGGTCTAAAAAAAAAAAAAAGGAAGTGTTGCTTATATACTGTATCTTCAGTATTCGTAAAACAATAATGTGGCACTCCAGCTTCCAGGTGTCCCTACTGGAAGATTTCTCCTCTATACATTTAACATGACAACCTAAAATGTTACATTTCCCAGCACTTACTGTTTTAGTGACGGCGGTCATCAGGACAGAGAGGGAATCTTTCCCAGAGGGGATCCCACAATAAAAATCCATCTGTACGCTTTTGGTTTGCACCTAGAGAATGCATTCGCTTCTGGTGGACAGTGCTGTGGCTTACTGTGCGTTTGAGTAGCTGCAAGAGGAAATTTGTTATTGGATGTTTGGGAAGCAATCAGCGTACAAGACACACAGTGACACTTAGGATAGGAAATCTATCCTGAAAAGTGGAAATCAATAGCCATAACTAATATTAATGATGATCACTTAGGGGTCATATCACGTGGCAGAGTAAAATAAATAGTTGTAGCGAAGGAGCAGACACCAGAGAGATCTCAAGGCCAAATAACAGAGAGAAAAATAAAAGGAATTTTTTTTTTTATATGTATTGCATTTGTGTTTTTCCTTTAGGCGCCATTCACACCTGAGCGTAGTGATTCACTGGCGTTTTTTAAGTGTTTTTGTAGCTTTCTACAAGTGCGTTAAAGCATTTTAGGAGCATATTACAAGCATTTTACAGCTTCAGGCATTTTTTTGTTTAGCCAATAGAAAGCACTAGTGGGAGGAGAGGGAGAGAAAATTAGGGGTGGAGAGCCGCTGTTTGAGCAGCAAACGAGCGACAAAATGCTTGTAAAACTCGGGTTGCCACCTCATCCCTTTAAACCCAAACACCTTTAAATTACACAGGTTCTGAGGCTAATGCAGATAAGGCACCAAGTGAGTTTAATTATCACCTTAATCAGCCACAGAAATCGTGTAATTAATATGTGTTGGGGTTTAAAGGGATGCGGTGGCAATCCTATGTAAAATGCTTAAGTCACGCGTTTCTATTGAAGCCTATGTAGGCCAAAAACGTTTTTCTAAGGGACAGGCATTTTGCTTCAGGCAACAGAACGCTCATATTTGAACAGGGGCCATTGAAATGAATGGGATTTGGCTTGTTGAACGTTTTAGAGCTACAAGCTTCAAGCAGAAAATCGCTCAGGGGTGGAGAAGGTCTTTAGCCGGGTACAAACTATTTGGTTTTTTTTTTCGTTCAACCCCATGGGTTGAACGAAAAAAAAACTGTCAGCTCCGGTCGGAGCGGATGTACTAACCATGCAAGGTTAGTTCAGCGATCTCTGCCATTCTACCCAACCAGAACACTCCGATCAGTGCACTCTGCCATTGGCTGAGTCGGGAGTCGGTCAGATGCTGGTTTTCCAGCATGCACGTCCGACGGAAGCTGGCCAAACGTCCGGCTTCTGACGAACGGAACGACATACACACAGGCCAAATGTCGGCCATTTTTTTTTTTAAACCAGCTGCTATCTCCCGACATTCAGCCCATGTGTACCCGACTTTATGGTCTGCATGAAGTCACTTAAAGCGGAGGTCCACCCTAAAGTGGAGCTTCCGCTCATTGGAACCCTCTCCCCCTCCGGCGCCACAATTGGCACCTTTCAGGGGGGAGGAGGGTGCAGGTACCTGTACAGTACAGGTATCTGCACCCACTTCCGGCATAGATTCTGCAGAAGCTACGCCCCTTTCCGCAGAATCTACGCCCCTTTCCGAAGGTCCCCCGCTGCCTGCTAGGAAACACATGGATCCCAGAGACAGCAGGGACCATCCTTATTGCGCAGCGCGACTCGCGCATGCGCAGTAGGGAACCGGGAAATGAAGCCGCAAGGCTCCACTTCCTGATTCCCATACCCAAGATGGCGGCGGCAGCACCCGAGAGACGATCGAGAGATTGGCTTCGGGTGCCGACATCGCGGGTGCGCTGGGCGGGTAAGTGTCATTATTTTAAAAGTCAGCAGCTGCAGTATTTGTAGCTGCTGGCTTTAAAAAAAAAAAGAAACGGCGGACTCCCGCTTTAATAAAAGGAAACACAAACCAGAAACTAGTTATAACAGTGGCTGCATTACTGTAAAATCTATTTTCTCTATGTCTGTCATTCTGTACAGGTTCTTTATGATGAAGGTTGAAACTCACGTATTTTTTTTTTTCAGAATAAAAGTTTATTGAAAATTAGAATGAATATATATATGATATGAAGCAAAAGAAAGAGGTAAATAAAAAAAAGGGGGGGTGTAACATGTGCATTGATAAATATAATGTTAGGAAGGTAACTAACGTGGATACAATGTCATACATAACAATTGAGAAGTTGTCAAAATGAAGAATACATTTTTACAAAATTGTGTTACAAACAGTTAGATTAGTTCTTAAAGTATTTGCTAACCCATTTTTTATAAGTCACTGACAGCCCCAATATTAGAAGCTGGCGTAGCACACTATGTAAGTTGTTTCAAAAAACGAGGCTTGTAAATACCGATCTACCGATAGACTTGAGGCCAGTCACATGACTCGCGGCCGCTTTACAGCTCCGATGGATGGCTTCTGTGCGAGAGGTCGTGATCTCCCTCTGAGATCAGCCAGGGAGATCACGTGACCGCTCGTCTCCTCCCGCAGAAGCCCTGTCTCCTAGCTGTAAAGTGGCTGCGAGTCACATGACCGGCCTAAAGACAGGTCAGAATCTGTATTTACAAGCCTCATTTTTTAAAACAACTTACTATGTGCTACAATGTGCATAGAGGGGCTGGCAGTGACAATTTTATGTTTTTTTTTTTTCAATAATAGCAGTTGGGGGGTAGGGGGGCAGGGCGGAGACAGACACAGAGAGGGAGCTGACAGGCAGGAAGGAGGGGGTGAGGGGGAGAGAGGAGAGCAGAGGGGACTTAATCAGACCACGATGGTCAGGGCTCAGCAGCCCTAATTTTCATGGTCAGCACAGAGAGGGTATAGAGGAAGTGGCAGGTTCAGGGAGGTTGTTTTACAGTTTAGAGTTGGCAGATTACACAGCACAACCACTGTACTGTGCAATCTGCTTTAAGGGACCAGGATCTGTATTTATTTATTTATTTTTTGGTTAACAAACACTTTAAGTAATGGCCAGGGGCCGACTGACCATTGGCCCACTCGGGCACTGCCCAAGGGCCCCGGGCCACTAGGGGGCCCCATCAGGGTTGCCAGCCTCAGTAAAACCAGGGACAGTATGTAAAAATCTGTGTTTTTTTTTTACATCTGTTTCTGAAATATCCCTTACTGACATCCTTTTGGTCTAAAAATCCAGAGATTATAGCTGCCCCACCTCTCCAGTACCTTCTCAGCCAATAGAAACATGTCTGTGTATACTGTGTGTACATATATGTGTATACTGTGTGATTGTATACTGTGTGTTTATACTGTGTGGCCCCATAATCTCTGATTGCCTGGGGGCCCCATAATCTCCCATTGCCCGGGGGCCCCATGAGTTGTCAGTCCGCCCCTGGTAATGGCATATAGGGAGTTTGAGTATGTCAATTAAATTGTGTTCCAGATACTTACTGTATGTCTGAAATAGTGTCAGATTGCTTAGTGGTTTGTCAATGCGTTAGGTGAGAAAGGTAGTAATAGTTCTTTGTTTAGGGTAGTTTAGGCTCTAGTTCCACAAGAATATACATTTCTTCCGTTTTATGTAGCACTAACCCCCGAAGGAGCTGCTGGTTATTTTTGGGCTTACCGTTACTTTCCATTCTCCTTGTCGCACGTCTAGGGGATGTCCTGTGGTAAATGGCCCAGTAACTTGAGATTGACAATAGATCCACTTGAATGGATTTTATTTGCAAAACTTAGACAATTGAACAGTCCTTCAACTTGGGATCGGAGGGTTGGAAAGGAAGTTCAGGTACTCTTAGTGTCAAAGTGAAAAAAACATTGAAGAACTTGCTTACTTTGACTGCATCCAGAGAATAGCCATTCGCAGCTGGATGATCACTCAGGTTGGACAGTCCCTCTCTCACAAGGCCTAGCAGCCAACAAGGTGCTTACTCAGGAACAAGTCTCTGCCACAGACGTTGTTGTAGAAATATACAAGATAATGTCTCTGCCACAGATGTTGTTGTAGAAATATACAAGATAATGTCTCTGCCACAGATGTTGTTGTAGAACCTGTAGAAAAACTAAGCTTCAGAACACTTGTAGAATACCTGGATCTTTCAGCCTGCTTGGCGATATCCACAAGACCGGATTCTCTCGGTTACTTCAGCCCTTCCAGGCTCTTGTTAAGAAAACCAATGTGTACATGGTTTTCTTCTGAAGAGTCCTCCCCTGGAATGCTTGAAGTACACTGGATCTCTCCCGAACCGGAGACGGCACCCAACCACCTCAGAATCCTTCCTTTAGTTTACTTGCCTCTGGCTAGCCAGCTTCGAGACATTAAAGTCAGGTGGATCCGCACCCCGGGCCATAGCCTTCCTGGGTTCTGGTCAGTAGGACCGGGACCATGAAGTCAGCACCTCATTTTGGACCGGAAACCCCCAACCACGTGACGTCCGCATCTTAAATACCCTCTCCCAGAAAGCACAACGAGAGCGCCACTCCCACTGGGTGGGCTCCGAGAGAGAGTAACTTAAACACCTGACCAGACCATAGTTCCATGCCTGCCAGAAGAGACAGTGCCCCTTGTGGCCAGGCTGAACATCTCACGGTCCAGTTAGACTGATGCTGAGGCCCAATTTAGGCAATTGTACCCAAACCAAACTGCAGTTTAGACAACTTTAACTTTAGAAAAAAGTGCGTGCTCTTCAGGCACTCACTTGACCAAACCTGGAAAAATTTCTCTAGAGATTCTGCCTCCCAAATTCTGGGTCCACTTTAAGGATTTGGGTAAAGCCAGGAGAGACTAAAAATAGGATTTCATTTCACTACTTCCTCTCCTCATTTCCATGGACACTCCTACTGTCGGCCAGGTTTCAAATTTTAGCTGGTGTTCAGGGGATAGTAAAAAAAAAAGTGATTTAGTTATGTAAACATGGCACAGCATGGAACTGTGTTTTTTCAGTAGTACATAAAAGGAATATACTGAGATCATTTTTAAACAATTATAAAGGCCAGCAAACAGAAATTGGAGATACCTAAACGTTCCCAAGAACTGGGAGCCAATCGCATTCCAGGTGACATTTTTCTGATAAAGGTTTGGAGTGGGAAACTCAAGCTTCTGATTCCTGAACTGCAGATTGATTTTAGGATGGCCATGCGCTGCACAAAATTTGCTGGGTGGATGGCCATGCTGCCCCTGCTACGTTAGACGAAAGTCAATTGTTTGATTGAATTGTGTAGAAGGAGCCAGCTGGAAAAATTTCAGCTGTACAGCGGCTGCATCCAAAACAGTTGGGGTATTTTGACAGCTGGCGGGACCGGTTGGCAAAGTACAATGGTCGCAGCAAAATATTTGTGCACCCATGCTGTGGACCATGGAGGAATAGTTTGGCGTGTGGCCAGGTTTCGTTAATTGGTAGAGGAAAAAAAACATCTCAGTCACTTATTTTCCATGCAGAAAAATTGAAATCAAGCAGCAGAATAAGAAATTGTGTCTGTACATGAATGCTTTTATCCAAATAGAAATTATATATATAAAAAAAAAGGTTGGGCGGTTTAGTTGAGTGGAATCATTTTGGACAAATTGGCCGAGTTCCTCTTTATAATCCTAAACCTGGAGAGGGCAGCAAAAATCGGCGGTGGCTGATGTTTAGGAAAATGTTGTTTCATCCTGAATTCCCTGGAGGCAATGAGCTCAGCAACCAATCAAATTATTTATGTGGACTCAGGCAGTGAGGGGATCTGTGGCTGATCCTTATTGAGATTGATGTCTTCCTATAAGGGTTATTGTCTTCTGCAGCCTAGATAAGTCAGGCTGGGAGGATACTGCGGATGGGCGCTGGTGGTTGATCTTCAGTCGCTGTACAATGAAAACTGGTATCGCCACGTGTGTGCAGAAAGATCGATTTTGAAGCTGTTTAATAAAAGACACTTTTCTTTTTGCAATATGTAAAAGTAAGTAATAAGTAAAATACAAATCAGTAAGGGACACACAAGTGTTTTCCCTCTTTCTTTTTAACGCTTTTGTTTTTCATTCTTTGGCCATGTGGTTTGGTTTGTTTTTATATTTATACATAGTTAGTCAGGTTGAAAAAAGACACAAGTCCATCCAGTTCAACCAAAAAAAAAAAAAAAAATTATATATATATTTATATTTATATACTCCATGTGTAGTGGAGTGTCCCTTTATGTACAGTTACCTCTGTTTTTAAAGTGGTTGTAAACCCTTACAAACCACTTTGACCTACAGGTAAGCCTAGATTAAGGCTTACCTGTAGGTCCAAGCAATATCTCCTAAACCTATATGGTGTAGGAGATATTTGCCCGAAAACGGGCACCGCTGTCTACCGCGCACACTGAGCGCGGCATTTCCAAGAATGGAGCTGCCGCGCGTGTCGACTCCCGTGCGCATGCGCGGGAGTGACGTCATCGCGGCTTCGCCGAATGACAGTGGCGGAGCTGCGAGACCCCACCAACAAGATGGATGCGGCAGACTACAGGGGACAGCGGCGACTTCGCTGGCTCCTGTGTCAGGTAAGTGACACATAATGGGCTACTATGCGATGCATAGTAGTCCATTATGCTTTGCCTTTGCAAGGAATGAAAGAGGAAGTAAACTCATCAGGGTTTACTTCCTCTTTAAATTGCTTTCTTTGCCACCCCCAGTGTTCAGAGTGGTCATGCCTGTTGAGATAGCCAGGGCCCTCTTTAAGGCAATCGCTGCCTGATCTGATAAAGTAAACAGATTTTAAGTCTAGCTGCTATTTATTGTATGTCTCAGAGCAGGTGGAGAGTGAAATTGCATTGGGGGGGGGGTTCCCAAGAAAATTTTTGCCCAGGGTCCAATCAATATTAAAGACAGCCCTTAAGATAGCAGTGAATTTTCATGTGAATTGTCGCCAGCTGACTGGTCCTTACAGTCATCCATTCTATGCATTAAGGTGAAAACTGCTTGCGCCCCGAGCCCCCCCGTTTTACTTACCTCACCCCTCAAAAATCCCGCGATTGCCCCCGCCATCCTTCTTCACCACTCAGCCTGGCCGCTGATTGGCTGGAGTGGATGGATGGAAAGCAGCGCAGCCATTGGCTCGCGCTGCTGTCAATAATATCCACTGACGCAGAGCGCCGGGGGGGGGGGGGGGCGGGGCTGTGTGATACAGCGAGCCGCTATAGCCGCCGGCTGTATCACGGAAACGCGCCCGCAGATCCTTCTCACCATGCGAGGGAGCTCGCATGAACGTGAGAAGTACCTGCGGGAGGAAGCAGAGACAGCCGCCGAGGGACCCCAGAAGAGCAGGTTCGGGGCCACTCTGTGCAAAACGAGCTGCACAGTGGAGGTAACTATAACATGTTTGTTATTTAAAAAAAAAATTTTTAGGCGCCGGAGGCGGGGAGGGTTCCGATGAGCGGGAGGTCCACTTTAGGGTGGCCCTCCGCTTAAAAGTCCCATCCTAGAGGGGGGTATTTCTCTCTTTTTGAATTGAATTGGGGAAAAGGGACATGGGTTGCCCAGAAAATTGATCTTGTTGAATTGGACAAACGATTGTAAATCTATATTGGCAGTCTGTAACGCTCTCCATACTCCTTCAACACATCACTTAAGTAAACTCCACTTTCTCTACTGCGTAATCATAGTTTCCTGATACAGCTAGCATGTGTTTAGGCCCTACTCTGAATAAGTCCTAACAGTTCGATAACAGCCATTTGCTGGCAGGGGCCTGCAGACCCTGCTGATTTAGCAACCGATAGCAATGAAAAGAATACTTCTTGTGCTAGCTGCAAAGCTTGGTGGACTACTGGTCCCAGACAGTCCTGTGCAAGTCCCACCAACCCTCCTGGCTGCAGCAACTTGATTCAAACACTGGTGACATCACAACCTCTCCCTTCACATCCACTCCTGGCATGTCTCCCCCAGACTTCTCCACTGTGCCTGTCACTCACCGACCCCGGAATGGACCCCTCCTAGTGACTTGCCCGGCAATGCTCCCCACTGTCCTCTTCCTGCTCCTGTCCTAGAAAACTTTCAATGACCATGCATGGAGCGGTTCTTTCCCAGCTCCCGAACTCCAGACCCAAATTCACCCGCCCCAGAAAGAGGGCTCCCTCAAGGGCCGCTACAGCCTAGCACTCCATCGCTAGTTCTTCCACCCAACAACTCCTCCCACAGCAGGCTGACCATGAGTAACCCTGACCAATCCTAGTTGGGGATTGGTCAGGGTTCCCGGATAAACTCCATACCAGGGCCGTCTTTAAGGCAGGGCAAAAGGGGCAGCTGCCCTGGGCCCTGTCATTGTCCTCTGAAGTTTTATTCCTGTGCTGTGTCCTTATTGCCTTATTGTTGTGTACAGGGGACTCACCTGCAGACCCTGTGTTTACATGTAAATAACCAGCATTCATATGTAAATAGCGGTGGCATTCATAAATAAATAGCTGTGGCTGGCAGTATTGATATGTAAATAAAGGTGACATTCATATGTAGATCATGCCCCCCTGCACTGAGGAGATGATGTGCTGTAACCTCTAGCAACCAATCAGTGAGCAGTAATACTGTACAGTAATCTCTAGCAACCAATTAACAAGCAGAAATCATTTGCTGTAACCTCTAGCAACTAATCAGTGAACCGTAATGTGTAATATGTGCTGTAACCTCTAGCAACCAGTCAGTAAGCAGTAATGATATACTATAACCGCTGGCAACCAATTGCTGCCTGATCTGATACAGTAAACTGACTTTAAGTCTAGCTGCTATTTATTGTATGTCTCAGGGCATGTGGAGAGCGAAACTGCATGGGGGGGGGGGGCAAGAAATTTTTTGCCCAGGGTCCAATCAATATTAAAGATGGCCCTGCTCCATACCACTCCCATTCTCTGCCCTGCCTCTTTTCCAGAACCCTCTAGAAACAGAGGAGGCGCCAGAGAGTTGAAGTACATGTCAGTCACCTACTGCTATACTCAAAACCACTCCCTGCCCCCCAGATCAAAAACAAACCTGCACTGGCTGTAACAAAAACACAACTACTCTAGCAACCTACCTACCTAAGGTAGAGGGTGCTACATAGATCAGCATTATCCAAGTCAGCTGTGTATATTTTGCAGGTTCCCTGACTGGAAGGGGGGATCCTGCACTTTTTCAGCCAGTGAGGGAGCAATGGTATAGAAGCAGGTGAATTGTTTCATTGCTCTCACAGTGATCTGGGAGATGGAAAAATCAACACTAACCATCAAGGGGCAACACCTAGTGCTACTGGAGCCTCACCCACAATCAGTGTGTGTGAAGAAGGGGACTGAGGTTAATTCACTGACCACTAGTTCCTTGGAAGGGGGGATTCTTCCTTCCACAAATGCAGTTTTTGTTTCTCCTACTGATTCTGACAGTGGGCAATTCTTTAACCCTCTGACTGCCAAGGTCTCTGCGATTTTCTCCCTACTGCAGATGCCATGACATTTTTACTGACCAGCTTGTTAAATCCTCCTTGACCTTTGCACTCGGTGCCTTGTGCTGTGTGTTCTATTCCTGATCCCAGCATTCTATTAGCGATTGAGTACATTACATACTCCTGACCTTTGCACTCGGTGCCTTGTGCTGTGTGTTCTATTCCTGATCCCAGCATTCTATTAGCGATTGAGTACATTACATACTCCTGACCTTTGCACTCGGTGCCTTGTGCTGTGTGTTCTATTCCTGATCCCAGCATTCTATTAGCGATTGAGTACATTACATACTCCTGACCTTTGCACTCGGTGTCTTGTTCTGTGTGTTCTTTTCTTGATCCCTGCATTCTATTAGCGATGGAGTACATTACATATTCCTGACCTTTGCACTCTGTATCTTGTGCTGTGTGTTCTATTCCAGATTCCAGCATTCTATTAGCGATGGAGTACACTACATACTCCTGACCTTTGCACTCGGTGTCTTGTGCTGTGTGTTCTATTCCCAATCCCTGCATTCTATTAGCGATGAAGTACATTCCATACTCCTGCCCTTTGAAATGTGTGCCTTGTGCTGTGTGTTCTATTCCCGATCCCTGCATTCTATTAGCAATGGCGTACTCTACATACTCCTGACCTTTGGTGTCTTGTGCTGTGTGTTCTATTCCTGATCCCAGAATTCTATTAGCGATGGAGTACATTACATACTCCTTACCTTTGCACTCTGTGTCTCTTTTGCTGTGTGTTCTATTCCCGATCCCTGCATTCTGTTGGCAACGGAGTACATTACATACTCCTGACTTTTGCACTTTGTGTCTTGTGCTGTGTGTTCTATTCCCGTTTTCTGCATTCTATTAGTGATGGAGTACATTCCATACTCCTGACCTTTGCATTCTATAGCCGCGTACACACGGGCGGACTGTCTGGCCAACTAAGTCCGTCAGACAATCCGACGGACAGTCCGTCCTACTTTTGAATGAACGGACTTGACCACACACGATGAACAGACAGTCCGTCGAAAGCTTGCGCGATGACGTGTACAGCACGTACGACGGGACTAGAAATACGACGTCCAATACACTGCAATGCAACCTTCAGCCGTGTAAATCCTTTCTGAGCATGCGCCATACTTAGTCCGTCCAACTTGCCTACTCACGAGCGGACTGTCCGCTGAAACCAAAGTTGGACGGACTGTATTACGGAAATTCCGAAAGACTTAGTCCGCCAGACTGTCCGCTGAAAAAGTCCGCTGAAGCCCACACACGAGCGGACTGTCCGCTGAAATGTGTTTCAGCAGACTAAGTTGGACAGACAGTCCGCCCGTGTGTACGCGGCTTATGTCTTGTCCTGTGTGTTCTACTCCTAATTCCATACATTATTTTACCAATGTTGTATATTACATACTTCTGACCTTTGCCTTTGCAAGACCTATGTCTTGCGTTGGGTTCTACTCCTGATTCCCTACTTTCTATTATCAATGTTGTAAATGACATAATCCTGACCTTTGCACTCTGTATCTTGTGCTGTATGTTTTACTCCTGGCCCCTACATTCCATTACTGTTGTACATTTCATAGTTGTGAACTTTGCACTTTGTACCTTGTGTTGTGTATTCCAGTTGTGATTTCGGCATTCTATATGCTATGTTATACATTACATACTCCTGACTTCTGCACAGTATATGATCCTATTTATATAATATAAGCCCACCCACTTCACCTCTTGTTCTGTCCCGTGCATTAGATACTCCAGATTTTTATTGTCTCAACAGTTGCTGGTTGCTGTGTTGTCCACAACTATTTTTATTAGTTCTTCCGTAAGATTGGATCCAAAAAAGCATTAGCCGTCTGCACATTTTCAGTGCAGAGAAATGCATGTGTAATGAATTTTCAGTATTAAAAAATGACCCTTGGTGTTGAGGGATATGTATGTCTAAAAGATGCGTGCCACTGTAATTAAGGAGTATTTTGTGAGTACAAGGAATATAGCATAGGAACAAGGTGTGTACTGCAAGTAGACTCAGATTTTATTAAAATGGAACGAAACTTTCTCACCCTGGGTTCACACTAGTGCGATGCGGGAACCAGCGCAATTCCAGAGCCAGTTCCTGCATCACTCCTTTCCCGCAGGCAGTTCACACTGCCTTGTGCAAACCACTGCTGGTGTTATTAACAGAGTTAATGACACCCCCAGTTTAGTTCACAGATCGCAGTGCTGTTTGATCCTGTCTTCTCTGATCCTCCCCTTCTTCCACTGTGCTCCAGGGGCGGACTGACCATTCGGGCACTTGGGCACTGCCTGAGGGCCCCATGCCACTAAGGGGCCCCATCAGGGTTGCCAGCCTCAATAAAACCAGGGACAGTATGTAAAAATCTTTGTTTATTTAAAAATCCCAAGATTATAGCTGCCCCACCTCTCTAGTACCTTTTCAGTGTGTGTATGTGCATTCTGTGTGTGTATACTGTGTGTGTATATTGTGTGTCTGTGTGTGTATACTGTGTGTGTATTCTGTGTGTGTGTATACTGTGTGTGTATATTGTGTGTCTGTGTGTGTATAGTGTATGTGTGTATATTGTGTGTCTGTGTGTGTATACTGTATGTGTGTGTGTGTGTATACTGTGTGGCCCCATAATCTATTGTCTGGGGCCCCATAATCTCCAATTGCCTGGGGACCCCATAATCTCCAATTGCCTGAGGGCCCCATAATCTACTTTTGCCCGAGGGCCCCATGAGTTGTCAGTCCGCCCCTGCTGTGCTCTATTTATCTCCTGATAGAACAGAGGCTAGCTGCACATGCTCAGTTTGGTGTGTATTGCTAGAGAGTTTTTTTTATTGGGAGGGTGCATGTGATCAGCACAGGGCCAATCAGCACTGTCCAGACAAAGGGTCGGGGGTCCTGCAGCCTTATAGGACAGTCAGAGCACAATGAAAACTCCTCCTACAAGCTTTAACCAGTGCTCGACAAGACACTGATAGAAGTCACAAGACTGCTATATACTGCTGATGAGAAAAGGTATTTAGCAGTTTATTGTTACTAAACCTATTGCATTTCTATTCTGTGTACTGTGGGGGACCAGATATAGTGAATGCAGGGTCCTGGGTTTAGTAACACTTTAAGTTTTGCTTTAAAGTGGTTGTATAGTAATTTTTTCTACTTTTACCTACAGGAAAGCCTATAATAAGGCTTACCTGTAGGTAAAAAAAATATCTCCTAAACCTGTATGGTTTAGGAGATATTCACCTCGGTATGCGCCGCTGACTGCAGCGGCGCATGCGCACAAGGGGATTCTCGGCTGAAAGCCCGGCAGTGGCCGAACCCGGCCGGGATGAAATCTCCCATGCGCATGCGTGGGAGTGACGATATCGCGGCTCCGGCGCTGTGAGTGGCCGGAGCCACGATACCCGGAAGAAAAGCCGAGGGAGCATGTCAGCTCCCTCGGCGTGGATCAGACCAGATGTCGGGGCCTCGTTCTAAGGTAAGTATTTCATAATGAGCTAGTATGCGGTGCATACTAGCTCATTATGCCTTTTCTTTTGCAGGTAGGAAAAAAAAAAAAACATCTGCGGGTTTACTCCCGCTTTAAGCCATGCCCAATATTTTGTGTAATTTAACCACACCCACATTTTACCGCACTGCACTACACATGCGGCAGGTTCTCATCTCCCTGAAATATCTCTTTTCGAAGTTCTAAAGTAAATGTCTTTGGTGAGGGAATTAGTGTAAGGTCCTCTGCTGCAGAGACTGACTGAATGGCTCGGTTTTCTCTATGCATCACTACAGAATATATTAGGGCTGTATAATGTATATTAAAGGAGAAGTCCAGCCTGAGCTCGTTTGGCTGGGCTTCACCTAGGGGTCACAGGAGTGCAACCCCTTTTGCACTCTAGTGACCCGTTTTCAGCAGAGAGCGGGCTGAAGTCCACTCAGCGAGCCGCTGAGAGCCTGAGACGGCCGCTCCCCGCCCCTCCACAGCTCAGCGCTCCAGTGAGCGTGGAGGAGCAGAGTGGAGAGCCGCTAATTCACAGTCAGCAGCTCTCTGCTCTGGGAACTGTGAGAACTGAGCCATTGGTGATGTTCGATCGTTTGGTTCTCAGTGTAGAAGCGTCAGGGGACAGATACAGTGGACCCATGCTGCAGCCACCTAAGTAAGTATAAATGGGCCAAAAAAAAAAAAAAACATACTTTTACTAATAGTTGAGCAAGGGATGGTACCAGTTTGCATTGTTGCAATTGTGTGGAACCTGGAGTGAAGAGTGGAGTGAAGAGTGGAGTGAAGAGTGGAGTGAAGAGTGGAGTGAAGAGTGGAGTGAAGGTGGAGTGAAGAGTGGAATGAAGAGTGGCTGGTGACAGTTCCAGGACAGATAGGTCCAGGACAGACGGGCAGTGTGATGGTATATTGCCTCTTCTTCTGCTCTTGGCTCACAGATGTCATAGCAAGCTGCTCTCCTGTCCCTGCGCTGTGCAGCCACTCAATTCCCCCAGTGCGCTCTTGTCACGCAAGTCTTCCAGAGCCAAGTTCAGGGCTTGCAGCAGACAGACGGGAAAATCATACGAAGCAACCAGCAAAGCGGAAACGTGTAGCGGAGAGCGTTCAGGCAAACTTAACACTGGATAATTTTACATCAAAACATCCACCAGACATATAAACATGCGTCATTTAACCCCTTTGCCTCCAGTGGCCGATTTATCAATTGATATGGGTAAATGCTATTATTCTGTCAAGGGATGGCTAAATCTGTACATAGCAGATCTTGCAGCTGACCAATTAGTATAAAATAGATGTGTATATGGTGTAGCCATTATTGATTTTCTGAATAAAGCTTTACTCTAGTATCTGAAACATTAAGGAAAAAAGAAAATAAATGCATATAAAGTTAAAGTTGTATTAAAGCGGAGCTCCGCCCTAAAGTGGAACTTCCGCTCATTGGAACCCTCCCCTCCTCCGGCGCCATAATTAGCACCTTTCGGGGGGGGAGGGGGGTGCAGATTCCTGTATAGTACAGGTATTTTCACTTACTTCCGGCATAGATATCTGCAGAATCTGCGGATATTTACGCCACTTCCTGCGGGTCCCCCGCTGTCTGCTGGGAAACACACAGATCCCAGAGACAGCGAGGACCATTCTTATTGCGCAGCGCGACTCGCGCATGCGCAGTAGGGAACCGGGAAGTGAAGCCGCAAGGCTCCACTTCCTGATTCCCATACCCAAGATGGCGGCGGCAGCACCCGAGAGCCGATCGAGAGATCGGCTTCGGGTGCCGACATCGCGGGCGCGCTGGGTGGGTAAGTGTCCTTATTTTAAAAGTCAGCAGCTGCAGTATTTGTAGCTGCTGACTGCTAAAAAAAAAAAACGGCGGAACTCCCGCTTTAAGCCCAAAAGCAAACTTTTATTATATTGCAGCTTACCAATTCTTAGGTAAGCCATAGACGGTGAAAAATTCTTTCGAAAGAAATTTGCACGATCCCCCCATCAACACAGTGTTGATGTGTGACTGCCTCCAGCTGAGCAATTTTCCGCTCCCTGCAGGGGAAGCCATCCTCTCCAGGAGAAGACAGTGATTATCGCTAGCGGCTATAGCTATCGATCAACTTGGTACAGTCTGTCCATTAATGGCTCAATTCTTAGTTGGCTTCTACTGAACTGGCCGAGATTCAAATCGCCTATGATCGGCCTTAGATATGATGGCTGCATTAGTTTTCTTTTTTAAAGTGGGGTACCCCCTAAAAAAAAAAAATTTAAAGTCAGCAGCTACAAATACTGCAGCTGCTGACTTTTAATAATCGGACACTTACCTGTCCCAGGGTCCAGCGATGCGGGGGAACGAAGCCCACCCCCCCCTCGTTCCCTGCTCCGCTCGCGGCGCCGTCATGCGTACTGGTACAGTGTATACACCGCTCCTACAGCGCCTCAAAGATTCTGCCTGCAGGATTCTTTTGAGCATCCTGCCGGCGCACCGCTCCAGTGTGAAAGCACTCAGGATTTCATATTGGAGTGAAGGAGAGGCGCTTTACAGGCACTATTTTTAGCGCTATAACGCCTGTAAAGCGCCTCAGTGTGAAAAGGAGCCTATATATATATATATCCCATTTGTTCCCATCCCTATCCAAGTATAAACCCCTCAATAAAAATACAAAAAACAACTATATGGCCTGTTCATTGTCCCAAAAGTGTCTGGGAAGTGAATGCCGGGCTAGGCAGGGTGACCATAACTTTCAGCAGCCCCTACGGGGGGTACTGCTACATGCGTCTACCGGGGAATGCAGAGCTATAGGGGAAGCTATGTGGAAAGAACATAGGTAAATGAAATACGTAACATGTGGATGCAGCAAGGAGGTAGGAAAACGGCAGCGCCAGCTCTCCCATCAGATGACGCAGCACAGGAATTCGTTGCCCGGATACCAGGGGACACTATGTTGCGTATGCAACCTCTCACAGTAAATTAAATAGCTGAGATCGATCTCTAAGCAAACAGACGCATTCTCCACCAGATGCACTGGCTTGCGTGTTCCCGCTGGCTGCTTTGAAAGGGAAAAGTGACCAGATAAGAGGAGTGAAGGCCGCAGAAGATGATAGTGCGTGGCCAGAAAATGCCATCTCTGTCTGCTGGGTGGACCAGCCAGTGTTATACAAAGTATGATGGATACCCTGCTATCAATTATAAGGATGTTTTCATTTAATCAGTGACCCATAAATAGGTCATTCAAGACAGACGGAGCTTAAAGTGGTTATAAAAGCCTAAACCTTTTTTTTTATCTTAAAGAGGAAGTAAACTTCCTCTGCTAACATTTACTGCTAACATTTACCTATAGATAATCCTATAATAAGGCTTACCTATAGGTAGTGTAAATATCTTCTAAACCTGCACCGTTTAGAAGATATTTACATTACACGCAGCCAGTGACATCACATGGCGCATGTGCTGTGAAGGAATGGCCATGGTTGCCGTTCCTTCAGAGCCCTGTGCAGTCAACGGCCGATCCCGCGCCCATGCCCGGGAGTGAGGTCATCGCAGCTCCCGCCAATCACAGAGCCTGTGAACCCGGAAGCAAGATGGGTGAAAGTGAAAGTGGCTGCAGCGCTGACATCCCAGCGCTGGAGCAGCTTTGTTTTAAGGTATGTTTCACATAATGTGCTAGTATGCGATGTATACTAGCACATTACGACTTTGCAGGAAGAAAAAAAACGGTAATAAATTCCTTGCATTAAGGTAAAAATGTTTAGGCATCACCCCCCTCATTCCATCCAGCGTTGTGCCTGTCAGCAGCTCTTCTCTCCCCTCCCTTCCTGGTCCTCATTGGCTTTTCTGAGGCAGCGGGGGCCATTGGCTCCTACTGCTGTCAATCAAAGACAATAACAAGAGAGTGGGGCAGCGTCCCACTGTCTATGTCAGTGGAGGCTCGAGAGCGAGCATGCACAAGTGCCCCTATGGAAAGTGGCTTGCTATTGTGGGCACTCGGTAGAGGGGAGGAGCCAGGAGCACTGGTGATGGACCCGAGAAGAGGAGGTTCGGGGCTGCTCTGTGCAATTCTATTGCATTGAGCTGGTAAGTATAACCCGTTTGTTTATTTTTTATTTTTTTAAAGAGCATTTACAATCATTTTAATGTTTTGCATTACAAGGAGCATGTTACTCCTTAAAAAAATTTTTTTTACATTTCACCGCCACAGAATGGACAGACAGCAAATTAAAATAGACTAGGTCTCCTGGTAGTTTTTTTTTTTTTTACTTAGGCTATGAGCTGAATGAAAAAAATCTAACAGATTCACACTATACAGCATGGATAGAAAAACCTTCCACTGTGTCTATCATATTGAATACCAGATCAGCAGTTGCATCTGATTGGATGCAGGCGCTGTTTGGCCAAAAAATTTCCATCCGACTCCTTCAATTCTCTTAATTGAAGGGTATTAAGCAGGAGAGGGGCAAGAGGGCCACCCACAAAGCAAATTTGTATAGCGTATGACAAGATTAAAGGGGTTGTAAACTAAGGTGACCAGATTTTTAAGGTTAAATCCAGGAACATATATATATATATATATATATATATATATATATATATATATATATATATATATATATATATATATATATATATATATATTATATATATAATTTTTTTTTATTATTGACAAATGGTAAACTATTTTATAAGCATATTTTCCTCAAATTACTGTATATATGCAATTTATGTGGTGTGTTTATGGAATGATTGTATGATATATAGGGGGCAGGGCTGGGTCGTGGCTCCGTATCTGAATGAACACAGGGAGCTGTGACTTGGCTCAGGTGCCCCCTAGCCCCTCCCTCCCATCGAGTGCCCCCATAGAAAGCTGCTTGCTGTGGGGGCACTCGACAGGAGGGAGGGGCCAGAAACACAGAAGAGGGACCAGCGAAGAGGAGGATCCGGGCTGCTCTGTGCAAAACCAACTGTACAGAGCAATTAAGTATGACATGTTTGTTACTCATAGCTTGTTACATGTTTGCTTACTCATAGCTATGAGTAAGCACTGATTGCGGTGCGAAACGCGTCAGTTTTTCCTGTACCCTGTTATTCCTTTTGCTGTGGATTTTTTGATATTGTTTTGATGTGACCCACGTTGTTTTCAATTAAAGATGGGATTTCAAGTCTTTTTCCAGTGTGCGGCTATCCAGAGTTTTGTCCTGCTTGTTTACTACCCCACTATAGAGGACACTGACAGGCCAGTAGAAAGAGCTGTAGCAGAGGCTACCCACTTTCACCAAACAAGACGGGAGATACATTTGCTGTGGGGGTAAAATATGTTGATTGCCAGGGTGTCTGTATCTCTAATGCTGGAGACCTGGTACAGGTGAGAGGAGACGAACCAATGCATTCCAAGGTTTTGATGCCTTAATTATTATAATTTTTTTAACTTGGAAGTCTGTAGACCCTGCAGGATGGCAGACGTACTTATGTCTCACTCTTGATACGTCTCTTCCCACTGGTATTATGATTCCAACTTCATGTTTGTATGCAATTGTGGGAGGCTGACATTATGTTATGGGGTCGACCCCTTTTCTGTCAGAGCACCTCCCCTTCTTCCCACCCTCAGTGAACTGTCTGGGGGGGGGTGGGGGGTGAGGAGGGGATCATACTGAATGACCATGGGTACCCAGGGGT
The DNA here is from genome assembly GCF_037356315.1 of Lithobates pipiens. Classification (NCBI taxonomy): domain Eukaryota; kingdom Metazoa; phylum Chordata; class Amphibia; order Anura; family Ranidae; genus Lithobates; species Lithobates pipiens. The sequence continues at coordinate 54,296 of NW_027507728.1, read as the reverse complement.
GGGGAATACCCACCTTGTGGCTATATTGTTGCCCTTCCGACCATTCGGAGCTGAGTCCATAATATATATTTGATACATGCTGTGGGGGTCACCTACACTGGCTCTGTATTGATCATGGGGCTTTACACAGACACAGAGAGGCCTGTGGGATGCGAGGAGACACCCAGTACTAACCAATCCAAAGAGCCCTCCTGGGGGAGAGAATCTAGGGGAATTTTGCAATCCTGAGGGTCTCCGTATATTTCCACACTGTAGGGGTCTTACCTAGTTAAATGTTGCTGAGTTTAGTTATTGAAATGGATATTTTGATGATAGGCAACTCCTATCCTCATATTGATTAGTGGTTCCAAATTAATAACTACTGCAGTAGGGAACAGACACAAAAGATACGCTCAGCATCTTTCCAAATAACCGTTCTCCTTTATTATCACGCATTTGAAGGTTTTTATACACACGATTATGTAGGTATCACATTAATATTACAATTGTACGTTTATGGTAACAAGGGGCGTTACATAGGCAGGCTAATTCTAATCAGGACTTGAAAGAATGCAAAACATGTACTGAAAACATTGTTAGTGCCGTGTGCACAGTGAGGGCATCGTGCAATACATATAAAATAGAATACAATTATATACAGAACCTACAAATTTCCATTACAGTTATATACCTTCTTCTTTATATTTATGTTATCTATTATGTTCAATGCCAGAGGGTGGGGGAGGGTGGGGGCTGGACGAAGATGCTCCCCTTGGTTCGGTCCAACCTCTCCCCCACATACTGTAGGTTGAAGCACTACTTCCCGGCAAAAGCCGAGGTGTGCTCTTGTACACATTGTTGTTAACTTAGTTAAGTGAAGGGGCAGCATTATCCTGCCTATTCTGTCTCTCTTTTTCTATTAATCTTTCCTCTTCTCCGTCCGCCCTCCCCCCTACCCTCCCTCTCCCTTCCCTCCCTCTCTCCCTTGTCCCACGTCTTTCTACCCCCTTGTTTATCCCCCCTCCCCCTAAATCTGACAGCGATGGATTCTATCAAAATGTTTTCACTGAATGCAAAAGATCTGAGCATACCCGAAAAAACAGCGTGTGCTCCTAAACGATCTTAAACGGTCACACGCAGATGTGGCATATATACAGGGAACTCATTGTAGAGTGGATAGACCACCTTGCCTTAAAAAACCCTTCTACCCTTTGTCCTATCATGCTACTAATGCCGTTGCCAAATCTAAAGGGCTGTCTATCCTCCTTTCTAGCAGACTACCCTGGATGCGTCATGATACCTTAATTGACAAAGATGGATGGTACGTGTTTCTGAAGGGATCCATCGGTGATGTGTAGCGCCGGTACTCCTAACGAGTACGCACTATATGTTTAAATTTAGTTTTTGCCTAAAACTGTAATGAGTTTTGGGACTAATTGTGCTAAATTGTGCTTTGGCATCAGTTTGGCTGGGCTGTATAGAAGTTCTGCCTGGTCATAGGTGGGGTTGCAAACCTGGGAGGCTATATAACACAGTCTGGTTGGATGCATTTGGTACCAATCTCTGTCTCGGAACCAACCAGTGGGCACGTTTGTCTCACTGCGTAATCCGGGAAGGGGTACTTAAGGTGCCAAAGTCACGTGGTTCGGGGTTCTGGTCCAGAGGTGGTTGCTGACTCCGTGGTTCTGGTCATCCTGACCAGCCCCCCGGGGGCCCTTATGGCCTGGGGTGCGGATCCATCCGTTTTCGAGCCTCAGAACTGGCTAGTTCGAGGCACAGTAACTGTGTGTTCCGGAGCCGTCTCGGGTTTTGGAGAGGCCCAGCAACTCTACACGCGACCAGGGGAGGACTCTTCAGTGGGAGAGCCACGCACAAGGCTGGCTGCTCGGTAAGAGCCTGGAAGCTGAGCTGCCATTAACATTGATTGAATTCACAATTCTTACGGTATCGCCGGACCGGCTGAAAGATTCTGGTACAGTAAGAACCCTTCCAGTTGTAACTAAGTTTCCAAGTTTCCAACCAAGTCTGCGTGAGAGACTTTGAAAAGCTAGAATTACCTGTTGGCTGCTAAATCCAAAACTTAAGGATTTATCCAACAGTTAAATAGTCCAGTTGCGAGCGGCTGTTTCCTGGATTGTTGACATAGAGAGAGACTTTTATTGAAGTCAGCAGTTCCAAGCACCTGAGCTAAGCTCTACCCTGATACCCTCTATTCCCAACTTGAAGACTGAGTTTGTTCAACTGTTTTACGCAAAATAAAAATCCTGACAAGGAATTCAAGTCTCAGTCTCTACAGTTACTGGGTTATCAACCCTGGGAACCCCTAGATAAGGACAATGAGTATGAGCTGGAGGAGGTAATCGGTAAGCCCAGAAAAAATTCAGCAGCTCCTTCGGGGGTCAGTGCTACAGATGCAAAAGTGATATTTGCCAATGTCTATAGCCCTAATGATCGGCGGGACGTTTTCATCAGTCGCATGCTTGCCAGGCTCGTGGAATTTGCAGAAGACCAAATGATCCTATGGGGGACTTTTATATCCCCCTGTTACCTTTGACCGATACCTCATTGGGGATGTCCTCTGTCCATCCTGGCATCCATAAATGAGTAATTCAGGACCTACATGGAGCCCAATTAGTGTATATATGGAGACTACATCACTCTGGATAAAGGGACTATATCTTTTATTCCTCGCCAGACAAAGTGTACTCGAGAATAGATTTTTTCCCTACTTCCCCACAATCAATTAGAAGCAGTGAGTGATTCAACCATAGGTAACATTACGTGGTCAGATCACGCTCCTATTACCATGCGGTACACACTTTCGATGGTCCACCAGACCACATTTCTGGAGACTGAATGAAAGTCTTCTACAAAACATGGACGTTTTGGCAGATGTTGCCAATGAACTTACACACTATTTTCACACGGATGATCAACCAGATTGTGACCCGGGTATCCTATGGGAAGCCCACAAGACAGTCAAAAGGTGTGTACTGATCAAGCATGGTGTGCGTATCAAAAGAGAGAGAGAAAAACAGCTACTTACACTCCTTCACAAAATACAAGAGGTAGAATCCCAACACAAAAAAAACCCACATCCTCCCTAGAAAATTATCTACTGTCTCTCAGAAGACAAACGGTGAACCTACTGCATTACAAAGCCAAAGTAGCGCTTCAATACTGCCACAGGCTTGGCTATGAATCTGGCAATAAATGTGGGAAACTATTAGCTAGGTCGATTAGAGATTATAGGGCTACCACATATATACCTCAAATGTTATCTTTCTCGGGTCAAAAGATAGTTCTTCCTGCTAAAATAGCACTGAAATTCAGAGATTATTATGCTTTCCTTTATAATCGACAGGAAGGGTCACCATCCAAGTCGGCGATGGAAGATAACGTTACCGCATCCCGACTTCCCCAGCTTTCTGCTGAGATTTGAGATGAACTGGACGCACCCATTACAATAGAGAAGCTGCAGAGGGCAATAGGGGAGATAAAACCAGGGAAAGCCCTGGGTCCCAATGGCTTTACTCTGCAATACTACCAATCTCTCCTTACGAACATAAGACCCTATATGGTAAGGTTGTTTAATGCTCACAGCTCGGATACAAATTTCCCTAATGACACTCTGAATGCCCATATATCCATCATCCCTAAAGAGGGTAAAGACCCATCCTCCTGTGGTAGCTACAGACCCATTTCCCTGCTAAATATAGACCTACAGTTTTCACAAAGATCCTGGCTACTCGACTGGCACAACAGTCCATCTATATCAGGTGGGTTTTATACCGACCAGGGAGGCTAGGAACAATACGATCAAGGTATTTAACCTGGTTCATGTTCTATCAGAGCCTCGAACACCCTGTGTCTTCCTCAGCACATATGCCGAAAAAGCATTCGACCGAGTTAACTGGGCTTTCATGTACTCCGTACTCAAACACATAGGCTTGGGTGCCAATATGCTCCAACTCACAAAATAAGGTATCTGCGTAAGCAGACGACCTCATGATCTCCATAACTAACCCCGAAGTGTCTCCACCCAACCTTCTTAAAGAGTTCAGCATATACAGGGCGCTCTCTGATTTGAAAATCAACTTCGACAAATCCACAGCAATGAGAGTGTGCGTAAAACCCGCTCTCCTGGCTGCCTTACAATCGAGGTTTAAGTTCAAGTGGTCGGCCTGCACTCTTAAATACTTGGGTACCCGTATTCCTTGTGATCTAACTCGTACTTTCGAATTCAACTTTTCGCCACTGATGATCAAGACCCGCACCTTACTAGGCAGCTGGAATAGGTGGCTGCACTCTTGGTTTGGTAGATGCAATCTACTTAAGATGTGCATACTCCCAAAATGTATTTATCTATTCTAAGCCCTTCCGATAAAGATATTGTCCCAGTACTTACAACAAGCTCACTCACTCTTTATTAAATTCATATGGGCTAACTCGAAACCTTGTTTACCCAGGCGCTACCTTACCTTACCCAAACATTGCTGAGGTTTAGCTCTACCAGACCTACAAAACTATTATCTAGCTGTACACCTTGGAAGAATCATAGATTGGAATACGCACTCTGACAGCAGTAGACTGACCACCACATGATCCATTTGCACTACTGGTGAGTGTAAATTCACCGCTGCCGGATCTCCACTCCTCCACCCCCCTACCTCCCCATCCCCTGTATCCCCCCCAACTTCTCAAGAATTCTTAACTTTTTGTTCCCTCCGACATCTTTCCTTTCTCCTCTGGAGCTTTTTTCTCATTTTTTCTCTCTTTCTCTATGAGTTAGGAACACATGTAATGCAAGGATCGGGCAGCTTAGGCTGCATTGTGTTAGCCGTTTATTCAAATGTTGGGCCATTCCGCGGTGATGACAATGTTCTGAAATGAACACACCTCTTCTCTACATTGCAGTACTAGATCTACCACTGTTATCTAATCTATAAGTTGAAATTACATGAACCTGGAACACCCTGGAGTGTGTAAAAAGATAAGTCATTATGCCATGTTTTTTTTGTCATTACTGTAACCGAACCTTGCTGTAACTCATTACTGTAATTGAACAGGTATTTTTTGAGCTCTGCCCTCTCCCCTATGCTGTAAATAAAAGGGGAAGGGCTCTGCACACAGATAGCTGCTGCATGGGAAGAAGACAGAGGCTCTGAACAGACATTCTGTAGGACTGCTGCTTGCAGTCTGCTAAAGGCTTCGGGAGTCATGGAGAACATCCAACCAATGGAGAATGCCAAGATGGACTATCACCTGATGGAAGTATGCCTGGGCAGCCACACTAATGTGTTTTTTTTTTTTACTGAGAAGGATGTTTTTCATATTCACTGTTATGCTGCAACTTGTTCAGTAAAGTTACATTAACTGTTCTAAGCCTGGTCTGAAGTTATTCAAACTGGTGCATGTTGGTTCTGACGTATCTAAAGAACCAGGGTCTGTAACACACAAAAGGAGTATGAAGTAACGCCACTCTAAAGGGTTGATTCAACAAGACAAGGAGAAAAAGAGTGTAGTTGCTACCAAGTACAAGTTCAAAACACCTAGCAACCAATCATTAGCCATTGTACCTGGGAAGATGACAGGTCCTCCAGTAGCAAGGGGGTTGATTTTCTAGCTCTCTCCCTAGCAACAGTATCCAATAGCAACCATAATCAAACCTTTGTTACAGAGGTCCATGGCCTACTCACAAAGTATGGGAAGGAAGGAGCTAATAAATGCATGCATTAGGTCCATGCTAGGTGCACGGCGGGACCCAATTCTGTTACTGGGAGTGAGGTAACAGAGATTCGTTGGGACTGGTGGAGTGGGCGCAGACTTAGCAGCATGTCCCTCCTAATGCAAAATCTACCAAGTTACAGTGTGTAGTGGAATGGGACAATCCACTTTACAGAAGAACTCGGGATGTTTTTCTACTGCACATAGTGAAGGCTCATCTCTAAGTCGGAAAACTGCCTTAATGTTAAATGTTTTACATGACCACAGTGTCCGCCTGGTTACGAGCATTGATTAGCATACTCCGTGCGAACGATACCCCCGTGTGCAGGGTGAAGATGACCCTGCCCCCAAGCTGAGTGTGCCAGGCTCTGTATATCCAGATTAGCAGCTACTGTACAAGTAAAATAATAGGCGGCAACTCAATTTAGAATGATTGCAAGAAATGTTTGCAAACAACAAACTCTGCAACTGTCCGCAGCCTACTGCAAGGCATAGAGGGATATTGCTGTGTGTACCAGGTTTGCTATGGAAAAAGCAGAGACTGCCACCCTCAGCACAGTGCCTAATGACAGACTGACCCTCCACGGACATGTTTGTCACTGTGCAGTCTCTGGATCGATCCGGAAATTCAGAATTGACTCACATAAACATGACAGTTCCTCGCAATGGTTTCTAAATTTAGTTCCCTCGTTGTTCACTTCATGGTTAATTTGGGTTTAAATCAGACAGAAGCTTTTCCTGTATGTGTCTGTTTGCCATAATGTAGATAATTCTTCTTGAAATGCATGTAGGTGTCTCAGCGGTTGAAGCAGAAGGACCCTTTTTATGACAATACATTATATTCAGTTTGCAGAATTTCTTTGTAATTGGTATCACTTTGGCCATTCTTAGTACACTGGTGGCCAACATTATCCCACTATTTTCAATGTCTGCACATTCAATGAAGCTGTTCAATTGCCATTACATCCAGTCAATTGTCAGCTTGTTGAGTCAGCGGGTGGTGTCTGATCTACCTTCTTGTCCAGGGTCAGCGTCTTCTGGTCTGCTTGCTTGTTTTAGGTCAGTGTCTTCTGATCTGTCTACTTGACTGAGTCAGTATCTTCTGATCTGCCACTTGTTCTGGGTCAGTGTTTTCTAATTTGCTTGCTTGTTCTAGGTCAGTGTCTTCTGATATGTCTGTTTGTCCTAGGTCAGTGTTTTCTGATTTGCCTGCTTATTCTGGTTCAGTGTCTTCTGATCTGTCTGCTTGACTGGGTCAGTATCTTCTGATCTGCTACTTGCTCTGGGTCAGTGTTTTCTAATTTGCCTGCTTGTTTTAGGTCAATGTCTTTAGGTTTGTCTGCTTGACTGAGTCAATATCTTCTGATCTGCACTTGTTCTGGGTCAGTGTCTTCTGATTTGCCTGCTTATTCTAGGTCAGTGTCTTCTGATCTGCCTGCTTGTTCTAGGATAAAGTCTTCAGATCTTCCAGTGTGTTCTGGGTCAGACTCATCTGACCTGCCAAGTTGTTCTTGGTCAGTATCATCTGCTCTGCCTGCTTGGGTCAACTCTTCTGATTTGCCTGCATGTTCTGGGTCAGACTCTTCTGATCTGCCTGCTTTTTCTGGGTCAGTGTATTCTGAAGTGCTTGTTTGTTATGAGTCAATGCCTTCTGATTTACCTGCTTGTTCTGGCTCATTGCTTTCTAGTCTACCTGCTTGTTCTGGCTTGGTGCTTTCTAGTCTACCTGCTTGTTCTGGCTCGGTGCTTTCTAGTCTGCCTGCTTGTTCTGGCTCATTGCTTTCTAGTCTACCTGCTTGTTCTGGCTCGGTGCTTTCTAGTCTGCCTGCTTGTTCTGGCTCAGTGCCTTCTAATCTTCCTGCTTGTTCAGGGTCATTGTCTTCTGATCTGCTTGCTTGCTCTGGGTCAGTGTCTTCTAATCTTCCTCTTCTAATCTTCCTGCTGGTTCTAGGCCAGTTCTGGGTCAGTGTCTTCTAATCTTCCTGCTGGTTCTAGGCCAGTTCTGGGTCAGTGTCTTCTTATCTGCCTGCTTGTCAGTGTTTTCTAATCTTCCTGCTTGTTCTTGGCCAATATCTTCTGTTTTGCTTGTTTGCCCCGGGTCAGTGTCTTCTAATCTTCCTGCCAATTTTGGGTCAATGTCTTCTTATCTTCCAGCTTGTTCTGGTTCATATTCTTCTGATCTGCTGGCTTGCTCTGGGTTAATGGAGGCCAGGTAACTAGAATTTTGAGAAGGTCAGCACTGCCAGTCCCCTATTTCTTTCAATATGGCGTTTCTTTAAAGAAAATCGCACAAAGAACTCCTTCCCCGCATTAAGGGGGGTATGGAAGAGGGTGAGGGGTCTATGACACTTCCTCTGTGTTTTATTCAGAGAGGATTTGCGAATGTTAAATTATTTTTGCTATTTTTAAGCAGGGCTGTGTTTAGATGGAACTCTTCTCTAGGCACATCTGGCAGTGACAAAATAATATAAAGTCTTATGACTCCTCTCAACATTTCTCCTTCGCTCTACAGTTCTTTGACTGAATTTAGCCAAAAATATCCACCTTCAGGTGGCATGAAGAAAGAAACAAGTAAAAAGGGAAACAAGGAGAAAGTTGCTCCAGTTTGTAGATTTTGAGGCTGTCTGTTTCCCCCTCTATTGCTGCTGCCCTAAGCACAGGTGATTATGTTATTGTAACAGACAGGGCTGTCTTTAAGGCAGGGCAAAAGGGGAAGCTGCCCTGGGCCCTGTCATTGTTGTGGGACCCAAAGCAGCTGCCTCATACTTGCCAACTATCCTGGTTTAAATTCCCTTGGCCCTTGAAGTTTTAGTCCCTTGCTGTGTACCGATATCTCAGTGTGAAGTGCTGGTACTAATGCTGCCCAGCTCTGCCCTATTGTTGTGTACAGATGACTCACCTGCAGACCCTGTGTTTACATGTAAATAACCGGCATTCATATGTAAATAGCTGCATCCGGCGGCATAGATATGTAAATAAAGGTGACATTCATATGTATATCATGCCCCCAGTGTCGTCTTTAATAATGATTGGACCCTGGGCAAAACTTTTCTTGGGGGCCCCCTCCCCATGCAGTTTTGCTCTCTACCTGCTCTGAGACATACAATAAATAGCAACTAGACTCGAAATCAGATTACTGAATCAGATCAGGCAGCTATTGCGATTGGTTGCCAGAGGTTGCAGTGTATCATTACTGCTCATTGACTGGTTGCTAGAGGTTACAGAACACATTACAGCTCATTGGTTAGTTACTAGAGGTTACAGCACATGATTTCTGATTGTTGATTGGTTGCTAGAGATTACTGTAGATATGACCTCAGGGGGGCATGATATACATATCAATGCCGCCGGCCACCTCTATTTACATATGAATGCTGGTACTTTACATGTAAACACAGGGTTTGCAGGTGAGTCATTTGTACACAACAATAGGGCAGAGCTGGGCAGCATTGGTAACAACACTTCACACTGAGATATTGGGACACAACACATGACTAAAACCTCAAGGGGCGAGGGAATTTAAACCAGGATAGTTGGCAAGTATGAGGCAGCTGCTCTGGGCCCCAAAACAATGACAGGGCCCAGGGCAGCTGCCCCTTTTGCCCTGCCTTAAAAACGGCCCTGCATGCCCCCTGCAGTGAGGAGATGATGTGCTGTAACCTCTAGCAACCAATCAGTGAGCAGTATTACTGTACAATAATCTCTAGCAACCAATCAACAAGCAGAAATCATGTGCTGTAACATCTAGCAACTAATCAGTGATCCGTAATGTGTGATGTAACCTCTAGCAACCAGTCAGTAAAGGTAATGATACACTGTAACCTCTGGCAACCAATCGCAATCGCTTCCTGATCTGATACAGTAAACTGCTTTTAAGTCTAGCTGCTATTTATTGTATGTTTTAGAGCAAGTGGAGAGTGAAACTGTAAGGGGGGGGGGGGGCAAGAAAACGTTTGCCCAGGGTCCAATCACTATTAAAGCGGGAGTCCGCCGGGACGTTTTTTTTTTTTTTTTAAAAGCCAGCAGCTACAAATACTGCAACTGCTGACTTTTAAAATAATGACACTTACCTGTCCAGCGCGCCCGCGATGTTGGCACCCGAAGCCAATCTCTAGATCGTCTCTTGGGTGCTGCCGCCGCCATCTTGGGTATGGGAATCAGGAAATGGAGCCTTTCGGCTTCATTTCCCGGTTCCCTACTGCGCATGCGCGAGTCGCGCTGCGCAATAAGGACGGTCCCCGCTGCCTCTGGGATCTGTGTGTTTCCCAGCAGGCAGCGGGGCACTTGCGGAAAGGGGCGGGCACTTGCGGAAAGGGGCGTAATCTACGCCCCTTTCCGCAGAGAGCTATCCCGGAAGTGGGTGCAGATACCTGTACTGTACAGGTATCTGCACCCCCCTCCCCCCTGAAAGGTGCCAATTGTGGCGCCGGAGGGGGGGAGGGTTCCGATGAGCTTAAGGTCCACTTTAGGGTGGACCTCCGCTTTAAAGATGGCCCTGGTAACAGAAGGCACAGAAATTGTCAGTGCCTGACCTCTCACCCAGATTCATCTAAGAATATTGTTCTGAAACAGTTATCGGTTGCATTGTCTTTCAGTGTAACAGAACAAATTTAAATCGCAAACAAGTATTTAAACTATGATTCATGTGTATGAAGTCATGAGCACTGAATTTTTCTTCATGGTCTCTTTATCTTTTTTCAGCCAGGCTCAGATGAATGAGGGTCTAATTAAAGCCAGGCCAATGATATAAAATAAACCCAGCCTCTACATCTCCATGGTAAACATCTCTACAGCCAGCAAACAAAACACTTGAGAGATCCACTGCCCTCATCTAATACTCCCAAGAAACCAGATTCCACTTATTATTTCTGTATTTTCACAGACTATTTCGGAAAGATGCTTCCAAAACATATACTCCTAACTTGAAGGTAAAACAAAAGCCAAGATATATAGGGAACCGTCTATTTCTCAGGTCCTGTTTCTTCTCCAGGCATAGTTTTAATGCATCCGGCCATCCCATTGCTTTAAATGCCTTGTTGCTGATAATATTCAAGTGTCTTGGGAACACCAATTGCTGGGCCAGGCCAGAGAGGGACAGACTTTACATACATTTTAACTTAAATGTATGTACCGATATACTTTTTCTGCTGTATTGATGAGCTGTATAGCCACCAAGGATTTTAAAAAGGAATCTGCATGCACAGATTCCTGAAAAGTCACAATATACAACCAAGGGGGCGTCCGCAGAACTTTTTTCAGGGAGGGGCATCATTTTAAGGTCACCCATGTCATTATCACGGTCATAGACTGCAGACGTAGTACATAGGGTTGCCACCTTTTCTTCAAGTCAAACCCGAACACTTTAGCGGCGCACAGCAATCTTTTTTTTTATAGTTTAACCTATACATATATTTTGCTACTAAATAACATTTCTAATCATATGAAGTTAATAACAAGAGTTCCCCTTTACATCAGAGTCCACAGAGTTCCCCCTTTACATCTGAACTTGCAGAGTTCTCTTTCACTGTAAGGGGGGACTCTCCAGACTCTGATGTAAGGGAGAACTCTGGGAACTCTAACATAAGGGATGCTCTGGGAACCCGGATCTAAGGGGGAACACTGAGAACTCTGATGTACGGAGAGGACTCTGATGTAAGGGAAAAGACTGTGGCCTCTGGTGTAAAGGGGAACTCTGATATAAGGGGTGCTCTGAGAACCCTGATTTGCCTTAGTGTACTTACTCAGAGGCAAGAGAGTGAAGGGGGGAGACTTCAGTCACAGATGGATGGATGGTAATATGGATGGTGAGCTCACTCACCTCTTGACAGTCAGCACCTCTCATCCAGTTGGATCTGAGGCTGCTGGACTTCAAATTTCTGGCCCAAATTTCCCTTTTCTGAGGCACAGTGCCAGGGATTGGAGTGTGGGCAGACAAAGAGGGGTAGGGGTAGAGGGGAAGAGGTGCAGATTGAGCCCTCTCTTCTCTCCCGTCTGTATGTGTTTGGGGGGGGGGGGGTTGTTAGTGTTGGCTTTGGGGAGTGTGAAAGAGAGTAACAGACACTCTCAGCTTAGACAACTGCAGCCAGCAACCCTGCTGGGAAGCCATAGGCCAGTCTAAATAATGTGTCCGGGTTGACAGTCTGAAACCCGGACACATTACTCCAAACCCGAACTGTCCGGGTGAATCCTGGATAGGTAGCAACCCTAGTAGTACAGGTGATGGTCAGAGACTGCAGACATGGCCCAAGAGACTGTCAGAGACTGCGGACATGGCCCAAGAGACTGTCAGAGACTGCAGATATCGCCCAAGAGACTGTCAGAGATGGCATACATGGCCCAAGAGACTGTCAGTGACTGCATACATGGCTCAAGAGACTGTAAGAGACTGCGGACATGGCACAAGAGATGACCAGAGACTGCATACATAGCCCAAGAGACTGTCAGAAACTGCATACATGGCACAAGAGACTGTCAGAAACTGCATACATGTGGGGGGTAATAGAGAGAGAGAGAGGGGGGTGACAGAAAGAGACAGAAGGGGTGACAGAGAGAGACAGGGTGAAAAAGACAGAGGGGTGAGAGAGAGAGGGAGGGGTGATGGAGGTCATCACTCCTGATCCGATCTCTGATTCCAGGGGGGAGGCACTTGCCCCCCCCCCCCTTGCCTCTACCTGCGGACGCCCATGTATACAACAGTATAATTTTTAGATCCACCTAGTATAATTTAAAAGCAGGAGTGAGCTCTAGTCAGTTTGTCAGCCATTTACAGGAGGAAGAGGGAGACGCCTGTATTAAAAACTTGTCTGGTAATAATTGTTAGTTGGTCCCCAAGTCCTCCAACCTAGAAGCTGGGTGATCCATGCACTGCCCTATGATGGCCAACAAGTCTCACGTCTGAAAGAGACGGGTGTGGAATAAATGGCTCTGTATCTGTGCTGGTAATGAGCTGTTCTGGGAAATGTTCCTGTTCCACCGCTAAACAATACTGGAAAAAAAGAAGAAACAAAACTATGATAAAAAGTGCAGAATACTGGCTAGTGAAAACGTAAAGTGGAAGTCCAGTCAAAGATGACAATTTTTCTATTAATAATATGTAAAATATCTTTATCTTTGACATTATTCATTTTATGTATAGCTGAATGCCAAGCTTAGAAAGTCTATTCAAAGGTAGACAATCAGCTTCTTCCTGTTCTTCAGGGACAACCTTACTTCCTTATTTCTGAATTCGGCATGCTGCCTCTCACTTCCTGAAAACGTTGTCCTTCTCTCCTACACAGGCATGCCTACTGTTCATTCTAACCGCCTCGCCCAGCCCCGCCGACCGTGCCCCCATCCCTCCTATCCTTAGACAGAGAAGGATAACTTCCTGTCTTCACAGGAAGTTATCACCTTCACCTCGTTTTGGTTCCTACCTGCCTGAGAGACACAGAGCACAGGCAAGCCTGGTAAGTATGTTCTGCTCACTGCAGCACATGGCGGCACACACACACACACACACACACACACACACACACACACACACACACACACTTCTTACAAACCGTTATATGGCTTCAACTTTAAAGTGGAAGTCCAGTCAAAAATTAAAAATTTCCCATCTATGCGCCTTTGAAAATCAGCGACTTTGAAAAGGTGCCTGCACTACTTTGATGCAACTTTTGTTGCAAATTTGCTCCAGAGTGTAAAGTTGGATCAACCTTTTCAAAGTTGCTGATTTTCAAAGTCACATAGATGGTTATGGGTGCCATTGAAATCAATGGGCTATGACTTTTCATGTGACTCTATGTGTCCAAAGTCACATGACAAGTCATACTAGTGGCCTTAGTCTACGTTTCCACTATTGCGACCCCAATTTTGCACGCTTTAGAGTGCAACTTTGATGCGACTTTACACTCTCTGGATCAGTCGCATCAAAGCTTTGCAGGTACCTTTTCAAAGTCACTGATTTTCAAAGTAGCATAGATGGGAACGGGTACCGTTAAAATCAATGGGCTATGACTTGTCATTAGACTCCGGACACATAGTCATATGACAAGTCACGTTTCCACTATTGGGACCCCAAAGTTGCAAGATTTAGAGTGCGACTTTAATGCAACTTTGATCCAACTTTACTCTCTCTGGATCAAAGATGCATCAAAAGTCGCATCAAAGTACCTTTTCAAAGTAACTGATTTTCAAAGTCGCAAAGATGGGAATGGGTGCCATTGAAATCAATTGGCTGTGACTTGTCTTGCAACTTTATGTGTCCAAAGTCGCATTACATGTTGCAACTAGTGGAAACAGAGCCTTATGCTGGCCATACACTATACAAAAAATCAGTCAAATCCATTTTCGAAAAACGAACATTTGGCCGTGAGCGCAAACGATAGTGACATCATGTAATGACCGATAAATAGTTCAGTGGACATAAATGAATGCATTTTTTTTACATATACTTAGTGCAGACAGTTCGGATGGGAAACACATTAACCTTTCAATTTATCGTGCATTCGGCAGAAAATTTCCAAACTTGTCCTTTGTTTGTTTTTTTCGACTCAAAAACGTCCCAACGATTATTGATTTTGTGCCCATTATCTGGCACAGGGCTTTTTATTTCTTAATTTTGGCAGGAATTAGGATGTACAATGCGACAACACTGGGCAGGAACCTCCCATCCTGTATATGACCACTGGCTACACAGGAACAGAGTTCCTCCCTGGAAGTGATGTCACTAGCTTTCAGTAACCACACCCTCTGGCTGCTTTTAGGCTCAGGAGGAAGTAGAATTGAAGTCATGTGACGGCACTAGATACGGCAAAATAAAGGTAGAATAACTGGGATTTTTTTCATTTTGAGACATAAGGCTGAACTTGGCTCCCATTAATAATTGCAGGGGAGAATTTAAGTGTAATGCCGCGTACACACCATCGGAATTCTCGTCGGAAAAAGTTCTGATGGTTTTCCCGACAGAATTCCGACAGAATTCGGCTCAAGCTGTCTTGCCTACACACGGTCACATTAAATTCCGATCATTTATAACGCGGTGAGGTACAACACGTACGACGTGACTAGAAAAAGGAAGTTCAATAGCCAGTAGCCAATAGCTTCTGTCTCATAGTTGAATCTGACCATGCGTGATTTTTGGCGTGTCGGAATTGCATACACACGATTGGAATTACAGATAGAAAATTTTTCCGTCTGGAAAATTGAGAACATGCTATCAATTTTTGGCTGGCGGAAATTCGGACAGCTAAATTCCGATGGAGCATACACACGGTCGTATTTTCCGATGAAAAGCTCTCTTCCGTCTTTTTCTGTCCGGAATTCCGTTCGTGTGTACGCGGCATTAGGGCGGACTTTCACTTTAATGACTGGGAATGAGTGGTGTGATTTTGGCTAGATTTTCACTGTGAAACTACCGATCTCACGATCAGTGAATGTTGCTAGAGTGGAGGCCCTCAGTTTTTCTCATTGAGCTGCTTAGGTCAAATTTACTTGGAAAAAAAAAAGGCGAATGTGTGTTCTCGAGGGGAATGTAATTATCGTTGGTTCTTTTATTTTGCCGTTATTTGTATTTCCTGACAGACTCCACGGCAGCTTACGTATGGGTTAATCCCGCCTCTCATACCTCATATGACCCTTCTCCCATATATCTTTGCTCCAAGCCAGAGGCCGTGTTCCTTTTTTGTCCTCCTCCTAGGACCAGGGTGAAGTCTTAGCCCTTGTACACACTGTCGGAGATTCCGTCGGAATGTTTCCTATCGGACCGTTTTGTCGGATATTCCGACTGTGTGTGGTCTGCATCGGACTATTTCCGTCGGAATATCCGATGGACCAATTTTTCCAACTTGCCGGTAAAATTTTCCGACAAAATGCTCCGATCGGACATACTCCGATCATGTGTAGCCTACTCCGATGGGCAAAGTGCCACGCATGCTCAGATCAAATTCCTAGACCAAAGCTATTGGCTATTAGCCTGAACGTAGTCCCATCGTAACGAAATAACGTCATCACGTTCTGTACAATCGGATTTTCCGACAACTTAGTCCGACTGTGTGTATGCAACATCACTTCCGGACCTCTTCCGGCATTACTCCGACGGATTTGGTTGTCGGAATCTCCGACTGTGTGTACAAGGGCTAACCTTTCTGAAGGTTTTTGCGATCCAGTCCTGGCGGTTTGCACGGAAAATTATGGATTCAGACGGCGTTTTCTTTGGAGTCCAGCAATCCCAGCTATTAGCAGGGTGGACACAGGCGACAAATGCAATGCCATGAAGAGCTTACTAGCCTGGCCATTGGCAGGCAAGGGGCAATATGGGCAAACATCCCAGCAATTAGCCGGAGGCCCTTTTTTTCTGAACGCCCCAGTCGTGCAATGAGCGCAACATCAGCTCCCAGTCCCAGGTCAGATCAAGGAAAATTACAGTAAGTATTTGATAGGGAATTTTCCGTTTTAGTGATTTGTTTTATTTTGTTTTTGTGTATCTATTTATTATGTGTGTACTATCACTTTTTTATTGTAATTTTTCCCTCAGTTTTTTTGGGGGGTGGGGGGGTATTCTTATAAAAATTTAAAATAACAAGTCTAATGAAGGGCTGATTTTTGGCACAGAATACATCCAGGACAGTTAAAGGGATCTTCTGTCATAATCAGGAACCATTTAACACCATTTAATCACTTGCTGTCCAGCCCCCGCGGATATACGGTGGCAGCTCAGCACTGTTGCGTGAATCGCTGTACCGATACAGTGCTTTGTGTAATAAATATCGCAGGCGTTGCTTGGCGCCAGAGAAGATGTGCGTGGGCAGCGGCCACAATGTCCACCGGCCACCCGCGATCACAGAGAGGCAGAATAGGGATCTGTCAATGTAAACAAACAGATCCCCGTACTGTCAGGGGAGTAAAGAGAGATTGTCTGTTCCTAGTGATCAGGAACAGCAACTTCTCCCAGTCAGTTCACTCCTTGCACAGTTAGAAACACCTCCCTAGGACACACTTAACCCCTTGATCGCCCCCTAGTGTTAATCCTTTCCTTGCCAGTGTCATTGATACAGTAATCAGTGCATTTTTATAGCACTGATTGCTGTACAAAAGTCACTGGTCCCAAAAAAGTGTCAAAAGTGTCCGATCTGTTTGCCGCAATGTTGCAGTCCCGCTAAATATCGATGATCACCGCCATTACGAGTAAAAAAAAAAAAATAATAATTAAAATGCCATAACTCTTTTACCTATTTTGTACACGCTATAACGTTTGTGCAAACCAATCAATATACGCGTATTGTGATTTAGTTTACCAAAAATATGTAGAAGAATACACATGGGCCTGAACTGATGAAGAAATTCGTTTTTTTGCATTTTTTTTTGGATATTTATTATAGCAAAAAGTAAAAAAACATTTTCAAAATGGTTGCTCTTTTTTTGTTTATAGCACAAAAAATAAGAACCGCAGAAGTGATCAAATACCACCAAAATAAAGCTCTATTTGTGGGGAAAAAAAGGACATAACTTTTGTTTGGGTACAATATTGCATGACCACACAATTGTCACTTAAAGCAATGCAGTGCCGTATCGCAAAAAATGGCCTGGTCATTAAAGCAGAACTTCAGTCATTTTTTCATCTTTCCATCTATTAAATCTTCTGCCCTTGTTGTTTTAAATTTGAATAGTAAAACATTTTTTCTTTTCTGCCAGTAAATACCTTATACAGCCCACTTCCTATTTCTTGTCTGGAAATAAGTCTAGGCTTATGACATCATGCACAGGTCTCTCTCTCTCACTCTCCTGAGAGTTTGCCAGGAAGGGAGGGGGTGTGAGTCATAAGAGGGCCAATGAGAGCTGCAGAGCTGGTGTGCCTCTGTGTAAATCCAGGAAGTGAACAGGCAGCAGCTTCAACTGCCCACAGTTAAAATGATTGCGGCCAGACTCTGTGGAGGGAGATTTCTGCAGCATATTGGGCAAGTACAGAATCACAGTATATATAAAATAATATGCACAGTGGTCTGAGGGAAGCTTCAGAATGGCAAAGATGGTTTTATTACAAATTATGTGAGCAGACTGCCATTCCTCTTTAAAGCGTTTTTTTTTTTTTAGTCACCTGCAAAGGAAAAGGCATAATGAACTAGTATGAGTACTAGCTCATTATGAAATACTTACCTTAGAACGAGGCCCCGACATCTGACCCGATCCACGCCGAGGGAGCTGACATGTTCCCTTGGCGTTTCTTCCGGGTATCGCGGCTCTGGCGCTGTGAGTGGCAAGAGCCGCAATATCGTCACTCCCGCGCATGCGGGCAGGAGAATTTCTTCCCGGCAGGGTCCGGCATCCGACATCCGCTGCAGTCACCGGCGCATTGCGAGGGGAATATCTCCTTAACCGTACAGGTTTAGGAAATATTTTTTTTACCTACAGGTAAGCCTTATTATAGGTTTTCCTGTAGGTAAAAGTCCCAAAAAATGACTTTACAACCACTTAAAGGGTGTAAATCCTTCCGGGGCTGAAGTGGTATAAAAACACCAAAAATACAGTCAATTCACCTTACTCCACAAAAACCTCCTTATTTATACCCAAAGTATGGGGAAATTAAAACTCTTAATTTTTCCCCTCCCTATTTGTGTGTCATATGTTGTCATAGAAAGAAGACCAAAACTGAATCCGCCTCATAATTCTTGCTCAAATAAAATGTAGTCAGAGATCAGCCCAAAAAAAAAAAAATGGATAAAAAGAGTAAATATTAGTGTAAGAAAGTGAAACAGAAAAGGCGCAGTGTTTGAAGTGTCATCCAATTAACTTCCTGTAGAAATGGCCAACCTGCGCAGGAACTTCTGTAAGACACCCCAGAGTGATAAACATTCTATGAGACACATTTTTACCTCTGCTTTGCTCCAGATTCTCCGAGGACAGGTGTAGGTAACCATCAGCCAACAGTGTCTTCGTCTCTCAGCACCTCATCTAAAAATATGCCTGGAATGCCGCAGAACACATTGCTCAGAATTGGCAGCCGATGAAGATCCAACATGCTCAGCATGCAGCGACAAATCTTCCTGTGGTTTCACTGTCTGTGTTTTCTCCCTGCTGCTTTTATGCACCTTTATAAGTGTGAATTCTGCTCTTGCGAAGCTCCATAGAAACCAAAAATAGGTGAACACACCACATCTGCCAAAATGATGATTATACTATACTATAACTTTTACAGGATAAACTTTCTCAATAAAACTCTGATCTCAGTTACATATTTAATCACTTGAGACCCGCACTATAGCCGAATGACGGCTACAGCGCAGATCTCCTTTGCCGGGACGACGTCTATTGACGACGTCCCGTGCACGAGCGGCCTGCGCGCCCCCTGTGATCGGCGAGTCTATGAGACTCGCCTGATCACTGATCCGAGCAAGGGGTCGATCCCAACCCCTTATCACGTGATCAGCTGTCAGCCAATGACAGCTGATCATGTGATACAACGGAGCCGGTAATCGGCTATTATTCCTCCTCGCGCTGACAGCGCGAGGAGAAAAAAAAAGAGCCGATCACCGACGGCCGTGATCGGGACATCAGTCCCGATCATGGCCAGCCCTGCCAGTGCCCACCTGCCCCCTGCCAGTGCCACATCAATAAAAAAATGTGTCCCCCCCTGTCAGTGCCACCCAGCAGTGCCCATAGTGCCACCCAGCAGTGCCCACAGTGCCACCCAGCAGTGCCCACAGTGCCACCCAGCAGTGCCCACAATCTGCCTCAACAAAGGTGCTGCACCCCAGTACTACATATCTGTGCCCATCAGTGTCATCTACCAGTGCCCAGCAGTGCCGCCCATCAGTGCCCAGCAGTGACACCTATCAGAGCCACCTATCAGTGCCACCTATCAGTGCCCATCAGTCCCATCTATCAGTGGTACCTATCAGTGCCCCTTAGTGCCACCCATCCATGCCACCCATCTGTGCCACCCATCCGTGCCATCTTATCTGTGCCCATCTTTGCCCATCAGTGCCGCCTTATCTGTGCCCATCGGTGCCGCCTTATCTGTGCCTATTAGTGCCGCCTTAACTATGCCTATCAGTGCCCACCAGTGCAGCCTATCAGTGCCCACCAATGCAGCCTATCAGTGCCCACCAGTGCAGCCTATCAGTGCCGCCTCATCAGCGCACTTCAATGAAGGAGAAAAATTACCTGTTTGCAAAATTTTATAACAAACTATTAAACATTATTTTTTTTTTTTTTTTGTTTAGCAAAAAATAAAACTCCCAGCTGGAATTAAATACCACCAAAAGAAAGCTCTATTTGTGGGGAAAAAATGATAAAAATTTCATTTGGGTACAGTGTTGTATGGCCGCGCAATTGTCATTCAAAGTGCATCAGCGCTGAAAGCTGAAAATTGGTCTGGGCAGGAGGGGGGTTTAAGTGCCCAGTAAGCAAGTGGTTAAGGACTGTTGACTCTGGTGGACTTTGGCTCTTTACAAGACGTCAGTCTATTGCCAAAACCTCTGTAGTGTCATATTCACAGTTTTTGTTTTTTTATTTATTATAACTTTATCAAAGCTGATAATTTGAGATATTCTTTAGAGCAGAAAATTATTTTTAAACAAGACCCTTAAAAGTAGAGGTCAATCAGACATAAATGCTGGAGAATTCATAACAAGTATCTGCGACACTCCTTAGCCCTTGTACACGCGGTTGGACATTCCGACGAAAAATGTCCGATCGGACCGTGTTGTCGGATAATCCGACCATGTGTGGGCTCCATCGGACTGTTTCCGTCGGAATATCCAACCGATAAAGTTTTAGTCCTTGTACACATGGTCGGACTTTTCGACAACCAAATCCGTCGGATTTTGTCCGAAACTGTTGCATACACACGGTCGGAAAAAGTTGTCGAAAAATCCGATCTTTCAGAACGTGATGACGTAATTTCGTTACGATGGGACTACGTTCAGGCTAGTAGCCAATAGCTTTGATGTAGGAATTTGATCTGAGCATGCGTGGCACTTTGTCCGATCGAAATTCTCTACACATGATCGGAGTATGTCCTATCGGAGCAGTTTGTCAGAAAATATTTCCAGCAAGTTTGAAAATTTGGTCCGACGGAATCAGTCCGATGCATACCACACACAGTCGGATTATCCGACAACGCGGTCCGATAGGACACATTCCGACGGATTCTCCGACCGTGTGTACAAGGGCTTAGAGCTGGGCTATAAAATTTTCCAACAACATGATCCGATCAGACTTTGTCCGATTGTTTGTAGAGAATTCCGATCGGACAAAGTGCCACGCATGCTCAGATCAAATTCCTAGACCAAAGCTATTGGCTACTAGCCTGAACGTAGTCCCATCATAACGAAATAACCTCATCTCATTACGTACGATCGGATTTTCCGACAACTTTGTCCGACCGTGTGTATGCAACACCGGTTTCGGACAAAATCCGTCGGACAAAATCCGACAGATTTTGTTGTCGGAATGTCCAACCGTGTGTACAAGGGCTTAGACTTCCATTGTGCCTCTGCACAACAAATGCCGTTGTGGGCAACAGATTCACATACTTATTGGAAACGAGTAGAAAAAATTTTGGGAAAGCACTATATGCAGAGGTGCACCATAGTCAGAGTGTCCATATGGGCACTCCATCTGTAGTGCAGCTGAGCTCCATCCTGCCGCTGCAGCTAGCACACAAGCTTTGCAATTGGATGGGCAAAGCCTGATGGGGATTCAAAGACACTAGTTCCCCATCAGGTTCTCTCTCCTTTCGTTTGACAGCAGATAGTGGGCGTATCCATAGCCAAAAGAGAGCCTGCTGTTGGCTATAAAATCCTCCCACTGCCTGATGTCAGTCACAAGGGGAGAGTGGACCCGATAGGGAAACTAGCCCCTTAGCTTCCCCATGAGGCTCCGTCTATTGTCAGCATCACTTGTTGTTGTTGGTGTCAGCAAAGAAGCTGTTCTGCTACACAGTGTACAGAGACAGGCACTATGCTTGTCTCTGTATGCCAAATTGGAGTTAGTCTTAAATACTTCCAGTTTTGATTTCTGCAAACTGGAAGTAATTCTTTTTGAATTTGGTGCGGCCATAGTGCTGTGTTGTACTGTATACTTGGAGCTATTAATAAATCCCTGAATGTATGTATCAGTAAAGTTACAAAAACTTGTGGCAAGGATTTTTGAATCTGGTGAAGGCTATTTGAGACTGGCATGCCACCAGAAAGGTGTTGTAAGTGCTTTATTAAATCTCCCCCATTATGTTCATTTGAATAAAAATGGGTGACACAGCTAACCTCTCCAGAGGCTGTAATATTCATTGTAGTCCTGCACCCAGCTCCATGGCTTGAACAGAGGGTCGAGTCTTTTTCCCCCAGAGGAAGATTCAAGACATTCAGATCCAAACAAGGAGAGTAATGGCCAGTTCTTTTCTTGTTGCAAAAGAATGCATTCGCTATCTTGGGGTTCTATCGGCCCCAATCTCGGTAGTCCCATGGGCCAGGTGGCGAAGAAGGAGGATTTAGTGCAATTTCCTTCTCCAATGGTATCACCACTCCCTGATCCAGAAGATCCACATTCCGATGTCTATAAGTCATTCCTTGATTTGGTGGACAATTTCTCGCAACATTGCCCAGGGTGCACCGCTGCAGCCTCCGGATCTGGTAGTTCTGACTAGGGTTGCCAGTCTTCTGGATTGGGGAGCACACTGCCTGGGCCAGCAAGCTCAGGGCCGGTTGCCCCCTCACGTGTCACAAAATTCAAACTTCCTAGAGTTGGAGGCCGTCCGGCACGCTCTTCTAGCATTCCCACCGAGTTTGAAAGATCAGGCTGTCAAAATACTCTCGGACAACAAGACCACCGTCACTTATGTGTCCCATCAGGGGTGCACCAGGAGTCATTCCCTTCTTCAAGTCGCATGCTGGATATTCCTGTGGGCAGAGAGGAATCTCGTATCCCTGACGGCAGCCTACCTCCCAGGGCCCGAGAATGTCTTAGCAGACCATCTGAGTCTGAGCTTTTTGGACCACAGTGAATGGCGCTTGAATCCGAAATACCTACAAAGGATCTTAAAAGCCTGGGGGTTGTCTACAATAGACCTCATGGCATCAGAGAGGAACTCCCAGCTTCCTTGCTTCGTGTTGAGTACCTTATTGCAGGCTTGTAAAAAGTCTACAAATTCAACCTATCACTGGGTGTGGAAGGCTTTCCGACGCACCTTTGTGGAGAGGGGCTGGGAGCCTGAGTCCCCTTCAGCCTCTAACATTTTGGAATTTCTCCAGCAGGGACTGGATGATGGTTTAGCCTATAATGCCCTGTAAACATGGTCGGACATTCCGATGACAGAACACAAGCCCAAACTTGTGTTGCATACACACGGTCGCACAAAGTTGTCAGAAAATCCGATCGTTCAGAACGTAGTGACGTACAACACATACGACGGGACTATAAACGAGCCAGTAGCCAATAGCTTTTGTATCGTAATTTATTCTGAGCATGCGTGGCACTTTGTCCGTCGGAATTGTCTACACACAATCGGAATTTAAACAATCAGATTTTGTTGCCGGAAAATTTTAGATCCTGCTCTCAAATTTTGTATGTCAGAAATTCCGACGAAAAAAGTCTGATGCGGCCCACACACGATAGGATTATCCGACAACAAGATCCGATCGCACATTTTCCGTCAGAAATCCGACCGTGTGTACAGGGCATAACTCCTTGAAGGTCCAGGTTTCTGCCCTCTCAGTCATGACAAATTCAAGATGAGCATTGGTTTGTTGAAGGCAGCTGTAAAAATCAGACCTCCTCTCAAATCCCACTTTCCCAAATGGGACCTGACGGACAGTGTTCTTGACGGCCATTGCCTCTGCCAGAAGGGTCTCCGAATTATGCGCCTTTTCATCCAAAAAGCCTTTTTGTGTGATTTTTCCCGATAAGATTGTTCTCAGACTAGTTCCTAACTTCCCTCTACTGCCTTTCATATGAATTGGGAGATCATCCTGCCAGCCTTCCCTGTGGATCCGTTGCAAGATTGGAAGAGGCTAGACTCGGTCTACTCTGTTTCGACTTACCTAGAGCGGACTGAGGATTTTCGCAAACAAGACCAGACTTTCGTCTTTCCTATGGGGCCTAAAAAGGGCATGACGGCTCTGCCTAGGATTGCATTAGAGTCTCTGGGTCTTCCCTCACCCGCCGAGATCAGAGTGCATTCAACGAGGGGTATGGCGGCATCATGGGCAGCCTAAGCTAAGGTGTCACCTGAAATGTAGCCTTCTCTCCTGCGGAAGCATTTGGTTCTTCTATTATTTCTGTGGCTGTCGGCCATTAAATTTGTTAAGCAGCAGTTTTCTCTGAGTTGTTTGTTCTTACTTTCCCTCACTTATCAAAGATTTGCTTGGTACATCCCATAGTAGGCTGACATGGGGAGGTCCAGGAATAAGGAAAATTGTTATCCATACTTACCGTAATTTTCCTTTCCTGGACCCTCACCATGTCAGCCGGTGATTCTCGCCCTATCTTCCATCGGGAGGAAGGGTGTTTTGAAAAAGGTGGTCCTGGAGGGATCGGAGGGGGTGGACCTGACCCATAGTAGGCTGACATGGGGAGGATCCAGGAAAGGAAAATTATGGTAAGTATGGATAACAATTTTCCTTGTTTTAGCAGACACCCTAGAGAATAGAAATGGTGGTCGTTGTAATTTTTTTATGTCACACAGTATGTGCGCAGCAATTTTTCAAACCCGTTTTTTTTTGGAAAGAAACTGTTTCATGAATAAAAAAAAGCACTAAAGTTAGACCAATTTTTTTTGTATAATGTGAAAGATGTTGTTACGCTGAGTAAATAGAAAAACAAAGAAAAGGCGCCTCTAAGTGTAGAATTAAAAGCAGCAGGAAGCTCCAAGAGAACTGAGGTTGATAAAGGAACCAATGAGATGTTCCGAAACGCGTCCCTCTTTGATGACTGCTTTCTGTTTTGCTTCCTGTTTGTGGTCCACGCTGGTTGCTGGATATTGTCTCCTGCCGCTGACGTCACTTCCGGGATCCTCGTGTTTTGAGACTGTGATTGCGGGCTGGCCTGTCAGTTCTCTTGGAGCTTCCTGCTGCTTTTCCCGTTGGCATCCCCTGGACCTCCCTGCTACTGGACACACACAGCCTAAAGAACTGGTATATGCCAGTGACCACTGCATTCATGCCGGACCACCTACATGGATATTAATGATATGCTCTGCCAGTCTACATATCTTGTAAGTGTTTTTAACCCTTTTTGGGGAAATTAAACAGCTTTTAATTCTACACTTAGAGCTGCCTTTTCTTTGTTTTTCTGTTTCCTATTCAGAGATTGCTTCTCTCCATAAGTGCAGCCCTAAGTGTGGAAGATACCCTATTATAGACTTTCTGGTTCATAAAGACATCTGTTTTTGCTTGGTCCTGATGTTCAGAGCACCCTTACAAACTGTAGCTGAGTAAAGAGATACCTAACATGTCAGAAAAAATCCCCCCCCCCCCCAAAAAAAAATTGAACACTAATCTGCATGCTTACCCCTAAGTATAAATTCCCCCTTCTCCCATTACAAACCCACCCTCTCAGCGGAGATCTTTACCCCCGTGCCCCCTCCCAGTTTAAATCCTCTCTCTCCCCAAATCCCCTAAGCACAACCCAATAAATCTCTCTGTGTGAATGAGGTCTTGGTGCTCATTCACTTTGGCCTGTGGCCTGTACAGTGGAAACCAACATTTTTTTTATGCGGCTGGAGCTGTGTGCAGTCAGCCTATATAATGCTATGGGGACGCAGCCGCAGATCCTAAATGGCCAGGTATGTGGGTGCAGGCGTACAACCCCAAACACAGACAGTGTGCATTTGGAGCCACTCACTTGCACCTGCACAACTGTCAAATTAGGCTTTTTGGATTTGTTCATACAGCCACTGCATCCCCCTAGAAACAAGCAGCTCAAGCCACGCAAATAAACCGCTCATTCAAACTCTATGGGCCAAAGAACCCGTGTGAAAGTGCCCTAAATTTTTTTCCTTTTTAATTATTTTGTGAAAGGATTTCGAGAGAGAAAGGATAGAGAAAGGAATGGAGCACATAGATCTCGAGATAGAGAAAGGATAGAAAGAGGAATTTAACACATAGATCCCCATTTCCTTTCTCTGCAGCCTCAACTGCACTGCAGGTGAATGAACAGGAGGCACTCTTGCTACGGGGCTTCCTGTTTATTCAAAAGCTGAAACATGCTAAACATAATTTACTATGCTTCAGTTAAGCCGGTGGGAGTGAGAGGGAATCAGGTGACAGATGGAGGGGGGGCCCAGACAGCTGATAAGCAGGGGAATGAGCTCAGGGACAAGGAGAGTGATCGGTGTACAGGGGGGAAATTACTGGAATTAATTCCCCTTTAGCACCCCCCAGCAGCAGCTGTAAACCAGTGGGAGGGAAAAGGGAAGCTGCTGCAGGGGGAGCCACAGGGGTATTAGATCCAGTATTTGCCTACCCGAAGCCAATCTTTCACTCTCCCTGTCCAAAAAAATCCTTTCTCCAGCTTGTCAGCTGCCTGGGCCCCCCTTTACCTACCATCCAGCCCAGCAAATCACTGCAATACTACAACTAGTTCCAGCTGCAGTATAGATCCCTGACATGACAATTTTACTGAAATGACTGTTGTACGGCAGCCAGGGCCGTTTTTAAGGCAGGGCAAAAGGGGCAGCTGCCCTGGGCCCTGTCATTGTTGTGGGGCCCAAAGCAGCTGCCTCATACTTGCCAACTATCCTGGTTTAAATTCCCTTGTCCCTTGATGGTTTTAGTCGTGTGCTGTGTCTCGATATCTCAGTGTGAAGTGCTGCTACTAATACCGTACTGCCCAGCTCTGCCCAATTGTTGTGTACAGATGTTTTACCAGCAGACCCTGTGTTTACATGTAAATTACCGGCATTTATATGTAAATAGTGGCGGCCAGTGGCATTGATATGTATGTCATGCCCCCCTGAGGTCATATCCACAGTAATCTGTAGCAACCAATCAACAAGCAGAAGTCATGTGCTGTAACCTCTAGCAACTAATCAGTGAGCCGTAATGTGTGGTGTAACCTCTAGCAACCAGTCAGTGAGTGGTAATGATACACTGTAACCTCTAGCAACCAGTCAGTGAGCGGTAATGATACACTGTAACCTCTCGCAACCAATCGCAAAAGCTGCCTGATCTGATTCAGTAAATTGATTTTGAGTCTAGCTGCTATTTATTGTATGTCTCAGAGCAGGTGACGAGCAAAGCTGCATGGGGGGGCCCAAGAAAGGTTTTGCTCAGGGTCCAATCAATATTAAAGACGGCCCTGACGGCAGCACTGCTCACTTGGACAAGACGATCTGGAGGGGGTATTTAGACCCCCCCCTTTTCCTATGTACACCCCTGTTACATATTGGACAAATAACAGTCTAGGTTACAAATTACATGTCATGTAATGCCATGTGTTCAAGATCTTTGAATGCACTTTCGACATTGGCAACACTCCTGGTTTGTAATGTGTTACTCCGCAGATATTCCACATTTGGTGGTTAGAAATGCAGGTGGGGAGACATTGGATGGAGCAGTCTGGAGGTTACACAAAGCTGAGGCTCCAGAAACAAACTTCTCCCCTTGATGTGGGAAATGCCCCTCGCTGTGTAATTTAATCCATGAGAGACGTCAAATATTTTGGCTCCTATAAAAAGGTGTTTAGCCTGTAAATCCTACTATTGGAGCACTTTAGGGATGGAAAGGGTGCACGGTTCATAAACGTGATTTTTATCTAAAGTCACAATATGAACTTTCTACCCCGCAGATTCCAGTACAACAGCATCCCATGTAGTTTCAGCCATGATATAAATTGTGGAATGATCTCCCTAAATATTCTCCAGTGGTATCTGACTTCAATTATGTTGAGTCAGCAATGTGTCTTAACAGCACGTCATTACAGTGTTCTCTTAGCAAATTTTATTTTTTATGGGTAGAATGAAAGTTTGGCCAGGCACTAAAAATAAAAAGAGGAGGCACTCAGAAAATAGAAATGTTTATGAAGTCTATTTTTGTAGTTGAAAAAAAAAACGTATGTGTCAGTAAATACAAATACATAATAATTTTGAACATTTCTATCTAGCCTCAAATTGCATGTGCTCGTGAAACAGTAAAAAAAACGATGATGCCCAAAATTGTAAACAATACATTTAAATTGTATTTTTGTACTTAATGTACAATCTTTTCTTGGAGGTCATTGAGGAACATGCGGTTCATAATAATTGGGTTATACTGTTGATCGCATTAAGCAAATAAAAAAATATAGTGGCCAGCCAGCTCAAAATGCCGCCCGAAGGATATTACGCCCAAAGCTGGCACCAGATAATGGGGGGAGGCTATGACAGATCTAGTGGATTTAATGTGGAATTTTTGAGCCTGAATGAGCACATTTGGGGGTCATGAAATTCAAGATAGGCTGGATGCCCCCCATTTGGTTTTGGAGCTGTGAAAAGGTTGGAATAAAAACCCCAAAACCTTTCCACCACGTGAACTGGGGCAATAACCCCTTGTTTCCGAAGATCCACATGGGATTTGTGGAGGTCTGCTAATATGTGTGGTGATGCAGGAAATTTGAAATGAACTAGGGAGGGAGCTGAGAACAAAACTCTAGTTTGTAGTCCCTGGAAACCACCTTCTGTGCCCAAGCATTTGAGATGCTACGTATCCACTAAGATAACACATATTCATCTACTATAGAAAGTGGTCCTTCATGCCAAAAATAAATTTGAGGGATTTAGGGGACCAGGGCTTACGGTCACACTGGGCCACTGGCATGAGTTTAAAGAAGAGGGCCAGTTTTAAACATTTTTTTTTTAAAGTCAGCAGCTGCAAACACTGTAGCTGCTGACTTTTAATAAGCACACTTACCTGTCCAGGGCACCCGCGATGTCGGCCGCCGGAGGCTGACCCGTCCCTCGGCGCTCGGGTCCCAGCGCCGCCATTTTGGCTAAGGGAAACAGGAAGTGGAGCCTTGCGGCTTCACTGCCCGTTTCCTACTGTGCATGCGCGAGTCGCGCTGCGCTTTGTGAATGGGGCGCACAGTTCCCAGAACACATCGCGACCCATTACCCAGAAGACGCCGCACGGAGGAGAGAAGAAAGAAGATCTCCGCGGAGGAGGAAGAGGCAGATTAGGACGATGTGCCTAGCAACAGTCATTTCTGGTAAGTTAAAAAAAAAATGTTTTTCATTTTTTTTTTTTTTTCTGATTTTTTTCTAAATTTTAATGTATTTTTTTTTCCAGGGTGACCCTCCACTTTAACCTTAAAGCAGACTTCAGATTCAGTAAATTTTTCAATTTTCCATCTATAAAATCTTCTGCCCTTGTTGTTTTAAAGTGGTTGTAAACCCTCCCCCACAACTTTGTCCCAAAGGTGAACTAACCCTTTAAATCCGAATGATGGCCCTATGTATATTCTTATGCCTCTGGTGTGTTTTTTAGGATACCTAACATGTCAAACAATAGGCGATGACTTGCGTACATCCATTTTAATAGTGTGTATGTATGTGCATGCAAGAAGTAATTTAGGCTGGCTTTATTTGTGCTTTGCAATGCCCTGCCCTTTTTTCTAAATGTCACAGTATATATATATATATATATAGTAGAACTAAATGTATGTTAGCATGCACTATAGTCTGCTGCATTGCCATAAATAAATCCGGTGTGTTTTTTCATGTATTGAGGTGCAATTTTTTAAATGAATGGGCTACCTTAATATGATGCACATGTATGAAGGGGCCCTTGGATTTTTTTTTTTTACATAACTTCAATAATATCACAAGGGGGTAAAATATCCTTATGAGAAATGATTGAGGTTTTGACCATTTAAATTTAAATTGGACCCCTTATGCTTTTTCCGTCTTCAGCCCATACAGGTCAGAGACAGAGGCAGGGGCGGACTGACCATTGGCCCACTTGGGCACTGCCCGAGGGCCCCAGGCCACTAGGGGGCCCCATCATCCGCCTGGAAGAAAATCACCTGGCTTTTAGGAAAAAACTCAAGACCTTCCTCTTTTAGCAGATGATCAAAGCTCGCCACAGCGCCTAGAGGCGATTCAGTTCTCATTGTGTGCTATATAAGTATTTCATTCATTCATTCATTCATCAGGGTTGCCAGCCTCAGTAAAACCAGGGACAGTATGTAAAAATCTGTGTTTTTTTTTTTACATCTGTTTCTGAAATATCCCTTACTGACATCCTTTTGGTCTAAAAATCCAGAGATTATAGCTGCCCCACCTCTCCAGTATCTTCTCAGCCAATAGAAACATGTCTGTGTCTACTGTGTGTACATGTATGTGTATACTGTGTGATTGTATACTGTGTGTGTATACTGTGTGGCCCCATAATCTCTGGTTGCCTGGGGGGCCCCATAATCTCCTATTGCCCGGGGGCCCCATGAGTTGTCAGTCCGCCCCTGGACAGAGGGTTTACTTTACTAAAGGAAAATATACTGTTCCCGGTTTCTCTTGGCTTAGTTCTACCATCCAATCACATGCAAGTAAAAAAAAAAAAAAATTCCTTGCATGTGATTTGGTAATTCTTGCAAAAATGACATTTTACCTAGTTCACTAAGCTATAGGAAAAATTCCCTTGCAAAGTACAACTTCCCAAGTGAACAGCCTATTAGCTTTTAGTAATTTAACCCCAGAGAGTCTGCATGTTTCCTGGCTGTTGCTCTGGAATTCTAGGGCTTAAACCCCAAAACTGGTCAGTCCTACATCTTTGTACTGAGGACCACAGGGAGGGAGTGAGCTAGCTTTTTCCAGGCTGCCATCTAAAATAGTGAGGCCCCGGGAGGAACACTGAATGGACCGTTCCGGCACTGTCAAATTTCTGTCCACATTTCTCTGGTCTGTACAGTAGTGAGAGGGTTAACATGAGCTTTAATGTATATGTCAGTCTGTGGAGTGCGACCCTACCGTGTCAGAACATTTCGTTCTTCAATATGCTCTGACTTCACAGCAGTCCATTAAGGCCCCGCCATCCACTCGCAGAATTTTTTTTATGATTATTTTGTTGAAAACCTCTCATTTCCACCAAATTCCAGCATATTTTGCAGACCTTGCCTGGATGAATCATGAAGCCACATGAATAAGGCTTTGTACGAGCCTGACCGAGAGCATAAAATAACAGCGATGTTACCTGCGCTGGAGGTTTGGGGGGATTTGGCTCCGGAACCAGGAGGGGGTTCCTGGGAAGGATCAGAACTCAGAGCTAGAATTTAAAAAAACATATCAGGCCCTTGGGGTTTGCTCCCCAAATCTCAGATACAGAGTTCACAGTTATTATTACTTTTTTTTAAAAAATATTTTTTTTTACCATTCTCACTACTTACCAGTTTGAATTCTCCATGTGAATAATATTCTGCAAACTGGACAATATTTTCAATTAATGCTGTTTAGTTGTTGTTTAGTTGCTGTTTAGGGGCATTTTAACCATTGATTGGTAAATTCCAGATATTATTTCCCAGGTATTTACATCCCTATGTAAATCAACTGCTGGGGAATCACAATATCAATTCTAACATTTTGTATTGCTAATGGGGCAACAAAATGTTATCATTCACTTCTTTAAAGCGGTTCTTCACCCTAAAGGGGAAGTTCCGCTAATCTGATCCCTCCCCCCCTCCGGTGCCACAAGCGGCACCTTTTAGGGGGGAGGGAGGTGCAGTTACCTGGATAATCCAGGTATCTGCACCCACTTCCGGGCAGACCGCCGCAGACCCCCACAGACGCCCCGCCCCCGTTGTGTTCTGGGAAACACACAGTTCCCAGAGACACAGCGGGGGACCATAAGAGACGCGCAGCGCGACTCGCGCATGCGCAGTAGGGAACCGGGCAGTGAAGCTGTAATGCTTCACTTCCCGATTCCCTGACAGAGGATGGCGGCGGGGGCAGCAGCGAGACGAGCAATCGCTCGTCATCTGCCGCCGACATCGCTGGAGCCTGGGACAGGTAAGTGTGATTTTATTAAAAGTCAGCAGCTGCAATATTAGTAGCTGCTGGCTTTTAATATTTTTTTTTTAGGTGCAGAACCACTTTAACAAGTGAGCAACTTCCTGACTTCACGATTTCTGGGAATTGAGCTCATTGAGCTTATTTATTATGTGGACATATATAGTGCAAACAGGATAATCTTGCAGCAGTCCTGTTACTCAAGTCCAGTACCTTTTCCTAGCAAACTTCTGTGGAACTGAAGTTTTCCATTAAAAATATTATTCCAGTACATTAAATACACAGGAGCATTGATTTTGGGAGCAAAAATGCTTCAAAACATCTGGCACTAGGCGCAAAAAATGCTAAAATATGGAGCTTGATAAATCTGCCCCAGTTTTCTAGAACTGATCTGTATCAGTCCTTTGAGGAGTCACGCTTTTCCTCAGAAGTGTAGGGGAACTACAATAGTTAGGTCAGAAAGAAATGGCCCGTACACTAAAACTAGGGGGAGGGCTCGACATGACGAGGGGTGGGGGCAGTGAGGATCGGCTGCGTGTAGTTTAGGGAGTCAGGAGGCGGGCCTTTGGGCGGCGGGATGACGTGGAAAGGGGGAGGAGCCGGCGTGCAGAGATCAGTTCGCACTTTTCCCACCCTCCCTCCCTACTTGTGGTTTTCAGTGGGTCAAGGTGTAGTGGTATGTGGGGTGTTTTTTCTTGTTTTGGGGTGCTGGTTTGCTTAATTTTAGGTAATTCGGGTAGGTTACGGGGAATTAGTTGTCGTAGCAACGTTAGGTCTATGGGGTCTTTGAAGGTGGTGCTGGAAAAAATAATGGAGGTTTAAGGGGGTTGGGCACAGATGGAGGTATGGGTGTCCTTTTCTCCCTTAAAATGTTAATAATGGAATGGAGGAGGTTGTATCTGGAAGGAAGTTGCTGGTTTGTCCCTGAGCTTGCGTAATTACACGGCGGGGGGGCCTGGTTATGGTTTACCGATACAACTGGTGGGTTAAAATTCTAATTTACCTTCAAAGACCTCTAGATCAAAAAATAGGTTAATGCTGGATGTATATATTTGGTTTATAATGTTTGTTGAAAATGTATTTATAATGAATGAATGAATGAATGAAATACTTATATAGCGCACAATGCGAACTGAATCGCGAACTGAATCGCCTCTATGCATTTAAGTTATGTTTCAGAGTATTTTTGTATTTTTCATGTTTGTAATAAAAAAGGGCTGCTATGGCCATTCGACTCCAAAGAAGATAAAGTGTCGTCTGGTCAGTTGATAGATAAGGGAATATAGAGTAAAAGTGGTTATAGAAGAGCCTCACAAATAAGCACATCCCCTAGTCAAGTGTTTTATATATTTATTTATGTTATCATTAATGGGGCAATTACATTTTCAGGTTTTGAGTCTGTTGCAGTGCCTTTTGCTTGCTGGATCTTTGTTGTTGTTCCTAAAAAAATGTGCATTACATACAGTATCGCACAAAAGTGAGTACACCCCTCCCATTTTTGTAAATTATTTTATTATATTGTTTCATGTGACAACACTGAAGAAATGACACTTTGCTACAATGTAAAGTAGTGCGTGTACAGACTCCCCCTCAGGACAAACCACCCCCCTCCATTAGTACAGACCCCCCCTCAGGACAAACCACTCCCCTTCCATTAATACAGACCCCCCCAGAACAAACCACCCCCTCCATTAGTACAGACCCCCCCTTCATTAGTACAGACCTTCCCAGAACAATCCACCCCCTACATATAATATAGCTGTGACCAGCAGTATAATCCAACCTCATTAGCAAGCCCCCTCCCATGACACCTCATCTCGGGCGGCAGAGGACATCTCACCCCCCGCTCATTACCGCACCAGCTTGGGCGGCTCAGGTATAGTGATGGACGAACTTCCGACGGGACGTTTCGCGAACGCGGACCGCGAACGCGGCCGATAGTTCGCGAAACAGAAAGTTCGCGGCGGGCCCCATTGACTTCAATGGGAGGCGAACTTCGCAAACCCTTTGGTCAAATTTGCAGCCACAAAATAATTATTAGCTGGGCAAACATAGTCCCACCACATGGCCAATGACATAATACATGTATGAGGTGAATTTGGGATCGATAACTACAAGCATTCTTTTTTTATATGGGAAATTGTTCTGACAATTCAGGACTGTGGAGCGCATGAAGGCAATGGAGGAGACGGAAGGTCAGGGACCAGAGTAGGCAAAGAAGAGGGTGCAGGAGATGATCACCAGCAGCGTGACATACAGCAATGACACCTGCACCGTGATAGAGTCATCTGACAACAGCACCGTGATAGAGAGCACTGACATCAGCAGCGTGACATAAAGCATTAACACCAGCACTGTGACATACAGCATTGACAGCAACACCGTGATAGAGAGCACTGACATCAGAAGCGTGACATTAAGCACTGACATCAGCACCGTGATATACAGCACTGACAGCAGCACCGTGATAGAGAGCACTGACATCAGAAGCGTGACATTAAGCACTGACATCAGCACCGTGATATACAGCACTGACAGCAGCAGCGTGATAGAGAGCACTGACATCAGAAGCGTGACATTAAGCACTGACATCAGCACCGTGATATACAGCACTGACAGCAGCAGCGTGATAGAGAGCACTGACATCAGAAGCGTGACATTAAGCACTGACATCAGCACCGTGATATACAGCACTGACAGCAGCACCGTGATAGAGAGCACTGACATCAGAAGCGTGACATTAAGCACTGACATCAGCACCGTGATATACAGCACTGACAGCAGCAGCGTGATAGAGAGCACTGACATCAGAAGCGTGACATTAAGCACTGACATCAGCACCGTGATATACAGCACTGACAGCAGCAGCGTGACATTAAGCACTCACACCAGCACCGTGATATACAGCACTGACAGCAGCACCGTAAGCAGCCCCAGGAGTAAGTCAGCACAGCACAGGGATGTTGTGATCCCCTCATAATAAGCAGGCCCAGGAGAAACTCAGCACAGCACAGGGATGGTGTGATCCCCTCATAATAAGAACCCCCAGGAGGAAGTCAGCACAGCACAGGGATGGTGTGATCCCCTCATAATAAGAACCCCCAGGAGGAAGTCAGCACAGCACAGGGATGGTGTGATCCCCTCATAATAAGAACCCCCAGGAGGAAGTCAGCACAGCACAGGGATGGTGTGATCCCCTCACAATAAGCAGGCCCAGGAGAAACTCAGCACAGCACAGGGATGGTATGATTCCCTCATAATAACAAACCCCCAGGAGTAAGTCAGCACAGCACAGGGATGGTGTGATCCCCTCATAATAAGCAGGCCCAGGAGAAACTCAGCACAGCACAGGGATGGTGTGATCCCCTCATAATAAGAACCCCCAGGAGGAAGTCAGCACAGGGATGGTGTGATCCCCTCATAATAAGAACCCCCAGGAGGAAGTCAGCACAGCACAGGGATGGTGTGATCCCCTCATAATAAGCAGGCCCAGGAGAAACTCAGCACAGCACAGGGATGGTGTGATCCCCTCATAATAAGAACCCCCAGGAGTAAGTCAGCACAGCACAGGGATGGTGTGATCCCCTCATAATAAGCAGGCCCAGGAGAAACTCAGCACAGCACAGGGATGGTGTGATCCCCTCATAATAAGCAGGCCCAGGAGAAACTCAGCACAGCACAGGGATGGTGTGATCCCCTCATAATAAGAACCCCCAGGAGGAAGTCAGCACAGCACAGGGATGGTGTGATCCCCTCATAATAAGAACCCCCAGGAGGAAGTCAGCACAGCACAGGGATGGTGTGATCCCCTCATAATAAGAACCCCCAGGAGGAAGTCAGCACAGCACAGGGATGGTGTGATCCCCTCACAATAAGCAGGCCCAGGAGAAACTCAGCACAGCACAGGGATGGTATGATTCCCTCATAATAACAAACCCCCAGGAGTAAGTCAGCACAGCACAGGGATGGTGTGATCCCCTCATAATAAGCAGGCCCAGGAGAAACTCAGCACAGCACAGGGATGGTGTGATCCCCTCATAATAAGAACCCCCAGGAGGAAGTCAGCACAGGGATGGTGTGATCCCCTCATAATAAGAACCCCCAGGAGGAAGTCAGCACAGCACAGGGATGGTGTGATCCCCTCATAATAAGCAGGCCCAGGAGAAACTCAGCACAGCACAGGGATGGTGTGATCCCCTCATAATAAGAACCCCCAGGAGTAAGTCAGCACAGCACAGGGATGGTGTGATCCCCTCATAATAAGCAGGCCCAGGAGAAACTCAGCACAGCACAGGGATGGTGTGATCCCCTCATAATAAGCAGGCCCAGGAGAAACTCAGCACAGCACAGGGATGGTGTGATCCCCTCATAATAAGAACCCCCAGGAGTAAGTCAGCACAGCACAGGGATGGTGTGATCCCCTCATAATAAGAACCCCCAGGAGGAAGTCAGCACAGCACAGGGATGGTGTGATCCCCTCATAAGCAGCCCCAGTAGAACTATGACACCGCTCAACCTCTTCAAAGAGGAGGGTAGGGGCATATAGTACGGTGTGCTTTTTGGGGACAAGGAAGTGAGCCAAATGAAGAAAGAAGGTCTGTGTGCTTGATTAAAAAAATAGTTTATAGACATATACATGGTCTACTGGTCACATGTGTTGAATTCCTCCGAGATCCATGCCTCATTCATTTTTAGAAATCAACCCTATCTATTGTGGACCGATATCGGTCCTTACAGAACAGCAGACTGTACCTCACTCAACCCTATGTACTGTAGCACCCTTCACCAAGTTACCAGTCCTTATAAGGACCTTTGTGGACCAAGTAGGTTGTGTGTGACTGATTAGCAGACTGTACGTCATTCCCTATACTGCTGAAGGACTGCTGCAGTATAGGGCAGCGGTCAGCAGTGGTGCACCTCAACCCTATCTATTGTGGACCGATAGCGGTCCTTACAGAACAGCAGACTGTACCTCACTCAACCCTATGTACTGTAGCACCCTACACAGACCAAGTTACCAGTCCTGATAAAGAGCTTTGTGGAACAAGTGAGTTGTGAATGATTAGCAGACTGCAGCAGAAGGGCAGCAGTCAAGTATAATATTCTTTCTATATTTGGAAGAAAGAATATTATACGTGTACAAGCCTATTACCATACCACTGATACCAGTAAGGACTTTTGTGGACCAAGTAGGTTGTGTGTGAGTGATTAGCAGACTTTACATCAGTCCCTATACCGATGAAGGACTGCTGCAGTATAGGGCAGCAGTCAGCAGTAGTGCACCCCAACCCTATGTATTGTGGACCGATAACAGTCCTTATAGAATAGCAGACTGTACCTCACTCACCCCTATGTACTGTAGCACCCTAGACCAAGTTACCAGTCCTTATAAGAACTTTTGTGGACCAAGCAGGTTGTGTGTGACTGATTAGAAGACTTTACGTCAGTCCCTATACCAATGAAGGACTGCTGCAGTGTAGGGCAGCGGTCAGCAGTAGTGCACCTCAACCCTATGTATTGTGGACCGATAACAGTCCTTATAGAATAGCAGACTGTACCTCACTCAACCCTATGTATTGTAGCACCCTAGACCAAGTTACCAGTCCTTATAAGAACTTTTGTGGACCAAGCAGGTTGTGTGTGACTGATTAGAAGACTTTACGTCAGTCCCTATACCAATGAAGGA
Source organism: Lithobates pipiens (assembly GCF_037356315.1). Classification (NCBI taxonomy): domain Eukaryota; kingdom Metazoa; phylum Chordata; class Amphibia; order Anura; family Ranidae; genus Lithobates; species Lithobates pipiens. The sequence goes on along the minus strand of NW_027507728.1, from coordinate 16,956 downwards.
CTGCTGCAGTATAGGGCAGCGGTCAGCAGTAGTGCACCTCAACCCTATGTATTGTGGACCGATAACAGTCCTTATAGAATAGCAGACTGTACCTCACTCAACCCTATGTACTGTAGCACCCTAGACCAAGTTACCAGTCCTTATAAGAACTTTTGTGGACCAAGCAGGTTGTGTGTGACTGATTAGAAGACTTTACGTCAGTCCCTATACCAATGAAGGACTGCTGCAGTATAGGGCAGTGGTCAGCAGTAGTGCACCTCAACCCTATGTATTGTGGACCGATAACAGTCCTTATAGAATAGCAGACTGTACCTCACTCAACCCTATGTACTGTAGCACCCTTCACCAAGTTACCAGTCCCTATAAGGACCTTTGTGGACCAAGTAGGTTGTGTGTGACTGATTAGCAGACTGTACGTCATTCCCTATACTGCTGAAGGACTGCTGCAGTATAGGGCAGCGGTCAGCAGTGGTGCACCTCAACCCTATCTATTGTGGACCGATAGCGGTCCTTACAGAACAGCAGACTGTACCTCACTCAACCCTATGTACTGTAGCACCCTACACAGACCAAGTTACCAGTCCTGATAAAGAGCTTTGTGGAACAAGTGAGTTGTGAATCATTAGCAGACTGCAGCAGAAGGGCAGCAGTCAAGTATAATATTCTTTCTATATTTGGAAGAAAGAATATTATACGTGTACAAGCCTATTACCATACCACTGATACCAGTAAGGACTTTTGTGGACCAAGTAGGTTGTGTGTGAGTGATTAGCAGACTTTACATCAGTCCCTATACCGATGAAGGACTGCTGCAGTATAGGGCAGCAGTCAGCAGTAGTGCACCTCAACCCTATGTATTGTGGACCGATAACAGTCCTTATAGAATAGCAGACTGTACCTCACTCAACCCTATGTACTGTAGCACCCTAGACCAAGTTACCAGTCCTTATAAGAACTTTTGTGGACCAAGCAGGTTGTGTGTGACTGATTAGAAGACTTTACGTCAGTCCCTATACCAATGAAGGACTTCTGCAGTGTAGGGCAGCGGTCAGCAGTAGTGCACCTCAACCCTATGTATTGTGGACCGATAACAGTCCTTATAGAATAGCAGACTGTACCTCACTCAACCCTATGTACTGTAGCACCCTAGACCAAGTTACCAGTCCTTATAAGAACTTTTGTGGACCAAGCAGGTTGTGTGTGACTGATTAGAAGACTTTACGTCAGTCCCTATACCAATGAAGGACTGCTGCAGTATAGGGCAGCGGTCAGCAGTAGTGCACCTCAACCCTATGTATTGTGGACTGATAACAGTCCTTATAGAATAGCAGACTGTACCTCACTCAACCCTATGTACTGTAGCACCCTAGACCAAGTTACCAGTCCTTATAAGAACTTTTGTGGACCAAGCAGGTTGTGTGTGACTGATTAGAAGACTGTACGTCAGTCCCTATACCAATGAAGGACTGCTGCAGTATAGGGCAGCGGTCAGCAGTAGTGCACCTCAACCCTATGTATTGTGGACCGATAACAGTCCTTATAGAATAGCAGACTGTACCTCACTCAACCCTATGTACTGTAGCACCCTAGACCAAGTTACCAGTCCTTATAAGAACTTTTGTGGACCAAGCAGGTTGTGTGTGACTGATTAGAAGACTTTACGTCAGTCCCTATACCAATGAAGGACTGCTGCAGTATAGGGCAGCGGTCAGCAGTAGTGCACCTCAACCCTATGTATTGTGGACCGATAACAGTCCTTATAGAATAGCAGACTGTACCTCACTCAACCCTATGCACTGTAGCACCCTAGACCAAGTTACCAGTCCTTATAAAAACTTTTGTGGACCAAGCAGGTTGTGTGTGACTGATTAGAAGACTTTACGTCAGTCCCTATACCAATGAAGGACTGCTGCAGTATAGGGCAGTGGTCAGCAGTAGTGCACCTCAACCCTATGTATTGTGGACCGATAACAGTCCTTATAGAATAGCAGACTGTACCTCACTCAACCCTATGTACTGTAGCACCCTAGACCAAGTTACCAGTCCTTATAAGAACTTTTGTGGACCAAGCAGGTTGTGTGTGACTGATTAGAAGACTTTACGTCATTCCTTATACCAATGAAGGACTGCTGCAGTATAGGGCAGTGGTCAGCAGTAGTGCACCTCAACCCTATGTATTGTGGACCGATAACAGTCCTTATAGAATAGCAGACTGTACCTCACTCAACCCTATGTACTGTAGCACCCTAGACCAAGTTACCAGTCCTTATAAGAACTTTTGTGGACCAAGCAGGTTGTGTGTTAGTGATTAGCAGACTGTACGTCAGTCCCTATACCATTGAAGGACTGCTGCAGTATAGGGCAGCGGTCAGCAGTGGTGCACCTCAACCCTATCTATTGTGGACCGATAGCGGTCCTTACAGAACAGCAGACTGTACTGCACTCAACCCTATGTACTGTAGCACCCTTCACCAAGTTACCAGTCCTTATAAGGACCTTTGTGGACCAAGTAGGTTGTGTGTAACTGATTAGCAGACTGTACGTCAGTCCCTTTACTGCTGAAGGACTGCTGCAGTATAGGGCAGCGGTCAGCAGTGGTGCACCTCAACCCTATCTATTGTGGACCGATAGTGGTCCTTACAGAACAGCAGACTGTACCTCACTCAACCCTATGTACTGTAGCACCCTACACAGACCAAGTTACCAGTCCTGATAAAGAGCTTTGTGGAACAAGTGAGTTGTGAATGATTAGCAGACTGCAGCAGAAGGGCAGCAGTCAAGTATAATATTCTTTCTATATTTGGAAGAAAGAATATTATACGTGTACAAGCCTATTACCATACCACTGATACCAGTCCTGAAAAGAACCTTTGTGGAACTAATAGTAACAGCAACTCTTTAAACTGACCCTCACTGCCTGACACACTGCTTCCTTCCTGTCCCTATACAAACTGGCAAAAAAGAGGAGACTAGAACAATTACTGGTTACTGGAATAGCTCTTTTGTGGACCTGATAGTAACAGCTAATGATGATGATGATGATGATGACTAATCTGGCTGTCCCTAAAATAGCAGCAGACACAGCGCTCTGTCCCTTTCTCTAAACTAACAAAAGACACTCAGGCTGCTGCAACAATCAGTAGCACAGCAAACCTATATACACCTAACACCTATACCAGTCCTGAAAAGAACTTTTGTGTACCAAATAGCTAGCGATTTATCTCTCCCTACTCCACACAGCAACCTTTCCCTATATTGACAGAAGAAAGAATGTAAAATGGCCGCCGGATCGGGTGTATTTATAGGTTAGGGGGAATGTCCAAGTGACCTTGTGCTGTAATGTCTCAATTGGCTGTCCTGTACCCCATGATGGATGTGTCATCAGGTCAAAGTTCCTTTACACAGTAAAAACACGGAAGTGTCCGCCGGGCGAACTACGCCAATAGTCCGCCGAACTGGCGGACCGCGAACAGCCGAAATTCGCCGCGAAACGACCGCCGGGCGAACTGTTCGGCCATCACTACTCAGGTACATGGAACACCCGGAAGGGAGCTGGAGAGGAGAGGACAGTGTGCAGCCGGGCTGCCCAGGTGAAGAGCAGATCATGACAGGCTTGGGCAGGAGTGAGAGACAGAGCCGAGGAGCAGGAGAACACATGCCTGGCATGGCCACGGCGCTGGAGGTGTGATCCAGCTGAGGGAAAAAATGAACAGCTAAAGGGAGCAGGCTTTCATCACCCTTGGGATGAAAGCCTGCACCCCCCTGCCCACCCCCCCCCCCCCCCCCCCCACAGCGACACCACTGGAATGGCCCTCTTTTTGTCTGCCATCCTGTCCAAAACGGTTTTCAGCTCTGGACCAAAAAGTAAGTCTCCTGTAAAGGGGATCCAACAAACTTTCATCTGTGAAGCCGAGTCCCCTGACCAGGTCTTGAGCCAAAGAGCCTGTCTGGCCAAGTTAAAGAAGATCTCACCAACATTCTAAAGGACTCCGCTAAAGTGTCAGCCATGTACATTTACCGCCTTCAGGCATGTAGAGAAGCACTCTAATAAGTCCTTTCTAGTGGTACCCGTTTCCACATGTCCCTTTAGCTCCTGTACCATGCACTTGAGGTTCCTAGCCACTACTGTAGAGGCCTTTCCGGCTTTGGATTGGACAAGGACAAGTCCCACGCCTTTCTCAGGAGGGAGTCTGCCCCCATGTCCTCAAATGCAAGATCAGTATGCCTTGAGACTTGGGAGGCCACATCAGTTTTTGGTTTCTTGTTCCAAGTGAACGATTCGTCTTCATTAAAGGGAAACCTTCTTTTCAGAGACCTGGATAAAAACTGGCCCTTCTCCAGGTCTTTCCAATCCTCCTTCACCATCTCAGTCAGTACCTTAAGGAATGGGAACACCCTATGCTTGGCCTTCTCTAGCCCCTGGTACATCTTATCGTGTGTCGATCATTGCATCTTTTCCTTGTGTATGTCAAGGGGGGTGTAAACTGCCTTTATTAGGTCATCCACTTCCTCCAATGTCAGTTTGTAACAGGAGACCCTTATCTCCTCTTCTCCATCATCCTGCTTTGAATCCAGCATAGTGGGAGGAATACTCTTTCTTTCTTCCTGACTCACTTTCCATGGGTTTTGAAGTAGAGGCCAAAGGATTGGAAAGGGAGCTCTGGTGCTGGCCAGACCCCTGACCTCGCTTTTTCAAAAGGGAGCGTACTGTCCCCAAAGTTTCTGCAAACGCTTTCCTTACTGAGGAGAAGAGTTCTTTGCATTCTTGCGTGGACTCCTCCTTTACAAGTCCTGCAATACAAGACCCACAGAGTGGCTTAGGCCAGGAGTCCCCTAGTGGTTTCTTACAGGAGGGGCATTTTCTCCCTGAAGAAGCTCTCTTATTTGGGGGTGGCTTTGGCCTAGAAGACACAACCTAGAACCCCACTTTACTTAGGGGCAGGACACTTTGACACCACCCTGTGCGAAACAACCAAACACTGAAGAAGAGGAAGAGGGAGAGAGAGAGAGAGCTACATCCACCATCTGTATTTATATATAACCTCACAGAGCCACCATTCCCTGCTGAACTGTCAAGAAGTTCACTCTAAGCCCTTGTAGTCACAGTCGGAGATTCCGACAACCAAATCCGTTGGATTTTGTCCGTCGGATCTTGTCCGAAACCGTTGCATACACATGGTCGGACAAAGTTGTCGAAAAATCCGATCTTTCGGAACGTGATGACGTAATTTCGTTACGATGGGACTACGTTCAAGCTAGTAGCCAATAGCTTTCATGTAGGAATTTGATCTGAGCATGCGTGGCACTTTGTACGATCGGAATTCTCTACACATGATCGGAGTATGTCCTATCGGACCAGTTTGTCGGAAAATATTTCCAGCAAGTTGGAAAATTTGGTTCGACGGATATTCCGACGGAAACAGTCCGATGCATACCACACACAGTCGGAATATCCGACAAAACGGTCCGATAGGACACATTCCGACTGAATCTCCGACCATGTGTACAAGGGCTAACAGTCAGCTGCAGGCTTCCAGGGGGGAGGGATCTAGTATAACCAACACAAAAACAAACACCCAGAGTATAAAGAAAGAGGCACCACCGTACTTCTCTTACCTGGGCCTGGCTGGAGTTTTGGGTGCCTGCACCCACCATCCCCGCTGACAGCTCTGCCTCCTCCATTTCAGAGTGCAGCAGCTACTGCCAACACGTGTGCTTCTTATTAAGGACAAGCCCTCCCGGCATCTCCGCGCTCAAGGGCCGGAAGGAAGCCCCAGCCAGAGGACCCACCCCTTCCCCCTGCGCTCTCTCTCGGCATGCACGCTTAGAGCACACCCACGGCCTCCAAGCACTGGAGCAGGATCCCCCCCCATCTGGCCATCACTCCCCTAAAGCCAGAATCGGAAGGGGACACCGGAGCACCCCCCTCCCATGCGGGGGTGTTATGGGCTGGTCACAAAGAAAAAAGGAGAAGCCTAAAGGTACTGCCAACCCCTCTCCCTTGGAGAGAGTGCAGCCCCCTCGCTAGTTCCTTAGCAGTGCTTCCATGGTGGAAGCAGCTAAATTTAAAGGGGCATTATCATGGCAGTGTTTCCTGTAAATGGGTGGAGCTGCGCTCTCTCCAAGGCGCTGTCCTGATAGGCGAGGGGAGAAAAATGTGTTTTAAGTTATAATTTAAGTTCACACCATAGAAATTGGTTTTATTGCCTTTTTTTGTATCACATTGCACCTATAAGAAATTAATTCTGATGGGGGGGATGCAGTTAGACTTATAATAGAGTTATTTACACAATGTTACTTTGTTATACCAATCTTTAAAGTGGAAGTAAACCCATCGATTTAAACAGTTAAAAAAAAAGGCATGCTGGGAATGCTAACTGCACATTGGCTGTGCTCTCAGCCAAACTATCAAACCATCCAATGGCTGGTGTCATAACGCATCACATGTGCAGCACCATAGCAGTTGAAGATTAAACAGAGGCAAAGATGGCAGCTTCCTTGGCTGAAAACGATAGGGGAGTTTACTTCCACTTTAAACATTGCGCCCACCATAATGGAAGGAAATGCAAAATATCTAGAACATTGAACTAGCTGTAAGGAGCTCTGTTTCCTGGATCATGTATCCCACCCACCAGACATCTGCACGGTGTGTTGATGCCTCGTTATCAGGAAGAAAAAAGAGGGAAAACGTTAATGGAGAGGAGACTTGGCCGGGCACAATCAATACGTCTGCTTGTTTGATTGCATAATGCAACTAACACAAAAATAGCACTCAGGGAGTCTGTGTCCCTCCCAGTCACTGGAGCCAAGCTGCGCGACCATTGCCAGAAGCTTTCAGAGGTTTATGGGGCTGCCTGTCTTTTTCACTAGTTCAGCCTCATCCAAAAAATCTCTGAACAAGCTGGAACCCACACATAAGGCGATTACCCAGCGTGCTCAGCGCTCCAGGGCCCAGCCTCTCGCAGGCCGTGGGTTAAATATTAACTCGTTTCACATGCTGTTTTTGAACTCTGCCTGACATCTGCAGGCATGCAAGTTCTCTCATCAGGTTACACTTAAAGAATCACTTTGTAGAGCTCGCTGCTGTCTGACTTCGAATCAATTAAGCGCACACGTTCTGAATTTTGCTTTATTTGGCCATGGGGAGGGGGGCTCTTCCCCAAAAGAGTGACGGAAACTTGGAAAGGAGGAAAAGTCTCTATTTTCCAATATATATTTTCTGGAAGTGATGATGGACTTTTTACCAAATTTTTTTCAGTGAATTTTTCCCTGTTTGATGTTGAGCCAAGACAAGCGTCGGTCAAACAGATAGTTACGCAATGACCTCATCTTTTTGTTTCCTTCCAATTTTGCTAATTGGACTCCGCAGAGGAGAAAAAACTGTTAATTTGCTGTAATGCGTTAATAATGATATGTCTGATTCTGGCTGTGCTGGCTTTAAATAACTTAAATAAAGCACGTTGTTGTGGACCCTTGCTACATAAAATGAGCATAACATAACACCATTGGTTTAAAAAAAATTGCAAGATTAAAATGAAAAACGTTTCCTGACAGATACACGAGCAGAGAATTGAATTTGTACATCTAGGTCTGCTTTTCCTTCCTAGCCTGTTATAACTGGGCAGGTCTGCTTTAGATTTGGTGCCACCACCAAATTTAGGCAATTGTATAAAGCCAGCATTATATAAAATTAAGTAAGGAAGCACCATCAGAAACTTTTATTTTCTTAGAGTGGCCATAGAAGGGCAGCTACAGTATCTCCTTATAATGTTAAAGGTCTGAATAAATACATTCCTGACATGTCATCGTATACAACAATAGTTTAACTTTTCTGAAAAGCTCCACCTTTATCATTAAAAAGCAGCCCTTGAGATGTTAGCTTTTAGAAAAAACAAAAAAAGGATAGTCGCCCTGGGACTTTAAATGAGGTGGTCACAGTTATGCCGCGTACACACGACCGGACTTTTCGAGGGACTAGGTCCGACGGACTTTCGGCAGTTCTGATGGAGCTCTGACAGACTTTCCGAATGAACGGACTTGGCCACACACAATCACACCAAAGTCCGACGGATTGGAACGTGATGACGTACGACCGTACTAGAATAAGGAAGTTCATAGCCAGTAGCTAGTGATGGACGAACTTCCGACGGGACGTTTCGCGAAAGCGAAATGCGAACGGACCCAAACGTTCGCGAAACCGAACGTTCGCCGCGGGCCCCATTGACTTCAATGGGAGGCGAACTTTGCAAACCTTCATGTCGAATTTGCGGCCACGTGGTAATTATTAGGGGGTAAAACGTAGTCCCACCATCTGGACAATGACATAATACATGTATGAGGTGAATTTGGGATCGATAACTACAAGCATTTTTATTTTATTTGGGAAATTGTTCTAACAATTCAGGACTATGGAGCTAATGAAGGCAATGGAGGAGAGGGAAGGTCAGGGACCAGGGTAGGCAAAGAAGAGGGTGCAGGAGATGATCACCAGCAGCGTGACATACCGGAATGACACATGCACCGTGATAGAGGCATCTGACAGCAGCACCGTAATACAGAGCACTGACAGCAGCACCGTGACATACAGCGCTGACAGCAGCACCGTGACATACAGCGCTGACAGCAGCACCGTGACATACAGCGCTGACAGCAGCACCGTGACATACAGCGCTGACAGCAGCACCGTGACATACAGCGCTGACAGCAGCACCGTGACATACAGCGCTGACAGCAGCACCGTGACATACAGCGCTGACAGCAGCACCGTGACATACAGCGCTGACAGCAGCACCGTGACATACAGCACTGACAGCAGCACCGTAAGCAGCCCCAGGAGGAAGTCAGCACAGCACAGGGATGGTGTGATCCCCTCATAATAAGAACCCCCAGGAGGAAGTCAGCACAGCACAGGGATAGTGTGATCCCTTCATAATAAGAACCCCCAGGAGGAAGTCAGCACAGCACAGGGATATCATAAGCAGCCCCAGTAGAAATATGACACCGCTCAACCTCTTCAAAGAGGAGGGTAGGGGCATATAGTACGGTGTGCTTTTTTGGGTCAAGGAAGTGAGCAGACTGTACGTCAGTCCCTATACCGCTGAAGGACTGCTGCAGTATAGGGCAGCGGTCAGCAGTGGTGCACGTCAACCCTATCTATTGTGGACCTATAGCGGTCCTTACAGAACAGCAGACTGTACCGCACTCAAGCCTATGTACCGTAGCACCCTATACCAAGTTACCAGTCCTTATAAGAACTTTTGTGGACCAAGCAGGTTGTGTATTAGTGTTTAGCAGACTGTACGTCAGTCCCTATACCGCTGAAGGACTGCTGCAGTATAGGGCAGCGGTCAGCAGTGGTGCACGTCAACCCTATCTATTGTGGACCGATAGCGGTCCTTACAGAACAGCAGACTGTACCGCACTCAAGCCTATGTACCGTAGCACCCTATACCAAGTTACCAGTCCTTATAAGAACTTTTGTGGACCAAGCAGGTTGTGTATTAGTGTTTAGCAGACTGTACGTCAGTCCCTATACCGCTGAAGGACTGCTGCAGTATAGGGCAGCGGTCAGCAGTGGTGCACGTCAACCCTATCTATTGTGGACCGATAGCGGTCCTTACAGAACAGCAGACTGTACCGCACTCAAGCCTATGTACCGTAGCACCCTATACCAAGTTACCAGTCCTTATAAGAACTTTTGTGGACCAAGCAGGTTGTGTATTAGTGTTTAGCAGACTGTACGTCAGTCCCTATACCGCTGAAGGACTGCTGCAGTATAGGGCAGCGGTCAGCAGTGGTGCACGTCAACCCTATCTATTGTGGACCGATAGCGGTCCTTACAGAACAGCAGACTGTACCGCACTCAAGCCTATGTACCGTAGCACCCTATACCAAGTTACCAGTCCTTATAAGAACTTTTGTGGACCAAGCAGGTTGTGTATTAGTGTTTAGCAGACTGTACGTCAGTCCCTATACCGCTGAAGGACTGCTGCAGTATAGGGCAGCGGTCAGCAGTGGTGCACGTCAACCCTATCTATTGTGGACCGATAGCGGTCCTTACAGAACAGCAGACTGTACCGCACTCAAGCCTATGTACCGTAGCACCCTATACCAAGTTACCAGTCCTTATAAGAACTTTTGTGGAACAAGCAGGTTGTGTGTTAGTGATTAGCAGACTGTACGTCAGTCCCTATACCGCTGAAGGACTGCTGCAGTATAGGGCAGCGGTCAGCAGTGGTGCACGTCAACCCTATCTATTGTGGACCGATAGCGGTCCTTACAGAACAGCAGACTGTACCGCACTCAAGCCTATGTACCGTAGCACCCTATACCAAGTTACCAGTCCTTATAAGAACTTTTGTGGAACAAGTGAGTTGTGAATGTTTAGCAGACTGCAGCAGAAGGGCAGCAGTCAAGTATAATATCCTTTCTATATTTGGAAGAAAGAATATTATACATGTACAAGCCTATTACTGTACCACTGATACCAGTCCTGAAAAGAACCTTTGTGGAACTAATAATAACAGCAAGTCTTTAAAATTACCCTCACTGCCTGACAACACTGCTTCCTTCCTGTCCCTATACAAATTGGCAAAAAAAGAGAACGATTAGTGGTTACTGGAACAGCTCTTTTGTGGACCTTGATAGTAACAGCTAATGATGATGATGATGATGATGATGATGAAAGACTAATCTGGCTGTCCCTGTAGCATACACCGTCCTTTCCCTTTCTCTAAACTAACAAAAGACACTCAGGCTGCTGCAAGAATCAGCAGCACAGCAAACCTATCAACACCTAACACCTATACCAGTCCTGAAAAGAACTTTTGTGTACCAAATAGCTAGTGGTTTATCTCTCCCTACTCCACACAGGAACCTGTCCCTATCGTAACAGAAGAAAGAATGTAAAATGGCCACCGGATCGGGTGTATTTATAGGTTAGGGGGAATGTCCAAGTGTCCATGTGCTGTCATGTCTCAATTGGCTGTCCTGTATCACATGATAAACGTGTCACCAAAGGTTAAAGTTCTTGTATACATTAAACACGTAAGTCCGCCGCGGCGAACGACGGAAAAAGGCGTTCGAACGTGCGGACCGCGAATGTCGGAAATTCGCCGCGAAACGACCGCCGGGCGAAACGTTCGTCCATCACTACCAGTAGCCAATAGCTGCCCTTGCGTCGGTTTTTGTCCATCGGACTAGCATACACACGAGCGGATTTCTTGGTAGGAACTGGGTCCAGCGGAGTTCCGGTGGAAAAATTTAAAACATGTTCTATTTCTAAAGTCCGCCAGATTTTTGGCAAGCAAAGGTCCAATGGAGCCCACACAAGATCGAATTGTCCGACGGAGTCATTCCGTCGGACCTTTGCTGTCAAAAAGTCCAGTCGTGTGAACGCGGCATTAGCCACCGAGTAACACGAGTAATAGTAGTATAAATGTTTATTAAAATAGTTGTACATACATGGATAATATAGCACACTAGCTCAGCCTATGGATTTGCACATAGTAAAAAGAATAAATCAAGTTGATACAAACATTATACATTGTACTTGTATTAATATCATGTTTATATCAACTTGATTTATTCTTTTTTACTATGTCTAAATCTATTGGCTGAGCTAGTATGCTATATTATCCATGCATGTACAACTATTTTTTTTTTTTTTAATCAATAATTTTTATTGAAGTTTACATTTTCATCAAGACAAATGACAGAAATTATAACTAAATAACATATCAGCTACAATATTTAGATACATAGATAATAGTATCCAAAAAAAAACAACATATTAATTATCGTAATTATAATAGGGATAATAAAAATGACGATCAGGAGGTTATTAATACATCCATTGTGGAGACAATACACAAAAGTAATATAAATATTATTTTCATATATTTATATACTGCCAATTCAAGTAATTCAGGGATGATAAACCTAAATATATTCCCGAACACCCCTATGGGTGCTAAACTGTGTTCGGGACAGTAATAGTAACCTGTTATGTACCGTATTTATCGGCGTATAACACGCGCCGGCGTATAACACGCACCCCAAGTTTAGGAGGGAATTTTGTGGAAAAAACTTTTCGGAGGGAAATTTAAGGAAAAAAAATTACATTTAAATGCCCATCAATGCAGCCTTATCAGTGTCCATCTGAAGCCTTGTCAGCGTCATTTGCAGCCTTGTCATTGCAGCCTTGTCATTGCAGCCTGTACTCATTGCAGTCTGTCCTCATTGCAGCCTTGTCATGCAGCCTGTCCTCATTGCAGCCTTGTCATTGCAGCCTTGTCATGCAGCTTGTCCGTCGTTGTAGCCTTTGTGCATTAGTGATTATTATTTTTTTTTTAAATGGCGCCGCCGAGATGTCCTGTGTATCTCGGTGGCGCCCAGAAGTTCTTGACGGCTTTCGGCCGCCTCGGCCCTTCTCGGCTGCTTTCGGCCGCCTCGGCCCTTCTCGGCGGCTTTCGGCCGCTCTCGGACCTTCTCAGAAGGTCCGGGCCGAAGGCAGCACAAAAAATCGTGCGGAAATTGCGGAGTATCGGCGTATAACACGCACCCGCGATTTTCCCCTGATTTTAAGGGGAAAAAAGTGCGTGTTATACGCCGATAAATACGATAATAGATATGAAACAAAGATTAAAATATTGGAGCGAGATAAGGAATTTTTTATTCAAGTTATCTAGCAACATAGAACTCGGGCAATGTTTTGGGGACTAGCCCATTTTAACCATGGCTGCCATATTTTATGAGTATGTTCTTTTTTATGAGGCTGAAGAGCTAGGATTGATTAATAAATGTAGTGAATTTGAGTCGATTCTATCACTTTATGTACAACTATTTTAATAAACATTTATACTACTATTACTCGTTTTACTCAATGGCTAACTGTGACCACCTCATTTAAAGTCCCAGGGCGACTCTCCTTTTTTTGTATCTGTATATAGGGATGGAAGTGTATCACTGGTGACTGCAGACCTTTCATTTTGTTTCTTTAGAAAAAACTGAAGGGATTCTGAGAAAAAAAAAATGAATGGATTCCCCCAACAACACGGATTCCCCCAAGCGAGGTAGATGAAGGAATCCTCTCCGAGAACTCCTTTGCCCTCAGAATACATTAATCAGCACTGGAGCAAATTGGCTAAAAAAAATTCTAACAAGCTCGTTTGAGTAGTCAACCATTAGAACAACTTCTCAGGAATGGGAATGGCCATCGATGGATTGAAACTCGGCCACTCACTGAACTGGTCGAATTTTGATCCATTTAAGGCCAACTTTAGTCAATTGACTTTGCTTGGGATGAGATGATGCCATCACTCTGTTGTAGGCTAGAGAAAGCATGTGCTCAATTCCCCCTCCCTTAATGATCACTCATTACATTTGTAAAAAAAAAAAAAAAAAACGATAGGTGTGATAATTATACATGGAACATCAAAAATACTCCGAATGCTAGGTCCCTTTTACGAAATTAGTCTAGGCACTTAGACATGTTACCCAATGTAGATAGTGGTTCTCGTCATACCTTGCTCTTTAGTACAATGATTACAAGCAATGCTAAATGTTAGAAAAATGCCTACTTTATCACACACTGTCTAGCAACAGCCTTATGGCACAGAAATCCAGTAATTTTTGTGAAATGATAATGGGGTCATTGGATCTGGCTGTTTTACATACAAAGAGTGTTCATCTGAGTTTTAAATTGAGCTTCAGGCTGCAACAAAATAAAAAAAAGACAGATGCTTTCTAGAGCCAATCGAAGCAGATGTCGAGGCAGCACGAGGACCCGAAGATGTTTTTGCAGAAGTGCTTGCACCGTGTTTCAAGACGCTACACAGCAGTATAGACGGAGCAGATGATGTTATTATCCAGTGATCACTTGGAACCATTAGCCGTTCCAGATCCCCACACTGCTCATCTGCTACTGCGTGTTTGGTAAATACAAGACTCGATAATTAGACATAAAAAAATCCCCACAGAGATTTTACATCTGGAACACGAGTGGGATGACTAACCGGTATGCCAAACTAAACAAAATTACATTATTAGCTAGCTGACTTTTGTGTCATTGCCACTTTCGCTGTTCAGAACCTTTCTTCTATTTCTTGCATTATATGTTCTTTTTGTCTCTAGCCGGAAGGCCACTTTGACTCCTTGTGACTTCTAAGCCGACTCCTCACTGCGTATGCACAAGCCAAGCTGCAATGTGTGAGTGGTCCCACAGCCTCCTGGGACCTCTGACTTGTCCCAGGAGGTTGCGTGCAATTATCTAGCCGATTCCAGCGAAAGTGGGAGCAGGAGACTGACAAAACTAGGTACCCCCTAAAAAAAAAAATGTTCCATAAATGGTAGAGGGGGTGGGGGGACATAAAACGGAACCTCCCTTTTAGGGTGACAGGGGTGCTTACAATGGTCAGCTTATTCATTACGTAAAAACCTTTATCCCAAAAGGGAATTTTTTTTTGCTCTAATGGCTTAAAAAGTGTTGGATGGAATTTGGCTTAAAATCTAAATCAGCTAGTGCATCTAACACTATGTTATCCCCAGACTGACAAGGCTGCTGTCCAAAGCTGTCTCGGTTGTTCCCTAATACAATGGAGACACCCTAAGACAGGAAGTGTTACTGGCTGGATTACCAGGTGAAAATAAAGGGAAAAAAGACTAAAAAGAAAACAAAAGCAGCCCCCAGAACTAAGCTGCAATTGATTACACTTTTGTTTTTGGGTTTAGATACATTTTGAGTCCTTGATACACATCCTTCCTTGTCCACAGGCCGGGTACTTGCTGCTGCACAACTTGTTGTATAGCAGGGGTCTTCAAACTATGGCCCTCCAGTTGTTCAGAAACTACAATTCCCATCATGCCTAGTCATGTCTGTGAATGTCAGAGTTTTGCAATGCCTCATGGGATGCGTAGTTCCACCACAGCTGGAGGGCCGTAGTTTGAGGATCCCTGTTGTATAGTATCGGTTTTGGCTACGTTTTTGAAAGAAGAAACCTGAAGGAAGGACTATATACAGCTTGTCTGTTGTTATGCTTTGTATAGTTTTTTCAAACTATTTAATTTATTTATATAACTCTACAGAGAACACTGACCCATTCACACGAGTCTCTGCACCACAGAAGCTTACATTCTAATGTCCTACTATAGTTACATATTATCATTATACATTTATATAGCTCTCCCATTCTGTAGCACTGCACAGGCAACACCAAAATATTCACATCAGTTTTAGCCCCAGAGGAACTTACACTTTAATGTCTAATTAGCGAGTTACTGGCCTTAAGGGATTACCCAGGCCCTATTATGAGGGATGGTCTGTGTTTGATTAATCTGGAGAGAATCGGGATTCGGCTGTCGCTTGCTCCATGGCAGACTTTGTGTAAAGGGAAATCTGAAGCATCGCTCTGTGGAGAATGGTGGTTGTCTAAGCCCTTGTACACACGGTCGGAGATTCCGACGGAATATGTCCGATCGGACCATTTGTCGGATATTCCGACTGTGTGTGGTCTCCATCAGACTGTTTCCATCGGAGTATCCGACGGACCAAGTTTTCCAACTTGTTGGTAAAATTTTCCCACAAAATGCTCCGATCGGACATACTCCGATCATGTGTAGAGAATTCCGATCGGACAAAGTGCCACGCATGCTCAGATCAAATTCCTACACCAAAGCTATTGGCTACTAGCCTGAACGTAGTCCCGTCGTAACGAAATAACGTCATCACGTCGGATTTTTTCCGACAACTTTGTCCGACCGTGTGCATGCAACAGTTTCGGACAAAATCCGTTGGACAAAATCCGACGGATTTGGTTGTCGGAATCTCCAACCGTGTGTACAAGGGCTAAGAGTAGAGTGTGGTGGGGTGGAGAAAACGATGGACTATTGCTTGCTTCAGTGCCCCTTCAATGTAGAATCTACAAGCGTGTGGGTGGGGCTCTGGGAATCCCATTCCTTTCCTGCTTGAGTTATGCGGAGTGGTCATACGGAGCCTTTCAAACTCACTGGGATTTTGATTTTGAGACACTTTTTCTACTTAGCTTAGTAGTCTGTTTCTTAACATGGAAGGCACTGTGTCAGGTTTCCACTTGGAAAAAAGTCCTTCCTGCCGAGGTGGTGGTGCACAACATTCTGGGTGAGGTTGGGAAGATTCAGGGTCTTGAGAAGGACAGGTGGCAACCGGGGGTCTGGAGAAAGGCATGGAGGAACGTCAGGTTCTCGTAGCCACTGTATGTCAGTCTCTAGGTCCTTTCACATCCCCTAGATATTTATAAGATCAGATTTTTGAAAAAAGGTTGCATGCATGGGATAAATGTTTAATTGTTTCTTAGCCTGAGGGTGTGTTTAGGTTGAAGTATGGTTGTGTTTTGCATAATTTAGTGGTTCATGGATGATAAAATTATGTTTCTTTGTATAGAATTCTATTTATGTTATTTTCAGGGGGGGGGGGGTCTTTTCTGTTATTTGCTGATGTAAGCTTGTTTGTTTTCAATAATTTATGTAAATATTCATTTTTATTTTTTGTATATAGGTAAATATGTTTTTATTATGTTGTATGTTTGTAAGATTTTTAATAAACAAAAACTTACAATCTAATGCCCCCACCAGTCACATGCTGCTACTATCATATATTTACACTGTGCATAAAACACTACGCCATTTACATTTGTATCAGAATAACTTATCCACTTATGTCCCACCACAGTCACACTCCGTTACTACTGATATTATTATTATCTTTGACATATTCCTCAGCACTGTACCAGGCACATCTGTCTCTACAGTAGAGAGGCTTACACTCAAATGTATTACATTGTTATTGTGTAGATGTTTGTTACAGTGCGAGTGGCCATAGTTGATTGGATAATCTTAAAGCGGTTGTATAGTCAAATTTGGGACTTTTACCTACAGGAAAGCCTATAATAAGGCCAGTAGGTAAAAAAATATCTCCTATAC